>NC_141535.1:71547500-72747500 GCF_021556685.1 Rattus norvegicus
TAAATCCTCTAAGGAAACCCCTGGTGCATGTAGATCTTATTATGTATGTCTATTAGTTTTGTTTTTCTCCTTTCTTTTGGGAATTTATCTGAAACATGATAGCAAGCTTTCTTGAATATATGCATAAAATACCTCACAATTGAGTAGGAGAATAAAAATAATTGAAATGCTTTCTTTTCCTCCTTTCTTCCATCTCAGTCCAATCCGTGTGCCCTTTTCATTCTTTTCATACTTCTCCAAGAATCATGATAAATTATTCTACATTTTAGTACATTCACCTTTGTACAATTAACTAGAACACACTATATAATGATTTGCAACAAATCATTGACGTCTATTCCCATGTAATAAGCTTTGCTTGACAAATAAACAAATTTGGTTACTCCTCTTTGTTTTGAACATGCTACTCTTGCATTACTGACAACATGAAGTCAGCTCTGTCTTTTCCTTAGTAACTACTCTGCAATTGATTTACATCTTTGAAGTAATTTTTATTCACACTGTTGTATTTGTTGAATGTAATTTCAGTGGTGATCAAAGAAAATGTCAGAGTCTGCCTTGTGTTAAGAAGTGTCACTAAGGTTTGTTTTTCCAAGTGGATGGTTTCATGCTGCTAGAGTTGAGGTGATAGATGAGAACTGGTAGTATTTCTTGCTGTGAATCAATGTGAAAACCAAAAATTAAATGGCATTATTGATCTTTTCCCCTCTTCCTTTAAGTTATTTTCTATGTCTTGAATTGCAAATAATTTCCTAGTGTTTTATTTTTACCTATCCTTAGAAGTGAGAGTTGGAAACAGAAAAATATTTAGAGATAGAGATGATATGGACATTTAAGATTAAATTACTTTGGAGGAATTACTTATAACCAGGTTTTTGTTTCTATTCAGTGTTTCAGGTATGATTCATGGTGAAAAACAATTACTCCAAATTCAGCAATTTAAGTGTCAATCTCAGCTAACAATACCCAGGCAAATGAAGGGAATGGCATTGTCAAACACTTGGGACCAACACCAAAAACAACCACACAAAATTATTAGCTGTCTAAACATTACTCCAAATGAGTGATTCTTTTATTTGGTATTAAATTTTCTTGTAATGACCTTAGTGTTGATAATATCCCTATTCCCCAAAGATTATGTCTTAAAGCAAAACACACAACAATGTAGAGACACTTCCCTTGATAGATATAGAGAAGAAAAAGTGCTATAGCAAGTTACTTTCTAACAAATAAGAGGTTCTTATTGTTTCCTCACCTAAGTGTAGTCTGCTTCAATAAAAATAACTTTTTCCATTGGTACTTTAGATTGTTTTTTTTTAGTGATTTTTATGACATATAAGTGATTTTAAAATGGTAAGCTTAAATGGGGATAATTTTTTAGTGTTTCCATTCTTACAGGCTTTAATAAAATAATTCCAATGTATTCAATATTGACTTGTGGTTTCCTGGATAAAGGTACATTACAGTATGGCAGCATACAAGTAATTTGTAGGCATCCATTTTGGAACAAAACTTTAGTTAAAAATATTTATATATTTTGGCTTAAAAATAATGGATGCTCCTTATTCAGATTACACAAAATTTTAGTCAGTATTCTACATATAGTTAGTCCAGGTTTCACTTTTCCAAAATAGTAATCAAAGTAGAATCTGAAACTTCCTGTTGATAAATATACTCACTTGTCATCTCCTGAAAGATCAAGTATTATAAACAAACAAACAAACAAACATTAATTGTTGATTTCTCTTATATGCAGGATTTGGTACTGTTTATGTATGACTTTTGAGAATTGTAATGTTGATAACGCTTTTTAAAAAGGGATATTTTCATCTTCATCCACACCCAGTTCACTGGAAAAAATTTTATTCTATTTCCTTGTCCTAGGGAAAGTCATGTGTCTCTTCTTGAGCCTTCCTTGTTACTTAACTTCTCTGAGTCTGTGGATTGAGCATGATTATCCTTTACTTTATAACTACTAAACAATTATGAATAAGTTCATATCATGTTTGTATTTCTGAGTCTGAATTACTTCAGTCAGGATGACATTTTCTAGTTTCATATATTTGCCTGCAAATTTCATGTTGTCATTTTTTTCAAACCGTTGAGTAATACTTCCTTGTGTTAGAGTACCACATTTTCTTTATTCATTTATATCTTGCGTGACATTGGATTCTTTTTAGATTCTATTGTAAATAAAGCCATATTTAACATAGTTGAGAAAGTGTCCTTGGGGTAGAATAAATAGATTTTCTTTTTATTTGATTACCTGAGCTGAATTTTGAAATAGATCGATTCCCAATTCACTGAGAAATCACTATATTGATTTTCACAGTGATTGTACAAGTTTCCACTCCCCTTGGCAATGGGTGAATGTTTCCCTTGTGCCACATGCTGCTCTCAGCATGAACTGTTATTGTATTATGATCTGAACCATTCCCATAGGAGTAAAATGGAATCGCAGGTTCATTTTGATTTGCATATTGCTAATGGCTAAGAATGCTGAACATTTAAGTGATTCTCAGCCATTTGAGATTTCTGTGTTGAGAATTGTCCATTTAGAACTGTATCCCTATTTTAATGGGATAACTGGTTTGTTGATTTCTAGTTTTTTTAATTATTTTTATATATTTTTGGAAAATAGCCTTTTGTTGAATGTGGAGTTGGTGGGAACAGGAAGGATCAGGCATGTGAGGTGAATAGAGGGGATGAGCTTTGTGGTAAAAAAATTATAATTGTGTGTCATTTGGTGGTGGTGTGGAAACCTGGTGCAGTGGAAACTCCCTGGAATCTCTGAGAGTACCCATAGCCATGTTTCCTAGTAATGATGGATAAGGGGGTGAACTGGCCATTTCTACAAAAAGGCAAGGCTCCTAGCAAGGACACTGACGACTAAATTAAGCCACAAATCACTCAACCTATGATCTGTCCTTCCTGGAAGACTTGCTGGAGCAATGGTGGTACAGAGCTGGGTGTGGTCAATCCATGACTGGTCTAATTTGAGGCCCAAGCCATCACATGGATGCCTGAAACTACCTGGATGGCCTGCGAGCAGAGGCAGGACAATCCAGAAACTCAGCATAATCATAAAGAGGACAGGCAGAGCAAACCAAAATAAACAAATATAAAACAAAGAAATAAAAAATGTCAATTAAATGGTGGCTAATGCTATTTTGCTATACTCATAAGTCATTGCCTATGGCAATTGACACCAAAGAGCCACCATCCAGCAACAGACGGGAGATAGAAATTCACATAGGAAAGGTAGGGGAGAGCTTGGAGGAAGGGAGACAGGGGAAACTACATTTATTCAGGCTGTAATTTATGAAAGAAGAAAAGACTTAAAAATTAAATTGTTAAATTTTTCCTTAACCACAATTCAAGTATAACTGAAATTGTAGTATAATTTTTATTCTTATATTTTTATTTGTAATCAATTGTTCTCAATACTTATGCTACAAAGTATTATTCTATATCCATATTTATATACCTTCAATATAATTAGAAATGAAACTATATGTGATAAAAACATTAAAAGTAAAGAAAACATAATTAGTGCCTTGGTGGAATATTTTTAAAAACCTATTACTCAGAATCATAGTGAGAAAGGTAGTATGAACAACACCTTCTGTGTGCTTGGTGTAAAATTCCTCAGTTATATATTTTTTACATATTAGTTAATTATTGCTCATTGTATGTTGATTATATTTTATGTTAATAAAATCCTTGTTCAATAGGCTTATGATTTTTCATTTAAAACATTGAATATCTTATTAAGTTCTGTGCATATATCAGAAAGTTAGAAAGTCATACTGCTATATTCTTTTATCCAACATTACACACACTCATGCACACATGCACACATGCATGCATATATATATATGCATATATGTATATATAATACAACAAGCTAATGAATGATTAGTTGGTCACTGAAAACAATTTAAAACAAAATTAAAAATGTCTTGAAACTGAACAAAAATGACTACAAGAATGAGCATGGGACTGACATATCCATATCTGTTGTGTGCAATAAAGTCAGTTCTAAGATGAAAAGTTTATAGCCTGACATGCTTTAATCAAGTTTAATCCCAGCAAAAATCTGCCAGTTGAGATAGAAATGGGACCTACCACTGTCTTTAGACTTATTGACAAGGACAGTGAATAGCTATGAAGAGAATAACCAAATTTACTTTTAGGTTGTATTTCCTGGTTTTTCAATCACACTTCAGAAGGTCACCATATTCAAGATAGTCTGGGTTGAATAAAATAAATTTAAGGACTTAAAAACTATTAAAAAAATACATGGGTATGTGATATAGCTGTTGAGGTAAAGAGGAACCGACAGGAAAGTAATAGTAAATTAGATTGTAATATGCAATGTAAAATTCCAACTTATTAATAAAATGTCATTAAATATTTGAAAAATTTCACATGAAAATTACTGATGCAATACCAAGGATTAGAAAAGCAAGAAGAAACCTAACCCACAACAAGTATGTAAGAGAAATAATTAAGAAAAGAGCAGAAATCAATATAATAGAAATAAAACAATAGAATTAATAAATTAATCTAATCTGCAAAAAGAAAAATATGACAGACAAATGCCTAATAAAATTAGTCATAAAGCTAAATTAATTTTATTAGAGTAAATTAAATTGTAACATATGCTAAGAAAAGCATAAGAACACAATTTAAAAACCTATATTTAATTAAATTGAAAATGTAAAAGAAAAAGTTCAATATCCAGATACCTATGAACTTCAAAATATGTATTAAAATGAGATTAAATAATTTAAGCACATATATAACCAACAATGAGGTTGAAGAAAGAGTTTCAGTTCTTTAATGGGGAAAAAAATGAATACCTTGAATGTCTTTGTAACAGGAACTGCTGTTGTATAAAAATAACGCAAACATAGATGTCCTTAGTTTGAATAGTTGAATAGTATTCTACTGTATAAATGATCCACATTTTCTGTATCCATTCTTCAGTTGAGGGTCATCTGTGTCATTTCAACCTTCTGGCTATTACAAATTAGACCACCACGAACATAGTGGCACACATATCCTTCGGGTATTGTTGGGGATATTTTTGCTATATGCCCAGGAGTGTTATAGCTGTGTCCTCAGGTAGAACTACTACTTTTTTTAAAATTTTATTTTATTTTATTATTTTTTCTTATTAACTTGAGTATTTCTTATATACATTTCGAGTGTTATTCCCTTTCCCGGTTTCCGGGCAAACATCCCCCTCCCCCCTCCCCTTCTTTATGGGCGTTCCCCTCCCCATCCACCCCCCCATGCTGCCCTCCCCCGCAACAATCTAGATCACTGGGGGTTCAGTCTTAGCAGGACCTAGAGCTTCCCCTTCCACTTGTGCTCTTACTAGGATATTTATTGCTACTATGAGGTCAGAGTTCAGGGTCAGTCCATATTTAGTCTTTAGGTAGTGGCTTAGTCCCTGGAAGGTCTGGTTGCTTGGCATTGTTGTACCTATGGGGTCTCGAGCCCCTTGAAGCTCTTCCAGGTCTTTCTCTGATTCCTTCAACGGGGGTCCTATTCTCAGTTCAGTGGTTTGCTGCTGGCATACGCCTCTGTTTTTGCTGTATTCTGGCTGTGTCTCTCGGGAGAGATCTACATCCGGCTCCTGTCAGCCTGCACTTCTTTACTTCATCCATCTTGTCTAATTGAAATGGCTGTATATGTGTGGGCCACATGTGGGGCAGGCTCTGAATGGGTGTTCCTTCTGTGTCTGTTTTAATCTTTGCCTCTCTATTCCCTGCCAAGGGTATTCTTGTTCCCCTTTTAAAGAAGGAGTGAAGCATTCACATTTTGATCATCGGTCTTGAGTTTCATTTTAGGCATCTAGGGTAATTCAAGCATTTGGGCTAATAACCACTTATCAATGAGTGCATGCCATGTGTGTTTTTCTGTGATTGGGTTACCTCACTCAGAATGATATTTTCCAGTTCCAACCATTTGCCTACAAATTTCATAAAGTCATTTTTTGATAGCTGAGTAATATTCCATTGTGTAGATCTACCACATTTTCTGTATCCATTCCTCTGTTGAAAGGCATCTGAGTGCTTTACAGTTTCTGGCTATTATAAATAAGGCTGCTATGAACACAGTGGAGCATGTGTCTTTGTTATTTGTTGCAGAATCTTTTGGGTATATGCCCAAGAGAGGTATAGCTGGGTCCTCAGACAGTGCAGTGTTCAATTTTCTGAGGAACCTCCAGACTGATTTCTAGAGTGGTTGTACCAGCCTGCAATTAAACCAACAATGGAGGAGTGTTACTCTTCTTTACATCCTCACCAGCATCTACTGTCATTTGAGTTTTTGATCTTAGCCATTCTGGTTGGTGTGAGGTGGAATCTCAAGGTTGTTTTGATTTGCATTCCTTTGATGACTAAGGACATTGAACATTTCTTTAGGTGTTTCTCAGCCATTCGGCATTCCTCAGCTGTGAATTCTTTGTTTAGATCTGAACCCCATTTTTAATAGGGTTATTTGTCTCCCTGCTGTCTAACTTCTTGAGTTCTTTGTATATTTTGGATATAAGGCCTCTATCTGTTGTAGGATTGGTAAAGATCTTTCCCAATCTGTTGGTTGCCGTTTTGTCCTAACCATAGTGTCCTTTGCCTTACAGAAGCTTTGCAGTTTTATGAGATCCCATTTGTCGGTTCTTGATCTTAGAGCATAAGGCATTGAGGTTTTGTTCAGGAAATTTTTTCCAGTGCCCATGTGTTCCAGATGCTTCCCGAGTTTTTCTTCTATTAGTTTGAGTGTATCTGGTTTGATGTGGAGGTCCTTGATCCACTTGGACTTAAGCTTTGTACAGTGTGATAAGCATGGATCGATCTGCATTCTTCTACATGTTGCCCTCCAGTTGAACCAGCACCATTTGCTGAAAATGCTATCTTTTTTCCATTGGATGGTTTTGGCTCCTTTGTCAAAAATCAAGTGACCATAGGTGTGTGGGTTCATTTCTGGGTCTTTAATTCTGTTCCATTGGTCTATCTGTCTGTCTCTGAACCAATACCATGCAGTTTTTATCACTATTGCTCTGTAATACTGCTTGAGTTCAGGGATAGTGATTCCCCCTGAAGTCCTTTTATTGTTGAGGATAGTTTTAGCTATCCTGGGTTTTTTGTTATTCCGGATGAATTTGCAAATTGTTCTGTCTAACTCTTTGAAGAATTGGATTGGTATTTTGATGGGGATTGCATTGAATCTGTAGATCGCTTTTGGTAAAATGGCCATTTTTACTATATTAATCCTGCCAGTCCATGACCATGGGAGATCTTTCCATCTTCTGAGGACTTCTTCAATTCCTTTCTTCAGAGTCTTGTAGTTCTTATTGTACAAATCTTTTACTTGCTTGGTTAAGGTCACACCAAGATACTTTATATTATTTGGGTCTATTATGAAGTGTGTCGTTTCCCTAATTTCATTCTCGGCTTGTTTCTCCTTTGTGTAGAGGAAGGCTACTGATTTATTTGAGTTAATTTTATACCCAGCCACTTTGCTGAAGTTGTTTATCAGCTTTAGTAGTTCTCTGGTGGAACTTTTGGGATCACTTAAATATACTATCATATCATCTGCAAATAGTGATATTTTGACTTCTTCTTTTCTGATCTGTATCCCCTTGACCTCCTTTTGTTGTCTGATTGCTCTGGCGAGAACTTCAAGAACTATATTGAATAAGTAGGGAGAGAGTGGGCAGCCTTGTCTAGTCCCTGATTTTAGTGGGATTGCTTCAAGTTTCTCTCCATTTAGTTTAATGTTAGCAACTGGTTTGCTGTATATGGCTTTTACTATGTTTAGGTATGGGCCTTGAATTCCTATTCTTTCCAGGACTTTTATCATGAAGGGTTGTTGAATTTTGTCAAATGCTTTCTCAGCATCTAATGAAATGATCATGTGGTTCTGTTCTTTCAGTTTGCTTATATAATGGATCACATTGATGGTTTTCCTTATATTAAACCAACTCTGCATGCCTGGGATGAAGCCTACTTCATGGTGGATGATTGTTTTGATGTGCTTTTGGATTCGGTTTGCCAGAATTTTATTGCATATTTTTGAGTCGATATTCATAAGGGAAATTGGTCTGAAGTTCTCTTTCTTTGTTGGGTCTCTGTGTGGTTTAGGTAGAAGAGTAACTGTGGCTTCATAGAAGGAATTCTGTAGTGCTCCATCTGTTTCAATTTTGTGGAATAGTTTGGATAATATTGGTATGAGGTCTTCTATGAAGATCTGATAAATTCTGCACTAAACCCGTCTGGACCTGGGCTCTTCTTGGTTGGGAGACCTTTAATGACTTCTTCTATTTCCTTAGGAGGTATGGGGTTGTTTAACAGGTTTATCTGTTCCTGATTTAACTTCGGTACCTGGTATCTGTCTAGGAAATTGTCCATTTCCTGCAGATTTTCAAGTTTTGTTGAATATAGGGTTTTGTAGTAAGATCTGATGATTTTTTGAATTTCCTCTGAATCTGTAGTTATGTCTCCCTTTTAATTTCTGATTTTGTTAATTTGGATACACTCTCTTTGTCCTCTCATTAGTCTGGCTAAGGGTTTATCTATGTTGTTGATTTTCTCAAAGAACCAACTTTTGGTTCTGTTGATTCTTTCTATGGTCCTTTTTGTTTCTACTTGGTTGATTTCAGCTCTGAGTTTGATTATTTCCTGCCTTCTAGTCCTCCTGGGTGTGTTTGCTTCTTTTAGTTCTAGAGATTTTAGGTGTGCTGTCAAGCTGCTGACTTATGCTCTTTCCTGTTTCTTTCTGCAAGGCACTCAGCGCTATGAGTTTTCCTCTTAGCACAGCTTTCATTGTGTCCCATAAGTTTGGGTATGTTGTACCTTCATTTTCATTAAATTCTAAAAAGTCTTTAATTTCTTTCTTTATTTCTTCCTTGACCAGGTTATCATTGAGTAGAGCATTGTTCAATTCCACGTATATGTGGGCATTCTTCCCTTATTGTTATTGAAGACCAGTTTTAGGCCGTGGTGGTCCGATAGCATGCATGGGATTATTTCGTTCTTTCTGTACCTGTTGAGGCCCGTTTTTTGACCAATTACATGGTCAATTTTGGAGAAAGTACCATGAGGAGCTGAGAAGAAGGTATATCCTTTTGCTTTAGGATAGAATGTTCTATAAATATCTGTTAAGTCCATTTCGCTCATGACTTCTCTTTGTCTACGTCTCTTTAATTTCTGTTTCCATGATCTGTCCATTGATGAGAGTGGGGTGTTGAAGTCACCTACTATTATTGTGTGAGGTGCAATGTGTGTTTTGAGCTTTAGTAAGGTTTCTTTTACATATGTAGGTGCCCTTGTATTTGGGGCATAAATATTTAGGATTGAGAGTTCATCTTGTTGGATTTTTCCTTTGATGAATATGAAGTGTCCTTCCTTATCTTTTTTGATGAATTTTAGTTGAAAATTGATTTTATTTGATATTAAAATCGCTACTCCAGCTTGCTTCTTCTGACCATTTGCTTGGAAAGTTGTTTTCCAGCCTTTCACTCTGAGGTAGTGTCTGTCTTTGTCTCTGAGGTGCGTTTCCTGTGGGCAGCAGAATGCAGGGTCCTCGTTGCGTATCCAGTTTGTTAATCTATGTCTTTTTATTGGGGAGTTGAGGCCATTGATGTTGAGAGATATTAAGGAATAGTGATTCTTGCTTTCTGTTATATTCATATTTGGATGTGAGGTTATGTTTGTGTGCTTTTCTTCTCTTTGTTTTGTTACCAAGACGATTAGTTTCTTGCTTCTTCTAGGGTATAGCTTGCCTCCTTATGTTGGGCTTTACCATTTATTATCCTTTGTAGTGCTGGATTTGTAGAAAGATATTGTGTAAATTTGGTTTTGTCATGGAATATCTTTGTTTCTCCATCTATGTTAATTGAGAGTTTTGCAGGATACAGTAACCTGGGCTGGCATTTGTGTTCTCTTAGGGTCTGTATGACATCTTTCCAGGATCTTCTGGCTTTCATAGTTTCTGGCGAAAAGTCTGGTGTAATTCTGATAGGTCTGCCTTTATATGTTACTTGACCTTTTTCCCTTACTTCTTTTAATATTCTTTCTTTACTTTGTGCATTTGGTGTTTTGACTATTATGTGTCGGGAGGTGTTTCTTTTCTGGTCCAATCTATTTGGAGTTTTGTAGGCTTCTTCTATGCCTATAGGTATCTCTTTCTTTAGGTTCTGGAAGTTTTCTTCTATGATTTTGTTGAAGATATTTACTGGTCCTTTGAGCTGGGAGTCTTCACTCTCTTCTATACCTATTATCCTTAGGTTTGATCACCTCATTGAGTCCTGTATTTCCTGTATGTTTTGGACCAGTAGCTTTTTCCCCTTTACATTATCTTTGACAGTTGAGTCAATGATTTCTATGGAATCTTCTGCTCCTGAGATTCTCTCTTCCTTCTCTTGTATTCTGTTGGTGAAGCTCATGTCTACAGCTCCTTGTCTCTTCTTTTTGTTTTCTATATCCAGGGTTGTTTCCATGTGTTCTTTCTTGATTGCTTCTATTTCCATTTTTAATTACTTCAACTGTTTGATTGAGTTTTCCTGCAATTCTTTCAGGGAATTTTGTGACTCCTCTCTATAGGCTTCTACTTGTTTATTTATGATTTCCTGGAATTCTTTCAGGGATTTTTGTGACTCCTCTCTATGGGGTTCTACTTGTTTATTTATGATTTCCTGGAATTTTTGCGATTCCTCTCTGTAGGCTTTTACTTGTTCTCTAAGGGAGTTCTTCACGTCTTTCTTGAAGTCCTCCAGCAGCCTGATCAAATATGATTTTGAAACTAGATCTTGCTTTTCTGGTGTGTTTGGATATTCCGTGTTTGCTTTGGTGGGAGAATTGGGCTCCGATGATGCCAGGTAGTCTTGGTTTCTGTTGCTTGGGTTCCTGTGCTTGCCTCTCGCCATCGGATTATCTCTAGTGTTACTTTGTTCTGCTATTTTTGACAGTGGCTAGACTGTCCTATAAGCCCGTGTGTCAGGAATGCTGTAGACCTGTTTTCCTGTTTTCTTTCAGCCAGTTATGGGGACAGAGTGTTCTGCTTTCAGGCGTGTAGTTTTTCCTATCTATAGGCCTTCAGCTGTTCCTGTGGGTCTGTGTCTTGAGTTCACCAGGCAGGTCACTTGCAGCAGAAATTCGGTCTTACCTGTGGTCCCGATGCTCAAGTTTGGTCGTGGGGTGCTGCCTATGAGCTCTCCACGCTGGCATCAACCAGGAAGTCTGTGCTGCCGTTTCGGGGAGCCTCCGTGCACCAGGGTTCCAGATGGCGTTTGGTGTTTTCCTCAGCGTCAGAGATGTGTGCAGACTGCAGTCTCTTCTGGTTTCCCAGGCATGTCTGCCTCTCTGTAGGTTTAGCTCTCCCTCCCATGGGATTTGGGTGCAGAGAATTTTTTTTGTGGTCTGTCCTTTCAGGTTCCGGCGGTGTCTCAGGCGCAGGGGTCCTGCTGCTCCTGGGCCCTCCCCCATGGGAACCCAGAGGCCGTATACAGTTTCCTCTTGGGCCAGGGATGTGGGCAGTGGTGGGCAGTGTTGGTGGTCTCTTCTGCTCTGCAGCCTCAGGAGTGCCTACCTGACCAGGCGGTGAGGTCTCTCTCCCACGGGGTTTGGGAGCAGAGAGCTACTGCAGTCCGGGATCCGCGGGTTTGGGACTCCGGTAAACCCGAACTACTTCTAATTTTCTGAGGAATCACTAGATTAATATCTAGAGTGGAATCCCCCCAACAATGGACCAGTATTCCTCTTTCTCTATATTCTCACCAGCATGTGCTGTCACATCAGTTTTTGATGTTGGCAATTCTGATTGGTGTGAAGTATAATTTCGGGTTAGTTTGATTTGCATATCCATGATGACTAAGGGTATTGAACATTTCCTTAAGTGCTTCTCAGAAATTCAAGATTCTTCTATTGTGAATTCTCTATTTAGCTCTGTACCTCATTTTTAATTGGGTTATATGGTTTTTGGAGGTTAACTTCTTGAGTTCTTTATGTCTTCTGGATATTAGCCCTGTGTCATACATCGGGTTAGTGAAGATCTTTTTCCAATCTTTAGGTTGCTGATTCATCCTATTGGCTATGTTGTTTGCCTTTCAGAAGCCTTCCAGTTTCATGAGATCCCGTTTATCAATTGTTGATCATAGAACCTTAGTAACTGGAGTTCTGTTTAGTAAAATCCTAGTTGTGCTAATAAGTTTGAGGCTCTTTCCCATGTTTTCTTCTATTGTATTACGTGTGTCTGGTTTTATGTTGAGGTCCTTGATCCACGTGGTCTTGAGCTTTGAGTAGGGTGATAAATAAGGAACTATTTTCATCTTTCTACATGCAGACTACCAGTTAGGCCAGTACCACTTATTGAAAGTGCTTTCTATTTCCCCCTGTACATTGGCTTCTTTGTCAAGATCAAGTGTTTGTAGGTGTGTAGGTTTACTTCTGCCTCCTCAGTTCTATTCCATTGATCTACCTGATTGTCTCTATACCAATACCAACAGTTTTTGTCACTGCTGCTTTGTGGTACAGCTTGCAGTCAGGGATGGTGATTCTCCCAGAAGTTCTTTTTTGTTGAGAATTGATTTGACTAACCCGTTTGTCTTTTTTTCTTTTGTTCTTTCAAATGAAGTTAAGATTGTTCTTCCCATGTCTGTGAATTTTGCAGGAAAATGGATGAAACTAGAAAATATCATCCTGAGACGCAAAGGACATATATGGTATAGCATATAATCACTGATTAGTGGAGATATTAGCCAAAGAGTAAAAAATATCTAGAATACAACCCAGAGACTATAAGAGTTATAACAAGTGGAAGCACCCAAGTGAGAATGTTTCAATTCCACTTAAAAGGGGGGAGGAAATAATCACAGAATGCCACAGGAGCGAGGGATCTGGTTAAGAGAGGGGAGGAGATAGGGAAAGGGGAAAAAGGATCAGTTATGGGTTCGACAGGAAAGACGCCCAGAGGCCAGGAGAATGAATGTAGATAAGCAGCATGGGGGATAGGAGATGGGGGTTCCCTGTAGAAAGTACCAGAGAGCAGGAAAGAGTCTATGGACTCAAGGGGTAGGTGGTGACTTTAGCCAAAAAGTCCAACATTGAGCAGAGGCAACTCGAAGGAAACTCTGAACTTGAAGGGCCTACCTCCAGTAGGTAGACAGGGCCTCAAACATATGGACAGGGTTACTAAACCACAGTCAAAATTTTTGATCCAGAAACATTTCTATCTAAAAGAAGTGCAGGTTTCAATATGGATAAGATACTGAAGGAAAGGCAGTCCAAGTCCCAACCTGGGATCCTTCTCATGGGAGAGCACCAAGGTCTGATACTATTTTTGATGCTTTGGTATGCTTACAGATGGAAGCCTGTCTGTTTTCTGAGAGTCTTTACCAGTACCTGACAGAGACAAAAGTGGATACTTACACCCAGCCATTGGACTGAAATTGGGGACCCCTATGTTTGAATTAGGGGACTGAAAAAGCTGAAGGGGAGAATGACCCCATAGGAAGGCCAGCACCTAAGAAGGTCCCAGAAACTGATCACCAACCAGAAGCATACATGGGACAGTCCAAGGCCTCTGGCACAAATATAGCACAGGTCTACCCAGTCAGGCTTTGTTGGGAGAAGATGCATATAATCCTCTGGAGACTTGAGGCCCTAGGGAATAGGAAGGGTCCTGGGGTGTGGGAGGAGCATGCTGTCTGAGCAAGTGGGAGGATGAATGGGATGAGTAACTGTGGGAGAGGGGACTGAGAAGGGGGACAACGACTAGAATATAAATAAATAAAATAATATAAATATTAAAAATAAATCAAACAAAAATAATTAAAAATATTACAACTGAAATTTTACAATAGCAGATGAATTAACGTACAACTGTGAATTGTACAGTCTAATCCTCCAAAGAAAAACTAACACTAGTAATTACAAGATAATACCATGAAATATTAAATGAATGAATGCTTCCATTTTTTAATGAAGCCAGTAATTCCTTGGTATCCAAACCTAATAAGTAAATAACAACAAGAAGAAATTAACAGACAAGTTTCCTTAATGAACATACATGGAATAAAATATGGGCAAAAATAATTCAAGGTTAGATCATTAAAATAATACATATTGGTAAAGTTTCCTTTATTCCAGAGATCCAATGGTGAATCAGTCAACAAATGTAAATCAATACAGACAATACCCCAAAATAAAAATAATATGATTTATTAATCTCAATTAATGCAGAAAGAACATTGACAAAAATTCAACATTGCTTCATTCAAATAAAAGGGACTTAACATGGACACAACTTAACACAACTCAGCAAGTCTGTGTATAATGAATGTGTATGTTCTTGCTGTACCTTTCTGTGTCTATTTCCCTCCAATCACAGACTCTCTCCATGGAAATGTTAATCGAAATGAACTTTAATCCTAAAGTAATTTTTTTGTTCTTGGTGTTTCATCACAGCAGCAGAAAAATGCCTAACCCAATTCTCTCAGCCTCATATTTAAAAGGTTATCCCAGAAAACTGGAAAAAAAGAGAAGCATTATCACAGTTTTAACACTAAGATGTATAGATGAAAGCTTTTCCAATGGGTAGTGATATAAGGAAATAATGGTTGTTCCTAATGTTTTTCCATACAAAGATGGGAGTGTAATAAATATTTTGAAGTATATTCTGAAGAAATTACATCCCCTTTACTCTCAAGCTATGGTTAAAAATGGTTAGGTGGTTTCTACAAGCATTTTATGACATTATGATAAATTAAAAGATACTGTATATGTTTATGATGACATTATCATTATGAGACTAAATCTGTTAAATGCTACCAAACAATTGCAGGAGAATCAGGCTAAAACAAATGGATGTTACTGTAATCTACCAGGAAGAACAGCTGAAACTCAATACTTACACTGTGGCCATCTTTCTTCCATTTCATTTGTTACTGACATCAAAACTGTTGCTAGATAAGATTCTAAAATTAAATCCATAACAGGGAGAGCATCAAAACAAATTTTATGTTCTCAGGGAAACTCAGTCAATGAATTCAACCACTAAACACATCTTATCTGTAATTGGTCATTATTGCAGGAGATGATAATAAACACCACTGCAGCTGTGAGGCATATATAACTAAGAAAACTGCTGGGAACATGGTGGGTGCTTATGAGGTTTTGGATCAAGTGAGCAATATGGTACTATATTTGATTTAATGCTCAGTCAGTTGCTATGTCTAGAACATTTTCAAATGGACAGCTCAATCAGTATTTTCTGACTAGGAGTTGAGTATATAATGAGGCAACCTTTTTGAGGAGGCATATATAGCTTTGGTAAATGCACAGTGACATTTTCTCCTTTAGCTTAGAAATTTATATGTATGTCTTATTTTTTTCTGCAGTGGCAGAAAATTCACTATGATATTTACCCTTGATCATCTGTTAGCAAAGCTGCAAGATATGTAAATAGAATGAGTTGGCTGCATACATTTCTACTCATCCTCATACACTTCCAATTTGATTTCATCCTAAAAGAGAGGTGCTTTTGAGAACTGAAGGCTTCCAGTTTGATCTTGGTTATAAACTTGCCTCATTGATAAGGCATTTAGCATTGCTAAGCACTTAGGGGTTTTTGAGATATTTTGTTTTACAGTTTGAGTTAGACATTATGACTATCTGTATATGTTTATGGCCACAGATAACACAGTGCTGTAATCTGAAAATATCTTGAAGTATTCTTAGCTATCTCTCAGTAGACTTCCATCTAGATGATGTTGTATATCCTGTCAGCCCAGACAAAAACATGTAGAAATCAACACTAGAACAATGGTTAACTGTTTATTTACTATTTGAAATGTTTTCAGTACCACTTTAGGAAGATGTGCTGTCAGAGGATAAAAACGGTGCTATTATTTAAATGACGTTAGTGAAATGATGGCTCCTTCAACATGTAAATCTGTTAGAACATCAAATACATTAGCTCAGCTAAGAATTGTTATTTCTTAAAAGAAATAGAGGTGTTTTATGATATTCATTTTGAAGCAAAATTTGTTGCCTGACATAAAGAATAATTTAACTTTAGGGTTTGATATAAAACCATGGCCATATGTTTTTGCCTTAGTGAAAATTGAAGTCAGGTAGAATAACAGTACAATCACAAACCTAGGTAGGATCACCAAGGAAGTAGGAGATAAATTATGTCAACATAAACCTATGTTGTGTGTAGTGATCCCTCCATTAACTGACAGTCATACTTTCAGAATAGAGAAGCTTGTAAAACTGCAGTTGTCCAATTTCGGCAGTGTGGAATGCACACATCGAAATGAGAATAACAATGCACAGTTAAGATCATAGTCTAGTCAAGGTGGGTCTTCTTCAAGTTTGGGTTATCCAGATTTCCATTATCTCACTCCACCTATGCCTGTTATCAGGTATTTACTCACCACCCTTTATAGGTAATGCTAAACGCTACTGTGGAGATGAATGGTCAGACTCAAATAGCCAACTAAGATTTCCTCTGTGATGGTTTTAACATTTGTATTATCTGAGTACTTGTTCTTGAATGCAGATCGATCCATGCTTATCACCCTGTACAAAGCTTAAGTCCAAGTGGATCAAGGACCTCCACATCAAACCAGACACACTCAAACTAATAGAAGAAAAACTAGGGAAGCATCTGGAACACATGGGCACTGGAAAAAATTTCCTGAACAAAACACCAATGGCTTATGCTCTAAGATCAAGAATCGACAAATGAGATCTCATAAAACTGCAAAGCTTCTGTAAGGCAAAGGACACTGTGGTTAGGACAAAACGGCAACCAACAGATTGGGAAAAGATCTATACCAATCCTACAACAGATAGGGGCCTTATATCCAAAATATACAAAGAACTCAAGAAGTTAGACCGCAGGGAAACAAATAACCCTATTAAAAAATGGGGTTCAGAGCTAAAAAAAGAATTCACAGCTGAGGAATGCCGAATGGCTGAGAAACACCTAAAGAAATGTTCAACATCTTTAGTCATAAGGGAAATGCAAATCAAAACAACCCTGAGATTTCACCTCACACCAGTGCGATTGGCTAAGATCAAAAACTCAGGTGACAGCAGATGCTGGCGAGGATGTGGAGAAAGAGGAACATTCCTCCATTGTTGGTGGGATTGCAGACTGGTAAAACCATTCTGGAAATCAGTCTGGAGGTTCCTCAGAAAATTGGACATTGAACTGCCTGAGGATCCAGCTATACCTCTCTTGGGCATATACCCAAAAGATGCCTCAACATATAAAAGAGACACGTGCTCCACTATGTTCATCGCAGCCTTATTTATAATAGCCAGAAAATGGAAAGAACCCAGATGCCCTTCAACAGAGGAATGGATACAGAAAATGTGGTACATCTACACAATGGAATATTACTCAGCTATCAAAAACAACGGCTTTATGAAATTCGTAGGCAAATGGTTGGAACTGGAAAATATCATCCTGAGTGAGCTAACCCAATCACAGAAAGACATACATGGTATGCACTCATTAATAAGTGGCTATTAGCCCAAATGCTTGAATTACCCTAGATCCCTAGAACAAACGAAACTCAAGACGGATGATCAAAATGTGAATGCTTCACTCCTTCTTTAAATGAGGAAAAAGAATACCCTTGGCAGGGAAGGGAGAGGCAAAGATTAAAACAGAGACTGAAGGAACACCCATTCAGAGCCTGCCCCACATGTGGCCCATACATGTACAGCCACCCAATTAGACAAGATGGATGAAGCAAAGAAGTGCAGACCGACAGGAGCCGGATGTAGATCGCTCCTGAGAGACACAGCCAGAATACAGCAAATACAGAGGCGAATGCCAGCAGCAAACCACTGAACTGAGAATAGGTCCCCTATTGAAGGAATCAGAGAAAGAACTGGAAGAGCTTGAAGGGGCTCGAGACCCCAAAAGTACAACAATGCCAAGCAACCAGAGCTTCCAGGGACTAAGCCACTACCTAAAGACTATACATGGACTGACCCTGGACTCTGACCCCATAGGTAGCAATGAATATCCTAGTAAGAGCACCAGTGGAAGGGGAAGCCCTGGGTCCTGCTAAGACTGAACCCCCAGTGAACTAGTCTATGGGGGGAGGGCGGCAATGGGGGGAGGGTTGGGAGGGGAACACCCATAAGGAAGGGGAGGGGGGAGGGGGATGTTTGCCCGGAAACCGGGAAAGGGAATAACACTCGAAATGTATATAAGAAATACTCAAGTTAATAAAAAAAAAGATACTTTTGATAAAAAAAAAGAAAATGTTAGACTCAATGTGTTTCTGATTTATTTTTTATATATAAACTACATATGATGTTTCCTTCAATTAAGCTTTTCTGCCTCGAAACCTTTCATTAGTCACTTGCCTTGTTGCTGCATTAAAGTAGCCACCAAGACTCTAACATATGGAAGAAAGGGTTTATTTGGGTTAAACTTTTATCAGCACAGACTATTGTTCTGTAAGGTCACAGTGGCAGGGACTTGAGTCAGTTTTTCCCACTGCTTTCAGTCAAGAAGCAAAGATCAATGGATAGCTCTTCTGTTTTTTTTCTCCTTTTTTATCTACTTCAGCAATTATAAGGCATCCTCAGCTCAGTTTTCTTAATTTATATGATGACTCAGAGTCATGACCTGAATCTGCTCCCTAGAAGTTTATAACTTCTGCCAATTTAATAATATTAACTATCATGACTTTTTTGGAGATAGCTTTTGAGAAATTAGCTTCTGTGTAAGAAATATAAATCCTATGGATTTTATTCCTTATCTTCATGGTTTGCAAATATTTAATCCTAACCTCTATGCTACCACTGCCTTTACTTTTTATCCTGTTTTATTTGGTTTATAATTATCTTTGCATTATTTTTCTGAATAAAGAAAATAAACCAATAGTTCCAAAGTAACTTTGCACTTAGATTATGTCTCTTACATTCCGACTGTCACATACACTAGAAAGATAACTTATACCTTCAGGAAGTCTCAGTGATAGAGTTACATTTTTTTCTGCTATTGTCTGATTTTGTGTGTTCCATACAAAAATCTCTCTACAAGGGAAGTGGTGTTCATAATATCAATTAGAAGCATACCTTTCATAGACTAATATTTTAAATCCATTTTGATTCGACTTTACCTGTATATAAAAGGTATCTGATTATTTTGAATGTAGATATACAGTTCTCTCTAAACCATTTACGTTAATGTTTTGTTCTTTAATGTTTAAAGGGTCTTTGAACATTTATTTTCCCACATTTGGGCTGACTTTAGAGGTTTTCTTGTTTCATTGGTCCATGTTTTGATCATTACAACTACCAAATGTAACTTGTAATCAAGAAGTATGGTGTTTTCTTAAAATATCTCATTAACACATTCATTTTTGTCAATGTACTCTGGAAAACATAAAACATATACTTTTCAATCAAGATAGCAAATGAGGGACAAATACATTAAAAGTTTTATTCATCAGTGAAAGACAAATGAAGTCCTAATGAAAGATACCCTAACAACTGTTAACCTTGGTAATAGTAAAGTGATCAAAGAGAAGTCTTTCAAGTGGGTGGAAACAAAAGATATTTTGTTCACTGCTAATAGAACTTTATTACATCTGTTATAAACACCCATATGAATGTTTCTGAGAATGTTTCTAACTTGTTAATATCTGTGGATTCCTATAGTCACAGTTGAACACAATATATAAGCAGTTATATAGTAGACTGACTACCTCTCAGCTATATGCATGTATAGCAAACCATTGTATAATACTAATAGACTAATATAGCTTAATAATTGCAACACAAATAATGTGAAAGCTACATTATGGGGGAAAGAAATCATAAAGAAGAAAGAGAATGTAGGATTCCCTGAAAGCATAGTGACCATCACATAGTGAGCTGATGAAGAAAAATTCTTGGTGTGGGCCATGTGCATAGCTACCCCCAGCTGATATCAGAAAGATTAGAGAGAGAAATTTTTGAAGTATTATAAGCAATATTAAATAGGCACATCAAGCCATTGTGATTTTAATATAGATAGATTTCTAGATTGACACAATTTTCACGCATCAAGATTTTCATCACAGCTCTTATTCTATATGAAGGCAGAATGCAGATCTCCCCTTGTCTAAAGCATTTGAGTACTTGTTGTTAAGTTGGTGGCCTTGGTCACAGAGATTTAGATGTGTGTCATTCCTAGAGAAGGTATGGCAGTGGTGTAGGCATCAGAGTAAAATGCCTTACCCATTTCTAGTTATATCTTTCTACTTCATGTTTATGGTAAATTATGTGAGCTCTCAGCATCCTCCTTGCTCTGACATGCTTACTGCTTTCTGTCATGCATCATCACCAAGATGATCTGAAAATCATAAGCTCACATAAATGTTCTCATACACGTTGCCTATGTCATGTTGCTTTACCATAAAAACACAGAAATAGCTAATAGACTGCATTAGCTTATTTTATGGTTCATACAAGAAACTGAGTCTATCGTAATCTCAACTATGCCAGCTAAAGATAAGTTGGGAGCCTAAATTAAGTGCCACCTGCGCATAATGACACCTGTCTCTAATCTTCCGAAGTATTCCAGACACAATCAGGAGAAGTCATGGAAGCCTAGTCTGTTTTAGGCTAGGAATGGCTACTATCCATAACTCATCTAAAACAAATCTTGAGAAGGTTTATTATTGTACTATTGGAAATGATCTATTCTACCCTGCTCATCCCACATATTTGGATACACACTGGATACAACACTAATTGTCAGTAATTTAAAGGTTGAGTGTAATAATCCAGACTAACCCAAGTCTATCGCAAAGATCCCAATTGAAAAGACAAAAGAAATTTTAGTTGTGTGTTCTTTTCTAGTAGTAGATTTGGCAAGTCCAGGGTGATGCTGGAACCAATGTTTAGTAGGAGTTAGTTGATTCTGAAAATCTGACCCTTTCCCTTGGACTGTGTTTACCAATCTGTAGAAAGCTGTGTCAGAGGTATGCTGTTGGCGAAAACAATTCTCTTTGACCACATTGTCTGACGAAACTATCTGCTGACCTTGATCATTTTCCTCTAAGCATATAGTATATATAATGCCAAAATTCTTAATAAATCTTCTTGGAATAAGTCATCAGCTTATGCGAAACCTTCTGGTCCAATGATTACTTTGATTATTTCTTCCTCATCCAGTCTCCTTTCTCTAACCACCTCACCATTCAGGACCCTTATTACTACAGGTTTGGCAGCAGGGGATACTCTATAAGAGTATGCATCAAAATTAAATTGTTCCTTTAATATTTATCTGTTTTTATCCTTGAGGCTTCCACATTTGCTATACAGAAACCCTAAACAATTCGGTTTTAAATTTCTCAAGGCAAAACTGTTAAGTAAATTGGTGAAAAATTGTGTTCTACCCCCAAACTTTTGAAACATTTCCAATGATATGTTCTGACTATGAGTTAAATCACCATGCTTGAATTTTTTAATGTATATACTTTTTCCTTCAAGTTTACTGTTGTTCTATCCATCAACTAAGTAAGCAATGAAGGCTCATTGGATTATTTCCATGCCTTAATTATTTCTAAGGATCAAAGTTATTGTCAGTTTATATTTGTATCTTTCATGTTTTCTAAACACACAATTCATTCTTTGTTCCTCATTCCTTATTTGTGTTATTAATTTTATTGTGTCTTATCTATTTATATCTAGATAATCCATTTTCTCTTGATTCCTGTTTATTTTTCAGCATGGGGAAAAATCTAAGAGAACTATAATGATGTTTTAGTTTTTTCATATAGACATAACATCATTGCTAATTTCCCATAAACTGAGAGTAAAATTTTTATCATATAAAATGTCAATATCACAAATGTTGTATATTGAACACTTTCATAAGATCAACTATAACTAGAATTTTATCAATTTGAATGTTTTGGTATTAAAATGTATGTCCTTTGTATGCCAATTAAATTATAATATGTTTTAAGGAGTAAGATCAGAATTCATTTAACAAACAGTGGGCCATCTTGTTTCTCCTTGACTACTTGAATCATGTGACAGACCAGTGATAATCTCACAGCTCCAGCAGTGGGCCTTAACCTTTAGAACTTCAGAAACCCAATAATCTAGTATTTATATATTACCAAGTATATCTTTACCAATTATAGATTTTAGTGGATAACCTATTCTTATAGTGACTTGAACTAAATGTTTTCAAAACAAATTCTACATGAAGCTTTAAAATATCATTTCAAATTCTGTGAAGAATTTGTGCAAGAATTTTAACGTACATTGCTTTAGGGAAGATGGCCCCTTATACTATAGTAATCCCCCTGAACCATGAATATAGAAGGTCTTTCATCTTCTGATTCCTTCTCCAATTTCTTTCTGCAATGTTTTAAAATTTTAAACATGCAAGGCTTACATTTGTATGGTTAGAATTATCCCAATAAATTTTTGACTATTATGAAAGGTATTGCTTTTCACAGTTACTTTTGTTTATCTATTGTTTGCAGATAGGAAGGTAAAAACTTTATGTTAGTGCTACTTTGTTGAAAGTATTTGGGTGTGTCCCTTTTATCCATTATTTCTCCAGGATTTTATCATGTCAGGTGGTAGATTTTCTCAAAGAATTCCAGTGGACAGCACCCCTCCCCAAAGCCTCTGATATTACACAGGCTATTGGTTGCCCTCCACAAACTGACATTAAAGCCCTATTGTTGAAGTGTACACATATACAACTCATTGAACACAAGAGAAGTTAAGCTCGTACCTACTTAAAGCCTTTACCCCTACTGACTAGTATTTATCCTAAGAGAAGGTACTCTGTACACTAGGAAAGAAGAAAGATATAGAACAACCTACCTATGAACTCAGAACGACAATGAAGCCTGCAAGATATGCTAGTGCAACACTGACACTAAGTTTATTGTGGTAACCAACAAATATTTGATTAAACTCATGACTGACTCCTTGAGATAAAATAAGATTCACTCTATGAGATAAAATATGGGTGAACGAAGAACCTGAGATCACATAGACCAGAGTCCTAGGTGGAACCAAATGTTACTGAAGAAAAAGAATGGTCCAAAATAACGTTCAACAATATTCTACTATCCTTATAGATTAGTATCCTGCTCAGACATCACTAAAGAAGCTTCCTCTTGCAGTATATATGAACAAGTGCAGATGCCCACTGTCAGACAATGTGCAGAGAGTAAGAGAACCTGAAACACTCAGCCCTACATGCAATATTATTACCAAATGCCTCCCAGATGGTTCCCAGGGCCTCCTGTGAAAAAGAAGAAGAAAATGTATTAAGAGCAAGAGGGAAAGAAGGTGTCAATAAAGCAAAGACTACTAAGCACCCTGAGACCAAGGCACCTCTGAACTCACAGAGATGTTGGAAGCACGCACAGGACCGACACAGGGCTGCAGCAGATGGGGTCCCAGTACTGACAGAAATGATGGAGACAAGAACCCATCCCTAAGCCAGATGATGCATCCCTAATAGTCATTTACAAATAAAAACAGTAATCTCTGTCATATTTTCACTGGGTACGCAAACTACTCCCGACAATAGGTGGGCAACATAAAGTGAACTCAGCTGTATTCTTGGAAGTTCGTTATTCTAAACCTTCTTTTTTGGTTTGTTTGTTTTCGTTTTTGTCTTTACCTGACTGTACGGTTTTGTTTTTTATTGGATTCCCCTGTGAGCAAATATGATTTTTTTCTGGGTCTTATGCATTTTTTTGTGTTTTCTATGTTCTTTGGCCTTTATTAATCTTCTTTCTGCTTCCCGTGTCTTACTGATGTTTTTAATTTTGTTTTCGAATTTTATCTTATTATTATTCTTTCTATGCTTGTTAGTTTTTAAGGAGAGACAGAGAGGTTGTGGATTTGGATGGGAGGGGATATGGGAAGAATCCTGGCAGAGATTGGAAAGAAAAACTGAAATAAGACTGTACTGCGTGTAAAAAATTATTTTTAATAAAATATTTTATTTCTCAATTAAACATTTAAATTAACATACTAGATGTTTACAAATATTAGTAATTTCTTATTCCTTATCTTACATGTAAGAACCTTTATTTTTTTACCCGTAATTAAATGAGGAAATAATTGGAATTTATTACCATTACCAAGTTAGGTCTCAAGCCTAGGTTCTCTCCCTGTCTTCTTCCCTGAAACAGCCATATTCTAAATGGCTCTTCAACCTCCTGTGTCATGAACTACACAGGCACATTCCTCATTTACAGAGTATGAGGCATCATCCCGCCTCCTTTGCCTGAGATTATCCAATGTATCACATTCTCTTAAATAGTTACAATAAATAGGAATGCATATTAATTAATATATTTTTATATTAGGTCTTTGTACGCCTAAGTGACTAAAATTCAGACAACAGAAACAATGATTAACTTACTGCTCTCTTAATAAAAGTATTCTTAATCAATTACTTAATCTACTAATTGATATGTGGAAAGTGCTTGACTCCTTTCAATTTGGCAGTGACTATCTTTTGTTATTTTAATTTGCAGGGCTTTGAAAATAAGATCAGCCATCAAAACACTAGGGGATTTGGATACGTTTAGCCTCAAACTATACTTCAGGCACAGAGAATTGAAATCACTTGCCTAAGGCCCTAAAATCTGTTAAAAGCAAAGTATATCAGAGCTTTCTATGAGAATTTTAATGTTGAAGCTACTGGTGTCTCAGTTTGGGCATTAATGTCATCTTGCTGCAAATGAGATGTAAAAAAGAATAACACTCGAAATGTATATAAGAAATACTCAAGTTAATAAAAAAATTAAAAAAAAGAAATAAATAATATACTAAGCAAAAGAAAAAAAGAAAAAAAGAAACGGCTAGGTGCTGTTTCTCTCATACTTGTTAGGGTCCTTCACTAGGAATAGCAGGGATGTTTCCAGGTTTCAGCAGATGCTGAGGTCCCCTTTGGGGCTTAAATACTTATTTTAAACTCCAAGAAATCTAACTCATGAAATTCTGGAAGATTCTGTCTTCTACAGTGGCATGGTGGCTAGGATAGAATTTACTCAGGTAATCTCTGTACATTAACATAACTCAGCAATTGATTTTTTTGTTTTCTTTCTTCCTTTCCTTCCCTTTTTTCTTTTATTGGATTTTTATTTGCAATTTGCAGGTTATCCACTTTCCTTGTTTCCCCTGCAGATATTTGCTATCCCATGCCCTCCCTCCCAGCTTCAATGAGGGTGCTCCCTCTCTCACCTAACCACTCCCTCCAACCTCCCTGCCCTGGTATTCCCCTACACAGGGGCATAGAGCCTTCACAGGACCAAAGGCTTCTCCTCCCACTGATGCCCTGCAAGGCATCTGCTACATATACAGATGGAGCCATAGGTCCATTCCTGTGTTCTCTTGGGATACTTGTTAAGTCACTGGGAGCTCAGGGGGATCTGGTTGTTTGATATGGTTTTTCTTCTTAAGGGGTTGCAAACCCCTTCAGCTACTTTAGTGCTTTCTCTAATTCCTCCACAGAGGACACTTTCTCAGTTCAATGGTGAACATCTGCCTCTGTATTTCTCGAGCTCTAACAGAGCCTCTCAGGAGACAGCCGTATCAGGATCCTGTCAGCATGAGCTCCTTGGCATCCTCAGTATTCTGGGATTGCTATCTGTATATTAGTTGGATCTCCCAGGTGGGGTAGTCTATGGATTGCCTTTTCTTCAGTCTCTACTCTATACTTTGTCTCCATATTTCCTCCAGTGAGTATTTTTGTTCTCTCTTCTAAGAAGGTCTGAAGCATCCATACTTAGATCTTCCTTATTCTTGAACTTCAGGTGGTTTGTGAATAGTATCTTGGGTATTCTGAGCCTTTGGGCTAAAACCCACTTATCAGTGAGTGCATACCATGTGTGTTCTTTTGTGATTGGGTTACCTGAATCAGGATCATATTTTCAAGTTCCATCCACTTGCCTAGGAATTTCATGAAGTCATTGTTCTTAATAGCTGAGTGGCATTCCATTGTGTAAATGTACCATATTTTATGAATCCATTCCTCTGTAGAAAGAAATCTGTGTTCTTTCCAGCTTCTGGCTATTATAAATAATGCTGCTATGAACATAGTGGACCATGTGTCTTTGTTTTAAGTTGGAGCAACTTTCAAGTATATGCCCAGGAGTGTATAGCTGGGTTCTCAGGTAGTAATGTCCAATTTTCTGAGAAACCTTCAGACTGATTTGAAATCTCACCAAAAATGGAGGAATGTTCCTCTTTCTCCAGATCCTTGCCAGCATCTGCTGTCACCTGAGTTATTGATCTTAGTCATTCTGACTGGTGTGAGGTAGAATCTCAGAGTTATTTTGATATGCATTTCCTGATGACAAAGGATGTTGAACATTTCTTTAGGTGCTTTTCTGCCATTTGATATTCCCCAGTTGAGAACTCTTTGTTTAGCTCTGTAGCCCATTTTTTAAAAGTATAACTTGATTCTCTGGAGTCTAACTTCTTGAATTCTTGAATATATTGGATATTAGTCCTCTTTCAGGTACAGGATTTGTAAAGATCTTTTCCCAATCTGTTGTTCTGCTTTGTCCTATTGACAGTGTCCTTTGCATTACAGAAGTTGTGCAATTTTTTTGAGGTTCCTTTAGTAGATTTGTCATCTTAGAGCTTAAGCCATTGTGTTCTGTTCAGGAAATTTTCACCTGTGCACTTGTGTTCGAGGTTCTTACTCACTTTCACTTCCTTTAATGTCAATGTATATGGTTTAATGTGGAGGTTCAGGACTTACTTGGACTTGATCTTTGTACATGGTGATAAGAATGGACGGATTTGCATTCTTCTACATGCTAACCATAAGGTGAACCAGCACCATTTATTGAAAATGATGTCTTTTTTTTCATTGGATGATTTTAGATTCTTCATCAAGGATCATGTGGCCATAGGTGTGTTGGCTCATTTCTGGGTCTTCAGTTATACTCCATTGATCTACCTGCCTGTCTCTGTACTAATAACATAAAGTTGGTTTTGTTTTTGTTTTTTTATTTTAATCACTATTGCTCTGTAATACAGATGGAGGTTAGTGATGGTGATTCCCCCAAAAGTTCTTTTATTCTTGTGGACAGTTTTGGCTATTCTGGGTTTTTTGTTATTCCAATGAATTTGCATATTTCTCTTTCTAACTCTATGAAGAATTGAGATTTTGGTGGGGATTGCATTAAATCTGTAGATTGTTTTTGGCAAAATGTTCCTGAGAGGTCTTTCCATCTTCTGAGATCTTCAAATTCTTTCTTCAGAGACTTGAAGTTCTTGTCATACAGGTCTTTCACTTGCTTGGTTAGAGATACCCCAAGGTATTTTATATTATTTGTGACTATTGTGAAGGGTATTTTTTCCCTAATTTCTTTCTCAGTCTTTTTATCCTTTGAGTAGAGAATGACTACTTATTTTTTAATTAATGTTATATCCAGCCACTTTGCTGAAATTGTTTGTCAGGTTTAGGAGTTCTGTGGTGGAATTTTTGGGGTCACTTATGTATACTATGGTATCATCTGCAAATCTTGATAATTTGACTTTTTCCTTTCAAATTTGTATCCCTTTCATCTCTGTTTTCTAACTGTTCTGGAAAGGACATCAAGTACTGTATATTGAATAGGTAGTAAGAAAGTGAGCAGCCTTGTCCAAACCCTGATTTTAGTGGAAATGTTTCAAGATTCTCTCTGTTTAGTTCGACATTGGCTACTGGTTTACTGTGTATTACTTTTACTATGTTTATTTATGGGCCTTAAATTCCTGACCTTTCCAAAACTTTTATCATAAAGGGATATTGAAATTTTGTCAAATGCTTTCTGAACATCTAGTGAGATGATCATGTTTTTTTTTTCTTTGAGTTTGTGTATATAGTGGATTATATTGCTAGATTTCCATATATTGAACCATCCCTGCATACCTGGAATGAAGGCTATTTGATCATGATGGAAGATCGTTTTGATATGTTTGTGGATTCGGTTTGCAAGAATCTTATTGAGTAATTTTTGTGTCGATATTCATAAGGAAAATTTGTCTGAAGTTCTCTTTCTTTGTTGTATCTTTGTGTGATTTAGGTATAAGCATTATAATGGCTTCAGAGAAGGAATTGAGCACTGTTCCTTCTGTTTCTAACTTGTGGAATAGTTTGGACAATATTGGTATTTGGTCTTCTATGAAGGTCAAATAGAATTCAGCACTAAACCCATCCGGTAATAGTTTTTTTTTTTTTTTTTTTTTTTTTTTTTTTTTTTTTTGGTTCAGAGACTTGTAATGACTGCATCTATATTTTTAGGAGTTAGGGGATTGTTTAGACGGTTTATCTGACCCTGATTTGACTTTGGTACCTTATATCTTTTTTGTCCATTACATGCATATTTTCCAGTTTTGTTGAGTATAGGCTTTTGTAGTATGATCTGATGATTCTTTTGGATTTCTTCAGTTTATTTTGTTATTTCTCATTTTGTTAATTTGGCTAATGTCTCTGTACCTTCTGGTTAGTATCGCCAAGTGTTTATCTCTCTTCTTGATTTTCTCAAAGAACCAGCTCCTGGTTTTGCTGATTCTTGTATAGTTCTTCTGTTTCTACATGGTTGATTCTGAGTGATTATTTCCTGATGTATACTTCTCTTGGCTGTGTTTGTTTCTTTTTGTTCTAGAGCTTTCAGGTGTCCTGTCAGGCTGCTAGTGTATGCTCTCTCCAGTTTCTCTTTGGAGGCATCTTAGGTCTGCTTTCATTGTGTTCCATAAGTTAGGGTATGTTGTGCTTTCATATCATTTAGTTCTATAAAGTCTATAATTTTGTATTTCTCCTGTGACCAAGTTATCATTGAGTAGAGCACTGTTCAACTTCCATATGTATGTTAGGTTTCTGTTGTTTTTGTTGCTATTGAAGACAAGCCTTAGTCTATAGTAATCTGATAGGATGCAAGGGATTTTCTCTATCTTCTTGTATCTATTGAGGCCTGTTTTGTGGATGATTACAGGGTCAATTTTTGAGAAGGTATCATGAAGAGCTGAAAAGAAGATATAATCTTTTCTTCTAGAATGAAATGTTCTATCACTATCTATTCAGTCCATTTGGTTCATAACTTCTGTTAATTTCACTGTGTCTCTGTTAAGTTTCTTTTCTTTTTTTTTTTTTTTTTTTTGGTTCTTTTTTTCAGAGCTGGGGACCGAACCCAGGGCCTTGCGCTTCCTAGGCAAGCGCTCTACCACTGAGCTAAATCCCCAACCCCAAGTTTCTTTTTCCATGATCTGTCCATTGATGAGAGTGTGGTAATGATTTACCCACTATTATTACATGAGGTGCAATGTATGTTTTGAGCTTTAGTGAAGTTTCTTTCATTAATTTTGGTTTTCTTGCATTTGGAGCATAGATATTCAGAATTGAGAATGCATCTTGTTGAATTTTTCCTTTGACAAGTATGAGGTATCCTGCCTTTTTTTTTCTATAACTTTTGGTTTAAAGTTGTTTTTATTCAATAATAGAATGACAACTCCAGCTTGTTTCTTTGGATAATTTGCTTGGAAAAAATTTTCCAGCCTTTTACTTGTCTGTCTCTGTGACTGAGGAACATTTCCTACTTGCAATAAAATGCTCTGTTCTCTTTATGTATCCAGTCTGTGAGTCTATGTCTTTTTACTGTGGAAACGAGTCCATTGATATTGAGAGATATAAGGTGATAATGATTATTGCTTCCTGTTATTTTTGTTGTTAGAGATGGAATTATATTTGTGTGACTACATTTTTCTGGTTAGTTGAAAGATTACTCTCTTGCTTTTTTTGGAGGGTGTAGTTCCCCACTTTGTGTTGGAGCTTTCCATCTATTATCTTTTGTAGGACTTGTTTGGTGGAAAACTATTGTGTAAATTTGTTTCTGTCATAGAATATCTTGCTTTCTCCATCTATGTTAATTGAGTTTTGCTGGATATAGTATTCTGGGATGGCATTTGTGTTCTTTTAAGGGTTTCTATGACATCTCCTCAGGATCTTCTAGCTTTTATAGTTTCTGCATATAATATATGCATATATATATGTATATATATATATGTATATATATATATATTTCCCCTTACTGCATTTAATATTCTTTGTTCAGTGCATTTTGGTGTTTTGACTATTATATGGTAAGAGGAATTTTTTTTCTAGTCCTGTCTATTTGGAATTCTGTAGGCTTCTTGTATGCTTATGGGCAACTCTTTCTTTAGGTTAATGAAGTTTTCTTCAGTAGATTTTTTGAATTCCTTTAAGTGGGAATCTTCACTCTATTCTATTCCTATTATCCTTAAGTTTGGTCTCCTCATTGTGTCCTGGATTTCCTTGATGTTTTGGTTAGGAGCTTTTTGTTTTGCATTTTCTTTGGCTGTTGTGTCAATGTTTTCTATAGTATCTTCTGCTCCTGGGATTCTTCTATCTCTTTTTTTTATTTTTTATTTTTTTTCTTCTTTTTTTTTTCTTCTATCTCTTATAATGCTTGCTTCTGTGACCCTCGATCTCTTTCCTAGGTTTTCTATCTTCAGGATTGTCTCCTTTTGTGGTTTCTTTATCATTTCTCTTCTCATTTTTAGATCCTGGATGTTTTTGTTTAATCCCTTCACCTGTTTAGTTGTGTTTCCGCATAATTCTTTAAGGGATTTTTTGTGTTTACAATATAAGTGCTTCTACCTATTTACCTATGTTCCCCTGTATTTCTTTCAGGGAGTTATTTATGTCCTTCTTAAAGTCCTCTAACTTCATCATGATTTAAAATCAACTTCTTCCTTTTCCGGTTTGTTGAGGTATCCAGGACTTGCTGTGGTGGGAGAATTGGGTTCTGAAGATTCCATGTGGCCTTGATTTCTTGCTTAGTTTTTTGTACTTGCATATTGCCGTTTGGTTATCTCTGGTGTTAGCTGGCCTTGCTGTCTCTGACAGTGGCTTGGAAGTCCTGTAATCCTATGTGTCAACACTCCTGGGAGATCAGTTCTATCCCAGTGGTATCCAGGCCTAGAAAATTGTGGCACAGGGACAGCTCTGGATGCAGATGTTTACCTCCTTCCTTCACCTTTAATAACACCCCCACAGCCTTCATGTCGGCTTTTGCATTTGCACCTGAAGAACAGTCTTACCAGCTTTGCCCAGCATTTTTTTTTTCATGCTTGGTTGTTCACTGAATCTGAAGCTCATCTATTCTGCCCCTCTGGTATCCAACATAGTTTCTAGTAGTTCTTGTGTCTCAAGCTCCCCATGTTGGGTCTGTAGATGTTTGTGCAGTTATCACTGTATTCAATAAAGGGACATTTCCTAAGTTAAAGGGACTTAGGAAATTCTGCTGAAATATGATACCTTTCAGGAAGCTTTAAAGGGAGATGCCATTAAAATACCTGAGAGAGTTAAGAAGTCCCTAAGACATAGTAAACGTACCAGGATCCCTTCTCTCCAAAATTATATAAAAAATAAGGAATGCTGCAGTGGAGACTCTGTTTTGCTGACTCCAGATTGAGCAGGTATTTCCAGTGTTCCACCTTGCACGAGTCATTTCCCTTGCTGAGTTGGTCGTGTTAAATATTGTGCCTTGGGAAGTAAGTGAATTCATTCTTACATATTCTCCTCTTGTTAACCAATTCATTGATAAATACAAAATAAAATTAATCACCAAGTTCTCTGCTTTTGATTGATCTATGGTTTGGTACCCAATCCCTTATGCATAAGTAAATCCAATGGACTCATTGATAGCCCAAATCAGTCTTTGGTGGACTGCCTTGCTCAGTATTGGGTTCTCTATCCAGGCAAGTGGATATTTACTCACATCTCCTCAATAGTATCAGCATACATCAATGATGCGGGACCACACATTTGTAAGCCTCTTAGGAAAGCAAACTGATGCTAGTGTTTATGCAGTAAACACATTTGTAACGGAGGCATATCCTCAGATTTTTCCCATTCCTCTCATTATAGCCCTAAACCTAAGCCTAAGCCTAAATTTTTTCAGAGTTCTTTCCTACCTGCCAACCTCCCTCCCTCCCATCCTCCTTCCCTCTCTTCCTCCCTCCCTCCTGTCCTTCTTCAATATTCTTTTATTATGGAAACTCGATACATATACATTATTATTTCTTGTTCTAATTCATCACTATTTCTTTGCTCCACTCTTGCAAGTTCCTCTTAACTTCTGCTTTCATGTTGCCTATTCCATCACCACCACAGCATACTTATGATAATCGCTTACTCACTCACAGCACATTGAAGGACATTTTTTTTTTTGGTTTTTTTTTTTTTTTCGGAGCTGCAGACCGAACCCAGGGCCTTGCGCTTCCTAGGCAAGCGCTCTACCACTGAGCTAAATCCCCAACCCCACTGTAGGACTTTTTAACATGCACACACACACACACACACACACACACACACACACACACAGAGAGAGAGAGAGAGAGAGAGAGAGAGAGAGAGAGAGACAGAAAGACAGAGAGACAGAGAGATACTTATGCTAATATATTTATTTCTGAGGCTGGTTTATTTCATTTTACATAATAATTTCCAGGGAACCTAATTATGTCTTTAACAACTATTTGTACAGAAAATAATATATTTTTGACAATTATTGCATCATATGCTTGGTTTTTGTCCACCCTCTTTGTCTATGTCTCTACTTCATGAATTAGCTGGAATAAGCTGTTTTGTGAATTCTGTTTTCTGCATAACTTAATGCATTCTTTATTGCTTAATATCAATTGTGGAGAAAAGCTAATGGCAAAATTTCCAGCACATGTGTCAGTTTGCAACCCTCTATTCTCTTTTCTCAGTTTGTTTCAGTTAAATATTGTAAACTGTAGCTAAATAACTATGTAGTTATAATCTCTCATTTTCTTAATTAATATTAATAATAGAAAAGGAACTTAACTATTCATATATCTATATGTACATTTTTTTCCAAAATTTATCTGTAAGCTCCAAATAAATGTTGTTAACATACTTATACCTCATAAATAAGATGAAAAGCAGAAACAGTAAGTTTTCTTACATATCCACTTAGCTGAGGCAAAGCAAGGCAATGGGCTACATTATTGATTCAACAGTACTGCAGATTAGTGGAGAGAGTAGTTTTCTCAGTGAGCATCTCAGACTGCAGGAGTCCTGAATGTTAATTCTCATTGCTGAAAGTTAGAAATCATAACCTGTGCAAATCTGTTATCACTATAATGAGCAAATATATTAATTTATGCTCACTGCCATTAATTAGACTTCAGCATAATTTGTCCATGTTTAACTTTTCAACAATATTTAGTACATTAAATAACTTTCATTTTATTTTTTTAGTATAGCTCTATTTCTACAAGTTATAGGATAGTATATCATAGACTTTTTTCTCTTACTAATGCTGTTGACTTTTAAAAATCATTATATTATAATTTAGTTTGCACTATGTCTAGTGGGAAGGGATATAGAAGATAAACCCACATTTGACTTTTTTCCTCGAAGAGTTTGATAATATCTGTCTATAAGAAAACATTGAATTCATGCACTGTGGAAATGTGAAAAAATGGATACAAACAATATTTTTTTCCCTGGTTGACATGTTTCATACCTGCATTAACTGTAGATTTTACAGATGACAGCAGTGAGGAGTTGATTTAGTTTCTTATCACTTCAATACCTTTAACAACAATGTACAACTATTGATATATTTTCAATGAGGTACAGAGACATTGGACATCATTTTCAGAGTCATAAAGTTACTGAAGTCCAATATAAATTGCTGTTTCAGCTTGTAATGACACTTTTTGTAGTTTTAGTAACTTCTTACAGCAGTCTCAAGTTTTCTTCTTTGTTCTTCACTATTATTGTGATATATTTTAGGTGATTCAGAGTTATTAGATTCTGAATTATATAAAGTGTTATATTTCAAATTTATATACAACAGAGGCCTCACGAATTTTATATGAACTAAATGTAAATATAATCTGATATGTTCATATCTATAGGATGATGCTATGTATTTTGCAAAAATAAGTGTTTTGTCTGGAAAATGACAAGGGACTGTAAACCAGGAAAATATATCCAAATATTCTACATTTGTCTTGATGCTATTCCTATTTTAACTCTCCATAAATGTTTAATTTTTAAAAGTAATTGAGCTAAATATAAAACTTAGAAATACGTTATAATCTTTAAAGTGAAAATTGTAAATTAACTTAAGAGTATTTTCTTTCCAATTCTATAACTTATTCTTGCCATACACATTTTGATAACGCAAACATACAGTTGTCCTTTCCTAATCAGAAACATGTAAATCTAATGCTGTTCAATTTATTTCATTGACCACTGCACTGCCAGTTTGGTAGGAATACAGGTGGTTGTCTCTGCATAAACACTGGGGTCATGCAGCTGCAAGAGGATTTCTCGCCGAAGGACCTTACCAAAGACTGCCTGAGAGAAGAAGGATTGCTGCTGACACAGACCATGCCAGCCAATCGGAACTGTTGTTTGGGAAAGATGCTCTCTTCGGACCCACAGGGAGCAGCTGGAGGGAGTGAAAAAAGCTTGCAGCAGCAGTCATATGCGCGTGCTCTGGCATTCGTCTGTCTTTCATTCGGCTGCACCTCATCTCCAACCCCCCAGGGCAAGTAGGGTTGGGCAATAGTCCAGGACACAAGCAGCATCATGTTATGAATAATATAGCATTGAAGATGCAATTATTAAGGATAAGGATATTGACAATTTACATTATTTCTCATTGTCACTTTTATGCTTTCATATACATACCATGTGCCATATTTTCTGGAAATATAAAAGGAATATTCATTCCAAATTGTCACTTAGGTATTGTAAAGATATACAATAGTATTGTCCAAGTAGCTATCTACTCCTTGAATTATAGTCATGACACAGAAAGCATATGTTCTTATCTTTGGCTTATTTTCACATCCAATAGATGACATTGTATATTTGAGAGTACACGTAAGAGCTACTGAATTCTTCCTTCTCAATTTACCATCTCTTTGAGCATATCTAACATTGGATGTTATTCTTTATTACCATTTGATCTGGTAGTACGTTATTACTCCCATTAAAGACTAGGAAGGTGTAATGGGCTTTCGGTCAAGAGAGCATCTGACAATGCTCTCATTAGTAAATCTTCCATTCAGTTTCACCCTATTTATCCAACTTTATTTATAATAGGTGCCAAAAAATATGACTCAATAAGACTTACCACATATGTCCTAGTTTTTCCATCTCTTGCCATCAAATATGAGTTCAGCAATGTCACTTCTTATCTTGTGATGTTATGTGCTGATTTACTCTTAATCAAGATATTTTTCACTTTGGACAGAGTCCAAATCAACCTATTACTTTATAATTTGGCTACTACAATTGGAAGCTAATGTGAATATGTGATTGGCATACTACTATAAGTAAAACTTCATTTTGTATTTAATTTTGCTTAGTGTGGTAAATGTTCATAATAAACTATATTGTTCCAGAACTTACTTAGTCATAAATATTATTCAGAGAGTTGGTCCAATTTTTAAGTATGAATTTTACTTCTATTTTAAGTTAAAGATAATGTATGTACTGATACCCCTTCTTGTGAATTCTTTATTGAAATGATCCAAAGTAGTAAATGACCAAATGACTATAAAACTGAGCTTGATGCAATTACAGGAAAACGATGGCAAACTATTACAGAATTGTTTTCATAAAATTCTTAAAATATTGAATTCAATGTGTGTAGACATATGCATCTGTTTAAACTGAAACTCCTTGAAGGTGCATAGAACAAGTAATCATCTGCGTTCCATAAACTGAAATAGTAACAGGTTGAGAAACACTAGCAATTCAGACTCAATCAAGCGAAAGGCTACATGAAGGTGTTATGTCAACTAACTCCTTGGTCATAGTACAATCATGTATGTCTCTGTAAGCTCAGCATTGGACTCTAATATCTTCAGAACAGGAATTTGTTAAGGCCGTTCTACTCAAATGAAATCACATGGTTGTACTATATGAATAAAGAACCATGTCAACTTTAAGACTAGGTGAACTTTGGATATTAGGATTGGAATGTTGCTTATAAAGTATTTTATATTTAAAAATATGGTTGTAAATATAGTACTTGAACAATCTTAATACGTAAGAAAGACATTTAAAAAGATTATTTTAAAACAAAGTTATTTTATAGCTTGATGTTCAATATAAAAATAGATTTAAAATCAGTTGAATTTTTCTGGTGGCTAATGATATTAAACTTGTTTTTATTTATTTATTTACTGGATTTTCCTTTTACCATTTGAGAGCTCTTAATTTTGTTAACTGATTTACTGTTTGGGTTGTTCAAATTAAAATTAATTTTTTAGTGATTTCATATAGTCTAGACCTTAGTTATTTTTCAGATGTATATTGAAAATAGATTTTCTTCCTTTTGCAAAATCTCTTCTATTGATGTTTTCTTTTTTGTGCAAAAGATTTTAATCAAAGCAAGGTTCCATATGTGTATCTGTTATAATTGCCGGAGTTACTAAGGTTCTAACCAGAAAGTCCTTGTCTATGCTGATGTCACATTCAGGCAGCATTCTAATCATTAATTTAAAAGGCACAAGATAATACATGATGAAGTAGAATTACACACTGAAGATGGAAATACAAACTTATCCAGCCAATGTGGAAGTAGTATTGTTATCTCAAATTTCTAAAATCAATTTAACGGATGATCTAACATTTCAATTCTTGAGTAATTTTCTGGACACCAATTCAAGACATCACAGCACAACACTTGCACATTAATATTTATTTAGGCATTTATAATAGATAAGTATGAACCCAATCTTTGTGAATAAAAACAAGAAACGTAAGAAGAAACTATGATATATAGCTATATTTCAATTTCTCTGCCATAAAGTGTTTCACAATTATGCTGCAAAAAAAAAAAAATGAATGAAACATACTAACTGAAATAAGTCATATTCGGAAAGGCAGATATTCTGTTTTACTTCATTTTTGGTAAGATTTCTAAAAATACACATCATCATGGAACTTTGCCTAACATGGAAGGTTAAGGAAAATTGTGGGGGAATGAAGACGATTAATGGAGGGAGAGAGGGTAGAGAAAGGGAAATATAGAGGGCTCACTAACACTTTCCTCCAAATGGAAACATTCCATCTTGGAGGGGTTCTCTTTAAACTCAGGGAGTAGACAACTCAGAAGCTTCCAAAGTCACCTTAAACCAAACATATACACAAGGCGCCTCCATCGCCAGGGTTAGATCATCAGTAAGGAGATTTGTGAGACACACGTAAACTATCGAGTCTGCTTGAAAAAAGAAAAGATCAGCCAAGGCGCCTGCATGAACTACTCTCAAAGCTGGACAATGGCTTTCAAGTTGTCTAATGAGCTAGGATTTTTCAGCTTTCAGTTGCCATCACTCATCCTGATGTGGGTTTCCAGAATTGCAGCTGTCTTTAAACATTATTTTAATAACTCTCTAATAATAAATATTTATTCAAATATTATTTTAGGATCTTAAATAATAAAGTCATTCTTCAATTATATTAAATAATATTCATATAGATAAACTCTCACACATACCCACGTAATTAAGCCAATATTTCAGGTTATTGGAATTTGATGCAATTCTACATCCATCTACTCTCCTCTCTGTATCTGATGACAATAGAAATTCAAAATTCAATACAATTTATTCTTATGTGAAAGTGGCATTTATAACTTGGTATTGCATAAAATTAATACATGCCAATGGTCAAATTATATTAACAAATAAAATATGCAAGTACAAATAAGTTGTATGAAATAAACATTTGTAAGTTTACAGCTTCAGTTGTTTTTCAGAGGTTCTTGAGAGAGAGATATGATAGCCACATACTTCCATTCAGGCAAAGCTTTTAAAATCTGAAAATATATCCACACACCACTACCCCTCCATAAGATTACAATCTTCCCCCATGTAAAGCAGAAGCTTAATTTCCATAACATGAGGTATATGAGTGAACATCTTGTTGAGCTGAGCTGCTGGGACTTATTTTCACCCATTCCTGCTATAGCATTTTTACTGCTTTGGAAATGAGTTCTGTTGTCAGATAAATGAATCCATCTTATCTGACTACAGGAAACCAAGGCTTTGGAAGTGACCTCCACGTTGTCCCTAATTACTGCGAATATACTGCAATCATGTATATTTAAACATTCTCAGTGTCTCCAACGTCATATTCACTGTGAGAAAGAGCACATGAAACTGGTAACGAAACATGGAAAGCATAAAATATATATTAAGAAACATAAAACCAATCACAAGCTTTGAACATTTTTTTTACTTGCTAACAACTGTTTTCACACCCATACAGTAAGTGTAGGTTAAGATCACTTTACTAAGTTAGCACCTATAGTCTGGCTAGGTAAGAACTCCACAGATTCATCCTCTACTGAAGTTGAGCTTGTCCAGTTTTCATTAAATAGGTAATACCCTTGCTCCCAAATACATGGATAGGGTTCCTTTCTCCTTATGATATTAACTACACTCCTAATCATTTAATTTTAAATAGTTTACTGGATAAACAAAGACAAACTACTTGTAATTCATATTTGTTTTGAAATTTAGCATAGGACTGGAGTAATCATTTTATTTCCTGCAGTTACATTTTTTGTTTGTTTTACGTTATTGAGAGCACACAAATACAACCTCTCTCAGAAATTTCAGGAATTAACTGTTCCGATTAATTGGACTTTTTTTTTTACAAAAATAATACAAAAGATTTTTAATGTGAAATTGCTGAAATTGGAATAATCTAAAGAGCAATGAATATCCAGACTATAGCCGTACAATAGAATACCATTTCCAAATATTAAATTTATTACATCATTAACTTCAGCATAAGTTCAGACCCTCGGTTACCATCTTTAATGTTTGTATAGCAACCATATACAAAGAACAAAACAAAAAGTATCAGGTTTCTTATAATATATTCAAAAATGTTCAAGTTATATTTAATGTGAAATGAATAGTGACAATTTCCAGCAGCAAAACTGTATGTAATTTCTTTTCCTTTCACAATTAGAAGAATTACTTGTCAATATCAACAATGTGCTTATTATTTTAGAATAACAAAAATATTTTACTAAAATATTTACAGAAGTTCCCAGATAAGCCATACAAAATGGTCACAAGCTTTTCCTTTGTCTTTTGGGGGTGGGGGTGGGAGACAGAGAATATACACTTGGCAGCAAAGTCACAATGTTATTAGTGAGGGCTGTGATGTTTATTTAATGTTCCCATTTTGTATCAGACAGTCAAGCTTGTCCATCTACAGTGTCTAAAGTTAGACTTGGCTAGAGAACATATTCTAAAACACTGGTTAGCTGCATTTAAACACTGCAATTAGGAGAGGGGAGGGCGAAGGAGGCCATAAAATTAAAATAAAACTACTTTCCCTTGAAAAAATAAAAATAAAAGCACCCATGCCCCTGGCAGCCAACCCTGACAACTACCTTTATTCACAGTGCTTTGTACTTAGACATGATGTGGAAAGGAGTCAAAGCAGAGAATCCTGCTTCTCAGCATCTCTCATCAACCCAGGTGATGCTTCTAGTGTCTGCTCATGCTTTGCAACAGTTAATGAGGACAAGTCAGATTTGCTAATATGCCTATGATCACCAAAGATGAAGATGCCTGGGCTTTTATTCTGTAATGTTTCTAAGACTGTGTCCATTAAATGCAAACAGAAAGAAAGAAAGAAAGAAAGAAAGAGAGAGAGAGAGAGAGAGAGAGAGAGAGAGAGAGAAAGAAAGAAAGAAAGAAAGAAAGAAAGAAAGAAAGAAAGAAAGAGAGAGAGATAAAGGAAGGAAGAAAGAAAGGAATCTTGGCAAAACAGGAGAAGTGGTGTACACTTGATCTGATTAAATATTGCTCATGGCATATAGCCTAGTGCATGCTCTAGCTGTTTCTATGGCTTGGGCTTTGTTGTTCTGCCGCTGCTCAGTTACATCATTTGCTCATGGATCATCTGGATTAGGAGCAGTTAACAAAGCCTGGATTGATACCAGAACTGTTTTGATCGGCAGTGCTGGGGACCACTTATCTTTCAAAATATCTAAACATATTCTTCCCAACTTGTCTACATTAGGATTATAAATTTTGGTCATGAAGTGTACTTTATGTGCTGCCATTGGGTATTCTTCTGAAAAGAATAGTTCAAGTTTAAATGTCCCTCCCTCAAAGGGGGAATCCTGGGAGGCAGCAATGACCAGGAACTGGTTCTGCCAGCAATCGCTGGGATTCCTTGATGATCATGTGGGGCAGCCCGGTCATCTTGTCAGATTGCTTATTCTGCCTCTGCTCTTGTCTCCATTCCTCTCGCCTCACCAACATTGTCCTTTTATTGCAATAGAAAAATTATGACAATTGTTAAGTGACTGATTTTTAGGATGAGAGCTATCCCTTAATATTTTTCATGATCTCCTTCACAAAGTACTAAATATTACTACAACAGTTATAAATACTTATCTTAAATTTTCTACATGAAGGACTAGGTGTAGTTTAATTTTATTTAAAACTTTCATTTACATCTAACATCAGTTTGTCATGAGAAAAGTTAATTCTAAGTGATTGAGTTGCTTAATTACCCTTGGTCTCAGTTAACATATTTTTTTTGTGCTTATTTCCTCACATAGCTATTTTGAGAATCAACTTGATTTTGAAATAATTTTCTTAAATTGAAAAGTACAATTTGGAGAAAAAAACTAAAAAAATAGTACTGTTGAATTTCTATTAGTTGTAAAACCCCACATTGGTCCCTTTTAAAAACACAAGAGAAGTCATTTATAGTCTACAAAGGAACAGAATTGAGTCAACTGCACTGGTTAACAAAGCAATCTAAGTGGAACTGTATACAGGAAGGAAACTAAAATGTGTTTCCAAGGCCCTATCAGCCTTGAGAGATTCACAATAAGTATCCAACTTTTCTAGTGGAACAACTAGATAATAACAAGCACACAAAGTCAATTACCAGTTTTATAAACTGCAAAAGTTGTATTAAAATTGACGGATAAAGTAGTGATGATTTTAAATCACTTTTGGATTAATGAACCATATGGTAAACTAAAGATCATGTAATGGTGAAAGTTTGCACCACTGACAAACTGAAATCTTCTGATAAATCAGCACCTGGGATATCTATTTGCTTTCCTGGTGGAATACAGGTGGAGTTTGCTATTTTGCAGTTATCTGAAAAACATTTACTCTGGTTGCCCAGTGATGAACAGCAGTACAAATGTTGATTATTGTCTAACAAAAGACGAACAAAGTGACCAATTAAATAATAAGATGACTCCAAAATAATGGGCCCAAATTAAATGAATGAATTAACATGGAAAACTCAGTCAATCTGATTAAATCACCCTTTAGTATGGAGGACACAGTGTTTGAAATAGGAGACTGAAATAATAATCCAGAGGAACTAGTTATGAATGACAGATAATTGCCAATCTAGTAACTTCTAGCATTAGTGAGTCCTAGCTAATTTTAGGTTAACTCCAGATAAAATGGTCAACACTTTCTGCATTATTTCTACACCAAAGTACCTGCATTTCTATACCTGGAGGAATTATTGCTGATAAATAGCATATAAAGGGACTTACCAAAATAATAACTGCACTTAAGTATAGCACTAGTTGTGGCTTCAAAGCCACATGAAAGGAAAAATAAATTTTCCTCTCCTTCTTTGTGTACATTCTGCACGCTATATAAAGATGTGTTAAACATGCAGATGTTCATTATCAGCTGGTTTCTGATTATAAGCTTACTGAAAGGGATGAGTGAATGCTCTCAACATTTTCCATAAGTACTACAAGAGTAGGAAGGAAAATTGTGTGTTTAATGGATTTTCTCCAATCCCAGAGCAGTTTGGAGTAGAATAAAAAACCTTTCTGTAACAGCATGATCGCCTAGGGAGATTCTATCCTTCTAGGTGATCCTGCAGTGTCCTGTCCTTTGAGTTAACCTGATAATAAGGCATATTACCAAATGTCTAGTTTTCAGCATTGCCATTCACATTGCTATTTCTCTTTCCATTTGTGAGAAATGTCTGGTCATCTTCAGGATCCTTGATCAGAAAATGATTCTGTAAAAATGAGCCAGTTTTGACATATGCCCTCTTCTGATGATATGATTTTCAATTTTTACATGAAGGAAGAAACACAATCTTTTTCTAGTAATATATTTCTGTCATCTATTCACTTAAAGGTTCTGAACATTCACAAAACTATCTATGTAGAAAATGTATTTTATAAATTTGCTTTACCTTCTTTCTAAGGAGGAGTAGGAGGTTACGCCAAAGTTCTGGCTTACACATGAGACATTCTATAAATATGATTACAGTGTAATAGATGTTTTAATTTTTGTACTGAATTTCTTCAATTTCTCTACTTTGCTCCAGAGTTTACTAGTAAGTGATAAGAAGTATCTAGGTGAGAGGGGCAGACACGCTTGGGAAGCCAGAGGATACTACTCTCTGCCCACATTTCTGACTCTAGAGGAAAAGGCCTAGCACCATCTTGGGCCCCTGTGCACAGGGACCCTGGAGAAGACAGGGCAGGCCCTTCTGGTTGCTGTCCTCACGAAGAGCTGAAACGCAGACCTGGAGTAGCGACTTCAGGCACAAGACGAGAGGTAAGATCAACTTTTCTGCTCCAACTGACCTGCCTGGTGGACTCAGGGCACACAAAGACAAAATTCCTCTGGAACTGGACACTTCCGGTTTCTAGCTGGAGACCAAACCACACTGATCCTGGCTGCCCACAGCTCCCTGACCCCAAATCCAAGGGAGACAGAGCTCATCACCCAGACAGGTAGGCACTCCTGAGACTGCAGGGCAGGAGAGACAGCAAATACTGGCCACTCTTGCCCATATCCCTGGCCCAAAAGGAAATGGTATAGGGCCTCTGGAAACAGGAAGATAGGGGCACACAAGTTGCAGGAGCACTGCAGTCCAGACCTCACCCTGATCTGAAGGGAACCGGTCAAACAGTTCCCTGCACCCAAATCCTGTAGGAGGGAGACCTAGACCTTGAGAGGGGAAAAAACGCCTGGAAAGACTAATCTCTGCCCACATTTCTGACTCTAGAGAAAAACGCCTAGTGCCATCTGGACAGACTGTGCACAGGGACTCCAGAGGAGGCAGGGATGGTCCTCCTGGTTGCTGCCTTCATGGAGAGCTGAAACACAGCCCCTGAGGAGTGACTTCAGGCTCGAGACTAGAGATAAGTCCAACTTTTCTGCTCCAAGTGACCTGCATGGTGGACACAGGACACACACCCATAGGAACAGCTAAAGACCAGTAGACAGGAACGACTACACGCCTGAAAGCAGAACACTCTGTCCCCATAACTGGCTGAAAGAAAACAGGAAAACAGGTCTACAGCACTCCTGACACACAGGACTATAGGATGGTCTAGCCACTGTAAGAAATAGCAGAACAAGGTAACACCAGAGACAACCTGATGGCAAGAGGTAAGCACCGGAATCCAAGCAACAGAAAACAAAACTACATGGCATCATCAGAGCCCAATCCTTCCACCAAAGCAAACACTGAATATAAAAACACACCAGAAAAGCAAGATCTAAATTTAAAATCACATTTGATCATGATGATGTAGGACTTGAAGAAAGACTTAAAGAACTCCCTTAGAGAAATGCAGGAAAACACAAATAGACAAGCACAAGCCTAGAGAGAGGAAATGCAAAAATCCCTGAAAGAACTCCAGGAAAACAAAATCAAACAGGTGAAGGAATAAAAATGGAAATAGAAGCAATAAAGAAAGCACAAAGGGAGACAACCCTAGATATAGAAAACCAAAGGAAGAGACAAGGAGCCATAGATACAAGCATCACCAACAGAATGCAAGAGATAGAAGAGAGAATCTCAGGAGCAGAAGATTCCATAGAAATCATCGACACAACTGTCAAAGATAATGTAAAAATGGAAAAAGATAATGGCCCAAAACATACAGGAAATCCAGGACACAATGAGAAGATCAAACCTAAGGATAATAGGTATAGAAGAGAGTGAAGACACCCAACTCAAAGGACCAGTATATATCTTCAACAAAATCATAGAAGAAAACTTGCCTCACCTAAAGAAAGAGATGCGCATAAATATACAAGAAGCCTACAGAACTCCAAATAGATTGGACAAGAAAAAAACTCGCCCCATCACATAATAGTCAAAATACCAAATACAAAAAAAGGAAAGAAAGAAAGAAAGAAAGAAAGAAAGAAAGAAAGAAAGAAAGAAAGAATATTAAAAGCAGTAAGGGAAAAAGGTCAAGTCACATATAAAGGCAGACCTATTGGAATTACACCAGTCTTCTCACCAGAGACTATGAAAGACAGAAGATCCTGGACAGATGTCATACAGACCCTAAGAGAACAAAAATGCCAGCCCAGGTTACTGTATCCAGCAAAACTCTCAATTAACATAGATGGAGAAACCAAGATATTCCATGACAAAACCAAATTTACACAATATCTTTCTACAAATCCAGCCTTACAAAGGATAATAAATGGTAAAGCCCAACACAAGGAGGCTAGCTACACCCTAGAAGAAGCAAGAAACTAATCATCTTGGCAACAAAACAAAGAGAAGAAAAGCACACAAACATAATCTCACCTTCACATACGAATATAACAGGAAGCAACAATCACTATTCCTTAATATATCTTAACATCAAGGGACTCAATTTCCCAATAAAAAGACACAGATTAACAAAGTGTATAAGCAATGAGGACCCTGCATTCTGCTGCATACAGGAAACACACCTCAGAGACAAAGACAGATACTAGGTCAGAGCGAAAGGCTGGAAAATAACTTTCCAAGCAAATGGTCTGAAGAAGGAAGCTGGAGTAGCCATCCTAATATTGAAGAAAATTTATTTTCAAACAAAAGTCACCAAAAAAGATAAGGAAGGACACTTCATATTCATCAAAGGAAAAATCCACCAAGATGAACTCTCAATCCTAAATATCTATGCTCCAAATTCAAGGACACCTACATACATAAAAGAAACCTTACTGAAGCTCAAAGCACACATTGCACCTCACAAAATAAGAGTAGGAGTTTTCAACACCTCACACTCATCAATGGACGGATCATGGAAAGAGAAATTAAACAGAGACATAGACAGACTAACAAAAGTTATGAACCAAATGGACTTAACAGATATTTATAGAACACTCTATCCTAAAACAAAAGGATATACCTTCATCTTACCAACTCATATTACTTCCTCCAAAATTGATCATATAATATATCATAAAACAGGCCTCAAAAAATAAAGATAGAAATAATCCCATGCATCCTATAGGACCACCATGGGCTAAAGCTGGTCTTCAATAACAATAAGGAAAGAATGCCTACATATACATGGAAAATGAACAATGCTCTACTCAATTACAACCTGGTCAAAAAAGAAATAAAGAAAGAAATTAAAAACCTCTTAGAATTTAATGAAAATGAAGGTAAAACATACCCAAAATTATGGGAAACAATGAAAGCTGTGCTAAGAGGAAAAGTGGAGTTCTGAGTGCCTACAGAAAGAAACAGGAGAGAGCATATATCAGCTGCTTGACAGCACACCTAAAAGCTCTAACACAAAAGAAGTAAATACACCCAGGAGGAGTAGAAGGCAGGAAAAAAATGAAACTCAGAGCTGAAATCAACCAAATAGAATGAAAAAAGACTATACAAAGACTCAACAGAACCAAAAGCTGTTTCTTTGAGAAAATCAACAAGATAGATAAACTCTTAGCCAGACTAACCAAAGGACACAGAGAGTGTGTCCAAACTAACAAAATCTGAAATGACAAGGGAGAGATAACAACAGAATCAGAGGATATTCAAAAAATCCTCTGATCCTACTATAAAAGCCTACGTATAACAAAACTTGAAAATCTGGAGGAAATGGACAATTTCCTAGAGAGATACATTGTACCAAAATTAAATCAGGAAAGGATAAACCATCTAAACAATCCCATAACTACTAAATGAATGGAAGCAGTCATTAAAGGACTCCCAACCAAAAAGAGCCCAAGACGAGATGGGTTCAGTGCAGAATTCTATCAGACTTTCATAGAAGAACTCACACCAATAATATCCAAACTATTCCCTAAAATTGAAACAGATGGAGCGCTACCAAATTCCTTCTTTGAAGCCACAATTACTCTTATATCTAAACCACAAAAGACCCAACTAATAAAGAGAACTTCAGACCAATTTGCTTTATGAATATCGACGGAAAATATTCAATAAAATTATTGCAAAACGAATCAAAGAGCACATCAAAACAATCATCCATCATGATCAAGTAGGCTTCATCCCAGGGATGCAGGGATGGTTTAATATAAAGAAAACCATCAATGGAATCCACTATATAAACAAACTGAAAGATAAAAACCACATGGTCATTTCATCAGATGCTGAAAAAGCTTTTGACAAAATTCAACACCCCTTCATGATAAAAGTCCTGGAAAGACAGGAATTCAAGGCCCATATCTAAACATAGTAAAAGCCATATACAGCAAACCAGTAGCTAATATTAAACTAAATGGAGAGAAACTTGAAGCAATCCCATTAAAATCAGGGACTAGACAAGGTTGTCCACTCTCTCCCTACTTATTCAAAATAGTTCTCGAAGTGCTAGCCAGAGCAATCAGACAACAAAAGGAGATCAAAAGGATACAGATTGGAAAGGAAGAAGTCAAAATATCACTATTTGCAGGTGATATGATAGCATATTTAAGTGATCCCAAAAGTTCCACCAGAGAACTACTAAACCCGATAAAAACCTTCAGCAAAGTGGCTGGGTATAAAATTAACTCAAATAAATCATTAGCTTTCCTCTACAAAAAAGAGAAACAAGCCAAGAAAGACATTAGGGAAATGACACCCTTCATAATAATCCCAGATAATATAAAATACTTCAGTGTGACTTTAACCAAGCAAGTGAAAGATCTGTATGATAAGAACTTCAAGCCTAAATGAAATTGAAGAAGATATCAGAAGATAGAAATATCTCCCATGCTCATGGATTGGCAGGATTAATATAGTAAAAATGGCCATTTCACCAAAAGCGATATACTGATTTAATGCAATCCCAATCAAAATTCCAATCTAATTCTTCAGAGAGTTTAACAGAACAATTTGTAAATTCATCTGGAATAACAAAAAAACAAGGATAGTTAAATCTGTCCTCAACAATAAAAGGACCTCCAGGGGAATCACTAACCCTGAACTCAAGCAGTATTACAGAGCAATAGTGATAAAAAAACAAAACAAAACAAAACAAAACAGTATGTTATTGGTACAGGGACAGGCAGATAGACCAGTAGAATAGAATTGAAGACCCAGAAATGAACCCACACACCGATGGTCACTTTATTTTTGACAAAGCAGCCAACACCATCCAATGGAAAAAAGATTGCATTTTCAACAACTACTGCTGGTTCAACTGGAGGTCAGCCTGTAGAAGAATGCAGATCGATCCATTCTTATCACCCTGTACAAAGCTTACGTCCAACTGGATCAATGACCTCCACATCAAACAAGATACAATCAAACTAATAGAAGAAAAAGTGGGGAAGCATCTCGAACACATGGCACTGGAAAAAATTTCCTAAACAAAACACCAATGGCTTGTGCTCTAAGATCAAGAATCGACAAATAGGATGTCATAAAACTACAAAGTTTCTGTAAGGCAAAGCACACTGTTGTTAGGATAAAACAGCAACCAACAGTTTGGGAAAAGATCTTTACCAGTCCTACAACTGATAGAGGGCTCATATCCAAAATATACAAAGAACTCATAAAGTTAGACTGCAGGGAGACAAATAACCCTATTAAAAATGGGGTTCATAGCTAAACAAGGAATTCACAGCTGAGGAATGCGGAATAGCTGAGAAACACCTAAAGAAATGTTCAACATCTTTTTTCATAAGGGAAATGCAAATCAAAACATCTCTGAGATTCTACCTTTCTCCAAATGATCCCTAGCATCTTCTGTCCCTGGTGTTTTTGATCTTAGCAGTTCTCTAGACAACTATTAGCATGTTATATGTACTCATGATCAGAATCACAGTTCTTAAAAAAATCAGAAATATATCTCAATTCTGTAATATATTTTCAGACTTAGCAACAAGCAGAAAAAAATTTTTAAATTAGTTGATTACTTGTTCCAAGTGATCACAATAGAAAAGTTACCTACAGCTACTTGAAAAATAGTTGAGATCTCTCAGGAAATCCACAACACATACCACTCTTACTACAGGTTTCAGATTCCAGGTAAGTATGTGGATAATTTTTCACTCCGTTATCTAAAGTGTCTTTTCTTCTTCTCTCCCTAATTTTACCTGATATGTAGGTATCTGTGCTGTAAACTTTTCTCTAATATTTTCTAAATCAAGCTGTTAAAAGTTCAAGATTAAGTTGTGAGTTCTTTTCTAATATTTATTTTTTTCTTTATTTTGATGTTGAATCATATTGAAGTATACTTTTTTTAATAGAATGATTTCCAGGAATTCGTGAAGTGGTAAAAATGAAATTGGTTTGTAGGATTGGATCACTTGCCTGCATTATTTACTTCAAAAATCACTAAAATTACCTACAATTGTAATATATTGTGTAGTGTTAGGGAACTGCATCAGAAGAACCAGCAGGGATATCAATGTAATTGAGGGAGGGGGCAGATCTCAGTTTTGTTCATGAAAAAGCATTCTTCTACTTAGAAATTATAGATCATTTAATTTTAAATGAGATTAGGTAAAGGTTGTATGAACCTGAAAAAAAATATTGCATCAACTTAGAGAAAGGCTTCTGTGTATACCTGTGAGGAAATAACTTGAATAAATTAATTGTGGTGAAAATTTCCACACAGTGTTCAATACTGTGTGCTAACTTGAAACTTAAACTGCAATAAATGCAGGAAAAAATGGAGCATTGTCACCTATGTAACACTGTCTGATTCTCAACTGAGGATGCAATATGACAATTTGCTACAATCTTCCCCCACTTTCTTCCTTTTTTGAGACAAAATTTCTCTGTGTGGGTCTGGCTGTCCTGGAGTTGATTCTGTCACCAAGCTGTCCTGAAACAGTGATCTGAGTCTGCCAGCCTCTCCTCCAAAGTGCTAGGACTAAAGACACAAGCCACCACATCCAGCCCTCTGTTCCCTTTTTTTGCTATGCTCTTTAAATCTATACCATGATGCACAGCACTTTGAACTGTTATCGGGAATAAACATTTCCTTCCTCATGGTATGTTTTTCACTCTATGTATCTCAGAAGAAAATCCTGACAGATATAGACAACCTTTTCTTTATATAGCTGTCTTTTCAAATATCTTAAGTTCACAGTATATAAACACTGTTCATAAACTTAAGAGAATAGTATTTTTAGTTTTAGGAAATCTTTTCTGCCCTTGTCTCCCTTTCTGTCTCTTCTGGATTACAACAGGGTGGTAAGCTGAATAGGAATCTCAGGATATTTAGTAGCTTTCACAAGTTGATAGCTGCAAATCCATTTTATTTTCTTTTGATACAATTTTGTTTATTTTTGCCCTTAATCCCACTTACATTTGGTCTTTTAGAAGTGATAAGCTTCTGCATATAGAACAGTACAGCAGAAAGATATGCAATTAACACATACTTGCATTAACTTGCATTTGTAAAGGTTAATTAGCATCCAGAGAATTAAAAGTAGAGGAGAAGCAAGATTTTGCCATGAAACATATGGCAAAAAAATCTGTAGCATACACTGATTTTTTTCCTAAGGACTACAATGTGGAAATTATTATTTTCAGTAGAGTGTAAAAATTCAGTGCTTTACTAAACAATGTTTACTAAAGCATATGGTACAGGTGATGAATTCTGAACCTTAGTGTCTTCGACGTTATAACTAAATTATTGTTATTTTTCTTTTGATCAGTGTTCTTTGTGTATTGCACAATGAATCACAATATATATATACATATATACACATATACATACATATATACATATATACACATATACATACATATATACATATATACACATATACATACATATATACATATATACATATATATATATATATATATATATATATTTCAAAGGGAATGAGGGTTTTGGAATCAATTATCAGACAGCTTTGGAGGTGGATTATCCAAACCCCTTCCTATGTGGGTGAAATTGGGAGGGGGAGGTATTCTTTACATATCAGTAGTTTTAGTTTTGTATTTGCAAAAATTCAGACACTTGTATGCCCAGTGTATTAGTAACTTTACCCATTGTGAGAAAATACCAGAAAAACAGATAAAGGTGGAAAGATACATTTTTGCTTTGGATTCTAACGCAGAAGTTTTCAACCTTCTATAATGTTATCCTAATGCAATTCCTCATGTCATGGTGACCTCCAGCCATAAAATTATTTTCACTGCTACTTCATAACTGTAATTTTGCAACTGATATGAAGCAAAATGTAAGTATGTTTTCTGATGATCTTAGATCTCTGTAAGTATCATTTGACCACAAAACAGCTGAGAATCACAAGATGAAAACCTCTACTCTACGGGATAATTCAGCATCTTTGGTAAGTTATGTCCACAGGAGCCATGGAAGCTATTCACATTTTATTCATGAATACTGGAACTCAGTTTGCTTTCCTTTTTCAATTGGGTCCTGAACCTAGTCCAGTAAAAGGGACATTCCACATATAATGTGGGTCATACAACCTCAGGTAATCTTTAATAGATAACCCCTCAAAGCATACCCAGAGGATGGAGAATGTCCAAATTATATTCCAATCTCATCAGGTTGACAACTGAGATTGCCCACCAAACCCTACATATATTTTCAGAGGGTTTTTTTTTTCTTTTCTTATTATGAACTGTTTCAAAATGTTTGGAACACAGATGAAAAATGACACAGGGATCATGCCATATACTCTACATCTTTCCATGTCTATTTTCAGATCAGCTAATGACTTCTAGAGACTTGATTTTGCTCTTATAAGATGTTCTAATAAGACATTACCCATGAACCAGAAATCTGGTAAATACCTTCAGAAACCCAATGAATCTGTTTGAAACACCATGCTTTGTCATTTCACCAACTCATACATTGCCAGGAGATTCTTTTTCCTTACTGTGGAATCCTGCCTCTGCAAAACTCTATTCTTTAGTTCTTATCCACATGTATCCATCAACTCCACTGAAAATTACAGTCAGTAACCTGCACTTAAAATGAATTTTATTGTATGCAATTACTCCAAGTATCACTCACTGTTTCTAGAGATATTTGATTCCTCCATAGTTATAATTATTGTCAGTTATATATGATATAATGGAACATGCAATAAAGTCTAAGATATAAACTTCCTACTCTTTTCGCTCAGGTAGCATTGACCATTGAAAACAATTATTTTTCCGAAAGGATTTTTTATTGTGTGTACTTAATAAAGTCTTTGACACAAAATACAGCTTTTACCAAATCTGAATGGCAGTACAAACTTGGTTTTTTCTGAGTAACAAGCTTTGGTATACCAAGTCTTCCAATAATAACAAAACAAACAAAGCATGGTAATCAGATTTTTAACCAAATGCACTGTTCAGGACATTATGTAGCTGGGTGTTATAGATTATTTTCCATGTCATTCAATTACAAGAAAAATACTCCTGTTTTTTTCCACTAAGAAGTACTTTACAGAAAATTTTGACCAAAGAGAGATCACTCATACTGAATGTGGATGACACCATTCCCTTGGCTGATGTCCCAGACATCATAAAGAAAAAAAGAGTGTGAAAAATATTGCCCTCTGCTAACTGAGTGCAGATGTAAGTGACCATTTGTCTCACAATCCTGATTCTATGTTTCTCTCATCATGGTAGGTTGTGCATTCAATCTGTAGCTGGAACTTGCTTTGTTCCTTAAGTTGATTCTTATAAAATACCTTTACACATCAAAAATAAAAATAATTTATATAGCAAGAAACAGCAAATTAGGAAAACAACTCTCTAAGATACAGATCTGTTGAGCTATTCCTAGCTTTAAGCTGATGGAAACCATAGGTCTACCTAGTCAATACATTTGGAGATAGTCCAATACTTATTAAATCATTTACAGAGATGGACAAGGAGTAACTTTTAAGGAGATAAAAAATAACACCATATAATTTTGGTACTAGACCTTAACCTTCTATTATTATTATTATTATTATTATTATTACTATTATTACTATTATTATTATATTTCTTTACTTACATTTCGAAGCTTATTCCCCTTTCCGGTTTCCTGTCCATAAACCCCCATTCCCTCCCCTTAATCTACAATATTGACCTTCTAATCAGTCCATGAGCCTTGTGAAATCGTTAATATGGGTACTTGTTTGTGTTAGATCTTCAGTATACTTAGCACAAAAATAACCAACTAAATATATGCATTTATTTATTTTAATTATATGAATATTAAAGTGCTGTGGTCAATATAAAAAAGGAATTCACTATTCTGTACTAGTGCCAGCTCCAGTGGGTCACATGGCATCTGCAGGTTATTTTTATCTCAATCAACAAAGCATCTCAACCCCACTTGCCATCTCAAGTTGCCACTGGCTCTTGTCACAGCCTGGCAGCAGCCACCCTCTTGCAACCTCTTGCTGTGGACTCTGTTCACAGTCCCAGTATCTGCCCACTGTGGTGATAGTCACAACTCCAGTAACTCTTTAAAATCAAAATTCAATAAACTTGTAATTTAGCAATCAGATTTATACCTTAAATTCTCAAGTCACAAAATGTCCACACAAAAACCTCACACCCAATTGATAATGAAATAAAGTGCCCACCTAGATAAGAAAAATTGTCCTATAAAAATCCACCCCTTATGAAATATTCATAATTACCTGTGGCCATTTAAGGCCAAATGGACCTGTATCATCCTTCTCTGCTCCCATCTTATTTTTCCCCTCTCTCCTGCCTTACAAAAACTCTGTCCCCACCTTATTTTTCGGCTTATCTTGTGCCAGCACTCACCTGCATATAGACATCAACTACACTAAAGAGCAATGAATATTAGTGTGAAGATCAAAATATCCTCCTTTCCCCTAAAAAAAACCCTGATGATCTGTTTGGTAAATCTGTTTTATGGTAGGTTGTCCAGGAAGGACAAAAACTCCTACTTTAAATATTCTAGATCATATGATAAAAAGCATTTATATACTCGCATAGCATTTCAGAAATCAAGTTTTGTTTATAACACCAAATTAAAGTACATCATCTGTTCAAGTTTAATACACATGATCTAAGTGAGGTTCATGCTTGGAAGCTTGGCTTGTTCCTTTTTTGTTACATATTATTAATTGAGGTTGTTTAAAGAGTATAGTTAGTTGCTGATTTAAATTATTAAGGTCATGTAGATTGGAATTAGTTTATACTAAATTTGTCTTACTGGCCAGGCAATACCAATATGGTTTGGCACTTAGGATACACAAGTTAAAGATAGTTTCAGCTTTTAGAGGTTTGCCAAATGCAGGAAAACTCATTTTTATTGTTTATTATTATTATTATAATTATTTTCTCTTCTTTAATAGAAAACAAATTAAATTTGACTTCTTCAAAAGAAAACCATGAGTCTGCTAGTGGTGCCGTACAACTTTAATACCAAACTTGGGACATAGAGGCAGGTGAATCTCTGAAAGGTCCTGGACAGCCTAGTCTACGAGCTTCCTGGTTATGGACTTCAAGGGCATCCAACATTACACAGCAAAATTTTGCCTCAAAAACCATAAATAAATGAATGAATGAATGAATAAATAAATAAATAAATAAATAAATACAAAAAGTGATTAATTATTTGGCCACTACCACCAAAATACTGACTTCTACTGTAACAGCTCTTTCTCATTCAACTTTCAAGCATGTGATTTTATAGTCTGATGCACAAAGAGGAAGAAGGCCTATTCTTCACTAACTATTGCACTGTGGCAGAGTAGGTGTGAAACAGGTTCTATTTTCCCTTCCCTGGTGTAATTTATGTCAAAGGATCTGGTCAAGTGTACCAGAGTAAAATGGAGCAAATATAGACAAAAAGTGAAGGAACAAAGGTATAAATTTTCAGTTTGTATTTTAATAGTAGGATATTTCTGTATAATGCACACACCTGGGCATATACCAAAAGATGCTCCAACATATAGCAAGGATATATGCTCCACTATGATCATAGCAGCCTTATTTATCTTTTCTTTCTTTCTTTTTCTTTTCTTTTTTTTTTTTTAGGAGCTGGGGACTGAACCCAGGGCCTTGCACTTGCTAGGCAAGCACTCTACCACTGAGCTAAATCCCCAACCCCAACAGCAGCCTTATTTATAATAGCCTGAAACTGCAAACAACCCAGATGTCCTTCAACAAAGGAATGGCTACAGAAAATGTGGTATATTTACATTATAGAGTACTACTCAGCTGTTAAAAACAATGACTTAGTGAAATTATTAGGCAAATCAATGGAACTAGAAAATAATATCCTGAGTGAGGTAAACATAAGAACACGCATCATGTGCACGCACCTGTAAGTGGATATGAGCCCAAAAGCTCGGAATACCCAAGATAAAATTCACAGATCACATGAAGCTCAAGAAGAAGGAAGACCAAAGTGTGGATGCATCAGTCCTTCCTGGAAAAGGGAACAAAATACAGAGACAAATTGTGGAGCAGAGACTGAAGGAAAGGCCATCCAAAGACTGCCTCACCTTGGGAACCACCACATATACAGCAAACCCAAACATTATTGTGGATGCCAAGAAGGGCTTGCTCACAGGATCCTGATATAAATGTTTCTTGAGAGGCTCTGCCAGAGTCTGACAAATAAAGAGGCAGAAGCTGAGAGCCAACCATTTGACTGAGAACAGAGACCTCAATGGAGGATTTGGAGAAAGGACTGAAGGAGCTGAAGGGTTTTTACAACCCTACAGGAAGAACAACAATATCAACCAACCAAGACACCCCAGAGGTCCCACAAACCGAAGAGTATATAAATGGAGCGACCCATGGCTCTAGCAGCGTATGTAGCAGAGAATGACCTTGTTGGACATCAATGTGAGAAGAGACCCTTGGTCCTGTGAAGGCTTGATGCCACAGTGTAGGTCAATGCTAGGGCGGGGAGGCAGGAAGGGGTGGCTGGATGGGTAGGGGAGCACCCTCATAGAAGCAGGGGAAGCATAGGAAATAGGGGGGTTTCTGGAGGTGAAACCGGTAAAGGGGATAACATTTGAAATGTAAATAAATAAAATATCCAATAAAAAACATAAACCTTCCAAAAAATGAAAGAATTTTTATAAAGAGTACAGAGCAGGACTCCACATTAATGGAAACTTCTGTGTGCATGTAAGAAGTTGAGTAACCATGGTAAAAAGGAAGATGTCTCAAGTCTCCAACTCCTGATGTTTAAACAGATTCAATGGCGCAAATTTGGGACAAGTAATGTTAAGGGCAATGGGTCATAGCATTGAAAAAACATGAATAAATATGTTCCCGGATTCAGAACTTGATATGGTTGAGCCCGGTGGAATCGGAATGATGCTCCCTGTGTGTGGAGTCCTAAGTTATATAAGAAAACCTGCTATACCAACCACTGTATGAAAGCCAGTAAGAGATATTACTCCATGAACACTGCTTCAGTTCCTGTCTTCCAGATCTTTTCGTTTGTGCCGGACCTGACTTTTCTTGGTGACTTGAGTTTGACTTAGGAATTGTAAGTGGAAATAAACCTTTTTATTCCTGCAAGTTACTTTTGATTATGGTGTCTTATCACAGCAGTAGAAACCTTATCTGAGGCAATAATTTTATTATATTTTTCAAAAAATTAAAGTACATAAAATATAAACATTCATAATCTATCATTCTATTTTGATTTTTATCCTTCTCACACTTAGCCTATTGAAATAGAAATTTAGTCAGAATTATTATGAAAGATTTGTTTTCTCTTCAATTTTGTTTTTCTTCCTTTGTGCATGCTGAGGAAAAGAACATTATCATGGGCAAAACATTCCTGTCATTTCTAGGAGATTCAACCCCACAGCCAATTTCAAATCAGAAACCCTTTTCAAGCATTTTTCCTATTTCTTCTTGTAATTTTACCTTTTTTTTCTAATTCTATGTTGAGTTTAGAACCATCTTTTAATCTAAATTTTTGTTTAGCATATTTAGTTTACTTATTTGCCTGTAGATATCTAATTTTCCTAGAATATTGTTTTGTAAATTCTGTTTCCTCACCCTTAAATTTTCTAGTATTTCTGCAGAAAATCGGTTGTCCAAAATGTGACTATTTATGGTTTTGATTATGTCCTTTCATATGTTTGATGATCATTTTCATAACAACATGCATCTTGATGGCAGCAGCTGTGCAACAAGCCGATAATTCACGCAAATGGGTTTCCCAAATGCTTTTATTCAAAATAATCCCAGTGATTCCAGATGTTTTGAATTTTCACAACAATTTCAGTATCATATTTTCAGTTTTTACTTTAAAAAATCTGTTGGCCCCGAAACCGGCAAAGGGAATAACAATTGAAATGTAAAGAGGAAATATCCAAGTTAATAAAGATGGAGAAAAAAATCTGATATCTGAATTTAAAAAATTAAATTAGAGACCAACTTGAGATTGTTATCTTCATAATCTTGAGATTTCCATTTGCCAAACTTTGAATATTTTATATCTATTAGGAGTTTATGAATATTCAGTTGCTTGTCATATACATTTTGGACTTACTGTATAAACCTGATAGTGCCTTTTCTGTCTTGCATATGAATATTTTCTGAAATTTTATATTTGATTTGTATTTTTACCTTCAACTGCATTATTTTTGTATATACGCTAACTATATAAATAAATATGTAGAAATACATAGATAGCATATAATCTAATTTTGCAAATAATAAAGCCTTCTACTCTGCATATATGTATGTATTTTCTATTAGACAGCATGCATGTGCAATGTGTGTGTATACATACATGTAGAAACTATTTGAATTCCTGTTTCAATTTTACAAGTATATCTAGCTTGCTTTAAATTGAACATTTTTATTGTGGACTTATCATACTACATTCTGAAATTTAATGCTTAACAAGGTAAAAATAAATTTTAACTTGTTCACATTCTCAGGAAAAGAAATATAATATTATTATAGTGATGACATTAGCTATGGTGTTTGTTTATATATTGTAAGTGGCTAATGCTTGATTAAAATGTTCCTTTATTTCTTCTAAGTGTTTAATCTCAGACTTGTGTTATATTTCCTTTGTTCTTTTTCTATGTGTGTCTTGGAATGATGATGTTATTTTTAGCTGTTTTCTTTCATAGCACAATTTGTTGACATCAAATCACCCAACAGAATCTCATATGAACTACACCTGATGGAAGTTCAATCTTCCCTTTATTTGTTGGATATAGTTACAGTATTGTTAAGTTCTTATGCATCTCTGTTTGTACTCGATTTATAATGGTTTCTTAAAGTCCCAATGACACAATTGTCTTAACATTAGCTGAACAAGGACAACAGACATGCCTAAATTTATAAGAAAAGACTCTGAAGCCTCACCCTTACACAAAGAAAAACAGGTCAACAAATAATGCTGAGAATGGGAGATGAGAGATATTGTATTACTTAGGGTAAACAGACTCACTGGTTATCCAATACTATGTAGTCAACTGTAAATCGTACAAACTAGTACATGTAGGATGCTTTATAACATATAATATATAATATATAATGTATAATAGTGTATATACAATATGTGTGCATATGGATGATTGCACAAAAATGCACGCATGTGTGTGTGATTGTGTGTGAGTTTCTCTGTGTGTGTCTTTGTGTATGTGGTGGGGCAAATAAAATAATTATTGGAATAACAGGGTATGAATTTGAGAAAAAGTAAGGCAGGCTATATAAGACAATTTGTAATGCAATCACAATAATAGTCCTTATTCCATTCCTTACAGAAATACAAAAGTAAAACTATCCTAAAAGTACTTATAGAATCTCAAAGGTCCTAGATAGTCAAACAATCCTGAACATAAAGGTCAGTTCTGGATGGACTAAGAATTGAACCCTTATGATATATTACTGAGAGATAATAAAAAATTGTATTGTACTGATACAAAAGAGAAATGAACGCTATGAACACAAAAATTGAAAACAAAGCTTATGTACACATAAATTCAGCCATTTAGCACTTGATGAAGACGTCAGGATCGTAGGCTTTAAAAGAAATTAGGACAACTAATGAAACTAGGGAATTCTGAGAGTGGAAAAAATAGTCTTCCCCATAGAAGAGAAACTAATTTATTGTCCAATATCAAATGGTCAGCCCATGAAATATTATGGAGATTGAACAGGTTGTTCCAAGTATATGGGATAAAATGAAATTATAGTTTTGACATGTATTTAGATATACAATGTATGTGCCTATATGCGTAATAAAAATTAGTGACAAGGTCACAGATTAAAGGGAGAGTTGTGAAGTGTGCATCGAATGGATAAAACAAAAGAAATGGTGTAATTAAAATATTGAGAATTGTGGAAAGAATTAAAAAAATCAAAAAAGAAAAGAAAGAGAATCAAATTAAATTTATATTCAGCATGTTTTCTTTTTAAAACAATTCTCTTTAGATAGAAATTATGGTGTACGTTCTTAACTGCATTATGTAGTATTCTGTCGAATTTCCTTTCAGGCTTGCCTGGGTCAAAACTAGACCATGACTCAGCTCTCAAGGTAGGCACACAGACACAGCACACACATTCGCGCACGCGCGCGCGCGCACACACACACACACACACACACACACAGAGAGAGAGAGAGAGAGAGAGAGAGAGAGAGAGAGAGAATGATTATACGTATATATATATGAATTTTCAATATATATCTATTCACATATTTATATACTGAAATACATGTGTGTAATATATCAGAATATTTGAAGGTATCACTTACTTTAATTTGTAAAAATAATTTTTCCATCAGTTTGACAAAATTTGACATTCCCTCTTAATAACCAATTATAGGCTCCAAAAATTATATAGTAGTCATGTCATAAAAGTGTTTCATTTGGCTTCCTGGTTGCTGCCGCCACAGAGAGCCCTTAGGCAGCACCCCGCGAGCAAACTTGAGCCTCGGGACCACAGGTAAGACCAACTTGTCTGCTGCAAGAGAGCTGCCTGGTGAGATCAGGACACACAGAGGAGAGTTCATCTAGGACCGGGCACGTCCTGTGTTTGCCGGAGGTCCCACGCCCGCGGATCCCGGGCCCGCAGCAGCTCTCTGCTCCCAGACCCTGTGGGAAAGAGATATCACCGCCTGATCAGGTGGGCACTCCTGAGGCTGCAGAGAGGAAGAGACCACCAACACTGCCCACCCCTGCCCACATCCCTGGCCCAAGTGGAAACTGTAAAAGGCCGCTGGGCTCCCGTGGGGGAGGGCCCAGGAGCAGCAGGACACCTGCCTGAGACACCTCCAGAACCTGAGGGAAACAGACTGGATAAACAGTTCTCTGCACCCAAATCCCATGGGAGGGAGAGTTGAACCTTCAGAGAGGCAGACAAGCCTGGGAAACCAGAAGAGACTGCTCTCTGTACATACATCTCGGACGCCAGAGGAAAACACTAAAGGCCATCTGGAACCCTGGTGCACTGAAGCTCCCGGAAGGGGCGGCACAGGTCTTCCTGGTTGCTGCCTCCGCAGAGAGCCCGTGGGCAGCACCCCGCGAGCAAACTTGAGCCTCTGGACCACAGGTAAGACCAACTTGTCTGCTGCAAGAAAGCTGCCTGGTGAACTCAAGACACAGGCCCACAGGAACAGCTGAAGACCTGTAGAGAGGAAAAACTACACACCCGAAAGCAGAACACTCTGTCCCCATAACTGACTGAAAGAGAGGAAAACAGGTCTACAGCACTCCTGACACACAGGCTTATAGGACAGTCTAGCCACTGTCAGAAATAGCAGAACAAAGTAACACTAGAGATAATCTGATGGCGAGAGGCAAGCACAGGAACCCAAGCAACAGAAACCAAGACTACATGCCATCATCGGAGCCCAATTCTCCCACCAAAACAAACATGGAATATCCAAACACGCCAGAAAAGCAAGATCTAGTTTCAAAATCATATTTGATCATGATGCTGGAGGACTTCAAGAAAGACATGAACACACTTAGGGAAACACAGGAAAACATTAATAAACAAGTAGAAGCCTACAGAGAGGAATCGCAAAAATCCCTGAAAGAATTCCAGGAAAACACAATCAAACAGTTGAAGGAATTAAAAATGGAAATAGAAGCAATCAAGAAAGAACACATGGAAACAACCCTGGATATAGAAAACCAAAAGAAGAGAGAAGGAGCAGTAGATACAAGCCTCACCAACAGAATTCAAGAGATGGAAGAGAGAATCTCAGGAGCAGAAGATTCCATAGAAATCATTGACTCAACTGTCAAAGATAATGTAAAGCGGAAAAAGCTACTGGTCCAAAACATACAGGAAATCCAGGACTCAATGAGAAGATCAAACCTAAGGATAATAGGTATAGAAGAGAGTGAAGACTCCCAGCTCAAAGGACCAGTAAATATCTTCAACAAAATCATAGAAGAAAACTTCCCTAACCTAAAAAAAGAGATACCCATAGGCATACAAGATGCCTACAGAACTCCAAATAGATTGGACCAGAAAAGAAACACCTCCCGTCACATAATAGTCAAAACAACAAATGTACAAAATAAAGAAAGAATATTAATAGCAGTAAGGGAAAAAGGTCAAGTAACATATAAAGGCAGACCTATCAGAATCACACCAGACTTCTCGCCAGAAACTATGAAGGCCAGAAGATCCTGGACTGATGTCATACAGACCCTAAGAGAACACAAATGCCAGCCCAGGTTACTGTATCCTGCAAAACTCTCAATTAATATAGATGGAGAAACCAAGATATTCCATGACAAAACCAAATTTGCACAATATCTTTCTACAAATCCAGCACTACAAAGGATAATAAATGGTAAAGCACAACATAAGAAGGCAAGCTATACCCTAGAAGAAGCAAGAAACTAATCGTCTTGGAAACAAAACAAAGAGAATGAAAGCACACAAACATAACCTCACATCCAAATATGAATATAATGGGAAGCAATAACCACTATTCCTTAATATCTCTCAACATCAATGGCCTCAACTCCCCAATAAAAAGAAATAGATTAACAAACTGGATACGCAATGAGGACCCTGCATTCTGCTGCCTACAGGAAACACACCTCAGAGACAAAGACAGACACTACCTCAGAGTGAAAGGCTGGAAAACAACTTTCCAAGCAAATGGTCAGAAGAAGCAAGCGGGAGTAGCCATTCTAATATCAAATAAAATCAATTTTCAACTAAAAGTCATCAAAAAAGATAAGGAAGGACACTTCATATTCATCAAAGGAAAAATCCACCAAGATGAACTCTCAATCCTAAATATCTATGCCCCAAATACAAGGGCACCTACATATGTAAAAGAAACCTTACTAAAGCTCAAAACACACATTGGACCTCACACAATAATAGTGGGAGATTTCAACACCCCACTCTCATCAATGGACAGATCATGGAAACAGAAATTAAACAGAGATGTAGACAGACTAAGAGAAGTCATGAGCCAAATGGGCCTAACAGATATTTATAGAACATTCTATCCTAAAGCAAAAGGATATACCTTCTTCTCAGCTCCTCATGGTACTTTCTCCAAAATTGACCATATAATTGGTCAAAAAACGGGACTCAACAGGTACAGAAAGATAGAAATAATCCCATGCGTGCTATCGGACCACCATGGCCTAAAACTGGTCTTCAATAACAATCAAGGAAGAATGTCCACATATACTTGGAAATTGAACAATGCTCTACTCAATGATAACCTGGTCAAGGAAGAAATAAAAAAAGAAATTAAAAACTTTTTAGAATTTAATGAAAATGAAGGTACAACATACCCAAACTTATGGGACACAATGAAAGCTGTGCTAAGAGGAAAACTCATATCGCTGAGTGCCTGCAGAAAGAAACAGGAAAGAGCATATGTCAGCAGCTTGACAGCAAACCTAAAAGATCTAGAACAAAAAGAAGCAAATACACCCAGGAGGAGTAGAAGGCAGGAAATAATCAAACTCAGAGCGGAAATCAACCAAGTAGAAACAAAAAGGACCATAGAAAGAATCAACAGAACCAAAAGTTGGTTCTTTGAGAAAATCAACAAGATAGATAAACCCTTAGCCAGACAAATGATAGGAAACAGAGAGTGCGTCCAAATTAACAAAATCAGAAATGAAAAGGGAGACATAACAACAGATTGAGAGGAAATTCAAAAAATCATCAGATCTTACTACAAAAACCTATATTCAACAAAACTTGAAAATCTTCAGGAAATGGACAATTTCCTAGACAGATACCAGTTACCGAAGTTAAATTAGGAACAGATAAACCAGTTAAACAACCCCATAACTCCTAAGGAAATAGAAGCAGTCATTAAAGGTCTCCCAACCAAAAAGAGCCCAGGTCCAGACGGGTTTAGTGCAGAATTCTATCAAACCTTCATAGAAGACCTCATACCAATATTATCCAAACTATTCCACAAAATTGAAACAGATGGAGAACTACCGAATACCTTCTACGAAGCCACAATTACTCTTATACCTAAACCACACAAAGACACAACAAAGAAAGAGAACTTCAGACCAATTTCCCTTATGAATATCGATGCAAAAATACTCAACAAAATTCTGGCAAACCGAATCCAAGAGCACATCAAAACAATCATCCACCATGATCAAGTAGGCTTCATCCCAGGCATGCAGGGAAGGTTTAATATACGGAAAACCATCAACGTGATCCATTATATAAACAAACTGAAAGAAGAAAACCACATGATCATTTCATTAGATGCTGAGAAAGCATTTGACAAAATTCAACACCCCTTCATGATAAAAGTCCTGGAAAGAATAGGAATTCAAGGCCCATACCTGAACATCGTAAAAGCCATATACAGCAAACCAGTTGCTAACATTAAACTAAATGGAGAGAAACTTGAAGCAATCCCACTAAATTCAGGGACTAGACAAGGCTGCCCACTCTCTCCCTACTTATTCAATATAGTTCTTGAAGTTCTAGCCAGAGCAATCAGACAACAAAAGGATGTCAAGGGGATACAGATCGGAAAAGGAGAGGTCAAAATATCACTATTTGCAGATTATATGATAGTATATTTAAGTGATCCCAAAAGATCCACCAGAGAACTACTAAAGCTGATAAACAACTTCAGCAAAGTGGCTGGGTATAAAATTAACTCAAATAAATCAGTTGCCTTCCTCTACACAAAGGAGAAACAAGCCGAGAAAGAAATTAGGAAAACGACACCCTTCATAATTGACCCAAATAATATAAAGTACCTCGGAGTGACTTTAACAAAGCAAGTAAAAGATCTGTACAATAAGAACTTCAAGACACTGAAGAAGGAAATTGAAGAAGACCTCAGAAGATGGAAATATCTCCCATGCTCATGGATTGGCAGGATTAATATAGTAAAAATGGCCATTTTACCAAAAGCAATCTACAGATTCAATGCAATCCCCATCAAAATACCAATCCAATTCTTCAAAGAGTTAGACAGAACAATTTGCAAATTCATCTGGAATAACAAAAAACCCAGGATAGCTAAAGCTATCCTCAACAATAAAAGGACTTCAGGGGGAATCACTATCCCTGAACTCAAGCAGTATTACAGAGCAATAGTGATAAAAACTGCATGGTATTGGTACAGAGACAGACAGATAGAACAATGGAATAGAATTGAAGACCCAGAAATGAGCCCACACACCTATGGTCACTTGGTTTTTGACAAAGTAGCCAAAACCATCCAATGGAAAAAAGATAGCATTTTCAGCAAATGGTGCTGGTTCAACTGGAGGTCAACATGTAGAAGAATGCAGATCGATCCATGCTTATCACCCTATACAAAGCTTAAGTCTAAGTGGATCAAGGACCTCCACATCAAAAGAGACACACTCAAACTAATAGAAGAAAAACTAGGGAAGCATCTGGAACACATGGGCACTGGAAAAAATTTCCTGAACAAAACACCAATGGCTTATGCTCTAAGATCAAGAATTGACAAATGGGATCTCATAAAACTGCAAAGCTTCTGTAAGGCAAAGGACACTGTGGTTAGGACAAAACGGCAACCAACAGATTGGGAAAAGATCTTTACCAATCCTACAACAGATAGAGGCCTTATATCCAAAATATACAAAGAACTCAAGAAGTTAGACCACAGGGAAACAAATAACCCTATTAAAAAATGGGGTTCAGAGCTAAACAAAGAATTCACAGCTGAGGAATGCTGAATGGCGGAGAAACACCTAAAGAAATGCTCAACATCTTTAGTCATAAGGGAAATGCAAATGAAAACAACCCTGAGATTTCACCTCACACCAGTGAGAATGGCTAAGATCAAAAACTCAGGGGACAACAGATGCTGGCGAGGATTTGGAGAAAGAGGAACACTCCTCCATTGTTGGTCGGATTGCAAACTGGTACAACCATTCTGGAAATCAGTCTGGAGGATCCTCAGAAAATTGGACATTGAACTGCCTGAGGATCCAGCTATACCTCTCTTGGGCATATACCCAAAAGCTGCCCCAACATATAAAAAAGACACGTGCTCCACTATGTTCATTGTAGCCTTATTTATAATAGCCAGAAGCTGGAAAGAACCCAGATGCCCTTCAACAGAGGAATGGATACAGAAAATGTGGTACATCTACACAATGGAATATTACTCAGCTATCAAAAACAACGACTTTATGAAATTCGTAGTCAAATGGCTGGAACTGGAAAATATCATCCTGAGTGAGCTAACCCAGACACAGAAAGACATACATGGTATGCACTCACTGATAAGTGGCTATTAGCCCAAATGCTTGAATTACCCTAAATGCCTAGAACAAATGAAACTCAAGACAGATGATCAAAATGTGAATGGTTCACTCCTTCTTTAAAAGGGGAACAAGAATACCCTTGGCAGGGAAGAGAGAGGCAAAGATTAAAACAGAGACTGAAGGAACACCCATTCAGAGTCTGCCCCACATGTGGCCCATGCATATACAGCCATCCAATTAGACAAGATGGATGAAGCAAAGAAGTGCAGACCGACAGGAGCCGGATGTAGATCGCTCCTGAGAGACACAGCCAGAATACAGCAAATACAGAGGCGAATACCAGCAGCAAACCACTGAACTGAGAATAAGACCCCCGTTGAAGGAATCAGAGAAAGAACTGGAAGAGCTTGAAGGGCCTCGAGACTCCATATGTACAACAATGCCAAGCAACCAGAGCTTCCAGGGACTAAGCCACTACCTAAAGACTATACATGGACTGACCCTGGACTCTGACCCCATAGGTAGCAATGAATAGCCTAGTAAGAGCACCAGTGGAATGGGAAGCCCTGGGTCCTGCTAAGACTGAACCCACAGTGAACTAGACTGTTGGGGGGAGGGGGACAATTGGGGGATGGTGGGGAGGGGAACACCGATAAGAAAGGGGAGGGGGAGGGTGATGTTTGCCCGGAAACTGGGAAAGGGAATAACACTTGAAATGTATATAAGAAATACTCAAGTGAATAATAAAAAAAAAAAAAAGAAAACAAAAGTGTTTCATTTGTTTGTGTGACGGTTCTGATTTTACTTTACAAATTAATATAAATTCAATGCTATACATTATATATTCATGGATATTCAATGGAAAAGGATCAGTTATGTACACCTAAAAGTATAATTGTTGAAATCATCCTTCTGAGAAAGGCATCCTTACATATGAGTGTTGAGATCATTCTGACAGAACTGGTAATTCAAGAGGAACTGTTTTGTCTGAAAAGCACTGATCTGCAACACTCACTGGGCTGCTGTTGGCCAAACTCCAAGAGGCTTGAGTCAGCCAGCTGTGTCTTGAGTCCTGAATGCAGATGATATTTCTTTTCTCTGAGCAAAAGGAAATTAGAAAGACAGAAATTCGTTTCACTCCAAATGAAGTACATGTGGATATTTCCCCGTGGACCTTACCTTCGTCTTGATATTAAACCTTAGGATCGACAGGAGGTAATTCTTTCAGATAGCTAAGATAGGGGTTCCTTTCTGCTGAGATGAGTCCTAGTGCATGATCTATATCCCTATAAAACTGAATGGGTATAAAATTGACAGGTGGGTTGTGACAAACATTCTGAGGAAATAAAGGGCAAATCATATTAAGACAGTCTTCTTCAAAGTAAACATAAAATATTCTTTCTGAAGATTGTTATAACTAGGTAGAGATAGCTATATCAAATTGAATATCAGTACATTAATCTTGAGAGTATAAGAGAAAATCTTTATTACTCATTAATTGTTAAACAAAATATGGATATGATATTTCTACTGATGATAGAAAAATGGTCTAAATGCACTCTTGTTGAGGAAGCATAGTTGGCTAGAATTTGTTCCTGGGCAGTAGAGAAATGATATGTCCAGTGTACAACAGGTAATCAATGGTATCCTCTCTGGAATCTGCATGACCTTTCAGAATACCCCAATCTTTAAGTGGAGTTCTGGACTTCTAACTTTTTGTCATTGGATATGTACAAGTAACTAGAAACAGGCATAATATTTGAGAAGAGAAGAGACATTTTAAAGTAGGTTACATCTAAATCCTGCCAATTAAAAAATATCCAAGACAATTTTCTTCCAAGTTTAACACAATTTGAAATAGAATTGGAAGAATTATGTATCATTTTAACATTCACTATTTAAAAATTAAGACCAGCATGCAATATTATAGCTGTTTTATAACTATGAATTGTTTGAGCTAATTCATTTAATAGTATATGATATTTAATTTAAAAGAATTTACCAAAATTCTTGTTCATATACTTTTGCATATTATTCAATAAAAATACACATTTCTGATTTAGTAAAGGATATTTCAGTTGCTCAATTATTTGTAATTTATAAAAATAAAATAAAACTCCTTTTTCATTAATTTCATGCCAGAATTTGGAACAAGAATATATCAAAAGTATTGGAAAAAATTCAGAAATTTTAAAAATAACAACTTGGATTTCGCCATGAATTGGGCAGTGTAATAGATTCCTACAAAGACAGTGATGCACACACAACCTTACTAGCCTTCTGGCCTTTTCACGGGTATCTAATGACTGTCTAGCACTGGGAATTTGAGTATTGGTCTTCATCTATTCAATTTGAACCACTCCACCACAAGATCTGAGCATAAGTAAACTTTCCTTCTTTTAGCTATTTCTTAAACTATGTATTATAGTAACTATTTATACATCCTTTATATTGAATTATGTTATAAGAAAGCCACAGATGATTTAGGATACAGAATGGAGTGCAAATGTATGTATCCACATCTTAGTATCTAAACTTTTTGAGTGTTGTTTTAGTATCAGTTTTAGTGCTGTGAAGATACACCATGACAAAGGTAACCCTTACAAGGGACAACATTTAATTGGGCCCGGCTTACATGTTCAGAGATTCAGTCCATGATCATCATGGCAGGAAGTATGGCAGCATCCAGACAGACAGGGCACTAGAGGAACTCAGAGTTCTACATCTTGATCCAAACGCAAATATCTATCTTCCAGGCAACTTGTAAGAGGGGCTCCAATCCCACTCCAACAAGGTCACAACTCTTAATAGTGCCAATCCCTGGGCCATGCACACACAAATATTTTCGACTATTCTGGTTCATTTTCATTTATCTTATTTTGTTTTATTTAGATTCCTTGCTTTTTTGTTTGTTTACTGTTTCTTTCCCTAATGAGTGACAGAGTATGTGTGTTCACTGTTGGCAAGGATGTAGAAAGGACCTCAAGGAATTGTGGAAGAGGTACCCTAATCAAAATGTTTTATGAAACAATTGATTTTCTTTTTTTTTCTTTTATTGCTTATTTTTTATTTGCATTTCAAAAGTTATTTCCTTTCCTGGTACATAGGACCCCTATTCCATCCACCTCTCTTTCTTTTATAAGGGTGTTCCCCTCCCCACCAAATTCCCCTACACTAGGGGTCCAAATATGGCAGGAACAAGGGGTTCTCTTTCCATTGGGCATTCTCACTTCAGAATGGTTTGCTGCTAGCATTCACCTCTGTATTTGACATGCTCTGGCTGAGCCTTTCAGGACATTGTTACATCCAGCTCCTGTCAGCAGGCATGTCTTAGATTCAACAATCTTACCTAATTTTGGTGGATGTATACCCATTTGGGGCATGCTCTGTATGGCCGTTCCTTCACTGTTTGCTCCAAACTTTGCCTACATATTCCCTCCTATGAATATATTAGTTCACTCTTTTAAGAAAGAGTGAACCATGTGCACTATAGTCATCCTTCTTGAGCTTCATGTGGTCTAGGAATTGTATCTTGGGTAATTTCATCTTTTGGGTTAATATCCACACAGCAGTGAGTATATACCATGTGTGTTTTTCTGTGATTGGATTACCTCACTCAGGATGATATTTTCTAGTTCAATCCATTTGGCTATGAATTTCATGAAATCATTGTTTTTGATAGCTGAGTAGTACTCCATTGTATAGATGAACCACATTTTCTGTATTCATTCCTCTATTGAAGGGCATCTGGGTTCTTTCCAGCTTCTGGATATTATAAGTAAGACTGCTATGAACATAGTGTAACATTTATCTTTATTGTATGTTGGAGCATCTTTTGGGTATGTGCCCAGGAGATGTATGGCTGGTTTCTTAGGTAGTAGAATGTCCAATTTTCTGAGGAGCCTCCAGACTGAAATACAGAGTCTTTGTAGCAGTTTGCAACCCCACCAACAATGGAGGAGTGTTAATCTTTCTGCATAACCTTGCCAGCATTTGTTGTCACCTGAGTTTTTGATCTTAGCCATTCTGACTGGTGTGAGATGGAATCTCAGGGTTGTTTTGATTTGCATTTCCCTGATGACTAAAGATGTTGAGCATTTCTTTAGATGCATCTCAGCCATTCAATATTCCTCAGCTGAGAATTCTTTACCTCTGTATCCCATATTAAATAAGGTTGTTTGGCTCTCTGCAGTATAATTTCTTGAGTTCTTCATATATTTTGGATATTAGCCCTCGATCAGATGTAGGATTGGTAAAGATGTTTTCCCAATCTGTTGGTTGCCACTCTGTCCTAATGACAGTGTCTTTTGCCTTACACAGGCTTTGCAGTTTTATGAGGACCCATTTGTCAATTCTTGATATTAGAGCATAAGCACTTGGTGTTCTGTTCAGGAAATTTTCCCCAGTGCCCATGTGATTCAGATTCTTCCACACTAATTATTCTATTAGTTTGAGTGAATCTGGTTTGATGTGGAGGTCCTTGATCCACTTGGACTTAAGCTTTGTACAGGGCAATAAGAATGGATCAATCTGCATTCTTCTACATGCTGTCCTCCAGTTGTTCCAGCACCATTGGTTGAAAAGGCAATCTTTTTTCCATTGTATGGTTTTAGTTCCTTGGTCAAAGATCAAGTGACCATAGGTGTGTGGGTTCATTTCTCAGTCTTCAATTCTATTCCACTAGTCCATCTGCTTGTCTCCGAACCATTATCATGCAGTTTTATTACTATTGCTCTATAAAACTGATTGAGGTCAGATATGGTGATTTCCCCCAGAAGTTCTTTCATTCATGAGGATATTTTTCATTATTCTGGGTTTTTGTTATACCAAATGAAATTGCAAATTGCTCTTTCTAACTCTATGTAGAATTGAGTTGGAATTTTGAATTGGTTGGGATTGAATTGAATCTGTAGATTGCTCTTGGGAAAATCATCATTTTACTACATTAATCCTGCCAATCCATGAGCATGGGAGGTATTTCTAATTTCTGAGATCTTCTTCAATTTCTTTCTTCAGAGACTTCAAGTTCTTGTCAAACACATTTTTCACTGGCTTGGTTAGAATCACAACAAGGTATTTTATAATACTTGGGATTACTGTGAATGGTGTCATTTCCCTAATTTCTTTCTCAGCCACTTTATCATTTTAATAGAGGAAGGCTATTGATTTGGTTGAGATAATTTTATACCCAGCCACTTTGCTGAAGTTTTTTATCAGGCTAAGTAGCTCTCTGGTGGAATATTGTGATCCCTTATGTATCCTATTGTATCATATGCAAATAGTGATATTTTGAATTCTTCCTTTTCCATTTGTACCCCTTTGTCCTCCATTGTTGTCTGATTGCTCTAGCTAGAATGTCGAGTATTATATTTAATAAGTATCGAGGTGGTGGGCATCCTTGTCAAGTCCCTGCTTTTAGTGGAATAGCTTCACGTTTCTCTCCATTTAGTTTAATGTTAGCTACTATTTTGATGTATTTTGCTTTTATTATGTTTAGGTATGGGCCTTGAATTCCTAATCTTTCCAGGACTTTTATCATGAAGGGGTGTTGAATTTTTTCAAAGCTTTCTCAGCATCTAATGAAATGATCATATTTTTTCCTTTGAGTTTGCTTATATAGGGAATTATGTTGATAAATTTTTATGTATTGAATCAACCCTGCATCCCTGGAATGAAGTCTACTTGATCATGATGGATGATCATTTTGATGTGTTCTTGGATTGGGTTTGCAAGAATTTTACTGAGTATTTGTGCGCTGATATTCATAAGGGAAATTGGTCTGAAGTTCTCTTTCTTTGTTGGGTCTTTGTGTGTTTTAGGTATAAGCATAATTGTGGCTTCATAGGAGGAATTGGGTGGTGCTAGTTCTGTTTCTATTTTGTGGAATAATTTGGACAGTATTGATTTGAGGTCCTCTATGAAGGTCTGATAGAATTCTGCACTAAACCCATATGTATCTAGGCTCTTTTTGGAGGGGAGACTTTACTTAATTGCTTCTATTTCTTTAGGGGTTATGGGGTTTTTTAGGTGATTTATGTGATTCTGATTTAATTTTATTCCTGATAATTGCCTATAAAATTGTCCGTTTCCTCCAGATTATCAAGTTTGTTGAATATAGGCTTTTGCCAAAGGATCTGATTATTTTTTTTAATTTCCTTTGATTCTGATGTTATGCCTACCTTATTTTTTCTGATTTTGTTAATTTGTATACACTCTGTGCCCTCTGGTTAGTCTTACTGAGGGTTTCTCAATCTTGGTGATTCTTTGTCTAGTCCTTTTTGTTTCTAATTGATTGATTTCAGTCCTGAGTTTATTTCCTGCCTTCTATTCCTCTTGGGTGTATTTGCTTCTTTTCTGTTCTAGAGCTTTTAGGTGTTGTGTAAGCTACTACTGTATACTCTCTCCTGTTTCTTTTTGCAGGCACTCAGAGCTATTATTTTTGCTCTTAATACTGCTTTCATTGTGTCCCATAAATTTGTGTCATGCTTTCATTTTCATTAAATTCTGATAAGGCTTTAAATTCTTTATTTCTTCCTTGACCAATATATCAATCAGTACAGCATTGTTCAACTTCCATGTATATGTGGGCTTTCTAATATTTTTGTTGTTATTGAAGACTAGCCTTAGTCCATGGTGATCTTATAGGATGCATGGGATTATTTCAATCTTCTTGTATTGGTGAGGTCTGTTTTGTGACTGATTATATGGTCAATTTTGGAGAAGGTACCAGGAGGTGCTGAGAAGAAGGTATATTCTTTTGTTTTAGGATGAAATGTTCTATAAATATCTGTTAAATCCATTTGGTTCATAACTTCTGTTAAGTTTTCTATGTCTCTGTTTAATTTATTTTCCCTGACCTGTCTATTGATGAGAGTGGGGTGTTTAAATCTCCTACAATTATTGTGTGAGTTACAATGTGTCATTCGAGCTTTAGCAAGACTTCTTTTATGAATATAGGTGCCCTTGCATTTATAGCATAGATATTTATGATTGAGAGTTTATCTTGTCATAGTTTTCCCTTGATGAATATGAAGTGTCCTTTTATCTTTTTTGATAACTCTTGATGAAAAGTCGGTTTTATTTGATATTATAATGACTACTCCAGCTTGTTTCTTTGGACCATTTGCTTGGAGAGTTGTTTTCCAGCCCTTGACTCTGAGTAATTTTCCTGCCTTTTACTCTGAAGTAGTATCTGTCTTTGTCTCTGAGGTGTGTTTCATGTATGCAGCAAAATGCTGGATTCTCTTTACATATCTAGTCTGTTAGTCTATGTCTTTTTATTGGGGAATTGAGTCCATTGATCTTAAGAGATATTAAGGAATAGTGATTGTGTCTTCCTGTTATCTTTGTTGTGAGAGGTAGAATTATGTTTTTGCGTCTCTTCTTTTGTTGCAAGGAGGTTACTTTCTTGCTTTTGATAGGGTGTAGTTTCCCTCCTTGTGTCTGAATTTTCCATCTATTATACTTTGTAGGCCTGGATTTCTACAAAAATATTGTATAAATTTGGTTTGGTTATGGAATATCTTGTTTTCTCCATCTATGTTAATTGAGAGTTTTGCTGGATATAGTAGCTTGGTCTGGCATTTTTGCTGTCTTAGGGTCTGTTTGACATCTGCCCAGGATCTTCTGGCTTTCATAGTCTCTGTGGAGAAATCTGTTGTAATTCTGAAGGTCTGCCTTATATGTTACTTGACCTTTTCTCCTGTACTGCTTTTAATATTTTCTTTGTTTTGTGCATTTGGTGTTTTGACTATTATGTGATGGGAGGAATTTATTTTATCTTCCATTCTATTTGGAATTCTGTGGGCTTCTTGAATGTTTATAGGCATCTCTTTCTTTAGTTTAGGGAAGTTTTCTTCTACAATTTTGTTGAAGATATTTACTGGCCCTTTAAGTTGGGCGTTTTCACTCTCTTCTACAGCTATTATCCTTAGGTTTCATCTTCACATTGTGTTCTGGATTTCTTGGATGTTTGGAGTAGGAGCTTTTGTGTTTTACATCACCTCTGATGGTTGTGTCCATGTTTTCTATGTTATCTTCTAACCCTGAGGTTCTTTCTTTTATCTCTTGTATTCTGTTGGTGATTCTTGCAGCTATGACTCCTGACCTCTTCCCTAGGTTTTCTATCTCCAGGGTTGTCTCCCTTTGTGCTTTCTTTATTGTTTCTATTTCCATTTTTATATCTTTGATGATTTTTTTTAATTCCTTCCCCAGTTCAATTGGGTTTTCCTGTAATTTTTAAAGACATTTTTGTCTTTTCTCTTTAAGACCTTTACTTGTTTACTTGTGTTGTCCTGTATTTCTTTTAGGTTGTTATTTATGTCCTTCTTAAAGTCCTCCTCATCATAATAAAATGTGATTTTAAGCCCACATCTTGCTTTTCCAGTGTGTTTGGATATCCAGTATTTGCTTTTGTGGGAAAACTGGGCTCTGATGATACAAAGCAGTCTTGGTTTCTGTTCCTTAGGTTCTTGAACTTGCCTTTTCCCAGCAGATGGTCTCTTGCTTGTTTGTCTTGCTGTCTCTGACAGTAGCTTGCCTCTTCAGTAGGCCTGTGTGTCAGCACTCCTTTACACTTGTTTTATTTCATCTGGATCTGGGAACAGAGCGCTGTAGAAGAGTTGGTCTTACCTCTGATCTCAGGTGTATAGGTGCTCTTGTGACTTGCTTTCAGCTCTTGGCATAAGCAGAAACCTGAAGGGTCCCGCCCCTGACTGCTCCTAGGTCCCTGTGTGCAGAGGGCACAGATGGCACTAGGCAGTTTCTTCTTGGGTCAGGAATATGGACATAAAGTAGATGTCTCCTCTGAGTTCTTATGATTGTCTGCTTTTTTGAGGGTCTAGATGTCTCGCCCAGGGGATTTGTGTGCAGGGAGCTGTGGGACTGGTTCAGTTCAGTTCCTGGTGCAGGCAGAAACCAGCAGGTTCCTGCTGCTGACTGTTCCTATATTCCTGTATCCAGAGGCCAATGTGCAGGCTCCTCTTGGGCCAGGAATGCAAGTAAAAGTTGGCAGAAGTGGAATTCTCCCCAGAGGGCTCAGGATTTTCCACACTTCTGGGATTTCAACTCTCTCATAAAATCCATTTTCAATGATAATAATCCAATACAATTATAGGTGCCCTTTCAAAAGCAAAATATATCTCTCAGCTGGAAAGACAATCTGATCAAATTTTAAAGTGTTACTGGGTTTAAAGAAAAAGTGATATGGAATGAAATTTAGGTCTCTAACATTTGGAAGATGGCCAACATTGAAAATCTCACCTCAGACCTAATTTTTTTTTCAGAGAAAGTGATTATGCCAATATCCTGAATGAGTCTGCTAGAGAAATTTTCTAACATTTCTTTATAAAATTATTCTGATCATCACATTTCAGCTTTCAACATATATTCTACAGAATATACATGATTCTACCCATTATGCAATCTTCCGTATTATATAATAGTTTTTGATGGGCTGGCAATATATCTCAGCATGATAAAGTATGCCAGAAAATCCTGATGACTTACTTTGACCCATAGAACTAACGGTGAAAGAAGGGAATCTACTTCCCAAATTCCTCTTGATTCAACATATGCACTGTACTACATGTACATTCCCACTCAGGGCTATACATATGTATAAACATATGCCAATATTAAATAATAAGAAACATTGCTAACACATTAGGTTTTGCTCATAATAAATGAAATATAAATTATTTTATTTATTCATTTATTTGTTTGTTTTATAACCCAATCACTGCCCCCTGTAGCTCTTCTCCTCCCAGTCCCACTATTATGAATCATTCCTCCATTAATCCCTCACATATAAGATGAAGACACCCTTGAGTACCTCCCTTCTCTGGACATCTGGCTACGGAAGGTCTAGATACAATCTCTCCCACTGAGGCCTAATTAGGTAGTCCAATTATGGGAAGGGGATCTGGTGGCAGGCATCTGAATAAGAGACCCTTACTTCCAATTGTTTTGGGGCCCACATGAAAACTAAGCTGCACACAACTGTTTCTAATGTGTACGAGACCTACATGCTGCATGGTCTTTAGTTAGTAATTCCATATCTGCAAGCCTCCATGGGACCACATTAGTTGATTCTGTCCATTTTCGTGTGGTGTACTTGAACCTTCTTGTTCACTAAATTATATGTTCCACTCTTCCACAATACTCCCTGAAAAATGTCTGATGTTTCACTCTGGGCCTCTGTATCTGTTTTTATCAACTGCTGGATGAAAACTCTCTGAAAAGAGTTAAGCTAGTCTCCTGTCTGCAAGCATAGCAGTATATTATTAATAGCATCAAGGTTTGACTATGTAACATGGAGTAACTTCCATGGTGAATCATGGACTGTCTATTCCCTCAATCTCTATACAATCATTGTCCTTGTGCATTTTATAGGCAGGACAAAATTTGAATTTAAGTTTTTATGGATGGCTTGATGTCCCCCGCTCTCCACTGGAAGTCCCACCTAGCTACAGGTGGTGGCCAATTCAGTATCCATGTCCCTTCTTGATTGGAGTATCACCTAGGGTCACCCTCATAGACCTCCAGGAACCACTGCTGTGCCAGATCTCCAGTTATTCCCAGAGAAAAACCCATCAAATAAAATTTATGATTTATTTCCTAACTTTTATAACTGTGATTATGTAGAATAAGGTAATCTCTCTGAGATAGAAGATATATTGGGTAGTAGTGTTTCTTATATTTGTGAGGGCCAAGAGATCAAAGATACATACAGAATACATATTTGTATGAATATAAATTAATACAAAGAAGTAAGGTGATATAATCATTATGCAAATAAAAATGTAACACTTAATAAGCTTGCCTGAGGAGTAATTAGATCTCTTAATTAGCCATAAATGTTTCGATCTACATTAAATTATTGTTGAATAAGGAGATGATTTATATTTATATAAGTATACTGTGTATATATATATATATATATATATATATATAACTAATAGGTAGACAGAAAATGATAGATGATAGCAGAGTACAATACAAAATTCACAAATTTTAATGGATATTGATAAAAATGCAGTCATTATTATAAACACATACATTAGTTGATAAAATGTTATGTTTTGATGATTAATGCTAAAATGGAAAAAATATGTAGTTATACATCTGCTACATTGAATATTGATTACATTTCAAAATGCGATGAAATCACAAAAATTCATAACATTTTATTACTCCTCCAATTTGTCCACAACTTGAGATGTATAACTACACTACTGGCTAATTAACAAATAAAGGAGAAACATGGTATTCTGCACTAGCATTCTGTTTTCTCAAGTTATTTTAATTAGATCACACTAATCACCAGCCTTCCAAGAGAATAGGATATTAATGATTTCAGAGTGGGTTAGAATAGAAAAAGGCACAAAACTTCATTTTCAGTTTGATAGTACCACCCATATTTTGGATCCTTTAATGAATTTTTTTCCTAAAGATTTTAACGAGGGGCTATTGGCTGATACCTGTTTTATAAACTTTTTCTAAGTAGGAGGAAAAAAAGCATCAAGAGAAAAGTTTAATTATATTCTCTTTGTTTGAGTTACAAAGAGGGATGATTGGGATGTGAAGGACACAATATATTGAAATATTATACTTCTGGATTAAAAATTTTGATATGGGTGAGTGTCGCCATCCCTCGACCAGGGATATCAGCATCTGCATATCAGCTAGAGCAGATATCTACAAGCTCTATCTCCTTCTTCTCTGCACTTTTCTTCTAAAGTCATCCATGTTGGGTCCTGGGAGCCTCACATTTCCCTGACATCTGGAACTCTCTGGTGGCCATCCCCAGTTCCTGACCCTCTGTACTTCTCTCACATTTCCTCCTTATCCTGATGTTGCTACCCTTATTTCCTCCCCCTCCTTCCTCCTTACCTGGCTCATCTTTCCCTCTACCTCCCATAATTGTCCTGTTTGCCTTCAATGCAGGACTGATGCATCCACACCCTGGTCTTCCTTCATTCTACTCTTCAGATGTTCTGTAGGTTGTATTGCAGACATTGTGGGCTTTTGGACTAATATTCACTTATTAGTGAATACATTCCATGTGTGTTGTTTTCTGACTGGGTTACCGCACTTAGGAAGATATTTTCTAGTTCCATCCATTTGCCTATGAATTTCAAGGGGTCATTGTTTTTAATCACTGCATAGTACTCTATTTTGTATGCACCATTTTGTTTTGCATACATTGTTCTATTGAGGGATATCTGGATTCTTTCCAGTTTCTAGCTATTATAAATAAGGCTTGTATGAACATAGTTTAGCATCTTTTGGACATCCTCCTATCTCAAAATTTTTAACCCAGAAATGTTCTGTCCAGAGGAAGAACAGGGACAAAATTGGAACAGATAATGAAAGAAGGGCCAACCAGGTACTGCTCCACCTGGGTATCTATCACATCAGCAGACACTAAACCCAAAACTCTTGCTGTGGTCAAGAGGTGATTGCTGACAGAAACCTAATATGGCAGTTCCTTGGGAGGTTCTGCCAGCAACTGACCAATGCAGATGTGAATACTTGGAGACAACTGTCAGAAGGAGCTCAGAGAACCTGGTGGGGGAGGTGGCAGAAGCACTGGAAGAGCAGAGGGGGTTATGCATTCCCTTTGGAAGAACCACATAGACTGGCTTGACCACCCAGTTCTCCCAGAATCCAGACCACCAACCAAGGAGTGTACTTGGAGCAATCCATAGCTCCAGGTACATACGTAGTAGATGACGGTCTTTCCAGACAGCAATAGGAGGAGAGGTCCTGGTCCTGGGGAGGCTTGGTGCCCCAGTGTAGAGGAATGCTTGAGTGGTGGGGCAAGAGAGTATGGGTGAGTGAGAAAGCAGTCTCATGAGGGAGCAAAAGGAAGGGGGGAGTGTGGGATGCGGGACTGGTAGTGGGGTAACTGGGAAGTGAGATATCATTTGAGATGTAAATGAGTGGAATGATTAACAAAAATAAATAAAAATAAAAGAAATATTATATTAAACACATTTAAACACATCTTGGTAATATGCTTACCAGGATTATCCCTTCAACCTATGTACATATTGCTACTACAAAAGGAACATGCCCATTAAGAAAGGAAAGAAGTCTTATCCTTCAATGCCTTTCATAAGAAAGCAAGTTATTTTTGTCTATAATGTAATTTGTGCCTTATTTTTATTTGAATAGTTACAATCATTACAAATACTAGGCATAATTTCTAAAATTTTTCTTTAATATATTTAAGTGCACATTGTTCCATGTACATAGGATATAAAAGTTCATACAATTTAGACATCTGTTATATCAAATACTAAATTTCAAAATGTGAAGTCAGAAATACTCATAATATTAGCTCCCTGAATTCCCCAAGACTTCATACAACATTATGTGTCAACTAAAAAGTGAAGCAGAAGTATAGAGTCCTTTAATATCAAGGTTAATATGTATCAACATTTTCATAATAAATATTGTAATTTATAAATTTTGATTGTATAGTTTAATTCTACCTATTTGTTTTTTTTAATTTATTAATTATTATATTTGTTTATATTTCAGATGTTATCCCCCTTGGACTACATGCCATGTTGATTGATATAATTTTGCTAATTGCTATATCGTATCTATTTGATATTGCTATATCTATTATTTGAAAAGTGATGGAGTGTGGAATAAATAAGACCCTATTTTTGCATTATATAAAAAAGTTCTATCTTATTTGTTTTTATTGTGTTATATCTTTTTAATGTCAAATATCATGAAAAATTGTCCTGCACCTTTTCTTCATTTGATGACACCTTCTTCACTAAAATTTCCTTTACAGTACAAATGCTTTAATATTATCAAAAGCGTTAAAATATCTGGCCCTATTTTATTATCAGTAATGTTCTAAAATACAATGCACTCCTAAACAATCTCCTCTCTGAAGCACTCATTTTCTCTTATTCTGCCACAGTATCCACAATTGTGCATTCGTTACAAATAGTCAGCATGCATACAGCTTCTACAGTCTGTTAATTACTTATAGAAACACTGCTTTTGAATATAAAATGGCTTATTGGGTTCAGTTATTTGAATATTTGATCCGAATTGATGAAAGTATTTGGGAATGCACTGGAACCTGGGCAAGTAAGAGACTTGCTGAAGGTGATTGGTAAGTGTGGTCATGCTTAGACATTTAGAGGCAGAACCAACCTCCTGTTCACTCTCTGGATACAATGTTACTGCTCAATACTTGCATGGTTTTCCCAGCCTAATGCCTTCTGTATGCTGAATGATGTGATTAGCCCTTAGAAATATGAAGTTAAAGGCCTTCCTTTCAAAAAAATTCTGTCAGAGAGAGACAGAGAGAGAAAGTGAGTGAGAGAGAGAGAGAGAGAGAGAGAGAGAGAGAGAGAAAGCATAAAACACTCTATCATACATAACAGATAGAAAAGGGTGAATACTAAGCACAGATTTTTTCATAAAACTAAAACATGTATGTAGAAAGTATACATCAAACTATAACATTTTATCTTGCTATCTTTTATCTTTGTTTTCACATTAACTCTGTACCTTCATTCTGCTAAGTCTCACATTTCTCAAGGGTTAAATACAGGATTTCTGTTAATATTAATATCCTTACCAATAGGAAGGTAAAGTACAATCGTGATTTCTAATCTATGAACTGGAATTATGGGAAGTAAGAATGATATTAACTGTTTGAAGGGAAATGAAGTAGCATGTGCCTCTATGCAAAAACTTGTAATAGCCATAAATAGTATTAGGCCTTTTATAATCTAATCATATCTGAATTTTGATTCTGATATAAAGTAAATGATTAACCTCATTTATTATTTTAAAGTGCTTGACAAATTGGCTGTAATTATTTTCTAATTCATGATAGATATATAGTCCCATCTGAAAACTCTGACAGGGACGAGGTTCACTAGAAAATGATTCAATTAGTTTTAATATAGAATAATAGTTCAGGTCTATTTCATCAGAATGAAGTGAGACCTTAGAATTTTGAGAATGTATTCATGGGCTTTAATATGTCATAAATTAAATTGTCTGGATACAATTATGCCAATTATTCTCACAATTATACTTCTTTACTATATGTATTACATATTTATGATGCTTTAACAAATGATTTTGTTATGAGGTTATGCAGTAATAAAATTTAAATATGATCTGTGACAAGATTTTAAAGACCACTAAAAGGCTAACTTTTATAACAGGATAAGTGATTTTAGCAGCATCCTTTGTGTCACCCTTCAAAGAACAGAGCTATGCTACTGTATTTCATTTCAAATTGCACCTAGTTTGTAGAGAGTAGCATTACTGTGAGAAAGTGACTATCATTCAGTCCTGCACAGTTGGGTTGCATAAATGCTACTTTTAATGATGTAATATTTCCTTTGTAAAATCATCTTGTATGGTAGATTAACTGATCATTAATTTCACCATAAAGGTATAATTTTTACATCTTAATATATTTTTCACCTAGTCTAGTTTTGCAAGCACAACAGCTGCTAGTTCCCAAATAAGGTAAGACGGAACAACACTGTGTTCATTGATTTTTATTATTTCTTTTCTGTGACACATAAAACATAACTTTACATTTTTATTTCTTTGTCATGCTAGGGGCGGTTGTTTGGTGTACACGTAAACTCTTCAGGTGCCAGAGTTCAACCTGTAGAGGAACTGGATCAAGTTGCATAATGGTTTGTTAATGGTTTATAGGCAATTTTTTGCACACTGCTAAAATGAAGCACTTGAAATTCAAGTCTCTTCATTCCTGTTTTTCCAATATTATTTATAATTAGAAACAGATTCTTCTACATATTTACCTCTTTACCCCAAAGCAGCTATGCTTTAGCACTATGGCATTGGAATCTAAACCTCAACACTATGTCCTTCAGAAGCAACCATATTTCATCAGAGTAAACAAACATGTCCTTTCCAGTATTACCATCTCCCTTTGTTAGAACAGCAAGGTAGAACAATCTAATTCCTAGTTCTGTCTTATAAAATACTTTGCAAAAAATACTTCAATATTATTGTGATAGTTTCAAGAAGAATGATGTTGTGGTTTGCCCTGAAGTTACCTGTATTTTGATGCTAATTGCACTGCTCCAAGGACAGCTGCCTAGTCACAAACTCAGGAATCAGGTGACTTCACCAGAACCTGCCCATTGAATTTGTAAATTGCAGGTACAGGATAGAAGAATGCCTGTCATTGGAGGAGAAGGAAGGATGGGCGGGAGAGAAATCTGAAGGAAGAGGAGAAGACTAGGACAGACAGAGGAGAGGGTGAGAAGCCATGGCAGGTGATGTTAAGATTCTGCTCTGTGTATTTACAGGTTGTTATTAATGATCCTAAGGGATGGTTGGTACCGGACTTTGCATGTTTAAGTGGACAATTATATCTTACCAATTGGGTCAAAGGTTATTGTGTTGTGTGTTCTTTTATGTGAGGGTTTGAGTGTAGGAAAGTGTGTGGCGGCAAAAGACAACTGGGCCACCAAGGAGTTGGAATGTGTTTCCGCCAAGATACCTAGCAGATATCTTGGGGCACCGCGGTGTGGACCAAGCAGGGTAAAAGACAACAATACCATTTTATTTATTATATTTTACAACAACAGAATGAAACCTAAATAGGTCAATTACATTTGCACATGGAAGAGATATCTACACCCATATGAAATGCCCAATGATTGATCAAAGGTAGACATTATTATTGTTGAATACTTAGACTTCTAAATTCACTGTTCATAACTAATCAAATTCTTAAAGATCATTTAGCCTCAAAGTTTTAACCCTTAAAGAAAAAGTAATTGTTTTCTTTTTCAGAAATCAAGATTTTGAAAAGGAAGCATTGTTTTCTATACACTGAAGAACTTGGACTCAGATAAGGTAAAAACTTGGGTAATGTATCCTGGCACAGGAGGAAACTGGGGCTTGCAAATCAGTACTGCAACAACCGTTATTGTCTTTGTTGATCTTTGTTTCTTTTCTCCATTTGTACTTCATTCAAATATAGGTAGGACACTTTGTATTGTATAATTATTTTTACACATTCCCGTTTACCACAGATCTAAGTGGAAATAAATAGCACTGGAAACTAAATACACAAAAGCTTAAAGAAATAACAATTTTAGTATTAGACACATTTCCATTGGTGTAATAATTAGACTTATGGTTCAGCAGATGTAGGAATCTGTCATGGCTGGGATGTATGGCATTGAGGTGTAGGCATGGAAGAAGGAATAGCAAGGAGGGAGGACATCACTTTCAATGGATAAATGAAGAGAACTGTAGATAGAGACTGTGAATACCTAAAACCTATCCATAATACTTTCTCCAGCATGGTCATATCCCACAAGCCTCCATAAATCTATCATCAACTGGTGACCAAATACTTAGATACCTGAGTCTATGGAGAACATTTGCACTTATATTGCTACACTATAGTTCCTGGACTCTATGCATCTCAGGCTTATACAGTAATATAAAATGCCCATATTCCTAATAAAAAAGCCTATGGAGTGTTTCATAGCTTCAACCTTGCTTCGAAGTCCAGAGCCTCACAACTTTTGAAATTCAAAACAATTTATATCTATGCCACTGTGTAAGAAACAAGCCACATATATACTTGCAACACATTCTGGTACAAAATCCTCATTTTTTCCATTTTGTTTTCTTTGTCTTTTTACTGGAAAATTTATTCCATTGATGTTGAGAAATATTGGCGACTAATGATTGCATAGCTATCTTATCTTTTTGGTTGTCGTTGTGTGTGTGTGTGTGTCTGTGTGTATGTGTTTGTGTTTGTGTAGTGTGTGTTTTTATGTGAATGTGCTTTTGTGAGTGTGTGTGTATCTGTGTGCATGCACGTGTTTTGTTTTTGTGTGTGTGTGTGTGTGTGTGTGTGTGTGTGTGTGTGTGTGTGAGTTCTCCTGAGTCCATTTTCTGTAACTTTAATATTTACTCTATCAGGAAAACAATACAAGAGACAGATTAATTTTACCTCTCTTGCAGTTATGGATAACCTGTCATTCTTCTGGTTTGAGGTAATATTTCTGCCCTTCCTCACCTTTGTACGGAAACATAAGTCCAGCATTCTTCCCTCATCAAACATGCTCTACCAACTCTCACACTGTTAGTCTCTTTTTCCTTGATGACTGTTTGCATGCAACACACACACTCACACACATACACACAAGCACACACACACATGCACACACACACATATATATATAATATTTATATAAATAATAGATATAATCTTATATATAATGCATAAAAGTGTGTATATATAAGTGCATAAGTCTGATGAGTCATTTTGTTGTTTGTATATGGTTAGAAGATAAGTAAGTAATATATATGGTGGTAAGTAAAACTATCCTTCAATAATAATTAGTGAACTGCAATGAATAATATCAAATGAGTTATTATCAAACCCATGTAATTGTAGCTAAGATCTAATAGATAGAATGAATGAATGCTGATGTTTATAAAGAGAGTTAGAACAGCTGAATGCAGTGTTTCTGAATGTTCCCTATACTTGAGAAATGGAACATAGAGAACACTGATAATGACCTGTTAGTAGAAAAAATGGCAAAATTATGCAGTGTGTTATGCTATCTGAATGCTTTAATCAAGAATAGTTCCTGTTCACCTCTTATTCTAGGTTGTTTTGCTGTAAATGTTTGGAATCCTTTGGTATGAAACTAAAATGCTTCAATTTATGCTTTTCTTATCTCACATGATTTTTCCTCTTTGTTTTTATCTTCAAATACTTTCTTTCCTAGAGAACTTTTCTGATCTGGGCGGCCTCATGAGTCATTTGGTAGAAGCAGTTTTTCTTGTATTTCTCCTTCTCTATAATTCTCAGCATAACAATAGAATGCAATGAATATAAGTATCATGAAAAGGGCAGGAGATCCTCAGGGCAACTTGAACTTTATTCTTTCTCATGGTTGTAGAATATCCTTGGAAACAGCCCACTTTGATTGAATATCTATAATCATATGACTGTGGACAGTCAAGACTACATCTGACTCAGAAATTTTCTTGATTTGAAGGATGGGTTAATATAGACATAATACACACACATATATATGTATATATACATATATATATGGTAGATAGATAAATAGGTTGATATACTTGGATGTCTTTCTCTTTCTCTTGCTATAACTACATATACATTCATACACATATGGATATATACATGTATACCTATACACACAAACACATATACACATGTACATACATATGTCAATATGTAAAATACACACACATATATGTACATGTATGCATATATGTATATACACATTGACATATAAACACACATACACATATATACATATATACACATTTACATGTCCACACCCATATACACACATATATACATATATACACATATAGTCACATAAACATATTTACATTTGCAATCACATATACATATATATATACATACACGTATACACACTTATATGCATATAAACATACATATAAACATACATGCATATATACATAACACATATACATACATATAGTCATGTAAGCATATATACACATACATATATGATGATGCATGTACTATCTTTCATGACAAGTGCTTTATACTACAATTTTCAATTAATTTCATCTCTTTTTTTCTCTCTCATACACACACACACACACACACGCATGCACACACAAGGACACACACACAGATATGCATACACAGAGCAAATATAAGGGAAAGGACAATGCATAAGAAGAATGTATCTGATTTATTTTTAAACATAGATGACTTTTCAAATACAGAATTAACTTTAACTCTTAGAAATTACTTTGATATTTCCACATCATTAGCTTGAATCCAACACTCTAATTCAAATAAAACTGTTGTTAAAATACAGCATATAATATCTTTGCTTTCCTGAGCCTGTAAAAATTTGCAAATGTCGAAGCCTTGGGGACATAGCTACAAAATCTTATTACATTTTTCCTGTGGCCAAAGAAGAAACCATCATTTCTGAAGTTACTTCAGTTAGTAATTGACTTTTAAGTATTTTGGCTGTGTGATTCTTTAGTTGCCTGCATGAAACAATATATAGAAAACATTAGAATATTTCACAGAGTTGACTATTCTTCAAAATTGGTTTTCTAAGTACTTCAATGTTTAATATTTAAAGATAAATCTACATTTGACTGGAAAATTAAAGCAGTCTTATACCTAAGACTGAAAATACTCAAAATACTATCAGCAATTTTTTTAAGGTTTCAATAAAATGTCATTAATATATGGTATAATAAATTGGCACAGAATAAATTTACAATTAACATTATATAAAACAAGTTTCAAATTTAATAATATTAACATACATTTTTCATTTGCCTTATATTCATTTAAAGAAACTTTTCAATCTCCTACATTGATATTCATAGTTTTGAATATGGGTCATTTCTTGCAGTTTGAATAGGGACAGCATTTCAATCCATCATATTCTATTCTGGTGTTTGGAGATTCTTTATGTGTAGGCATGCAAGGACTGTGCTAGAGGATACTTCTGCTGAAATGGGTGCAGAGAAAGATATAACAGTCTTGTTACATCATCCTCTTACTCTTTTTGGTTTTCATTCTTAGTCTTTCCCCCAACCTCCTCTCTCCGCCCCCAGATGCACACCCCCTATCTCCCCTCAGAAAACAGCATGCCTCTCAGAGATATCACCTAATCACAGAATAAAAAGCCACAATAAGACTAGGCACATACTAACTCAAGGCTGAATAGAGCAGCTCAGTTGGAGAAATGGTGTCTCAAAAGTAGGCAAAAGAGTTAGAGACATCTCCTCTTCTCACTGTTAGGATTTCCACAAAACCACCAAACTACACAGTCATAATATATATATGCAGAGGACTTGGGTCAGATCTCAACAGGATCTCTGATCTCTGTGACCCCCCTCATGTGTCCAAATAAGTTGATTCTGTGGGTGGTAAATTCCTGGTGTGTTCCTGACATCTCTGGATCCCCTTCCTCTGCAGGACTCCTCACAGCTCCACCTCGTGTTTGGTATGGGAATCTGCATCTGCTCCCATAAACTGCTTGTTTGTTTGTTTGTTTGTTTGTCTGTTTGTTTGTTTGTTTTCGAATGTTATTTCCTTTCCCGGTTTCCGGGCAAACACCCCCCTAATCCCTCCCCCTCTCCTTCTCTATGGGTGTTCCCCTCCCCATCCTCCCCCCATTGCCGCCCTCCCCCCAACAATCTAGTTCACTGGGGGTTCAGTCTTAGCAGGACCAAGGGCTTCCCCTTCCACTGGTGCTCTTACTAGAATATTCATTGCTACCTATGAGGTTATAGTCCAGGGTCAGTCCATGTATAGTCCTTAGGTAGAGGCTTAGTCCCTGGAAGCTGTGGTTGCTTGGCATTGTTGTACATATGGGGTCTCGAGCCCCTTCAAGCTCTTCCAGTTCTTTCTCTGATTCCCTCAACAGGAGTCCTGTTCTCAGTTCAGTGGTTTACTGCTGGCATTCGCCTCTGTATTTGCTGTATTCTGGCTGTGTCTCTCAGGAGAGATCTACATCCGGTTCCTGTCGGCCTGCACTTCTTTGCTTCATCCATCTTGTCTAATTGGGTGGCTGTATATGTATGGGCCACAAGTGGGGCAGGCTCTGAATGGGTGTTCCTTCTGTGTCTGTTTTAATCTTTGCCTCTCTATTCCCTGTCAAGGGTATTCTTATTCCCCTTTTAAAGAAGTAGTGAAGCATTCACATTTTGATCATCCGTCTTGAGTTTCATGTGTTCTAGGCATCTAGGGTAATTCAAGCATTTGGTATAAACTGCTTGTTAAAGTCACATTGGTCTCTTTGATGACCATTTTGCTAGGCTCCAATCCCAGCAAGCAAACATGACAAAATGTAGGTAGTTTTTGTGACTTGGAAAGAAATTATGAAATTTTCAGTGCATACTAATATCTAAGGCTATGCGGCCATAACAAATCACTTCAAACTCATGGTTATATAGGCAGCCCTGGTGAATATCAATGGATTAGGGGAAAATGAATAGTCAAACTAGAGGTTTATGGGGAGGAGGGTGTTGAAAGGATTACTAAGGAGGTCAGTGGCAAGATTAGTTACTTTCCAATGAGTGTGTAAGTAAATGGTCTCAAATCAAGCTTATTCCATAAAGAGCTATACTTTTAAATATTTTCACCTGAAATTCTAATATCTTCTTCCTTAAAATATCCTTAGAAATTCACAAGCAATTCCAAACAGTATTCTGTGCCAAGTTTTATAGCCTTTACATAATGCAATTGATTTTTCTGTCTGCTTTTTCTCATTTGTCTACATTGTCAGTCATTTACTATGTTGGCTTTTCTGTGTAAGTTTAAATAAAAGAGTCTTCAGGGTTCCAAGTATTGTATAACTTCAATTACACTGATGGCATTACTTCATTCACTCCTATGTTAAGTGTCTTAATATTTTAACATTAACACATAATTGCATGTCAAATCTAGGTATCACTTAAGAGGTCTAGCCATCTCCCTTTATGTAATTTCACTACCTGTAGTTCTTTTACAAGTTGTGCTGTGCACACATTGGCTCCATTCACTTTCAAGCAAGAAGTTTCATGTTCTCATCCTTATTCCTGTGTTTGCTTGGTGCTTTTTTCTGCAAAAAGTGTTTCTCACTAATTTTACTTTTGCAGTCACCATAATGCCATATTTTCTGAAATTCTCATATTGAATATATCTAGATGTCCCTAGATTATGATCTGATTTATTGAATGAAGGTCATACCTGATAGCTGTTCTATGTATTGCTTTGTAACTAGGAAATTACCTAAAATTTAATGGACTATCAATATTTGTTGAATGCACTAAAAATTGTTTCATGGTTATTATGTTTTCCTTTTAATGAAAAGTGATTTTTTTAATGTAATCTGTCCTGATTGTGTGTTTCCCATCTTTCTACTTCTTTTGGCTCCTTCCCACTTATCTCTTACATCTAAATCCAGGCCTTTTATGTGCTTTGTTAGAAAAATGACAGGCATCTATGGGATAATAACAAAGCAATAAAATAAAATAGAATAAGTTAAAACAAAATCTAAAACATCCGAATTGGGCAAAACAAACAAACATAAATAGAAAAAAAAGAGCCCAAGAGAAGGCACAGAAAGTAGAACTCAATATTTCATGAACAACTCAAGAGTATCATAAAAACAGTGAACTAGAAACAATAATATATATGTGAAGGACTTACACAGTAAAAGAGAGAAGGAAAATATGTAAATAAAATGAAAATTAGAATAAAAAAGAGATAAAATTTTAAGAAAATTAGAGCCCTGACACAATATTATGTGACAAGGTATTGCCATGAAATATCAAGTGTTAATTATATGAGAGTTAATTACCAAAATAATATTAAAAAGGCTTTGCAAATATTAAAGAACCAATATTGAAAAAAAATTAGGTTTTCAATCATAAAATAAACCAAATCACTATTTCAGGTAAATATCAACTCTATCAGTAAAGATAGAGTAAGACTATTTAAATTTAAGTGTTAGTATAGCAATGATATCTTAGACTGAAACTAGTAAATGTATCAAACGCCAAGTTTAAAAGCTTAACAGTCACCCAAAGATGCAGGTCTTTCTGGTCTTTTATTGTTTCTCTGACTTTCAGTAAATGGAGAGCATTTCTGAAGTGTGTTGTTCTGTGATTAAACCCTGACTACACAAAAAAGAAAATAAGCAACTTTGGCCTGATGTGTAACTGAGTATTCATTAGAGAAAGTAGAAGAGAGACTGGTATCAATGCAGTAAGTCAGACTTTGGAAACATGATATATTGTCTTTAGCTGCTCAAGCAATTGCTAATAGTCTTTTTGTTTGGTAAATTAAACCTGAATATTTCATTTTTCCCAGGATATTTTATATTGATGTAGCATAGTGAGCTCGCATAAATTAGATGCTGAGAAATCATTTGACAAAATTCAGTAATACTACTCTTGGGAATATACCTAAAAGATGTCCCACAGGGGATCATGTTCCACTATTTTCATAGAGGTCATATTTGTGATAGCCAGAAGCTGGAAACAACAGAAGAATGGATATGGAAATTGGTCTTCATTTACCCAATGGAATACTACTCTGCTATTAAGAATGAGGACATCCTGTGTTTTGCAGGCAAACAGATGGAAATAGAAAATATCTTCATGAGTGAGGTAACTCAGATCCGTAATGATATGCGTGGTATATACTCACTAATAGGTGGATATTAAACAAAGACAAAAGTACAGAATACCCGAGATACAATACACAGAACTCAAAAAGTTCAACAAGCTAAAGGGCCCATGTGAGAACACTTCAATTCCACTTGGGAGGGAGAAGAAAGAAATCAAAAGGGAGAGGGAGAGAGGTATGTGGGAGGGAAAGGGAATGAGTTAGATGGGGAAGGAACAGAACTTTGGTATTGGTTGGGAGAAAAACACTGAACCCCTGAGGTCCTACAGAAAGAATAGGAACAGTCAACCTCAGGGAGTAGGAGGTTGGGGAGATCCTCCGGAATGTACCAGAGGCCTGGGAGGTGAGAGATTCTCAGCACTCAAAGGCAGGGACCTTAGATGAAATGGCCTACACTTGGGAGAGGAAATTTGTAGAGCCTTCCTCCACCAGAAAGACAGGGCATCAAGTGTGGGGTTGCCATCCCACACTCAAAACTCTGACCCACAATGGTTGCTGTCTGAAAGAGCTGCAGGGATGGAAATGGAGAAGAGCCTGAGGGAAAAAGGTCCAGTAATAGACTGAAAGTAGGATCCAGCTCAAGGGGAGGCCCAAATGCTTTACACTATTACTGATGCTATAGAGTGCTCATAATGATAAGGGACCTTTCCTGAACGCCCTCTGAAAGACCCAACAAGCAGCTGAAAGAATCAGATGCAAATATTTACATCCAAGCAAAGGACAGAAGCTGCTGACCACTGCAGTTGAATTAGAGAAAAGCTGGGGTAAGCTGAACAGGAGGGTGACCCTGTAGGAAGACCAGCAGTATCAATTAACCTGGACCCGGGGATCCCTCACATACTGGACCACCAACCAGGCAGCATACACCAGCTGATATGAGCTGCCAACATATATATATATATATATATATATATATATATATATATATATATATATGATGACTACTAGGTCTGGTCTGTCAGAAAAGATGCACATAAGCCTCAAGAGAGTGGAGGCCCCCAGGGAGTTTAGAGGTCTGCTGGTATCAGTGTTGGGTGGTTTGGCGGATAGGGGATAGGGGGATGAGACATCCTGGGGGATATGGGGGAGAAAGTGGGGGTGGGGAGGAAGGTAGAACAATTGGAGAGTGGACTGTGAGAGGAATATAATTGGGAGTGTAACAAAATAAAAAAATATATATAAAAATAAAATAAATAAAACAGAAGCCATCATGAGCCACTTTGTTTACCAATTTACATAGAAAAAATGTAGTTCTTCCTTATTTTATTCATTTTTAATATCAGCGCTGTTGATCTATGAGTTGAACACAGACATATATTTCAGATCCAGGCTTTAAATTTTCAACTAGGCCAAATGTATTTATGTTAATGATCTCCAACAGCTTCATTCTATATTATCTTTGATTTCTGGGTAGTCTTCCCTCGAAACTCCAAATAGAGCATATTGCTGCTATCTAGACTGCTGTGCCAAAAAATAATGTCCCATCTGCAAATATGATTTTGTTACAGGAGTGTTAAGGTCCACATGCACGTAAATACACAGACACACACACACACACACACACACACACATGAAATATGTACTTCTAAATGTATATTAATCTGTTTTTCTCTCTTCAATCATCCTTGGGTTATTCAGAATAATAAACTTGTACATCAATCCCCACCCCCCAGTACTTATATTCTATTGTCTTTCCATATTGTGCTTCTTGCATTTTATTTGCTGTTTCCTGTGATGTGAGTAGCAGCCCATGGAAATACCTGGAGTATACCTTTCTGTTATAAATGAGCTTTAAAAGCACAGTCTGCGAAAATACACTGGTTCTTAAGGAGAAAAAAGAATATAGATTTCATTCCCTTCAAACATATGATGAATGAACATCCTGAGCTTTTCCTGTAAGACAAATAACAGAGATGAGCCCACAGTGCAACTGCATCAAAGAGGCTACAACTCTTGACAAAAGACTTCAGTGTTCACTGCATTAGCACTTACAATATTTAAAATATTTTCTTGAGCATAAACATATGCCTACCCTACAAGAACACCAAACATAAAAACCTAACAAAAAATACTGCTCTATGAACATACATTTTTTAGCCCACAGATTAATGGTAGACATTTACAGTTCAGCTTCATAAGTTGTCTAACAAAAAACTGAACAAATTTTTATTATTGCTTGAAAAATGATTTTTTCAGAAACATGTGGAATCATAACCACATTTTACATAGAAATAAGATGGAGTGTTTGAAAATTAGGTAGTGAACAGATACTTTTATTTGGTAGATAAAAGTAGTCTTTTAGCCATTTTCCCTGGTTCGTTTATGTACTTTAATCATGTAATTATCACTTCAGAGTATAATTACAATGGAAGCACCATTTAAATAAAACAAACAAACCACATACTTCTTCATTATATCTTGTTACAGGTTCCCCATGCTCAAAGCATTATTTATTATAACAATATTTCTGAAATACATGTCGAAACTTATGAAGTTAATGGATTTGATTTACAGAACATTTTATAAGATAAATAAAAAGCTAAGGGTTTACCTCTTTATTCGAAACCTGAAGGTTAATTGTTTTCTCTACCATCTTACTGCCTACTCGTGCGTCTGTGCCTTCCAAGAGAATGGAAATTTCTGAAAGGAGTTGTGTGTCAAATACTGATATAAACCACAATATGATACAATATACTGCTTGAAAATTGATGTAGGCGACAAAATAACCATTAGTTTATATTTATTGCTTTTAGAAAAATTTCACTTCCTAATAAGCATTTCTGCATTTCCTTCCTAATGGATCAGGATGAAAATCAGCATTTGTATCTCTTATTTCTCTGAAATATAGGATCTACTAAGTTGTTCCAAGAGAATCATAGATAACAATTACATAGAGGGGTATATCACTATGAGAATGACACCAAAGTTTTAAAACCTGGTTCAAGAAGATACCTTTCTGTTTCAGTAGGTTATTAAATGTAGGAAGGGAATGGTTGAGGCCTTCAGAAGAAAAAGGTTTATGCATACATTAAATAAGCTCTTACACTGGACCTAAGGTTTTGATATGTAACGTCTGAGTCCAGAGGGCTGTGTTACAATAATAGATTTCCGGGACATGAGCATCAATAAAAAGGGGTAGAAATAGTTTTAAATACCAAATCATGTTTTTATGGTATTGACTATAATCATTAAACCTGTTTTACATCTTACTTTACATCACTAGCTTTTGCTTTTGCTAAAGGTCATGGTTAAAGTTCAAATTGTCTGGTCAGGGAAATTTTTATTTTATTCTTTTTCACAGTTTCTTTCTGGGTATTTGTCCCTCCAATTTCTGGAGATTGTTTCTATCTTATTAACCACTTTTTGAGATTCTATACTCTGCTTAAAATTCTTTTTGACTGACTCTCATTTGTACTGAATTATTGATACAGGATTTCTCTTTTCTCTTTTCTGTAACTAGCCGAATGTATTCTCATAGACTCATGTACAGTATGCAGGGAAGGACTCTAGAGAAGGTACTTCTCTTAGACTCCAGCTACATTATTTCTGGTTGCAGATATCTTGCAAAATTGGGTAAATTTAAGTAAGAATTTTCCCTAACTCAAACTACAGGATCCTATTTTGTAACATTCATTTAAAAACACAGTCCTATGCACATTTCCTTTCTTCATGAATAGACAAAAATTTTGTGTGGCCAGTGATTGTATCTCGCATACAATTTCCCACTTCCTCTCAGCATACGGTAGAAAGTGGTGTGACCATGCAGACTTAATTCTCAGAGAGACAATTGGAGCACGCAAAGACTTCAGGATGGTCCATTTCCTAGTTTTTATGGTGTTTGTGTGTGTGTGTTACATTGTTAATTTCTGTGCAGAATTAGGGCAAGCAATGCTGATTTTATTTATCATTTTAACAGTAGCAGGGCTTTTCATATATTTATAAAAAACTTGCTTGTTTTAATATTGTCAATCGGTTTTACATATGAAACTTACTGATTTAAATCCATTGCATTTGAATTATAATTTTGTACTGATTTTATACTATTGAAAAAATAGGGTAATTTTTTTGTTTCTGCCTCTAATTTCTTCTCATGATATATATCATGTATAAATATATTTATACATATACACACACTATTTAATTTATAGTCACATTTTAGACCAATAAATATAAAGTTAATGACACAGTAAGTGTCTCTGTCATACAAGAAGAAAATATGGACATAGCATATATTAATATTAATAATAAATGTCATCTATTCTGCATTCCCCTATCAAGCAATTATTTCACAAGTCTCCCATGCATTGAAGTGTAGCATCTTTAAATCATTTACTACATTCTACCAGTCTCTGAATTTGACATGAGCTTAAGCCTTATTATCTCAACTAACACAAGTATATCAAATGAAATTTTCCTTTTAATTTTTCTAAATGGTACTGGGAGACATATTTTTCTGGTAAAAATATAAAAGCATTTAAATGTAAAATTGATAGTGGTATTACATAGACTATCAAGTAAAAATGTCAAGAATAAACATCTTCATGATATATAAAAATATAATTTAGATATTGTCATAGAAATTTGCTTTTGTCCTCCATATGTTATCATGTTTTAAATTCATGTACTCTCCATGAAATTTATTGTAAATTTTTCTTCTTACACTAAGGATGAATTATTTCTCAAATTTATTCCTATATGTAGCAACTTCTGTTAGTATCTACAGAATGTCTTGTATTTATAATATATACATTTATAGAATAATTTTAATAAGTTCTGTCTTATATCAAAATTGTAACAAGCTTTTATTCACTTTAATTACAATATAATACAATATTTTGAAAAGTTTTATTTACACATGGTAATGGGAGGTATACATTGTAATTTTCATATTTTACAAATTTTATAGTTATTTTGTTATTAATATTAATATGATTAGTATGATAATTGTAATATCATATCCATATTGTGCCTTTACAAACACCTTATAGTGATTGCATTAGACACAGATTCACAAAAAGTAATCTCACTGAGTTATAATTGCCAATGTATTTAGGTGAATCAAGAGGAAGTGAGATGAGGCCCTAAAGTAGCTTAATAAATGTCCTTATATAAACAGAACTGTGAAATCTGGACATGTCACATGATGTTGAAGTCATAGACTGATGTTAAACAGTTGTAACATAAGAGAGCTAAAAACAGTCTACACAATGACTGATGTTAAATTGGACTGGGTGCTTGGGTGAATTGATATGTAAGTAAAGCATCTGCCATGCAAGATGAGAATGCCCCTTTGTATTGAAGGTACAAAGAGAAGTTAAATGTAGATTCAGTTGCACATGTCTGAAACCCTCACATTGTCCAATTGTGAGAGGAGCAAGATGTTGGAGCAAGTCCAATAGGACTGAGCAACTGGAGACTGTGTCAAACACACCAGAAAGTGTGGGCTAATACTGGAGTTTGCTGTATTATTCCACCTGTGTATTCTTGCACTCTATACTCAAATAAACACACACACACACACACACACACACACACACACACACACACACACACACACACGTAGTGAGCCGTATTGGATTTGGGTCTACCCGCTTTGTGACTGCATAGCTCAAGGTGGCTACTTGACTCTGGGCTGCATGGCCACAGAGGTTTAACCTTGAAATGACTGCCATAGGGACATGAGATTGGTGAACTAAAGCCTCTCCCAGGAAGACCCTGGGAGCAATGACAGGATGTTTCAGCCTGAGGAAAACACCGGATGTCCCTGAGCAGATTCCTGAGAAGGGTTCGACCTTTTCAAAGAACATGTCCCCGGAAGACTGTTGCCTCTTTGTTATAGGAGGATATCTTGCAGTGTAGTGATTCACCTTATATGCTTGGGCATTTCCCAAACTTCCCCACCCTAAGCTTCAGTTCCTGCTTCCATTCCTACCTCAGAGCTTTAAATGCTGTACATTTCTCTCAATAAAGGAAACCTTGACAACAGAATCTTGCTTGGTCTCCTTCTTCTCTTGCCCCCCATTTAGGCCCAAGGGTAGCGCCCCTTCGGGACCCTGAATAACTGGGTCCCGGCTGGTGGAGACAAGTGGCGCCCGAACAGGGACCCCGAAGTATGGCCAACTACCGGACGACAGAGACAGGAGATCTGAGGAGAGATTGAGGACTCTTCAGGCTGCATCGCTCGTGCTTCGCTGGAGAGGGAGGTAAGACCAGTCGAATAAGTGTCGTCCCATCGCCATGGGGAAGGTATTGTCTAAGGAGGCTTGATTCATAGGAGAGATCAAGTGCTCATTCAGGGAGAGAGGAAAGAGTTAAGAAAAAGGATTTAATCAATTTTTTTTTGTTTTGTTGATGAAAAGTGTCCTTGGGGTAAGATGGGCTAGAAAAGGCCTTGATGATTTGGGCTAGTGTAAGTAAAACTTGTAATAAAAAAGGGACAAGGTAATGGTAAAGTGTGTTGTGTATGCATTCTTTTAGAGTTATATTTTCGTCTTTGGATGCTGATTAGAGATAGTTTACACCCTAGACATGAGAGAGAATGGGTTTGGGAAAAACAGTCCTCCCGGACTCTCCACGGATGCTTTGGATAAAGAGAAAAACTTTCAGAGCTCTCCTGGGAACAGAAGAAAGGCAGGAGACACCCTGCCTCTCTGCTGGCTCCTATTGGAGAAATGCTTATTTCTGGTTCTGGGTTCCACAGGTAGGATATGTAGCTCCCTTCGGTGGGACAACATCTAGTTTTTTCCCTCTTTGTCTATTGTCTGTCCTTGGTGCACCAAGCTGTCCATGTCTGTCAGTTTATGTCTGTGGTTTTTGTTTCTCATTGCTTAAATTTTTTATGTTTCATGTTCAAAAGAAAAAAATGGTAAAAACTTTATCTGCCGGTCGTTCACACCTTGACTTGGTTTTAACTCGTTTCAAGAAGGGAACAATGAATAAAAAGCAGTTTCAGTTGGCTTTTAGAGCCTACATCTGTAGCTAGAAGCCTAAGTCCGCTGGGCGAGCTCCACAGGGGGTGGCTAAATGTTTATACTAGCTGATCCTAAAGACACCAGGAGCTTCACAGCTTCTATGGTAATGAAACTGATGGCTGTTTTTCTTAGAAAAATCTTTGACTGTGATTATTAGACTCAACAGGTGACAAGGTGCTTCTCTTAAAATCGCAGCTAGAAAAGTAAAAATGGTGCTTGGTCTAAATATTAAAGACATGTGTAGCCACTTCAATTTTGTTTCTGATTGGTTTTAAATGTATAAATATGCTCTACATGCCTTGGTTATGGGCTATTGGCTTTCAAGTTATTAGATATGGTTAAAAAGGTGTAACAGTAGTAACAGAAAGTTGGCTTAAAACTATAATTTGGATGAAGTCATTCTAGACAACATGTGACATGGGCCAACCTAGGGAAACAGGTCTAAATTGAGGTAATATTTTTATGGAATTCTCATTCTAAAAACCAGGCTTCTAAAAGATTTTAGGACAATGTCTCTTTGTTGAGGTATTGGAGACCGCACCATCGTTTGTTCATATGTAGGAATTGGCAGTCAACCTTAGTAGCATGAAGGACAAACTCGGTGTCTTGGAGACTGGATTTTGGAGACTAGTTTGTTGGAGGTTGAGTTTTGCTTTCCAAAGTTGTGGTTTGCCCTGGAGTTACCTGTATTTTGATCCTAATTCGATTGCCCCAAGGGCAGCTGCCTAGTCACATACTCAGAACTCAGGTGACTTCCCAAAGTTGTGGCTGTGCTCTGGTGTTACAAGGAGAATTTAAGGATTGTGATTAAGGATTGCCAGTGTTACATAGACTAACTCAAACTTATTTATAATTGAGAAAAAATCAAACAGGTAGAGATTGTTACAGGATTTACGAAGGATTGATGCAGTTTGTTTATATGGAAATTTTTACTACAAACCTTTGCTCTCAAAATGAGCTTTAATATCTAGAGAGTAGTATTGCTCCAGAAAAGGTTCAATATTCATTTTTAATATTTAAAATTAATTTTAAGCTTTCTAAGGATATGTTAATTGGCTAAGTACCTGACCTTACCAGAGGACTTAGGCCTTTGATATCCTCATTGGAGATAAAGCTTCAGTTGTGTTAATACAGAATTGTAGGCTAGAGTCATGGAAGTATTTTAAAAAGAAACCTAGTAAAACATATCTTATTCCAAACAGCAATTAAATTGGTTATTATAAAATACTGATATTTGGCCTATTACATATACAAATTTCAGGCAAAATTGATAATTTTACTCTTTGCATATTTTTGTACTTCCTATAAATTTGTGCATGCAACCCATAGGAAATGGGCTTACTGTATTTATAGGTGGTTCATCTAATGAAAAGGCTACATGTATGATTGGGTCACTTGCTAATTCTCTTGAGTTTCCCCTGCTTCAGCACAGATTATTAATTAACTGTAGCCAGTTTTTAAAATGTTAAAAAAAAATCAAGCTTTCAATTCATATACTGATAGCCAATGTGTGGCTTATGGTTTACAGTTGATTAAAAAGTTTCCCTTTTTAGATACTACTAGCCCTCAAATTATACAATTACTTAATGCTATATTAGAGGCAGGTTTTCTACTTGAAATCAGTGAGTGATGATTTCTGTGTGAATGTCTGACAACTCACTATCCTTTCAGTGCTCTGGCTCAGACAACTAAACAAAACCATAGACCCAGCTCTTTGAAAATGATAATGGAGTTGATAACACTCCCTCACAAAAAGAGGAAGACTCCATTTGCTTACTTTCAACTCCCATCCTCACCTTACCAGCTCAGGGATTTCTAGTACGACTGAATCTGGATGCTTATGTTTAGGTAAATAAAGCTGGTGAGGGGCTGGAGTGATGACTTAGTGGTTAAGAGCACTAAGTACTGTTCCTTTATAGGCCATTTAAGAACTCAAACTGGATTGCCTGGACCCCTTAGCAAGGGAGGACAATGATACCAGGCAGATTATAGGCCATACATAGGAACAGTTACTCAAAAAAATCTCATTCTTTATATATCCAAAACAATAATGCTGGAGACAATAATTTGGCATAAAAGTCAATTTATAAATACAAGTGTTCAGTGTCCTCAATTTAATCCTCGAAGGACTTATCTTAATAAATAATATCTTAACTATATCTTAATAAATAAAAAGAGGGGAGTTATCCCTGTATGCTAAAATATGCTCCTTTTATTTCAATTTTAAAATTTGGATGCCAAGGAACACTCTGAGTTTATGGCACCCTACAACTAGGCATACTTCTGCCTAGGTGAAATAGAAAGATCCACGTATTGGCATGATCCTGTTCATATATTTTATATGGGGAAGAGGGAATCTTTGTGATTTTTCTACAGGATGCTACAGGAGTGTGCCAGCTGCCCGAGTGGCTGGTGAGCCATGCTGATCCTGGGAGCATGAAGATGCAGCTCTTGTGGTTCAGGTCCCTGAAGTCATTCCTCTGTCCTGAGAGGAAGATGGAAGATTCCCCCTCAACTTTTGTCATCACAGAGATTTTGGCATTGCTGCAGTCAGTGTTATCACTGCGTGTGTCCTGCCCCACCGCGGCCTGCGCGCCAACCCTCTGTGCACTGCTGCTTGCTGGAGAAGACTGGACTCCAGCTGTTACCCCTGCCCCCCTCATTCCTCTGGTTACTCTTGCTGCCTTAACTGATGTTGTCATTTTGCAGTCTGTAGCTTCACAGGAATGCCACCTGTGTGAAGCTGCTGTGGACTGGGGAACTCTGCCCTGGTTCTGCAGATCTCAGACATGGTTCCATTGCCTGCTGGTTGTTCTAGAGAAGAATGACCACTCCTGAACTGTCCTGGGAAAGACCTTGGCATTTTCGCTGCTATTGTAGCAGCCATTACTGCTGCAGTCATTGTGTCTGCAGTGTCTGGAGTTACTCTCCCCCAATCTATTGTTAGACAAGCACAGTGGGTGAACTTTCTGAAGTAGTTGCTAACAATTGGGAATTCTAAATTTTATTACAGGAGAGGCTTGACTAGGCCCTTGGTAGTATGGCCATAACATCTGAGGAGAACCAGATGAGGTGCCCACTACTTATCGGGAGAAGCTCTACTTCCACAATCTCTTAAATTAATGCCATCTGGCCCCTGCTCTTTTGCCCCTGGGCTCAAGTGAGAGGAATGAGAAGATGACCTAATGTAGCTTCTTCAGTGACGGGCAACTTCCTCTGTCCCTTGACCAATCTAAGACATGGTGCCTTGCAGGCGACAAGGTGATCCTATGACGGATAAGGCTGGGGTTAGAGAGGTCGATCCTAAGACAGAAGTGGCTACAACCTGTTTAAATGTACGGTCCAGTCAAATGCTCCTCTGCCCAGTTTCTCCCCCAATAAACACACACGTATAGCCCAGAACGGTGTGTTACAGCATAAGTTCATTCCTAGTCATTGGGGTGCAGTCCTGACTGCAAGAGTGGCTCGCCATGGCCGAGCTGGGCACTCTGTGAGGCAGGTCTGATCTCTCTCAGACCACTACTTCCACCTACTGGTCCTTTTTAAAAGAATAATGGGGGAGATGTAGTGAGCCGTATTGGATTTGGGCCTAGCCGCTTTGTGACTGCATAGCTCAAGGTGGCTCCTTGACTCTGGGCTGCATGGCCACAGAGGTTTAACCTTGAAATGACTGCCATAGGGACATGAGATTGTTGAACTAAAGCCTCTCCCAGGAAGACCCTGGGAGCAATGACAGGATGTTTCAGCCTGAGGAAAACACCGGATGTCCCTGAGCAGATTCCTGAGAAGGGTTCGACCTTTTCAAAGAACATGTCCCCGGAAGACTGTTGCCTCTTTGTTATAGGAGGATATCTTGCAGTGTAGTGATTCACCTTATATGCTTGGGCATTTCCCAAACTTCCCCACCCTAAGCTTCAGTTCCTGCTTCCATTCCTACCTCAGAGCTTTAAATGCTGTACATTTCTCTCAATAAAGGAAACCTTGACAACAGAATCTTGCTTGGTCTCCTTCTTCTCTTGCCCCCCATTTAGGCCCAAGGGTAGCGCCCCTTCGGGACCCTGAATAACTGGGTCCCCACTGGCAGGGACACACACACACACACACACACACACAAACACACATATGCTTCATAATTATATGCACACAATATTTAACAACAAAAAGAGGCCTTTTACCAGGTTCCATGTCATGGGTAAAATGTTTCAGCCAGGATGACATGAGTTTCAAGATTTCTAGCCACCAACTCTAAAAAATAATTGCTCTAGTATCTTTAAACAAAAAATTATGGTAATTTTTAGCAATTTTAGAAAATAAAATCAAGTTCTCAATATACTGTCCAACGTTATTTAATTCAATAATGAAATAATCCCAGCATTTGTCTCATATCTGGAGCTGCTTTGGATTTATTCTGTTTTTCTGTCTTTTGCTAGATTTTTAATATTTTCTTACACGTTTATTATGTAAAATGATTAAAATATTTATGTCCATAAAAACTTATTTTATGTAGAAAAAAGATTTATTGAAAAAATCTGTAGTTACAGATAAAGATCTAAAGATTTGTTTATTGTAGTAACACATTTCTACTGTAAAACAACAAACATGACAGTCATTCTATGAAATGACAGAGACATGCCTTTTGCACTTTCTTAAATCTTATTCACAAGCACTATTATAATTTTTCTCTGGGCTCTATTATCTGTATAGGTTTCATCAGTCATGAAATAATTACTTTCACGCTCTAATGCAGGTTTTGACATAGAAGAATAAAAAGACATTTTGTTTTTTTTTTTATTTGTTTTAAGTGCGTATGAACACCTTAGAGGCACTGATAATATTGTCTTCCTATCATAATTCTAGAGTGGACGCAACCTATACATGGAGAGAAATATCAATATTTGCTAAAATGATAGATTTTATACAGAAAATCTGATTTTCAATGACAGATATAAATAATAAAGTAAAATGCTAACAACTAAAAAAATGTACACACATGATAGGGAAGGAAAAGCAGAAGAATAATGAAGGAAAAATCGTACAATATTTGAGGTGATAGCCCTTTCATCTTTGAGGGAAGAAACACAGATAATTGTGTTCACTCTCAGCAGAATTGTTTACTATTTGGTATTCTCTTTCTTTTTCTAAAACAATACCACTTCTGTGCTCTACAGAAGTGAACAAAAGTAAGGTCTCCATAGGCTATGGCATGCAGCACATTCTGTTTTGTTGCTTTAACACGTGATACTTCATTAAGGCAACATTTGTTCAGCTTCCAAATGTTGAGCAAATTCAAGGCGTTGTTTCTACTTCCTAAATATTCTTAAAAATGGAACTCTTTCTTCTATTAACAAATGAAAAGTTTGGGAAGAAAGTTTGGGTCTTTGAGATGTATTTTGTGAACTATGAAAGAAAAAAATGCAAGAGTTTTTGAGCAAAGTTACTAATGATACAATTTTCTTTTTGTTTTTTCTTCCCTCCTTTTCATTACTGTGGGGTTTTTTTGTTCTGAAACTTGGTGAGAATTCTGGATGACTGGTTTTTTCTGTTTGTTTCTCTGTTTTGTTTCTTTTGGTTTTCGTTAAGGTGAAACCATATCATTTTGACTTTTTCTTGAGAAATTAATTTTCTTTCAAGAATAAAATACCAAGTAAAAGAGTCTGATATTATTTTATTTGACATTTTCTGTATCCATTTCTCTGTTGAGGAACATCTGCATTCTTTCTAGCTTCTGACTATTATAAATAAGGCTGCTATGAACATAGTAGAGCATCTGTCCTTGTTATATTTTCAAGCATCTTTTGGGTATATGCCCACAAGTGGTATATCTGGGTCCTCAAGTAGTACTATGTTCAATTTTCTGAGGACCCTCCAGACTGATTTCCAAAGTTGTTGTAAAAGTTTGCAGTCCCACCAACAATGGAGAAATGTTAATCATTCTCCACATCCTCACCCTGAGTTTTTGATCCTAGATATTCTGACTGGTGTGACCTGGAATCTCGGGGTTGTTTTGATTTGCATTTCCCTGGTGACTGAGGATGTGGAACATTTCTTTAGTTAATTCTAAGACATTCGATATTCCTCAACTGAAAATTCTTCGTTTAGTCCTGTACTCTTTTTTTAACAGGGTTATTTATGTCTCTGGAGTCTAACTTCTCGAGTTCTTTATATATATTGGATATCAGCTCTCTATCTGATGTAGGATTGGTAAAGACTTATTCCCAATCTGTTGGTTGTCATTTTGTCCTAGTGACAATGTCCTTTGTCTTAAAGAAGCTTTGTAATTTTTGTAGTCCCATTTGTCAATTCATAATCTTAGATCATAAGCAATTGTTGTTGTGTTCAGGAAAATTTCCCCAGTGCCTATGTGTATGAGATTCTTCCCCACTTTTTCTTCTACTAGTTTGAGTGTATCTGGTTTTATGTGGAGGTCCTTGATCAACTTGGACTTGAACTTTGTACAGGGAGATAAGAATGGATCAATTTTCAATCTTATATATGCTGACCCCTAGATGAACCAGCAACATTTGTTGAAAATGCTCTTTTCCAATGGATGGTTTTATCTCCCTTTCAAGGATCAAGTGACTATAGGTGTGTGGGTTCATTTCTGGATCTTCAATTCTATTCCACTGATCTAACTGACTGTCTCTGTACCAATACCATACAGAATTTATCACTATTGCTCTGGAATGCAATTGTCCCCAGAAGTACTTTCATTCTTGAGGATATTTTTTGCTATTTTTTTGTTATTATAAATGAATTTGCAATCTGCTCTTTCTAACTCTATGAAGAATTCAGTTGGAATTTTGATGGGAATATTGAATCTCTTGATAACTTTTGGCAAAATGACCATTTTCCTATATTAATTCTGCCACTCCATGAGGATGAGAGATCTTTCTGTTTTCTGATATTTTCTTCAGTTTCTTTCTTTAGAGAGTTGAAGTTCTTGTCATACAGATCTTTCACTTGCTTTGTTAAAGTCACACCGAGATGTTTTGTGTTATTTGTCACTATTGTAAAGAGTGTAATTCCCTAATTTCAGTCTGATTATCTTTTGTGTAGAGGAAGACTCCTAATTTTTTTGAGAAAATTTATTTTATTTTTTTGTGGAATATATTTCTTTATTTTCATTTCAAATATTATTCCCTTCCTAGTTTCCTGTCTATAAACATCCGATCCCCTCCCGCTGCCTCTCCCACATAACAGTGTCCCCCCATGCACTCCCTCCTTAACACCACCCCACCCGACATTCTCCTGCACTTGGGAGTCCAACCTTGACAGGACAAAGGGCTTCTCCTTGCACTGGTGTCCAACAATTCCATCCTCTGCTACATATGCAGTTAGAGCCATGAGTCAGTCCAGGTGTAGTTTAGGGTAGTGTTTTAATCACTGGAAGCTCTGGTTGGTTGGCATTGTTGTTCTTATGCGGTTGCAAGCCCCTTCAATTCTTTCATACCTTTCTCTAATTCCTCTAACAACAGTCCCATTCTCAGTTCAGTTGTTTGCTACTAGCATTCGCCTATGTATTTGACATGCTCTGGTTATGTCTTAGGAGAGTCTACATCCGGTTCCTGTCAGCCTGAAGTTCTTAGCTCCATCAATCTTATCTAGTTTTGTTGACTGTGTATATTTGGGCCTCATGTGGGGCAGGCTCTGAATGTCCACTCCTTCAGTCTCTGCTCTAAACTTTGCCTCCATATCCCCTCCTATGGATATTTTTCTTCCCCTTTTAAGAAGAACTGAAGCATCCACATTTTAGTCATCCTTCTTCTTGAGCTTCATGTGCTCTGTGGATTGCATCTTGGGTAATTCCAACTTTTGGGATAACATCCACTTATCAATGAGTGTATACCATGTGTGGTTTTCTGTGATTGGTTTACCTCACTCAGAATGATATTTATTAGTTCATCTCATGTGCCTATGAATTTCATGAAGCCGTTGTTTTTGATAGCTGAGTAGTACTACATTGTGTAGATGTACCACATTTTCTATATCTGCACCTCTCTTGAAGGGCATCTGGGTTCTTTCCAGATTCTGGCTATTATAAATAAGGCTGCTATAAACATAGTGGAGCATGTGTCTTTGTTGTATGTTGGAGGCTCTTTTGGGTATATACCCAGGAGAGGTACAGCTGGGTCCTCTGTAGTGTAATGTCCAATTTTCTGAGGAACTTCCAGACTGATTTCCAGACTGGTTGTACAATATTGCAATCTCACCAAAAATGGAAGAGTGTTAGTGTTTTTCCAAATCCTCCCCAGGATCTGTTATCATCTAAGTTTTTTATCTTAGCCATTCTTACTGGTATGAGGTGGAATCTCAGGGTTGTTTTCACTTGCATTTCCCTGATGACTAAGGGTATTGAACATTTTTTTTGGTGCTTCTCAGCCATTCGATATTCCTCAGCTGAGAATTCTTTGATTAGCTCTGTACTCCAGTTTTAATAGGGTTATTTGGTTCGCTGAAGTCTAACTTCTTGAGTTCTCTGTATATTTTGGATATTAGCCCTCTATTGGATATAGGATTGGTAAAGATCTTTTCTCAGTTTATTAGTTGCCATTTTTGTCCTAATGACAGTGTCCTTTTCCTTCCAGAAGCTTTCTAGTTTTATGAGGTCCCATTTGTCAATTCCTTATCTTACAGCATAAACCATTGGTGTTTTGTTCAGAAAATTTTTCCCAGTGCTCTTGTGGTCAAGGTTCTTCCCCACTTTTTCTTCTATTATTTTGAGTATATCTGGATTGATGTGGAGGTCCATGTTTCACTTAGACTTAAACTTTGTACAGGTCGATATGAAAGATCCCTTTGCATGCTTCTACATGCTGACCTCCAGTTGTACCAGCAACATTTGTTGAAAATGCTATCATTTTTCCACTGGATTGTTTTAGTTCCTTTGTAATAGATCAGTGACCATAGGTGTGTAGGTTCATTTCTGGGTCTTCATTTCTATTCTACTGATCTATCTGCCTGTCTCTGTATGAATACCATATATTTTTTAATCACCATTGTTCTCTAATATTGCTTGAGGTCAAGGATTTTGATTCTCCCATAAGTACTTTTCTTGTTGAGTAAAGTTTTCACAATCCTGGGTTTTTTGTTATTCCAAATGAATTTGAAAATTGTTCTTTCTATCCCTATGAAGAATTGAATTGGAATTTTGATGGGGATTGCATTGAATATGTAGATTACTTTTGGCAAAATGGCCATTTTTACTATATTAATCCTGCCAATCCATGAGCAGGAGAGGGCTTTTCATCTTCTGAGATCTTACTTTTCAGAGACTTGAAGTTCTTGTCATAAAGATCTTTCACTTGCTTTGTTAAAGTCACACCGAAGTATTTTATATTATTTGGGACTAGTGTGAAGGGTGTCATTTCCCTAATTTCTTTCTCAGTCTGTTTATCCTTTGAGTAGTGAAAGGCTACTGATTTGTGTGAGTTAATTTTATACCCAGCCATTTTACTGAATTTGTTATCAGGTTTAGTAGATATCTGATGGATCTTTTGGGGTCACTTAAATATACTATCATACCTTCTGCAAATAGTGATATTTTGTCTTCTTCTGTTCCAATTTGTGTCCCTTTGACCTCCTTTGGTTGTCTGATTGCTCTGTCTATGACATCTAGTACCACATTAAGTAAGTAGGGAGACAGTGGGCAGCCTTGTCTTGCCCCTGATATTAATGGGATAACTTCAAGTTTCTCTATATTTAGTTTGATGGTGGGAACTGCTTTGCTCTATATTCCTTTTAGTATGTTTAATTATGGGCCTTGAATTCTTGATCTTTCAAAGACTTTAATATGAAATGGTGTTGAATTTTGTCAATTTTTTTCTCAACATCTAATGAGATGATCACGCTGTTTTTTCTTTGAGTTTGTTTACATAGTGGATTACATTGATTGATTTCCATATGTTGAAACACCCCTGTTTCCCTGGGATGATGCCTCCTCGGTCATGATGGAGAATCATTTTGATGTGTTCTTGGATTCCTTTTGGGAGATTATATTGTGCATTTTTGCATCAATATTCATAAGGGCAATTGGACTGAAGTTCTCTTTCTTTGTTGGGTCTTTGTGTGATTTATGTATAAGCATAACTGTAGCTTCATAGAAGAAACTGGGTAGTGCACCTTCTGTTTTTATTTTGTGGAATAGTTTGGACAGATTTGGTCTAAGATCTTATATGAAGATGTGATGGAAGTCTTCACTAAATCCATCGGGTCCTAGGCTTTCTTTTTTGGTTGAGAAACTTTTAATAACTGATTCTATCTTTTTAGGAATTATGGGACTTTTTAGATGGTTTTTCTCAACCTGATTTATCGTTGGTACCTGGTATCTTTCTAGAAAATTGTCCTTTTCATTCAGATTTTCCAGTTTTGTTGAATATAGGCTTTTATATTAGGATCTGATGATATTTTGAATTTCCTCAGATTCTGTTGTTATGTCTTCCTTTTCATTTCTGATTTTGTTAATTTTAATTTGATACACTCTTTGTTGTTGGTGCCCGCACCAACACAGTACCAAAATTTAGGTGAAAGCCTGCGGGATTAAAGAAACACACACACACACACACACACACACACACACACACACACACACACCACACACACACAGGTTATTCGTGTCAAGCCAGAAGAGGAAGGGTTCCTGTAACTTTATTCACCAAATATATACACCAAGTACACCAGGTAGAAAATATCTGGGAAGCACAGTGGGAAACCCTGGATGGAGACTTCAGTAACAAAAGGTGACCTGAATAAACTAGGGAAATATCCAGGAAGATCAGCATAATCTTAAAGACAAAGACTGAGAAGACAAAAGGCAGGAAAGAATTGACCACCACCACTCAGTACTAGCCAGACTGCTCCTTTGTTAGGAACAAAAGGCTTCCACATGCTTCAGCAGGGCTCAGCAGGGCTCAAACCCTGCAAGAGACCCAGTAGGGTCTGACAAGGGCTGTGAAACATTACAGGGGACCAGGGAGGCTCTGACACTTTGTGCCCTCTGGCTAGTCTGACTAATGGTTTATCTATCTTGTTGATTTTCTCAAAGACCAAGCTCCTGGTTTGGCTGATTCTTTATATACTTCTTTTGGTTTCTTCTTGGTTGATTTCAGCCCTAAATTTGAATATTTCCTGCTGCCTACTCCTCTTGGGTGTATTTGCTTCTTTTAGCTCTAGAGCTTTTATGTGTACTCTCAAGCTGCTAATGTATGTGATCTCCAGTTTCTTTTTGGAGGCACTCAGAGCTATGAGTTTTCCTCTTAGTACTGCTTTCATTGCTTCCCATAATTTTGGTTATGTTGTTCCTTTATTGTCATTAAATTCTAAAAACGACATAATTTCTTTATTTTTTCCTTGACAAAGTTCTCATTGAGTAGGGAGTAGTTCAAATTTCATGTGTATGTGGGCTTTCTGTCATTTCTGTTGTTACTGAAGACCAGCCTAAGTCTGTGGTGATCTGATAGGATATATGGGATTATTTCAATTTTCTTGTATCTGTTGAATCCTTTGGAGAACAATTTGTCAATTTTGGAGAACAGGATTTGAAGAAAGTATATTCTTTTGTTTTAGGATGTAATGTCCTATGGGTATCTGTTAAACACATTCAGTACCTCTTAGTTTCTCTTGATCTCTGTTTAGTTTTTGTTTCCATGGTCTCTCCATTCATGAGAGTGGACTAGCATTTGTGTGAGGTACAATGTGTACTTGAGGTTTAGTAAGGTTTCTTTTATGAACGTAGGTGCCCTTGTATCTATAGCATAGATATTCAGTATTGAGACTGAAAGAGCATACCCCAAAACGGGGAGCCGCATCTCTCGCTCCGATCGCAGGGTGGGGTGCCCCCAGGAATCACGAGGAGCCATTCTTGATGTAACAGCAAGAGGTAGCTTTATTAACGAGATCCCAGGTCTTAGCGGGATCCCGGGTCGACACGTATCTCACACAGGAGACAGAGGAATCGACCCCGAGCTTCCAAACTCGGGGGTTTTTATAGGGGAGGTAAGGGGCATTCGCGCGGTTACACATGATTGGTCAATTCAAAAGGTGCACGGTTACTTTCGGCGCGAAATGACATCAGCAAGGAGTGTGTGTTATCTAGCAGCTCGGCAGGCAGGTAGGGTGGCTCATCTCACTCAGGGGGGTGAAGGAAGGGGAGGGTGTCCTTGGGGAAGGAAGGATGGTCAGTGTCCTTGGGGCTGATAGCTGGTTCGGCAAGTCCTATCTCTGGCTCTCCCTCAGGCACGTCCGGCCCTGCACATCGGACTCTGACAATGAGTAACCTTTATGAAACTCTAGTTCTACATTCCCCACTTCTTTTTTTTGTTAATAGTTCTAATCCTAGAACTTCATGGAGAACTCAGCTTCATCTAGCATAACAGCTTGGTATTGTTGTCTTAACATGAGGATTCTAACCTGGACACTATCCAAGCCTATCCACCAAGGTCATGACTAGCTTTTAGAACTTCTAAGCTTATACAGACTGTGATCCCTGAGGCACAGTCCCAAGAAGTGTTAAGAGTACTAACATATGCAATGTTACATCATTTGTAATGGAAATCAAGCCTATCCCACACCTATCTTGATAGAACCCAGGACAAACATGACTGAGTTTCCCTCTAGGTCCCAGCTCTCAGCCCCAACAGCTAGTACACGGCTGGTGAGGGCTGAGAATTGACAGCTCTCAGGGTGGTCAGCAGCACCAGGTACGGTCCTTTCCAGCGAGGCTCGAGTGTCTGGGCTCAGTGTAGCTGCAATCTCCGACCTGGAACTGATGGGATGTCTCAGGGGTCTCCGGGGCATAGGCTGCTGTCAGCTGTGAGCAGATTTCTTTCTGTATCACCTGAAGGTCTTTTAGCCTGGCACACAAATCATTATTACTATGGCACTATGACATGTTGGTTCAGTAACATCATCTAATACAGTCAGGGGGACTGAGGCCCCATATAAGATCTCAAAGGGGGTAAGGCTGAATCTGGAAGGGGTATTTCTTGCTCTGAAGAGAGCAAGAGGGAAGGAGTGTCACCCAGTCTGCGCCAGTCTCCATGGTTAATTTAATTTGGTCAGGGTCTCTTTTAAAATTTTATTTATTTACTCTACCTGTCCTGAACTTTGAGGTCTGTAAATACAATGTAATTTCCAATCGACCTCTAAATACTTGGCCACACCCTGGCTTACCTTGGCAACGAAAGTTGGGCCGTTGTCTGACCAGATTACCTTGGGCATTCCAGACCTGGGGAAGATTTCTTCCAGTATCTTCTTGATGATTGCAGAGGCTGTCTCTCGTTTGGTGAGGAAAGCGTCTATCTATTCCTGAAAAAGTATCTACAAGCACTAGGAGATACTTGTGATTATATTTTTCTTGTTTTATCTCAGTGAAGTTCACTTCGACTTTTCACTAAACTCTCTAGGTCTCTTTGCCCTGTTTGCTTGCTAAGCATTCACTTATTGACATACCTTATACTTTCTACTGCCTCTCTGGCTAAAATCTTAAAGTCTATTACATACACTTAACTACTTGGACAAACTTTTTATCTCCTAAATGAGTCCATTTCTGTATTTGGCAAAGTGAGTCTTTCCTTTATTCTCTGGGGAGTATAGCTTTCCCCTCAAGTGTGCCATTGTCCTTTATCTTTTAAGCAATTTGGGCCTTTTCTAAGTGAGGCCATCCCTTAGTCCGATCCCAGTTCCCAGTGGCTGTCTCTTGCAGGCCTGCAACCAGGATGGGCTCCTGCATAACCATTTTTCGAGCCACTTTATCTGCTTCGTTATTGCCCCATGTCACTGAATCTCTTCCCTCCTGATATCCTGAGCAATGAATAGTACTCACAGTTGTTGGCTTCACCAGGGCATCCAAGAGATGGTAAAGGCATCTGCAGTGCTGATGTACTGGGGGGTTGAGCCATCCCAGATGACATTGTGTTGTCCACCATGGCAGCACCCACTTGTCTCTGACCTTCATTCATGAAGAGAACTGTTCCCGTCTGTGGACAAGGTCCTCGGCTTTCAGCAGGGGTCAATCAGCCAGTCACAGAGGTCTTTCCTCCACCCATGGGCTTCTGCCAGTACTTGACACTCGTGCTGTGGTGGCTCCAGGTCCGGATTGGGCAGCAAGGTGACCAGATTGTCCCCAACCGGTGGAGAATCTAGTCCATGGCAGCTGACCAGTGGTCCCATCTTTTGGGACACTCTATTCAAAGACAGAACATCAGCCACTCTATCACAGTTTAAGTCCTGGATTGGGTGATAATTGTTAGTGCCCGGTTGGCAGGAGTGATGTGTTCCAGGCAGATCAGGACTAAGTCACACATCTCCCAGCATCAGGTACTGGTGCACTGAGACAGGTCTTAAGCTCCACATACACAGTCTGTAGATATGTATACACATGGCCTCACCCAGCCATTTCAGCCCACGCAAGCCATTTTGGAGAGCAATTTTCTCATGAGCAAGGGATAGGGGCAGTCAGGGATGACCATGAATTAGTGGGTGGGTTACCCGGCCCACGCCAAGGTCCACTGTTCTTCGGGCAGTCCATAAGTATTGTTCGTTGCCAGTAGCCCCTTGCACTCAAGGTCTTTGGATATTGGCCCACTGGGGGGCATAGGAGCACAGAGCATTGGGTCCCTGTATCCACACTTCCCTTCTATCTCTGTACATAGCCAGCACTCTAGGACCAAGAGGCTCTCCAGTGGCCCCTCTTGTTCTTCTTGGGCAGTCCCTGACCCAGTGTCCTTTTTTTCTTCGTATTAGGCACACTGATCTTTAGCCAGGAATTCTCTTCTGTTGCCAGGTACTATCTTCCTAGGTTCCCTAACTACTGTGGCCAGTATATGTTCCTCTCTTGTCTTCTATCTCTCTTTAACTCTCTAGCTTCCTCTTCTTTTAGTCTCTTTTCTTCCCTAGCTTCCTGCTCTTTTTACCTCTTTCTTTCTTTCTTTCTTTCTTTCTTTCTTTCTTTCTTTCTTTCTTTCTTTCTTTCTTTTCAGTCTCTCTGCATCTTCTTCTACAGCTATTAGGTGCTGTCCACTTTTCTGCACAGACCCTGAACCATGCATCAACTTATTTTCTCTGCAACTTACAATAACTCTCTCAGTGACTTAGCTTAACCCTTCAAGTTTCTGTAACTTTCTCTTCATATCTTTTCCTTATCTTAGCCAGATTGCTGGGGCACTTTCCAGCCCCTCAGAGACCCACCCTTGGAGCCTGGCGGCAGACCTGGCACTCCCTACCTTCAGGCGTCTGAAGAGAGCAGGCAGAAGTGAGGGCCTTCTATCCGTGTCTGGAACATTTTTTTCTGGTCTCCAGTAGGATTCCGTCTTTCCTTGGTGGTAAAGAAGACCTGTAACAGTTACTAACAAGCATATCAAATGGGATGGTGAGAAAACAAGAGAATCTTGAGAATAGAGTCTACCGAAGAGGGCAAACAGCATTTAGTCACACAGTTAAACCAGGAGGCCTTTCTTGGAACGAAAAGGCCATTGTACAAATAAGCACAAGCTTTGTCTATGAAACAGAAAGGTGAACAGAGAGGCAGCCAATCTGTTATCGACTATCTCTCTAGAGTTAGGTTTTCCCTCAAGGAGCATCTCTCTTCAGTGTGAGCTCCGTAGCTTTGTCTCTCAAGAGAACTAGCCTCCAAATGACACTAGGCTTCTAGTAACAACTAATAACAAAAGGATGGAGAGATGGTTAGAACCTGGGTGCTAGATGCCAGGTGGCTGACAGAAGAATCGTAACCAGTTCACCTGGGGCTATCAGGACCTCAGTAGTAGCCCTTTACCAAACTGTCTCTCTGGGTTTAAAGGGCCCAAGGAAAAGAAAACATTAATCCTGACCTTGGCCACCTCCAAGTAATTTAGTGCTGGAGACTGACTCCTCCCTTGGAATAAAGACAGCAGATAAGGCAGGCTTCCTTAAAGAACTTCTCTAAATGAGTGCTCTCCTTCTGTGAGCAAATGTCAGAAATTCCTTTCCTGTTCTTGTTTTCCTTATAGCCCGACCTAGCTCTCAGCCTTTTTAGATTATTCTTCCTGTAGCGTTTCTAACGCAGCCTGTCCCCCCCCCCCTTTTTTTTTTTATAGCCTGTTGACAGCATTTCTGATCTTTTAGGCAGTTATGCACTACGTGTCATACCGGCTGAAACTCTGCCTTTAAGATTCTTTGCTCCCAAGCAATATTTACTCACTTCTCTAGCTTATCTCAGCTGGCTGCGAGCACAAGCACAGATAAAACACTGTTTTAAAAACTAACTTTGGCTATCAACCAACACACCGCCACTAGAGCGGGGTCCACAAAATTAAGTTCCTTACTCACTAAGCATTAAGGGGACCAAGTAAAACTCTTCAACGAACAAAGCAAACAGTTTCATGATTTCAAACACAGTCGTCGGTCCAAGATTTTAAACACAGTCGTCAGTCCAAATTCAAACACGAAACAAAAGCCAAAAAAAGACACTCGGCAATACCACAGAAAACAAACCAGACAAGCAAGACTAAAACAAAGCATCCTATAACCAATTTCCACAGATGCCTGGTACCTTCAGTACCTGGCCCAAACTGCAGCTTAACCTTAGCTGCTTCTGGGATACCAAACACAGAAACAGAATACAGACAACAGACACTAACACATCTAAGCACACTTGTCCATGCCTACACTCAAATAGGCAGCCGAACGCAACCTCGAAAGTCAAGTCACAGTCAGATCTTTTTGACTGTCCGTTGCCGGGTCCTCCCGACAAAATTCGGCTCGTGGAACGTCTCTCACGCGTCCCAGAGCCAGGACCCGACAAAGGCTGGCTCGAGGAACGTCTCTCACGCGTCCCAGAGCCTGCTCGATTGGGGCGTCCCCCAGTGAGCTTTCTAAAAAGGAAAAAAAAAAGAAAAAGACTAGAAAAAGACTATTCAGAGTAGGAATCCTTCATCTACTCACAGGCGCCTATTCGGGGTGGGGAACCTTCTTCCACCCGTGCACAGGGCAGGAATCCTTCTTCTGCCCAGACAGTGCACTCTCAAGCTAGCTTTCTACCGGGCGGGAATCCTTCTTCCACCCGTGCACAGGGCAGGAAACCTTCTTCTGCCCAGACAGTGCACTAAGACTCTCGTGCACAGGGCAGGAATCCTTCATCTGCCCAGACAGTGCACTAAGACCTTAAACCGGTACCGAAAAACACAGACTACAGGACTTAATTCACACACACTCACACACAGCGGCCTCTTTCCAGCACTCACACTAACGTACCTCCAAGTGGCATTCGGGGTTCCGGGGGTCACGCTCCGATCCCGGACGAGCCCCCAAATGAAAGAGCGTACCCCAAAACGGGGAGCCGCGTCTCTCGCTCCGATCGCAGGGTGGGGTGCCCCCAGGAATCACGAGGAGCCATTCTTGATGTAACAGCAAGAGGTAGCTTTATTAACGAGATCCCAGGTCTTAGCGGGATCCCGGGTCGACACGTATCTCACACAGGAGACAGAGGAATCGACCCCGAGCTTCCAAACTCGGGGGTTTTTATAGGGGAGGTAAGGGGCATTCGCGCGGTTACACATGATTGGTCAATTCAAAAGGTGCACGGTTACTTTCGGCGCGAAATGACATCAGCAAGGAGTGTGTGTTATCTAGCAGCTCGGCAGGCAGGTAGGGTGGCTCATCTCACTCAGGGGGGTGAAGGAAGGGGAGGGTGTCCTTGGGGAAGGAAGGATGGTCAGTGTCCTTGGGGCTGATAGCTGGTTCGGCAAGTCCTATCTCTGGCTCTCCCTCAGGCACGTCCGGCCCTGCACATCGGACTCTGACAATGAGTAACCTTTATGAAACTCTAGTTCTACAAGACTTCATCTTGGGGGATTTTTCCTTTGATCAATTTGAAGTGTCTTTATCTTTTTTGATAACTTTTGGTTGAAAGTCAATTTTATTCAATATTAGAATGGCTACTCTAACTTGTTTCTTGGGAACATTTGCTTGCAAAAATTTTTCCAGTCTTTTACTCTGAGGTAGGGTCTGTCATTGTCACTGAGATGTATTTCCTGTATGCAGCAAAATGCTGGGTTGTCTTTAAGTATCCAGTCTTTTAGTCTATGTCTATTTATTGGAAAATTGAGTTCATTGATGTTAATAGATATTAAGTAATAGCGATTGTTGTTTCCTGTTTGCTTTTTCTAGGGTGTAGTTTCCCCCCTTGTGTTGGAGTTTTCCATCTATTATCCTTTTTAGGGCTGGATTTGTGGAAAGATATTGTGTAAATTTTGTTTTGTCAAGGAATATCTTGCTTTCTCCATCTATGTTAATTGAGAGTTTTGCTGGATATAGTAGCCTGGGCTGACATTTGTGTTCTCTTAAGGTCTGTATAGCTTCTGCCCAGGATCTTCTGACTTTCATAGTCTCTGGTGAGAACTCTGGCATAATTCTGATAGATCTGCCTTTATAAGTTACTTGACCTTTTTCCTTACTGCTTTTAATATTCTTCCTTTGTTTTGTGTGTTTGGTGTTTTGACTATTATGTGAAAAAAATAATCTCTTTTCTGGTCCAATCTATTTGGAGTTCTTGTATGATTATGGCTTCTTGTATGACTATTGGCTTCTTGTATGATTATAGGGATCTCTTTCTTTAGGTCAGCCAAGCTTTCTTCTATAATTTTTGTTGAAGATATTTACTGGCACTTCAATTTGGGAATCTTTGTGCTCTCCTACACCTATTATCCTTAATATCCTTAGGTTTGACCTTCTCTGTCCCGCGCTATCGTCTCGCCAGCAAGAATGCACGCGGACACCAGGATCCTTCTGCAGCAAAGCATTTATTGCATCTTGAAGAGGAAGACCACAAGGCCCCGCAAGCTATCCCCTATATAGTCCCCAAGGCTGCGTGTCCACGTCTAATTGGTCGCTTACTCATGATCTCACTGCCATGCCCCGGGATGGGCAAAGACTTGGCGTGAACACACTCTTGCACATGCGCACACAGTTTGTTTACAGGGAGGAGCCGGGCTGCCACAACGGAAGCCAGCGCCATCTTGTAACGGTGGAAGCTATTATGGCTTTCCACACTTCTCATTGTATCCTGGATTTCCTGGATATTCTGGGTTGGGAGGTTTTTGTGTTTTACATTTTCTTTGACGATTGTGTCATGTTTTCTATGGTATCTTCTGCCCCTGATATTCTCTCTTCTATCTCTTGTATTTTGTTGGTGATGCTTGTATCTATAATTCCTGATCTCTTTCCTAGGTTTTCTATCTCCAGGTTATCTCCTTTTGTGATTTCTTTATTGTTTCTATTTTCATTTTTATACCCTGGATGGTTTTGTTCAATTCCTTTAACTGTTTGGTTATGTTCTTCTGTATTTATTTAAGGGAGTTATTCATGTCCATCTTAAAATCCTGTATCATCATCATGAGATATGATTTTAACTCCAAATCTTGCTTTTCAGGTGTGTTGGGGGTATCCAGAACTTGCTATAGCTGGAGAACTGAGTTCTGATGAGACCAAGTAGCCTTGGTTTCTGTTGCTGATGTTCTTGTCCTTGCCTCTCACCATCTGGTTATCTCTAGTACCTGACTTAGCTGTTTCTGACTGGAACCTCTCCTTCTTGTTATCTTGGTTGTGTCAGAACTCAGATTCTAGGTGTCTTTGTGATCCTGTGATTCTGGAATACTGTAATTCTGGGATACTAAATGTGTCAGAGCTCCTGGAATCAAGCTATCTCTGAGATACTAAAGTTCTGGTGTGACAAAGTTCCTGAGGTCTTGTTGTATCAGAGCTCTTGGGAATCAGGCCTTCTCTGGGTATTGCAGGAGTGCATGGAGGGAGGCAAGAGTCCTGAGTTTGCTCCAGGCACAGCTGGAAGGAACCCATACCTCTCTGTGGGCAGGGGTTTGTTTGCCTTGTTCCTATGTGGGTCCCAGTTATCCTGGGTGTTGGGGAGGATGTGTCCTTAACTGTGACCTTGAGTGTATCAGAGTTCCAATACTCCTGGTTGTATCTGATCTCCTGGGAGTACAGCTTCATCTATGATCTTATGCTCCTGTGATCCTGGGCATGTTAGAACACCTGGGTGTTGGGCTTCCTCTGAGTGTTGTGGGAATGGGTGTGGAATCAGTGCCCAAGGTCTGTTCACTGCACAAGCTCAGACCAGAAGGGCTATTTCATGAGATCTTATACATACATAAGTGCAAAGCATGTTAACTTATGGTTTATATTATGACTATAATTTTATTAGCAATCAGATTGAAGCTGAACCTTACTTGAGAAATAGAAAATCTTGGGAATGTGTGTTATTGTTGTGTGAATTTGAAACATGTTTATAACAAATTGTCACATAGTCCTCAATGGTCAGGAAACCTATGATTATGTATTTCTGGTTTCTGGTATATTTCTTTTTTTTTCTAATATATCCTCTCATATATTACATCTTGACAACAGTTTCCCCTCCCTCTTTTCCTTCAGGTCTCCTCTTGCCAGCTCTGTTCTCTCTGTACTAGCAACCACTCCTCCCTGTTTTTCACAGAATCAAGTAGGCCTCCTGGGATGTCAACCATTCAGGTAAATTTGCAATAATTTATGTCAAATTACTTTATCTGAAGAAAAGATATGGCATGCCAGTGGGAGAATAAAGGTCTGAAAAGCAGCAGAAACAGCTCTTCTCTCTATGCTAATAGTCCCATAAAAACAACAAGATATAGAACTATATGCAAAAGGCCTAGGTTAAACCCATACAGGCTATCTGATTTTCAATTTAGACTCCGTGAACCCCTATGACTTCTGTTTTAGTTACTTATTGACACTTTATTTCTAAGTTTTCAAATTGGCAATCTGAGAAGTAAGTGTTTGTATACCAAAATCCACTGTATTAAGGACAAAACTTAAAACTGAATATTATTATCTTTATTTGTTTGGAAGGATGTGCATCGTTTCTACATGAAAATGTGTTCATGACTCCAAGATTTCACATCGATTTTTCTTCCATGATTTACCCATCATTATGTGTATGCATTAAAATCTAGTGTCTTGTCATCTTATTCATGGGCAAGCATGGTTAATCGGTAGATATGTTTTTTGAGCAAAATGTCTAAATAAACTCTACTTGATGAGATAAGTAAAACAAGGGGAACCTTCCCATTCATTCTTCATTGAAGAAATAAAGGAAAGAAAGTCAAAATACAACAGATTCTTAAACCCTTCCAAAACAATGAAGAAAATCAGATATGATCAGGTGTCGTAGACTATAGTATTTTAAGATCCTTCTGTATGACTTACGAAAATATTAAAACTACTTAGTTCATTGTTATTTTATGTATATGAGTGCTTGCCTACATGAAAATATGTATAACATAACTATAAGTATTGTCACTAGAGTCTTGAATAGGGTGTTTATATCCCTTGAACTAGAGTTAAAAATTGTAGTTTAGGTGCTGTTTATTCAGTTGCCAGATAATGAGCCCAGGACCTTTTTAAGAACAGCAAATGCTCTTAATTTAGTTTAATTTCAATTTGATAGCCATACCACCTAAAATCTGTGGCTGGTCTGTATGCTAGGATTCTGATTCTTCTTCTAAATCAAGTCATTCTATTTAAGTACCTTAGCATATTTTTATATGTATTCACTTTGCTTCTGAGATGGCTGCTCATTGAATTTGGGGTTTTGGAGGGTCAAATTCTTTTATACTCTTTAGAACAATTCTATTAATGTACTAGTGATACATACTTTTATATATGTTAGAGTGATGATCAGATAATCAAACTAAAAACATTCCCATCAAGCTCTCTCACAGTACCTTCTTTACTTTCAGAATTGTACTGTAATTGCTTGGTAGAGATAATTTTAGGCAAGCCAAAAAATTAGGCCACTTAAAGAGAATTTGTGTATCTTATGATAACAAGATTCTATTGATCAACCTGTCTATGTCTATAACAGCTATAAGCATTTTTATCATTATTGCTCTATAGAAAAGCTTGAGGTCAGGGATGATGATTAATTCAGAAGTTGCTTTATTGTTCACAATTGTTTTGACTATTTACTTTTTGCTTTTCCTATATGAAGCTAAGAATTGCTCTTTCCACCTCTGCGATAATATCATTTTGATGGAAATTGCATTGAATCTATAGATTTCTAATAGATTAAGGAAATAGAAACAAAGACCCAGAAACATACAACAGAGGAAAAAGCATTTTTTAAAAAAAGTGCTGACCCACTGGCAGTCTACGTGTTGAAGAACCCATATTTATTGATCCATATCTATCACCCTGCACAGAGCTCAAATCCAAGTGGATCAAGGACTTCAACATAAAACCAGATATACTGATTCTAATAAAAGAGAAAATGGAAAATAGCCTAGAACACATTGCCATAGTGGAAATTTTCCTGAACAGAGCATGAATGGCTCAGGCTCTAATATCTTTTGGTATAAAATTATGTTGAGATTCCACTTAGACCAATCAGAATGGATAAAATAAAAAGCTCAGGTGACAGCACATGTTGTCAACAATGTAGAGAAAGAGGAACACTCCGTTGCTGATGGGATTGTACACTTGTACAAGCACTCTGGACATGTACCTGTCAGTTCCTCAGAACACTGGAAATAGCTCTACCTGAAAACCTAGCTATAATACTCTTACACATATACTCAAATGATACCCCAATATACCAAAGGGGCATAGGCACGTGACCTTGCCTGTGATATCCAGAACCTGGAAAAAACCCAGTTGTCCCACAACAGAAGAATGGATACAGAAAATATGCTTCGTTTACACAATGGAATACTATTCAGCTATTAAGAATGAAGACATCATGAGTTTTGCAGGAAAATGGATATAACTACAAAATATGAATGAAGTTTCTCAGACCTAAAGGACATGTATGGTATATACTCACTAGTAAGTTGATATTAGGGAAGAAAAGTACAGAATACTCAAGATACAATCCAATCCATAGAACTCAAGAAGGTAAATAGTTGAAGGGCTCAAATGAGGATGCTTCAATCCTACTTGAGAGGGAAAAGAAAGCAGGGGGTAAAGGGAGGGAGAGGTCTGGATGGGAGAGGTAAGGGGGAAGGGGAACATGATCAGGTATTGGGAGAGGTATTGGAGTGAATCCCAGGTGGGCAGCAGAATGAATAGAAATATACAACCTCAGGAGATGGGAGATCCGGGACCCTCTACAATGTACAGGACACCTCGGAGATCAGAGACTCTCAGTACTCAAAGGGAGGGATCTTAGATGAAACGTCTAAAAGTGGGGAGAGGGAACTTCTAGAGTCCACCTCCAATAGAAAGACAGGAATTCAAGTGGAGGAGTCGGGATTGCCATCCTATAGTCAAAATTTTGATCCAGAATTATCGCTGTCTGAAAGAACTGCATGGACAAAAAAATGGAGAACAGACTAAGGTAAAGCAGGTCCAGTGACCAGTCCAAAATTGGGATCCATCTCAAGGGGAAACTGCAAGTCCTGGCATTATTACTGATGCTATGGTGTGCTTCCAGAGAGAAGCCTAGAATGGCCGCCTTTTGAGAGGCCCAAAAGCAGCTGACTGAGACAGAAGCAGATACTTATACACTACCAGTGCAATGGAAAAGGGACCCTTGTGGTTGAACTAGGGAAAGGTTGGAAGAAGTTAAGGAGGAAGGCAACTCCATAAGTAGACCAGAAGTTTCAACTAACAGCAATATCAACAGACCAGACACCCCAGTGCTCTCAGGCACTAAAACACCAATGAAAGAGTACAAAAGGAGTGACCCATGGCTCCAACCACATATATAGCAGAGGATTGCCTTGTAAGGCATCAAAGGATGGAGGAGACCTTGGTCCTGTGAAGGCTTGATGCCATAGTGTAGGGGAATGCCAGGGCAGGGAGGCAGGAGGGAGTGGGGGTTGGGTGGGGGTAGCATCCTCATAAAAGTAGGGGGAGGGAGATGGAATAGGGGTTTCCCGGAGGGGATACCAGGAAAGGGGATAAAATGCGAAATATAAATAAATGAAATATTGAATAAATAATTACTCAAAAGAAAAAAACCCTCAGAAACTGAACACAATAGCACATCAAAAATATCCACTGTGACTAAGAAGGTTTCATCCTACAGATGGAGGAATGGTTTAAATCATGAAGATTTATCAGTGTAATCCTCCGCATAGGAACTCTGTTTGTTTAAAAAAAAATCACATGATAATCCCATTAGATACAAAAAGACGTTGAGGAAATCCAAAACACCTATAGTATAAATGGTTTGGAAATATCAGGAATAAAGGGTTACATAACTAAGCAGAGTAAAGGCAACATACATCAAGCCAATAGCCAAGGTCAAGTTAAATGAGAAGAAATTTAAAGCAATCCCACTAAAATCAGAGAGAAGACAAGGCTGTCCACTCAATACATAGAGTGCTGCTGAGACTAGATGTCCTATGGTGAATTGGTACCCATGGAGGCCTCTCCTTTCTCTGAGAAGGTGATGGGTCTGTGAGAGGCGCAATATATAAGGCTCTGACTGGGAGCAGAGGAAAAAGAGGTTTTGATCGAAGTGTAAAGTAAGTAAAAAATGAACTATTGAAAAATAGTTTACCAAAAGATGCCTCAACATATAAAAGAGACACGTGCTCCACTATGTTCATCGCAGCCTTATTTATAATAGCCAGAAACTGGAAAGAACCCAGATGCCCTTCAACAGAAGAATGGATACAGAAAATGTGGTACATCTACACAATGGAATATTACTCAGCTATCAAAAACAACGAGTTTATGAAATTCGTAGGCAAATGGTTGGAACTGGAAAATATCATCCTGAGTGAGCTAACCCACTCACAGAAAGACATACATGGTATGCACTCATTGATAAGTGGCTATTAGCCCAAATGCTTGAATTACCCTAGATCCCTAGAACAAAGGAAACTCAAGACGGATGATCAAAATGTGAATGCTTCACTCCTTCTTTAAATGAGGAAAAAGAATACCCTTGGCAGGGAAGGGAGAGGCAAAGATTAAAACAGAGACTGAAGGAACACCCATTCAGAGCCTGCCCCACAGGTGGCCCATACATATACAGCCACCCAATTAGACAAGATGGATGAAGCAAAGAAGTGCAGACCGACAGGAGCCGGATGTAGATCGCTCCTGAGAGACACAGCCAGAATACAGCAAATACAGAGGCGAATGCCAGCAGCAAACCACTGAACTGAGAATAGGTCCCCCGTTGAAGGAATCAGAGAAAGAACTGGAAGAGCTTGAAGGTGCTCGAGACCCCAAAAGTACAACAATGTAAAGCAACCAGAGCTTCCAGGGACTAAGCCACTACCTAAAGACTATACATGGACTGACCCTGGACTCTGTCCCCATAGGTAGCAATGAATATCCTAGTAAGAGCACCAGTGGAAGGGGAAGCCCTGGGTCCTGCTAAGACTGAACCCCCAGTGAACTAGACTATGCGGGGAGGGTGGCAATGGGGGGAGGTTTGGGAGGGGAACACCCACAAGGAAGGGGAGGGGGGAGGGTGATGTCTGTCCGGAAACCGGGAAAGGGAATAACACTTGAAATGTATATAAGAAATACTCAAGATAATAAAAAAAATAAAATAAAATAAAATAAAATAAAATAACGAAAAAAACCTCATGTACTGAAAAAAAATAAAAAAATAAACAGTTTTCAAAGGAAAAATAAATAAATAAATAAAAGTCACATTGTTTTACATTCAAAAAAAAAAAAAAGAAAAATAGTTTAAAATTTTCAAGCCTTGTCTGTTCTTCATTTTCTTCTTTCCTTCAGTGAATTCGGTTCCTATTTAAAAAGCAACCACAGAGACAGGAAAGAAGGTATACAGTTTTTTTAGAACTAGAGTTTTAAAAAGGTTACTCATTGTCAGAGTCCGGATGTGCAGGGCCGGACGTGCCTGAGGGAGAGCCAGAGATAGGACTTGCCAAACCAGCTATCAGCCCCAAGGACATTGACCATCTGTAGCCACCCCCTCCCCTTCCTTCACCCCCCTAAGTGAGATGAGCCACCCTACCTGCCTGCCGAGCTGCTAGAGAGCACGTACTCCTTGCTGATGTAATTTCGCGCCAAAAGTAATTGTGCACCATTTGAATTGACCAATCATGTGTAACCTCGCGAATGCCCCTATATAAACCCCCGAGTTTGGAAGCTCGGGGTCGATTTCTCTGTCTCCTGTGTGGGATACGTATTGACCCAGGATCCCGCTAATAGGGATCTCATTAATAAAAGCTACCTCCTGCTGTTACATCAAGGCCGGCTACTCGTGATTCCTGGGGGTACCCCACCCCAAGATCGGAGTGAGAGACGCGGCTCCCTGTTTAGGGGCACGCTCTTTCATTTTGAAGTGTGAACTCATATTCTATGGCTTTTAAAAGAAATGCTTATTGTTCTTCAGACACATAATCTTTATGTTTGTTTTGAAAAGATTCCTTAATTTTGACAGACAAAATTATAACTTTATCTCACCTACAAGTCCCACATTTCTAAACTTACTGATTTTCATAGTATCTTAGAGAAATCCAAACATTAGAGAACTTACTTTCTTATTTACTTATTTTTTTTCTTTCTTTCTTTTCTTTTTTCCTTTCTTTCTTTCTTCTTTCTTTCCTTCTTTCTTTCTTTCTTTTTGTGAGCTGGTACCTTGGTTTAGTTTCTTTCTTTCCTTTTTTATTTGTTTTGTTTTTGTATTTTGTCCCATCTTTATTAAATTGGGTATTTCTTATTTATATTTCAAATGTTATTCCCTTTCCTGTTTTCCATGCCAGCATCCCCCTCCCATTTTATATGGATGTTCCCCTCCCAATCCTCCCTCCATTACTGCCCTCATCCCAAGAATCTTTTTCTTTCTCGACTACTACTATGTTTTATTTTGCCTGTCATATTCTATAAGTCTTATGCTACAGCTTACAACGACATTTCTCTTTTTTCCCTTTGTAGCTGAAGCTGGTGTCCAACTCATACTCTCCTGTCTTAGTGTTTATAGTAGTGGGATTATAAACATGTAATATCCTATCTCCCAAACCCCTAACATTAAGGGTTGAATTTAGGGAATATTGTGAAGTGTTATACCATGGATATTGGAAAAGAGAGATATTTATTGCTGGTTGGAATACAAATTTGTGCAGCCACTATAGAAAGCAGTATAAAACAGTAGCTCTCAACATTTAATTCTTCAAACTTTTAAAAATTTTTCTCATGTCATGATGATTCCTATTAAAATTTTATTGTTACTTCATAACTGTAATTTTTCTATAGTCATTAATTTTAATTGAAATATATGATAGTAGGATATCTGATATGTGTTGACTGTGAATGGGTCATTTTACCCTACAAAGGTCACAATCCACAGGTTGAGAAATACTGTTATAGAGGTTCCTTAATAAGCTGCAACTAGACCTTTGACAAAATACAGCTATACCTCTATAAGGCATATGCTAGGAGAACCTACATGCTATTATAGAGACAGTTTCTCAACCATGGACATCACAGATCTATTCACAATAGTCAGGAAACAGAAACAGTTTAGATTAAATAAATAAATGAATAGTGAAAATATCTTATAATTGGAAAATAAAATATTATTAGAGATAAGAAGAATAAAGTTATAAAATCCACACTAAAATGGATGAAGACTGGAAACAACAATTCTGAGTGAATTAACTGAAGCTAAAAAGTAAATTTTTAATCATAACAACTGGTAACTAAGCTTCCATTTCTTTTGTTAAATTATTGAGACAAAACAATGACATTTCTTTATTTTATTAAGAACATTCTGAAAGACCCCCGGAGCGGGGGGACCCTCACTCAAGTCTCGGGATGATGCGAGAACTCACGTGAGACCGTCCTTGCTGTAATAAACATGAGTTTTATTGATAGGAACCAGTGCACTGGGGTCAAGACTCTTATCCCACACAGGGGCAGTGGAGTTTGACTCCCAGTAACTAAGACAAGGGGAATGTAAAGAAAGAAACCTCAACCCCAGCGGGTAGGGAGGGCATCATTGGAAAATGTCAAGAATACCAGTGAAAAATCACAAGGAGGAGCTTCCTTTTTCTCAAGATTGTTTACTTCATGGTCCAACAATTCCTGGGAGAAGCTTCCTGCTTCTCAAGATTATTCTCTAAGATTTTAATCTAACTTTATGGTTAGCTAGTACAGGTAGAGGGCAGGGTCTGGAATTTGAGGTATTTGGGGCTTTTTTAAACTTCTGACTTCTTAGCTGCATTTTTTATTCTTTCAATTCATTTCCTATGATATTGCACATTTCCCAAAATGATCCCTTGTGTTATTGCATATATCATATTCCAACATTTTCTGAAATATCATTTCAATTTGGATGCCTTTAATTAATTAATTATTTTGTCAGGCACATTTTTTTTTTGTCTAAAATATTTTTTTTTTATTAACTTGAGTATTTCTTATATACATTTCGAGTGTTATTCCCTTTCCCGGTTTCCGGGCAAACATCCCCCTCCCCCCTCCCCTTCCTTATGGGTGTTCCCCTCCCAACCCTCCCCCCATTGCCGCCCTCCCCCCATAGACTAGTTCACTGGGGGTTCAGTCTTAGCAGGATGTCAGGCACATTTTAATTCTCTGCTATGCTTCTAGACTATTTCAGCTAAACTTGCCTATATTACCTGATAATAAGAAAATTAAGAGATTATAGCTTTTCTTTAACTGCATAAAACTGTATCATGATTTTTTTCTGTATTTTTCTTTTAGGACTTTAATTTACTTCCCTAACAAGCTTACTTGAACATTGTGTTAGAGGTATGATTGAGAGGAATTCTGGGAAATAATGTCTTCTGTGAATGGCAAGGCACTTTTAGTCATAAACCCACGAAGTGCACTTGCCTATGCTTCCTGCTAAGTATAAAACCAACTTTCTAGCATGAATGTAGAGTAGGAGGGCTCATGAGCAATGAGGTGTTCTGAATAGGAGAGTCCTATGGGTTCATAAGTTCTATGGTCTGAAGATGGAAGAAGTCTTTGGGAAGGATTTGGAGATGAGGTCTTACTAGAAGTGGTGTATCTTTTATGGAGGAAGTGTGCCTCTGAAAGTGATCTTTGAATTTCCAAAAATATACACCATTTCCAGATAGCTCCTTCAGCCTCACAGTTGTGTCTCAAATACTGTGGCAGCATTTAGCTACTTTCCAGTGTGATGTTGGACTTCCTGCAGGTATCTTTCTCTTTAGAAATACCATAGATTCCAACTTTGGGAAATTTCAGATACCAGATAAATTATTTCTTCTATAAATTCCCTTCACCAAGTTATCTTACAGTGCTACCCCCACTACAGTTCTATCGGAAGTTAGTAATGCAGGAGTTTTAATCACTTTTTTTCAGTGATATAGCCTCTGTTAATTTGCCTGTGGATTCTGGCTTATGCAAAACCAGCTAATTAAACCACAGGCAAAATAAAGCAAAACCACCAACCACCCACAATTTATTAAATAACACTAGTCTTTGATAAACAGTATACTTGTTTAGAAAATTAAAAACAATTCCTAATTTTATTCTGCCAAATGTACAGATCAGTGCCTTAATCAACCATCATCAGAGAATCTTCTTCCTATAGCAGATCATTATAAATGTACACATACACAGCTAGACAAGGTGCAAGAACCCTTGGAACATACAACTCTAAGTGTGATGTCTCCATCAAATTCCTCCCCTCAGAGATCAGAGAATTCAGTGAAAAAAATCAATAGGCCACAGGGGATGGAAAATACCCTGAACTTGGCTCTCTACATCAACTAAGCAAAGTTCGTGAGAACTCATAGAAATTAAAGCAAAAATGTTAACGGCCAGCATGAGTTTGTCCCAGTTCCTCTGTTTATATAGTATAGCTTTCACTTTAGCAATTTTTTTTATGGAACTCAGGATTTTGTGACCCAGTATGACCATTATTTTTGTTCTTCTGTGGTTTCTTGAACATCTTTTGGTTTGCCATGTCCAACTTCAACATGAGGATTTCATTACATTAGCAAAATTACAGTTATAACAAAGCAAGAAAAATAATTCTATGCTTTGGTTTATCATAGCATGAGACAGTATATTGAAGGGTCACAGCATTAGACAAGCTGGGAACCACTGATTTAGAGGGTCTTGGTGTCATCCATACTTTGGTGCTTATATTCTTTATGCATTCTCTTCTGCAGTGTTTTCTGAGCTCTGAGGGGAGAGATTCAAAACCTCTCAACAAGATGAAGCAAGTACCAGATATGGCTAGGAGACCTAACAACCTGAAAATTGATAACCCAGTACCTAGGGTAAAAAGAAGAATGAGAAGAATAAGAAGGAGGAGGAGAGGATGAGGGGAGATAGAGGAACAAGAGTAGAAGAGAAGGAGTAGATGGGGGGGGAGAGGACAAAGGGAGGAGGAGGTGAGAAGAGGAAAAGGGAAAGAAATATATGTAAAATTAGAAAGTGAATCCTAATGCTAATCTGATATATTCATAGATCATGTAGTAGGAGAAAAGGTCCTTCCTTCAGTAGATGGGAAGAAATATAGAGACCCACAGCCAGATATGATGAAGAGAGGGTAGAGAATTGGAAAATCAGCACTTCTATAGAGCCATTTCTAAAGGGCATGTTAAACTGTATATGGGATTATCCATCTCCACTGCATATTTTGTTTGCTATTATATTGAATTTCCTGCAGCCTTTGATGTTGACTAGAAATTTATTGACATATTTAAAAGTTAACCAAGACTTAGCAGAATCAATAGTAAAGTAATTTAATAATTAATGTTTACCAACATGTTTGCAAAAAGAATTGTAGGGGAAATCCTTCTGAAGCTCCTACTACTAGGTGAATTTTTCCAAAATGCAATTGATTTGATTCGGTTTAACAAATATCTCTTCATATATAGGAAAGCATGTATTTCAATCAAGAATTTAAGACATGTGATTAGTTACTAGAAACAATAAAACAATAATTTCCACATGAGTACATACTAACTTAATTTGTATCTTCCAACAAATTAAGTTAGTATGCCAAATTTCACATCATCTTGATTGAAGACAGTTTTTTACCACATATCAATTTTATTTTTGACAGTACCTAATATCAGAAATATTAGAAATAAAGCATATTTTGGAGATGATCTCTCCGTTTTGCTAATGCAATTCATAATTAGAATTCAAGTTTTGTGCAAAAAGTAAGGAGATGTTAAGTCTTTTTGTTTTGTACTTCTTCCTTCCTTTACTTTCTACTCCATGTCTAGCTTCGTCTGATTTCATTTCTTTTATTCATAGCTTTACCCTATTCCCCATACCATGGTCATGGACACCCATGGAAGCAATTCTCACACCTTAGCATCATAAAATCAGCCCGGCCCGCAGCAGCTTTCTGCTATCAGACCCCGTGAGAGAGAGACCCAACCGCCTGGTCAGGTGGGCACTCCTGAGGCTGCAGAGCGGGAAGAGACCACCAACACTGCTCACTCCTGCTAACATCCCTGGCCCAAGAGGAAACTGTATAAGGCCTCTGGGCTCCCGTAGGGGAGGGCCCAGGAGCGGCAGGACCCCTGCCTGAGACACCGCCAGAACCTGAAGGAAACAGACCCGATAAACAGTTCTCTGCACCCAAATCCCGTGGGAGGGAGAGCTAAACCTTCAGAGAGGCAGACAGCCTGGGAAACCAGAAGAGACTGCTCTCTGCACACACATCTCGGACGCCAGAGGAAAAAGCCAAAGACTATCTGGAACCCTGGTGCACTGAAGCTCCCGGAAGGGGCAGCACAGGTCTTCATGGTTGCAGCCGCTGCAGAGAGCCCGTGGGCAGCACCCCACGAACAAACTAGAGCCTCGGGACCACAGGTAAGACCAAATTTTCTGCTGCAAGAAAGCTGCCTGGTGAACTCAAGACACAGGCCCACAGGAACAGCTGAAGACCTGTAGAGAGGAAAAACTACACGCCCGAAAGCAGAACACTCTGTCCCCATAACTGACTGAAAGAGAGGAAAACAGGTCTACAGCACTCCTGACACACAGGCTTATAGGACAGTCTAGCCACTGTCAGAAATAGCAGAACAAAGTAACACTAGAGATAATCTGATGGCGAGAGACAAGTGCAGGAACCCAAGCAACAGAAACCAACACTACATGGCACCATCGGAGCACAATTCTCCCATCAAAACAAACATGGAATATCCAAACACACCAGAAAAGCAAGATCTAGTTTCAAAATCATTTTTGATCATGATGCTGGAGGACATCAAGAAAGACGTGAAGAACTCCCTTAGAGAACAAGTAGAAGCCCATAGAGAGGAGACACAAAAATCCCTGAAAGAATTCCAGGAAAACACAATCAAACAGTTGAAGGAATTAAAAATGGAAATAGAAGTAATCAAGAAAGAACACATCGAAACAACCCTGGATATAGAAAACCAAAAGAAGAGACAAGGAGCTGTAGATACAAGCTTCACCAACAGAGTACAAGAGATGGAAGAGAGAATCTCAGGAGCAGAAGATTCCATAGAAATCATTGACTCAACTGTCAAAGATAATGTAAAGCAGAAAAAGCTACTGGTCCAAAACATACAGGAAATCCAGGACTCAATGAGAAGATCAAACCTAAGGATAATAGGTATAGAAGAGAGTGAAGACTCCCAGCTCAAAGGACCAGTAAATATCTTCAACAAAATCATAGAAGAAAACTTCCCTAACCTAAAAAAAGACATACCCATAGACATACAAGAAGCCTACAGAACTTCAAATAGATTGGACCAGAAAAGAAACACCTCCCGTCAATAATTGTGAAAACATCAAACGCACAAAATAAAGAAAGAATATTAAAAGCAGTAAGGGAAAAAGGTCAAGTAACATATAAAGGCAGACCTATCAGAATCACAGCAGACTTCTCACCAGAAACTATGAAGGCCAGAAGATCCTGGACTGATGTCATACAGACCCTAAGAGAAAACAAATGCCAGCCCAGGTTACTGTATCCAGCAAAACTCTCAATTAACATTGAAGGAGAAACCAAGATATTCCATGACAAAACCAAATTTACACAATATCTTTCTAGAAATCCAGCACTACAAAGGATAATAAATGGTAAAGCCCAACATAAGGAGGCAAGCTATACCCTAGAAGAAGCAAGAAACTAATCGTCTTGGCAACAAAACAAAGAGAATGAAAGCACACAAACATAACCTCACATCCAAATATGAATATAACAGGAAGCAATAATCACTATTCCTTAATATCTCTCAATATCAATGGCCTCAACTCCCCAATAAAAAGACATAGATTAACAAACTGGATACGCAATGAGGACCCTGCATTCTGCTGCCTACAGGGACCACGCCTCAGAGACAAAGACAGACATTACCTCAGAGTGAAAGGCTCGAAAACAATTTTCCAAGCAAATGGTCAGAAGAAGCAAGCTGGAGTAGCCATTCTAATATCAAATAAAATCAATTTCCAACTAAAAGTCATCAAAAAAGATAAGGAAGGACACTTCATATTCATCAAAGGAAATATCCACCAAGATGAACTCTCAATCCTAAATATCTATGCCCCAAATACAAGGGCACCTACATACGTAAAAGAAACCTTACTAAAGCTCAAAACACACATTGCACCTCACACAATAATAGTGGGAGATTTCAACACCCCACTCTCATCAATGGACAGATCATGGAAACAGAAATTAAACAGAGACGTCGACAGACTAAGAGAAGTCATGAGCCAAATGGACTTAACGGATATTTACAGAACATTCTATCCTAAAGCAAAAGGATATACCTTCTTCTCAGCTCCTCATGGTACTTTCTCCAAAATTGACCATATAATTGGTCAAAAAACGGGCCTCAACAGGTACAGAAAGATAGAAATAATCCCATGCGTGCTATCGGACCACCACAGCCTAAAACTGGTCTTCAATAACAATAAGGGAAGAATGCCCACATATACGTGGAAATTGAACAATGCTCTACTCAATGATAACCTGGTCAAGGACGAAATAACGAAAGAAGTTCAAAACTTTTTAGAATTTAATGAAAATGAAGGTACAACATACCCAAACTTATGGGACACAATGAAAGCTGTGCTAAGAGGAAAACTCATAGCGCTGAGTGCCTGCAGAAAGAAACAGGAAAGAGCATATGTCAGCAGCTTGACAGCACACCTAAAAGCTCTAGAACAAAAAGAAGCAACTACACACAGGAGGAGTAGAAGGCAGGAAATAATCAACCTCAGAGCGGAAATCAACCAAGTAGAAACAAAAAGGACCATAGAAAGAATCAACAGAATCAAAAGTTGGTTCTTTGAGAAAATCAACAAGATAGATAAACCCTTAGCCAGACTAACGATGGACGCAGAGAGTGCGTCCAAATTAACAAAATCAGAAATGAAAAGGGAGACATAACTACAGATTCAGAGGAAATTCAAAAAAATCATCAGATCTTACTATAAAAACCTATATTCAACAAAACCTGAAAATCTTCAGGAAATGGACAATTTCCTAGACAGATACCAGGTATCGAAGTTAAATCAGGAACAGATAAACCAGTTAAACAACCCCATAACTCCTAAGGAAATAGAAGCAGTCATTAAAGGTCTCCCAAACAAAAAGAGCCCAGGTCCAGACGGGTTTAGTGCAGAATTCTATCAAACCTTCATAGAAGACCTCGTACCAATATTATCCAAACTATTCCACAAAATTGAAACAGATGGAGCCCTACCGAATTCCTTCTACGAAACCACAATTACTCTTATACCTAAACCACACAAAGACACAACAAAGAAAGAGAACTTCAGACCAATTTCCCTTATGAATATCGACGCAAAAATACTCAATAAAATTCTAGCAAACCGAATTCAAGAGCACATCAAAACAATCATCCACCATGATCAAGTAGGCTTCATCCCAGGCATGCAGGGATGGTTTAATATACGGAAAACCATCAACGTGATCCATTATATAAACAAACTGAAAGAACAGAACCACATGATCATTTCATTAGATGCTGAGAAAGCATTTGACAAAATTCAACACCCCTTCATGATAAAAGTCCTGGAAAGAATAGGAATTCAAGGCCCATACCTAAACATAGTAAAAGCCATATACAGCAAACCAATTGCTAACATTAAACTAAATGGAGAGAAACTTGAAGCAATCCCACTAAAATCAGGGACTAGACAAGGCTGCCTACTCTCTCCCTACTTATTCAATATAGTTCTTGAAGTTCTAGCCAGAGCAATCAGACAACAAAAGGAGATCAAGGGGATACAGATCGGAAAAGAAGAGGTCAAAATATCACTATTTGCAGATGATATGATAGTATATTTAAGTGATCCCAAAAGTTCCACCAGAGAACTACTAAAGCTGATAAACAACTTCAGCAAAGTGGGTGGGTATAAAATTAACTCAAATAAATCAGTTGCCTTCCTCTATACAAAAGAGAAACAAGCCGAGAAAGAAATTAGGGAAACGACACCCTTCATAATAGACCCAAATAATATAAAGTACCTCGGTGTGACTTTAACCAAGCAAGTAAAGGATCTGTACAATAAGAACTTCAAGACACTGAGGAAAGAAATGGAAAAAACCTCAGAAGATGGAAAGATCTCCCATGCTCATGGATTGGCAGGATTAATATAGTAAAAATGGCCATTTTACCGAAAGCAATCTACAGACTCAATGCAATCCCCATCAAAATACCAATCCAATTCTCCAAAGAGTTAGACAGAACAATTTGCAAATTCATCTGGAATAACAAAAAACCCAGGATAGCTAAAGCTATCCTCAACAATAAAAGGACTTCAGGGGAAATAGTATCCCTGAACTCAAGCAGTATTACAGAGCAATAGTGATAAAAACTGCATGGTATTGGTACAGAGCCAGACAGATAGAATAGAATTGAAGACCCAGAAATGAACCCACACACCTATGGTCACTTGATTTTTGACAAAGGAGCCAAAACCATCCAATGGAAAAAAGATAGCATTTTCAGCAAATGGTGCTGGTTCAACTGGAGGGCAACATTTAGAAGAATGCAGATCGATCCATCCTTATCACCCTGTACAAAGCTTAAGTCCAAGTGGATCAAGGACCTCCACATCAAACCAGACACACTCAAACTAATAGAAGAAAAACTAGGGAAGCATCTGGAACACATGGGCACTGGAAAAAATTTCCTGAACAAAACACCAATGGCTTATGCTCTAAGATCAAGAATCGACAAATGTGATCTCATAAAACTGCACAGCTTCTGTAAGGCAAAGGACACTGTGGTTAGGACAAAACGGAAACCAACAGATTGGGAAAAGATCTTTACCTATCCTACAACAGATAGAGGCCTTATATCCAAAATATACAAAGAACTCAAGAAGTTAGACCGCAGGGAAACAAATAACCCTATTAAAAAATGGGGTTCAGAGCTAAACAAAGAATTCACAGCTGAGGAATGCCGAATGGCTGAGAAACACCTAAAGAAATGTTCAACATCTTTAGTCATAAGGGAAATGCAAATCAAAACAACCCTGAGATTTCACCTCACACCAGTGAGAATGGCTAAGATCAAAAACTCAGGTGACAGCAGATGCTGGCGAGGATGTGGAGAAAGAGGAACACTCCTCCATTGTTGGTGGGATTGCAGACTGGTAAAATCATTCTGGAAATCAGTCTGGAGGTTCCTCAGAAAATTGGACATTGAACTGCCTGAGGATCCAGCTATACCTCTCTTGGGCATATACCCAAAAGATGCCTCAAAATATAAAAGAGATTCGTGCTCCACTGTGTTCATCGCAGCCTTATTTATAATAGCCAGAAACTGGAAAGAACCCAGATGCCCTTCAACAGAGGAATGGATTCAGAAAATGTGGTACATCTTCACAATGGAATATTACTCAGCTATCAAAACAACGAGTTTATGAAATTCGTAGGCAAATGGTTGGAACTGGAAAATATCATCCTCAGTGAGCTAACCCAATCACAGAAAGACATACATGGTATGCACTCATTGATAAGTGGCTATTAGCCCAAATGCTTGAATTACCCTAGATCCCTAGAACAAAGGAAACTCAAGACGGATGATCAAAATGTGAATGCTTCACTCCTTCTTTAAATGAGGAAAAAGAATACCCTTGGCAGGGAAGTGAGAGGCAAAGATTAAAACAGAGACTGAAGGAACACCCATTCACAGTCTGCCCCACATGTGGCCCATACATATACAGCCACCCAATTAGACAAGATGGATGAAGGAAAGAAGTGCAGACCGACAGGAGCCAGATGTAGATCGCTCCTGAGTGACACAGCCAGAATACAGCAAATACAGAGGCGAATGCCAGCAGCAAACCACTGAACTGAGAACAGGTCCCCCGTTGAAGGAATCAGAGAAAGAACTGGAAGAGCTTGAAGGGGCTCGAGACCCCAAAAGTACAACAATGTCAAGCAACCAGAGCTTCCAGGGACTAAGCCACTACCTAAAGACTATACATGGACTGACCCTGGACTCTGACCCCATAGGTAGCAATGAATATCCTAGTAAGAGCACCAGTGGAAGTGGAAGCCCTGGGTCCTGCTAAGACTGAACCCCCAGTGAACTAGACTATGGGGGGAGGGCGGCAATGGGGGGAGGGTTTGGAGGGGAACACCCATAAGGAAGGGGAGGGGGGAGGGGGATGTTTGCCCGGAAACCGGGAAAGGGAATAACCCTTGAAATGTATATAAGAAATACTCAAGTTAATATAAAAAATAAATAAAAATGTTTTTAAATAGAAAAAAAGAATAAAGCCAAAAAAATAAAAAATAAAATCAGCAATCCAAATAGAGATCACTCTACATTGTGAGTTCATAAACATACATACATATTCGTATATATTTGTGTGTTTGTGTAACACAGGGTACTCATGTATGAAATTCCAAAACAAATATTTCAAAGTATTTACCCTATAAATGCTTTATGAAGCATTGTTTTGTACATATTTTTGTATGTTTATATTGTATATCTGAATGTTGCCATTGTTGCTGAATTATTCCTAAAAGGCCGATGATTCTAACTGATTTAGGGTGTCTGAAAAAATATTAATTGGCTAACTGAATATATTCCATAGAACAGTATAATTAAATATAATGATGAGTATTTTCATAATCTCTTATTTATTCTCATTTTTATTCATCGTTTGCCTATCATTTTTTTTTATTAACTTGAGTATTTCTTATATACATTTCGAGTGTTATTCCCTTTCCCGGTTTCCGGGCAAACATCCCCCTCCCCCCTCCCCTTCCTTATGGGTGTCCCCTGAGTTTTTGATCTTAGCCATTCTCACTGGTGTGAGGTGAAATCTCAGGGTTGTTTTGATTTGCATTTCCCTTATGACTAAAGATGTTGAACATTTCTTTAGGTGTTTCTCAGCCATTCGGCATTCCTGAGCTGTGAATTCTTTGTTTAGCTCTGAACCCCATTTTTTAATAGGGTTATTTGTTTCCCTGCGGTCTAACTTCTTGAGTTCTTTGTATATTTTGGATATAAGGCCTCTATCTGTTGTAGGATAGGTAAAGATCTTTTCCCAATCTGTTGGTTTCCATTTTGTCCTAACCACAGTGTCCTTTGCCTTACAGAAGCTTTGCAGTTTTATGAGATCACATTTGTCGATTCTTGATCTTAGAGCATAAGCCATTGGTGTTTTGTTCAGGAAATTTTTTCCAGTGCCCATGTGTTCCAGATGCTTCCCTAGTTTTTCTTCTATTAGTTTGAGTGTGTCTGGTTTGATGTGGAGGTCCTTGATCCACTTGGACTTAAGCTTTGTACAGGGTGATAAGCATGGATCGATCTGCATTCTATCATTTTTAAAGATCTTTACTTATCGTGATACTTTCCTTTCTACAACTAAGTGTACAAGCATTCATTTTGTCAAAAATAGATTGGGATTATGATATCATTTAGTGGTTAACTTTTTAGAAATGTATCTGTCCTTAATATTGTGAAATCATAACTTTTTATCCATTTTGATATATGCAATGGATTTAGCTAGCTTTGGGCTGATGGACAAAGAAAGTTATATTTCCCGGTTACTGTGCCATCCATCAAGCACCACAGTGGCTCAAAGCAATTTCATTCTCTCTTCCTATCCCAGGGGTCCCAATATATATTTTCATTTTGCCAGCTAAAATGAGACTATGATTCTCCCGATGCTTGGTCTTTAGCTTCTCCTACCTCTCATTGACTGGGTGAGAAATTATTGTACCATCACTAAGCATCAATGCTGAAGAACAGCCTATCCTGTGATTGTAATTGTTTGTTTCTAATACAAAGTGAATCTGTTGAAAGAGAATAGAAGTTACGTAAATTAAATGATAAAAACTCTCTCACTAGAAACTTCAAACGAAATATAATTTGCAAACCCACATACCAACAGAGAAACATAAACATACACTTCAGAGAAACGTATCTGTATTTTATTTTTCTCCTCAGGCTATATTTTTATTTATGACCAGTGAAACATACTTTCTATTATCTTATTCCAAATACATTCTCTTGCTTTTTAACATAATTTATGTAATAAGAAGAAAAATATGAATTTTCAGTTCACGTGGAACATTTAATGCATATCTTATGCTAATTATTGCAGTATGTGTGTGCAACAGAATTCTGTTCAGGACAAAACTTAAACATTTAATGCTGATCATCAGACAACAAAATTATGCGTAGGTTTGTTATTTCCTTTCCTATTTACTCTTTTGTTGACATTGATTATTATTTACTAAAATTAGGAATTCATACACTGAATTCATTAATTGGAATAGTGAACCACATCAATATTTTATTTGCAAATTATTTTACCAAAGATTTTTTAAGGATCTGTTTTGTGTACTTTAATATGATAAATATTAGGAGTGACAAGATAAATAAAATCCATATTTGCCTGAAGAAAATATACATTAATTGCCCTATCAAAACAATAAAAACATCAATATAATGAGACTAGAATCATGACTTACCGTTTTTAGGTCCTAAACTTAAAATAATTGATAACAAACTTAAGATTTCAAGATTTAATTTTTTCTTTAAATGTATTTCCAACTCATTTACTATTTTACAAAGCATATGTCAGTTTTAATTATATGACAATGAACAGCAAACACTACACAATTTAATCATATATAAAATAAGACACCATCAGAGGAATTCAGAGAGGGCACACTGAATATCCCCTGCTTGGTCCAGGACAGCAGGAACCCTAACTTAGAATATATTAAGACCCCCATGATAAGAAAGGCTAGACTCAAGGAAAAGACTCCACTTTGGATTCTTCGAACCACACACCAGGTTGTTATAATCAGATGACCTGTATGTGTGTTCCACTTGAACATGAAAACACGGACTTGGAATATAGACATGGCCTTCTGTGTCACCTGTTTTAGGGAAAGATCTATGAAAGACATTCTCAAAGATAAAACTTCCATGATTCTAAAAGTTCATGGACATAAATTTTACATGGTAGGCACATAGACTCTCTGAGAAAACATTGTATTGATGAGGCAGTATAATAGCCTATAGAGTTTCAGGACTAAAATATCTTATTCAGGGTTATTTACAAATGAAAGAATATGTGTCTCAGCTCAGGTGTCTGAGAATTAAGATCTGATGTCTGGCACCCTGCGTATTGATGATAACTTGCTTTTTTTCACAAGCTAAAACAAGATGACAGCTCTGTGAATTCCAATTCATAAACATGTCAACAGATCAGTATTAATTTCATGTGAGTTTTACCCAAGTTAGTTCTCATAAACAAGATTATTAACACAGAAAATGATTCTGTAATATTGCTTCTTAGACGAGTCTTTAGGTCATTTTCATAATTAATGATTGATATGTGTTGGCTCAACACGTTGGAGTGGTCTCACCCACTGGCTGGTGACCCTAAATATTATGAACAGGTAGATATCACAGGCCATGAGAAAATATCCAGTAAGTAGCACTCTTTCATACCTTCTGATTCAGTTTACTGTCTCTTTTCAAGTTTCTGCCTTGATGTGTTTTAAGAATCAACTGAGATGTGAAGATATAAATGAAAAAATAACCTTCCTCAATTGGTCTGTGGTCATGGTTTTTATATTAGTAATAGAAGGACTACAACAGAAATTGGGGATAGATTATAATGTGTTTCTGATATAGACATGAACATGTGATTTTGGAAGATTGTGTAAGAAAAAAATATTTAGTGCCAATTAGCACTGATCAGTGGGAAGCTGAAAGATAAAAATGTTGGACAGTTTTTTTTTTTTTTTGTCAAACAATGCAGACAATGGAGTCCTCAATTTTAAAGTTTCAGATTGAAGTAAATGCTCTATTAGAGCCAGTTAAGTAATACTTTGGATTAAGAATATGAGGCTCTGATCATCTGAAGATGAAGAGTTGAGTGTGCTTAATAAAATACGAGAACCATTAAAATGAAGCATTTGCTTTACAGTGACAATGGATATTGTTCCACTGGTGCTAAAGAGTATATCGTGATCAGGATAACAGTAACACTGAGACAAATATTTCTTGGAGATATCTCTTCTGGGTCAGCATGCAATAGCTGGGGTCATTGTGATGTAGGGATATTATACCTTTTATTGATCATTGACTTTGTTTAAATATGAGGGAACCCCAGTAGCACTGGTATTGAAAGTATTAATGTACTACGGAAAGAAGCTGAGGACTGGTATCATAAAAGATCAGAAAAGGTCTTGGTAAAGATGTAGTCTTGGATGCAGCAGAAACCCTAGGTTTATAGGGTTTTTAAAGAGAACTTGAGGCTTGACATTTTGTGTCAAGGTCAGAATCCTTGAATGAAGTGAAGGGAAGATGATTGGAGAAGGTGCCATCCTATTATAGTGCAGACCCCAATACTTGGGAGATGAAAATATGCATATGTTAACCAATATATACTGCTTGATTAGCACATTTTAAAAATATTTTTCAATAACTTAGTCTGTCCACTGTCAAGGGAGACATGGTTCTCATTTTTTATCTCTGTCATTATGTAGTGAAATTAAAGTAATTACACCAACACTGTCAAGCATCTATATTGAATCACTGTAGCTGGATGGCAGTGTAGTTTAGAAGGGGACTGCATGAAACAACACCTACTTACAGCAAGTTATTTAATAGGGAACAGAAATGATAAAATATTAATAATATTAGTGTGATTAAGTCTGATTGTCAGAAATTTCCTAGGCACTCTACCACAAAGATGCATTCAGAACTTTGTACAATATAAAATTTCCTTGAATTGCCACAAAAGGACTGGAATAATAGACTTCTTCAGTACAGAAAAGACAGAAACACGGTGATTAGCAGACAAAACCCCTCTGTGTACAAGTAAAATGGAAATAAAAGGACCAAGAAACAAAAAGAAAGGATGAAGGAAGGAATACAGAAAGAAGGAAAGAAAGAAAGAAAGAAAGAAAGAAAGAAAGAAAGAAAGAAAGAAAGAAAGAAAGAGACAGACTGATGGAAGGAAGGAAGGAAGGAAGGAAGGGAGGAAGGAAGGAAGGAAGGAAGGAAGCAAAGAAAACTATCAACCATAGGGCCTGGCTATTCTTCACAATGAAGGAATGATTAATGTCTACAGATAAAGATCTGATCTCTAGTAGATGTTTAACTTTAGAAAAAAGAAATACAAAATACATTATGCCAAACTCTGTAATATGTATTGAGTATACCATGTTATCTGATGTTTTATAAATATTTTTAAGACTACAAGTTACAATTCACTTGGTCATATCTGTATATTAAGACTTGTATTCTGATTAGTGGCATATTTAAAAATTGAGAAATTTATTTGATTAAATTGCCAGCCTAATGTTTGGGGAAATACATTCCACAGCCTGAGCAAAACTGGATACAACATAGATGACAACATTTTTTCTCTCTCTCTTTTAATAATTGGATATTTATTTACATTTTAAATGTTATTCCCTTTCCCAGTTTCCTGTTCATAAGCCCCCTATCCCCTCCCCCTTCTCTAATGGTATTGCCCTACCCATCCACCCCCGCCCTTTACGCCCCCCCCCTGGCAATCCCCTACATTGGGAATTCAACCTTAGCAGGACCAAGGGCTTCTCCTTCCATTGGTGCCTAACAAGGGCATCCTCTGCTACATATGCAGCTGGAGATAAGGGTCTGTCCATGTATAGTCTTTGGGTAGTGGTTTAGTCCCTGGAAGCTCTGGGTGGTTGGCATTTTTCTTCATATGTTCAACTCTTTCAATCCTTTCTCTTATTCCTCCAAAGGGGATCCCATTCTCAGTTCAGTAGTTTCTACTAGCGATGACCTCTGTATTTGACATGCTCTGGCTGTGTCTCTCAGGAGACATCTATATCAGGTTCCTGTCAGCATGCACTTCTTAGCCTTTTTTTTTTTTTAAACATGCAGCTTTAGGTGACTAGAGACAGAGAATAAATACAATACAAGGACACCTAAAACTATGAGGGATGGAAAGCAGAAAGCCCCCAAGCAAACATGAAACTGCATCAGGGTCGCAGTGTCTAAACACACACTGCTGCATTAAATGTTGGTGTTTGAGCAAGCTAAGCCATGACATAAAGCGTCTATTGACTACGCCATGCAAAAATCAAATTCACAATTAGGTCATCTCTCCCTAGCAAAAATAGCAGTTTTTAGTAAAAATATAGCATAGGAAATACAAAAAATTTAATATGTATATACTGGGTGGAATGCAAATTGAATAAAATTATCAAAAACACTGGTAGACTAACATTTGATTCAGTAGTCCCATTTCTCATTATATATCTAAGCTAGTAAATGGTTATCTACATTCCACATGGGGGCGGTATTTGCAATACTTAAGAATTAGAAACATGTTGTTTGTCAATGGATAAAAAGAGAAATTCTTGCATGAGTACACTGCAGAATATTCTTCGGCCTCAGAAGGGGTGAAATACTTCATGGGAGTTGAGATAAATCTGTGCACTGATACAAGCTACTTACAGAAGAATTCATGATGTATTTACACTTTGGATTATTAGAGGAATGGTCTTGTAGCTCTTCAGAATAGAATAGCTATTTTTCCCACAGTCTGGGAAAAAGAGAGGATAAGCATAGTAATTGCCTGAGGAGTAAGTTAAAGGTAGAAATTCACCAGAAGGTCAGAGTGTTAACGCATAGAAGGGTTACTACCAGAAATATACCCTGTCTCTGGATAACCTTTCCTTCAGTCTATGCTCCATACTTTGTCTCCTTATTTCCTCTGATGAATATTTTTGTTCCCCCTTCTAAGAAGAACTGAAGTATCTGAACATTCATTGTTCTTCTTGAGCTTCATGTGGTCTGTGGACTATATCTTGGGTAATCTGAGCTTTAGGGCTAATATCCAAATATCAGTGAGTGCATACCATGTGAGTGTGGTTTGTGTGTGTGTGTGTGTGTGTCAGAGAGAGAGAGAGAGAGAGAGAGAGAGAGAGAGAGAGAGAGAGAGAGAGAGAAAGATTGGGTTACCTCTCTCAGGAAGATATTTTCTAGTTCTATCCATTTACCTAAGAATTTCATGTAGGAGCCTGATATAGCTATCTCCTGAGAGGCTCTGCCAGAGCCTGACAAATACAGAGGTTAATGCTCCCAGAATGGCTATTCTATTCCTATTGGATTGAGCACTAGATCCACAATGGAGGAGTTAAAAAAAGTATTGAAGAATCTGAAGGGGTTTGCAAACCCATAAGAACAATACCAACCAGCAGAACTCTCAGGGACTAAATCATCCTCCAAAGAGTACACAAAGACAGACCTATGCCTCCAGCTGCATATGTAGCAGAGGATTGTCTTGTTTGACATCAATGGGAAGAAAAGCCCGTGGTTTTGCCAAGGTTTGATGCCCCAGTGTAGGGGAATGTCAGGGTGGAGAGGCAGGAAGGGGTAGGTGGGTGGGGAAAGACCCTCATAACCCTCATAGAAGAAGGAAAATGGGGGGGTTGAATAGGAGGTTTATGGATAGGAAACTGGGAAAGGGGATAATATTTAAAATGTAAATAAATACTATCCAATAAAAAAAATCATACACTGTGTTTCCAAGCAGGTACAAGAATAAAACAAACCTAATTCCTAATTTCAAAAGTGATACATGCTTGAAGGTACATGTTGAAGCACATTTGAAAATTAATTTGCTTATTCCTGAATTGAAATATATATTGCATGATTTCAGTGTATTTTTTTTCTTTTTTTTTAACTTTATTGGACATATTTCTTTACTTACATTTCTTTTTTTTTTTATTAACTTGAGTATTTCCTATATACATTTCGAGTGTTATTCCCTTTCCCGGTTTCCGGGCAAACATCCCCCTCCCCCCTCCCCTTCCTTATGGGTGTTCCCCTCCCAACCCTCCCCCCATTGCCGCCCTCCCCCCATAGACTAGTTCACTGGGGGTTCAGTCTTAGCAGGACCCAGGGCTTCCCCTTCCACTGGTGCTCTTACTAGGATATTCATTGCTACCTATGGGGTCAGAGTCCAGGGTCAGTCCATGTATAGTCTTTAGGTAGTGGCTTAGTCCCTGGAAGCTCTGGTTGCTTGGCATTGTTGTATTTTGGGGTCTCGAGCCCCTTCAAGCTCTTCCAGTTCTTTCTCTGATTCCTTCAATAGGGGACCTATTCTCAGTTCAGTGGTTTGCTGTGGCATTCGCCTCTGTATTTGCTGTATTCTGGCTGTGTCTCTCAGGAGCGATCTACATCCGGCTCCTGTCGGTCTGCACTTCTTTGCTTCATCCATCTTGTCTAATTGGGTGGCTGTATATGTATGGGCCACATGTGGGGCAGGCTCTGAATGGGTGTTCCTTCAGTCTCTGTTTTAATCTTTGCCTCTCCCTTCCCTGCCAAGGGTATTCTTTTTCCTCATTTAAAGAAGGAGTGAAGCATTCACATTTTGATCATCCGTCTTGAGTTTCGTTTGTTCTAGGGATCTAGGGTAATTCAAGCATTTGGGCTAATAGCCACTTATCAATGAGTGCATACCATGTATGTCTTTCTGTGATTGGGTTAGCTCACTCAGGATGATATTTTCCAGTTCCAACCATTTGCCTACGAATTTCATAAACTCGTTGTTTTTGATAGCTGAGTAATATTCCATTGTGTAGATGTACCACATTTTCTGTATCCATTCCTCTGTTGAAGGGCATCTGGGTTCTTTCCAGTTTCTGGCTATTATAAATAAGGCTGCGATGAACATAGTGGAGCACGTGTCTCTTTTATATGTTGAGGCATCTTTTGGGTATATGCCCAAGAGAGGTATAGCTGGATCCTCAGGCAGTTCAATGTCCAATTTTCTGAGGAACCTCCAGACTGATTTCCAGAATGGTTTTACCAGTCTGCAATCCCACCAACAATGGAGGAGTGTTCCTCTTTCTCTACATCCTCGCCAGCATCTGCTGTCACCTGAGTTTTTGATCTTAGCCATTCTCACTGGTGTGAGGTGAAATCTCAGGGTTGTTTTGATTTGCATTTCCCTTATGACTAAAGATGTTGAACATTTCTTTAGGTGTTTCTCAGCCATTCGGCATTCCTGAGCTGTGAATTCTTTGTTTAGCTCTGAACCCCATTTTTTAATAGGGTTATTTGTTTCCCTGCGGTCTAACTTCTTGAGTTCTTTGTATATTTTGGATATAAGGCCTCTATCTGTTGTAGGATTGGTAAAGATCTTTTCCAAATCTGTTGGTTTCCGTTTTGTCCTAACCACAGTGTCCTTTGCCTTACAGAAGCTTTGCAGTTTTATGAGATCCCATTTGTCGATTCTTGATCTTAGAGCATAAGCCATTGGTGTTTTGTTCAGGAAATTTTTTCCAGTGCCCATGTGTTCCAGATGTTTCCCTAGTTTTTCTTCTATTAGTTTGAGTGTGTCTGGTTTGATGTGGAGGTCCTTGATCCACTTGGACTTAAGCTTTGTACAGGGTGATAAGAATGGATCGATCTGCATTCTTCTACATGTTGCCCTCCAGTTGAACCAGCACCAGTTGCTGAAAATGCTATCTTTTTTCCATTGGATGGTTTTGGCTCCTTTGTCAAAAATCAAGTGACCATAGGTGTGTGGGTTCATTTCTGGGTCTTCAATTCTATTCCATTGGTCTATCTGTCTGTCTCTGTACCAATACCATGCAGTTTTTATCACTATTGCTCTGTAATACTGCTTGAGTTCAGGGATAGTGATTCCCCCTGAAGTCCTTTTATTGTTGAGGATAGCTTTAGCTATCCTGGGTTTTTTGTTATTCCAGATGAATTTGCAAATTGTTCTTTCTAACTCTTTGAAGAATTGGATTGGTATTTTGATGGGGATTGCATTGAATCTGTAGATTGCTTTTGGTAAAATGGCCATTTTTACTATATTAATCCTGCCAATCCATGAGCATGGGAGATCTTTCCATCTTCTGAGGTCTTCTTCAATTTCCTTCTTCAGTGTCTTGAAGTTCTTATTGTACAGATCTTTTACTTGCTTGGTTAAAGTCACACCGAGGTACTTTATATTATTTGGGTCTATTATGAAGGGTGTCGTTTCCCTAATTTCTTTCTCGGCTTGTTTCTCTTTTGTATAGAGGAAGGCAACTGATTTATTTGAGTTAATTTTATATCCAGCCACTTTGCTGAAGTTGTTTATCAGCTTTAGTAGTTCTATGGTGGAACTTTTGGGATCACTTAAATATACTATCATGTCATCTGCAAATAGTGATATTTTGACCTCTTCTTTTCCGATCTGTATCCCTTTGATCTCCTTTTGTTGTCTGATTGCTCTGGCTAGAAATTCAAGAACTATATTGAATAAGTAGGGAGAGAGTGGGCAGCCTTGTCTAGTCCCTGATTTTAGTGGGATTGCTTCAAGTTTCTCTCCATTTAGTTTAAAGTTAGCAACTGGTTTGCTGTATATGGCTTTTACTATGTTTAGGTATGGGCCTTGAATTCCTATTCTTTCTAGGACTTTTATCATGAAGGGGTGTTGAATTTTGTCAAATGCTTTCTCAGCATCTAATGAAATGATCATGTGGTTCTGTTCTTTCAGTTTGTTTATATAATGGATCACGTTGATGGTTTCCGTATATTAAACCATCCCTGCATGCCTGGGATGAAGCCTACTTGATCATGGTGGATGATTGTTTTGATGTGCTCTTGAATTCGGTTTGCCAGAATTTTATTGAGTATTTTTGCGTCGATATTCATAAGGGAAATTGGTCTGAAGTTCTCTTTCTTTGTTGTGTCTTTGTGTGGTTTAGGTATAAGAGTAATTGTGGCTTCGTAGAAGGAATTCGGTAGGGCTCAATCTGTTTCAATTTTGTGGAATAGTTTGGATAATATTGGTATGAGGTCTTCTATGAAGGTTTGATAGAATTCTGCACTAAACCCTTCTGGACCTGGGCTCTTTTTGGTTGGGAGACCTTTAATGACTGCTTCTATTTCCTTAGGAGTTATGGGGTTGTTTAACTGGTTTATCTGTTCCTGATTTAACTTCGATACCTGGTATCTGTCTAGGAAATTGTCCATTTCCTGAAGATTTTCAAATTTTGTTGAATATAGGTTTTTATAGTAAGATCTGATGATTTTTTGAATTTCCTCTGAATCTGTAGTTATGTCTCCCTTTTCATTTCTGATTTTGTTAATTTGGACGCACTCTCTGTGTCCTCTCGTTAGTCTGGCTAAGGGTTTATCTATCTTGTTGATTTTCTCAAAGAACCAACTTTTGGTTCTGTTGATTCTTTCTATGGTCCTTTTTGTTTCTACTTGGTTGATTTCAGCTCTGAGTTTGATTATTTCCTGCCTTCTACTCCTCCTGGGTGTATTTGCTTCTTTTTGTTCTAGAGCTTTTAGGTGTGCTGTCAAGCTGCTGACATATGCTCTTTCCTGTTTCTTTCTGCAGGCACTCAGCGCTATGAGTTTTCCTCTTAGCACAGCTTTCATTGTGTCCCATAAGTTTGGGTATGTTGTACCTTCATTTTCATTAAATTCTAAAAAGTTTTTAATTTCTTTCTTTATTTCTTCCTTGACCAGGTTATCATTGAGTAGAGCATTGTTCAATTTCCACGTATATGTGGGCATTCTTCCCTTATTGTTATTGAAGACCAGTTTTAGGCTGTGGTGGTCCGATAGCACGCATGGGATTATTTCTATCTTTCTGTACCTGTTGAGGCCCGTTTTTTGACCAATTATATGGTCAATTTTGGAGAAAGTACCATGAGGAGCTGAGAAGAAGGTATATCCTTTTGCTTTAGGATAGAATGTTCTATAAATATCCGTTAAGTCCATTTGGCTCATGACTTCTCTTAGTCTGTCGACATCACTGTTTAATTTCTGTTTCCATGATCTGTCCATTGATGAGAGTGGGGTGTTGAAATCTCCCACTATTATTGTGTGAGGTGCAATGTGTGTTTTGAGCTTTAGTAAGGTTTCTTTTACGTATGTAGTTGCCCTTGTATTTGGGGCATAGATATTTAGGATTGAGAGTTCATCTTGGTGGATATTTCCTTTGATGAATATGAAGTGTCCTTCCTTATCTTTTTTGATGACTTTTAGTTGGAAATTGATTTTATTTGATATTAGAATGGCTACTCCAGCTTGCTTCTTCTGACCATTTGCTTGGAAAGTTGTTTTCCAGCCTTTCACTCTGAGGTAATGTCTGTCTTTGTCTCTGAGGTGTTTTTCCTGTAGGCAGCAGAATGCCGGGTCCTCGTTGCGTATAAAGTTTGTTAATCTATGTCTTTTTATTGGGGAGTTGAGGCCATTGATATTGAGAGATATTAAGGAATAGTGATTATTGTTTCCCTTTATATTCATATTTGGATGTGAGGTTATGTTTGTGTGCTTTCATTCTCTTTGTTTTGTTGCCAAGACGATTAGTTTCTTGCTTCTTCTAGGGTATAGCTTGCCTCCTTATGTTGGGCTGTACCATTTATTATCCTTTGTAGTGCTGGATTTGTAGAAAGATATTGTGTAAATTTGGTTTTGTCATGGAATATCTTGGTTTCTCCATCAATGTTAATTGAGAGTTTTGCTGGATACAGTAACCTGGGCTGGCATTTGTGTTCTCTTAGGGTCTGTATGACATCAGTCCAGGATCTTCTGGCCTTCATAGTTTCTGGTGAGAAGTCTGGTGTGATTCTGATAGGTCTGCCTTTATATGTTACTTGACCTTTTTCCCTTACTGCTTTTAATATTCTTTCTTTATTTTGTGCGTTTGATGTTTTCACAATTATGTGACGGGAGGTGTTTCTTTTCTGGTCCAATCTATTTGAAGTTCTGTAGGCTTCTTTTATGTCTATGGGTATCTCTTTTTTTAGGTTAGGGAAGTTTTCTTCTATGATTTTGTTGAAGATATTTACTGGTCCTTTGAGCTGGGAGCCTTCACTCTCTTCTATACCTATTATCCTTAGGTTTGATCTTCTCATTGAGTCCTGGATTTCCTGTATGTTTTGGACCAGTAGCTTTTTCTGCTTTACATTATCTTTGACAGTTGAGTCAATGATTTCTATGGAATCTTCTGCTCCTGAGATTCTCTCTTCCATCTCTTGTATTCTGTTGGTGAAGCTTGTATCTACAGCTCCTTGTCTCTTCTTTTGGTTTTCTATATCCAGGGTTGTTTCCATGTGTTCTTTCTTGATTGCTTCTATTTCCATTTTTAATTCCTTCAACTGTTTGATTGTGTTTTCCTGGAATTCTTTCAGGGATTTTTGTGATTCCTCTATGTAGGCTTCTACTTGTTTATTAATGTTTTCCTGTGTTTCCCTAAGTGTGTTCATGTCTTTCTTGAAGTCCTCCAGCATCATGATCAAATATGATTTTGAAACTAGATCTTGCTTTTCTGGTGTGTTTGGATATTCCATGTTTGTTTTGGTGGGAGAATTGGGCTCCGATGATGGCATGTAGTCTTGGTTTCTGTTGCTTGGGTTCCTGCGCTTGCCTCTCGCCATCAGATTATCTCTAGTGTTACTTTGTTCTGCTATTTCTGACAGTGGCTAGACTGTCCTATAAGCCTGTGTGTCAGGAGTGCTTTAGACCTGTTTTCCTCTCTCAGTCAGTTATGGGGACAGAGTGTTCTGCTTTCGGTCGTGTAGTTTTTCCTCTCTACAGGTCTTCAGCTGTTCCTGTGGGCCTGTGTCTTGAGTTCACCAGGCAGCTTTCTTGCAGCAGAAAATTTGGTCTTACCTGTGGTCCTGAGGCTCAAGTTTGCTTGTGGGGTGCTGCCCAGGGGCTCTCTGCAGGGGCAGCAACCAGGAAGACCTGTGCCGCCGTTTCCGGGAGCTTCAGTGCACCAGGGTTCCAGATGGTCTTTGGCTTTTTCCTCTGGCGTCCGAGATGTGTGTGCAGGGAGCAGTCTCTTCTGGTTTCCCAGGCTTGTCTGCCTCTCTGAAGGTTTAGCTCTCCCTCCCACGGGATTTGGGTGCAGAGAACTGTTTATCTGGTCTGTTTCTTTCAGGTTCTGGTGGTGTCTCAGGCAGGTGTCCTGCTGCTCCTGGGCCCTCCCCCACGGGAGCCCAGAGGCCTTATACAGTTTCCTCTTGGGCCAGGGATGTGGGCAGGGGTGAGCAGTGTTGGTGGTCTCTTCCGCTCTGCAGCCTCAGGAGTGCAGACCTGACCAGGCGGTTGGGTCTTTCTCTCACCTGGTCTGGGAGCAGAGATCAGTGTATTTTTTTTTTTTTTTTTGGTTCTTTTTTTTCTGAGCTGGGGACCGAACCCAGGGCCTTGCGCTTCCTAGGTAAGCGCTCTATCACTGAGCTAAATCCCCAGCCCAGTGTATTTTTTAAGAACAAATTTAGTTGGGATAGAGAGCGTTTGGAAGAGTTGTGATCATGGGGTGTTCACTGAAAAGGACTGACGTTTCCAGTATCCATATTCTCAGGTGCACAACTGCTGATGCCTCCATAGACTCCAAGATCTCTGAAGACTAATTCTATCCTCCATATGTACCTGCATGCATGTGCTTGCATATGTACACACACTCTCTCTCCCTTTCTCTCTGTGTCTCTGTTTCTCTGTGTCTCTCTCTGTTTCTGTCTCTCTGTCTCTGTCTCTGTCTCTGTCTCTCTCTCTCTCTCTCTCTCTCTCTCTCTCTCTCTCTCACACACACACACACACACACACACACACACAGACAAACCTCCTTAGCCTATTTATTTGAATATGGTTTCAATACTAGTCACTCAATGTTAGACAATAGAAAATGGTGCTCATCCCTCACAGATCAATGGACATGCTAATATAGAAGACAGACATTCTGTGCGCCAAGAAATAACCTTGGGCACTAATGACTGTCGGATGAGGGAGAAAAATTACATATTTAAAAACAAAACAAGATTGAATGTATTTGAAGAAATAAAAAATGCTTGTAGTAGAATGAAACTGCATCTTTCACATCTTGGATTTTAATGGTATTGTTTTGCCTCTCCATTCATAAGAAAATTACCATCTTTAAATTATGTTTGAAGGAATCATGGATAATGTTTCTAAGAAATAGATTAGGACAGCATTTCTAAATAACTGCCAAAAGAAAAAATAAGTTTATGAATTAGAATAGTGTAGCCCCATGCGTTTCACAGATCCTGCAAATATTATCATAATTTATGGGGAAAAATCCTGTGAGAAATATTACAGGAGAGAACTTACTGTTTTGGTAGGAGGTGCTTAGTGTGAGGTAATTTTGTAGAGATAATCTTGAGGTTCCCTGCAACACCACATAAAACTTTAGGAGGAGCCCATCTTAAGAAACTAAAATCTAAAGAGAGCCAGATCAACAGTACATAAATAAAGCAGCATTAAATAACGCCACTGTGCAGTGCCCAAGTTTAATACCAATAAGCAGGACACAGATAGACCATGAAGACACTTGAAATTTGACTACACTGTTCTGTACATATGTAATGTTGACTGCCAACTTTTCTCCTCTTAAAAGTAGCTAATCCAAGAACATAGATGTCTCATTGGCTAAGCAGCTAGACTCATTGATTTATTATTTGTGTAAAACATATGACTCATTAAGGATTGGAAGACAACTAACTTAAATTTTTGAAATAGTAAATTGCAAATCATCTACTTTTAACACGTGTAATCACTGTGGATATCAAAAGAACATATAGGAACTGTAACATATTTAAATACAGTATAAAAATGATGAGAAGGCTAGTAATCTTATTTCACAAGCACAACCAAAATAGAACATTCTATTAAAAATGGAGAAATTTTGCTCTATTGGCAAGTTTATTTTTTTTTCAGATTTGACAAAATGAAGAAAAATGGATGCCCCTCCACAAATGTCTATAACATTTCTTTTTATATGATGTGAACAATTAGAAGATGTTATAGCAGGAGAGCATCTGGATTCATCCGTCATTTTGTAAATATGATGCAAAATAGTTTAAGAAAAAATGAAGCTGAGTTATTTATCTCTCTTTTTTTTCCTGGTAGTTAAAAATATACAATAAAAAAACAGCACTGTTGATTGTTGATGTCTCTTCTCATTTAGCATAAAAGAAAATTGATTTTCTTTTCCTTGAGGGGCAAAATAACAGTGCTGTTTTCATTTTCCAATTGTTTTTATCAAGCACATTTTAGTGCATACCATATTTGCATCTTAGGCAAGCTTTTTTTTTCTTTTAAGTCAGAAATAATTTTCATTTTCAGCACTGTGTGCTCCCTTAAGGGAGTGTATTAGCTGCCACATGTGGTGTAAGTGCATAATTATCCTCTTGCTCACTCTTTCTGTGTTCTGCATCCAGGTCGGTGGTCTTTAAACACTCAAGTAGTTATTCCAAGGGCATTGAACACTTACCAGTTTGGCTCAGCAACTGGGGTGAAAGATTGATTTGAATCGGTTGAGTCTGGCTTCAGATGAAAAGGTTACAGAACATACTGAATTTTTCAGTTCTTTAAGGAGTCTTACAGCAAAATGCCAAAGTTTGATGAGCAATAACCATCCTGGAAATAGGATGATGTGAAAATAATCATCCCATCACAAAGAGAAACAGTGGGGAGGTAAAAATGAATACATTTATCTTAATTCTTTGGAGTAATATTGAATAGATAATGATAAAAAAGTGTGTTTCTTTTATATTCAAATAAAATTAGGGTACTTTTAATCAGTAAGTAGTGCTCATTGGTTTTTACTACTGTGAGTTATAGTTACGATAAAATTATTGAATATTCTAATATGTTTCACTATTGAGTAATCATAAGGAAAAATAAGGGAAAGGTTTGTTTACTCTCTGGAGAACCTTGTAGTAGTAAATGATAAGGGACTTGAAGAAAATAACTTAAACAATAATTTATGAACTAGAACTAAAACCTTGATAATTAAGTGCCTCCTCCTTTTTTTTTTACAGTAACTCAATTCTCAGTCTACTGTGCCATTAATTCCATAAAGATGCACAGACTCAAAGTGCATAATGAGGACCTTCTCAGTAAAGCTGGTTGCCATTGAAATAATTCTAATTTCAAGGAACATGAATGATTGCAACACATGTTCATGTGTGCCATAGTTTTCGAAGATGATTTGTGCATCTCTCTTTACATATCTGTTGATATTCCTGAGGTATTTCTAAGTATAGCTAAACAACACATAATAGAAAACTTCAGCCCTGTGTCTTACAAAACTAATTAGTCTGCCAATTATTACGGAGAAATTTAATCATAAATAGTTACAGTTCTGACTTTCCCCAAAATTGTTTTGTGTTGTTAGAATGAAGGCCTTTTACTCCCAAAAATGTCCTGGCAATAACTTTGTCTTCAAGTAATTTTTCATATAAATGGTTATATATTTATGAATCTGTATTAATGCCCTATTTTGCTTTTACATTGGTTTAAAATGAGCTTGGAATTTTAAAAAGTTAGAACTGAATAAAAACATTTCAAAATAATTGTTAGGTAGTTAACTAATCTCATACCTATTTCTGTCATCTCTATTATCAGATTATTTCTATAGTTTAATATAATTGTTTTAAATTAGGTTGCATAAAGCCTAGACACATTAAATACGACTTGTGTTCAATCACAAATAAACAATAATGTGAATTTTTATCCCTATTATGTCTCATTTATTCATTTTTAAAAAGGTAATAGAATTTCAAAAGAGAACTGGGCCCTTTTCTGAGACTTATTCTATCCTACAAAGATCTTCTCATGTATTAAGTACTTATTGAATGTTCATATTTGTGGTGGTCTTAATATGAGATAGATTATCTTGTTCAGGACTTGAACTAATTGATCTTTCACACTGTGGCAGGATAATCTAGGTAGCAAAAGACTTTCACAAACTCTGATTGTCCAACAAAAATATTATAAATTTTATTTTCTTTCTGTGATCATGGGCACGTCTGGATCAGACTCTGACAGATAAAAAATGTAAAGAAATCTAATTTACCTCTCACTAGCTTGCTACTCTCTGAAACTAGTGATCTGTGTTGAAATTAATATGTTCACTCTTTTATTCTTAGTTTAAAAGGAACAAAAATATCATCCTAGGCAATAATGAAACAGTCACACAGGAACAAAATTATACTCAACACTGACATAAAAAATTAGAAGATTAAACTTTCAGAAATCATTTTCTTTCCACCATTCAGTCTCAATTTTTTATCAAGTTTTATTATTACTATTCTTTAATCTTTTTAAAATTCCAATTGTTATGCACCTCCCAGTTCATCCTCCAACTCTATCGGACAGGTCTTATAAATAGGTGTGTACACACTGCCTTGCACTCACTGAAGGAAACCAGAATATAGACATTTAGACCTATGTAATGACTATTGCTCAGTTCTACTCTTTGTTCTGGGGACAGACATGAGTTTTAATCTTCTGGCCAAGACACACCCAGGTAAGACACACAAGCAATTTATCACAAGACTCAGTAGTCTAAAAATGCTCAAGTTATGTTTGGTTCCAGAAAAATAAACATTTGTCTTAATTATTAAATCACATTATAATACAAAGATGTATTTACAGAATAATAAGGGGAAAGAATGTCCATCTGAAAAGACTATTTGTTTTAAAATGTTCCTTATTGTTATATTGATTTTCAGGGAGATTTTTACCATGTTTTATAAGAGTTTTACATTTTTAGAATAATATACATACACATAAGCATATCCTTATGAAATATGACAAAGCCTCACAATTATATAACTCATAGCATTATGACTGCATTGATGGGAAATCAAATAAAAGACATAGTGCATATAATTATAATTAACTGATAAGTTTTATATACATTTAAAACAATTATTACCTGATGAATATAATTTTTATCTTCTGTGATAGATTTCACCTATACCAGCTCTAAATTCAAGTTTTATATTACATATGTAACAAAAAGCTTTGTAAAAAGCACTTGTTATTAAAGTCATTGAAAGTTACAGTCACCAAAAAACTGATATTCTAATAAAGCATCCTTAAGTCACTTTACACTTGGTTTGGAATACTGTATAACTGTGTATTCCTTTTGTGATTTGAAATACTAATTAGACTCACCGGAAGTTTTTCTCTAGTTTGCTTTACCAAATGTTAGAAACAAATTTCATGCAGCATTTTAGTATTTTAATATGCACAAAATTAGTATATGAGGCATGCTTCTATTTAACTTATGATAATGCTATTCACTTTAGAGAACCAAATGCCAGTGCTTGTGAGTGTGTCAGCTTGTATCTAAAATAGCAATTCCACAATAAAGCAAATGCCATGGAGGTTATTTACTGATTGAGTTCAGAGCGAGTTTACTGCTCGCTTTCCTTGTGTGTCACACCTGCTTAGAGATTAAATTGAATTATTTTATGCTACATTAAGAAGACATTTTCTAGAGTGATATTTTATGTTCTTGATAGGCAGTTGTGAATGGTTCTGTGAACTCAGCCACATTTGTTTTTTCTTTATGGTGAAGAGTTCTATTAGTGACAATTCACCCATAATTTTATCTCAGAAAGGAAAAAAATTCCTGACAGAAGTTATATCCATCCTCTTTGTCTCTGCACTAAAATAATAAGAAATTTAACACTGTTAGTAGCTTCTAAATTCGGGCGGGTGGAACTTCAATTTAATGCTTCAAGTGAACCGAATCACCTGCAAATACTAGTACTGATTAAAAACCCATTTTTTTTAATGAACTTTCTTTTTCAGCATTAGATTATGTTTCAAAATATAAATTGGTTGAGAACGTCCTTTCTTGTATTACTGTACATACATTATATTTATATGAAAGATATTTTTATGCAAAGAAATAATGTACATCAATCACAATCCTTGAAAGACCATCTACCAAGTCCATCATTCTTAGCCTTACAGTATGCCTATAACCTAAATTCTAATTTCATGTTTACAGTCAATGCAAACCCAATATTCTAATCGCTCTTTCGGCTACAAAAAGTCCAATCACAAAATTGATGTTTTAAATTAGTGTATGTAATTGTTTAAATAATGACAACTCACATTTAAATATACATACATATGCAGACATATAATTAGTACTTTTAGAGTTTTGTTTGTTTCTATCCTATAAAGAATGAATTCTGCTACTCACATAGTCTAGAATGTGTTGTCTAACTTTGGAGTATGGTATACTTACCAGAGCTGCTTAAACTGTATTTTTGTCTTCAGGAAGCTATTGCCTAACAGAATTTTTATTTTGTGTAAAATCTATTTATTTTTAAGATTGTCTGATTCAGTCGTTATTTCTTTATGTGTTTCTTTTTGTTTTGTTTTTTACACTCCAGATTTTACTCCCTTCCCAGTCCACCCCCCTGAGAGTTCTATATCCCATATGTCTTCCATGCACCCCTGGCACTCGCCCCTCATCTCCACCCTATCCCCACACTATCCAACCCACCAGACATCTACACTTTCTGTGACCTCCAGTCTTTTGAGGATTAGGTGCATCTTCTCTGTCTGAACCCAGACCCAGGAGTGCTCTGCTGTATATGTGTTAGAGGCCTCATCTCAGCTGGTGTATGCTGCCTGGTTGGTGATCCACTATCTAAGAGGTGTCACGGGTCCAGATTAATTGAGACTACTGGTCTTACTACAGGATGCCCTCCTCCTTAGCTTCCTCCAGCTTTTCCCTAATTCAACCACAGGTGTCAGTTTTCTTTTTGATATTGAAACCTAGTGTCTTATTCATGTTAGGTAAGAGCATTACCCTGAGTTATATACTTAGTCTTCTTCTTCATTCATTTTTCCTTTTTCACCTCCCTTTTCTCTTCACCCAACCTACCATTCTTCCTTCTTTCTTCTGTTACTCTTTCTTATATTGTCTTATATTCACTGGCATATACAAGGTGGACCAATGTTTGCCTTACAAACCATAAAGGCATTTAGTTTGCCATTCTTTACCTTAAATAAACACCTGGGGTAGCTGAAACTAGAAGCCTGTACTAAAACCTCATGCCTTTCTTTGTTTGTTTATTTGTTTGTTTGTTTGTTTTTTTTTTTAGTTTTTTTTTATTAACTTGAGTATTTCTTATATACATTTCAAGTGTTATTCCCTTTCCCGGTTTCCGGGCAAACATCCCCCTCCACCCTCCCCTTCCTTATGGGTGTTCCCCTCCCAACCCTCCCCACATTGCTGCCCTCCCCCCATAGTCTAGTTCACTGGGGGTTCAGTCTTAGCAGGACCCAGGGCTTCCCCTTCCACTGGTGCTCTTACTAGGATATTCATTGCTACCTATGGGGTCAGAGTCCAGGGTCAGTCCATGTATAGTCTTTAGGTAGTGGCTTAGTCCCTGGAAGCTCTGGTTGTTTGACATTGTTGTACTTTTGGGGTCTCGAGCCCCTTCAAGCTCTTCCAGTTCTTTCTCCGATTCCTTCAACGGGGGACCTGTTCTCAGTTCAGTGGTTTGCTGCTGGCATTCGCCTCTGTATTTGCTGTATTCTGGCTGTGTCTCTCAGGAGCGATCTACATCCGGCTCCTGTCGGTCTGCACTTCTTTGCTTCATCCATCTTGTCTAATTGGGTGGCTGTATATGTATGGGCCACACGTGGGGCAGGCTCTGAATGGGTGTTCCTTCAGTCTCTGTTTTAATCTTTGCCTCTCCCTTCCCTGCCAAGGGTATTCTTTTTCCTCATTTAAAGAAGGAGTGAAGCATTCACATTTTGATCATCCGTCTTGAGTTTCGTTTGTTCTAGGGATCTAGGTTAATTCAAGCATTTGGGCTAATAGCCACTTATCAATGAGTGCATACCATGTATGTCTTTCTGTGATTGGGTTAGCTCACTCAGGATGATATTTTCCAGTTCCAACCATTTGCCTACGAATTTCATAAACTCGTTGTTTTTGATAGCTGAGTAATATTCCATTGTGTAGATGTACCACATTTTCTGTATCCATTCCTCTGTTGAAGGGCATCTGGGTTCTTTCCAGTTTCTGGCTATTATAAATAAGGCTGCGATGAACATAGTGGAGCACGTGTCTCTTTTATATGTTGAGGCATCTTTTGGGTATATGCCCAAGAGAGGTATAGCTGGATCCTCAGGCAGTTCAATGTCCAATTTTCTGAGGAACCTCCAGACTGATTTCCAGAATGGTTTTACCAGTCTGCAATCCCACCAACAATGGAGGAGTGTTCCTCTTTCTCCACATCCTCGCCAGCATTTGCTGTCACCTGAGTTTTTGATCTTAGCCATTCTCACTGGTGTGAGGTGAAATCTCAGGGTTGTTTTGATTTGCACTTCCCTTATGACAAAAGATGTTGAACATTTCTTTTTTTTTTTTCTTTTTTTTTTTTTTAATTTTTTTTTTTATTTTTTATTTTTTTATTAACTTGAGTATTTCTTATATACATTTCAAGTGTTATTCCCTTTCCCGGTTTACGGGCAAAATCCCCCTCCCCCCTCCCCTTCCTTATGGGTGTTCCCCTCCCAACCCTCCCCCCATTGCCGCCCTCCCCCCATAGTCTAGTTCACTGGGGGTTCAGTCTTAGCAGGACCCAGGGCTCCCCCTTCCACTGGTGCTCTTACTAGGATATTCATTGCTACCTATGGGGTCAGAGTCCAGGCTCAGTCCATATATAGTCTTTAGGTAGTGGCTTAGTCCCTGGAAGCTCTGGTTGCTTGACATTGTTGTACTTTTGGGGTCGCGAGCCCCTTCAAGCTCTTCCAGTTCTTTCTCTGATTCCTTCAACGGGGGACCTATTCTCAGCTCAGTGGTTTGCTGCTGGCATTCGCCTCTGTATTTGCTGTATTCTGGCTGTGTCTCTCAGGAGCGATCTACATCCGGCTCCTGTCGGTCTGCACTTCTTTGCTTCATCCATCTTGTCCAATTGGGTGGCTGTATATGTATGGGCCACCTGTGGGGCAGGCTCTGAATGGGTGTTCCTTCAGTCTCTGTTTTAATCTTTGCCTCTCCCTTCCCAGCCAAGGGTATTCTTTTTCCTCATTTAAAGAAGGAGTGAAGCATTCACATTTTGATCATCCGTCTTGAGTTTCGTTTGTTCTAGGGATCTAGGGTAATTCAAGCATTTGGGCTAATAGCCACTTATCAATGAGTGCATACCATGTATGTCTTTCTGTGATTGGGTTAGCTCACTCAGGATGATATTTTCCAGTTCCAACCATTTGCCTACGAATTTCATAGACTCGTTGTTTTTGATAGCTGAGTAATATTCCTTTGTGTAGATGTACCACATTTTCTGTATCCATTCCTCTGTTGAAGGGCATCTCGGTTCTTTCCATTTTCTGGCTATTATAAATAAGGCTGCGATGAACATAGTGGAGCACGTGTCTCTTTTATATGTTGAGGCATCTTTTGGGTATATGCCCAAGAGAGGTATAACTGGATCCTCAGGCAGTTCAATGTCCAATTTTCTGAGGAACCTCCAGACTGATTTCCAGAGTGGTTTTACCAGTCTGCAATCCCACCAACAATGGAGGAGTGTTCCTCTTTCTCCACATCCTCGCCAGCATCTGCTGTCACCTGAGTTTTTGATCTTAGCCATTCTCACTGGTGTGAGGTGAAATCTCAGGGTTGTTTTGATTTGCATTTCCCTTATGACTAAAGATGTTGAACATTTCTTTAGGTGTTTCTCAGCCATTCGGCATTCCTCAGCTGTGAATTCTTTGTTTAGCTCTGAACCCCATTTTTTAATAGGGTTATTTGTTTCCCTGCGGTCTAACTTCTTGAGTTCTTTGTATATTTTGGATATAAGGCCTCTATCTGTTGTAGGATTGGTAAAGATCTTTTCCCAATCTGTTGGTTGCCGTTTTGTCCTAACCACCGTGTCCTTTGCCTTACAGAAGCTTTGCAGTTTTATGAGATCCCATTTGTCGATTCTTGATCTTAGAGCATAAGCCATTGGTGTTTTGTTCAGGAAATTTTTTCCGGTGCCCATGTGTTCCAGATGCTTCCCTAGTTTTTCTTCTATTAGTTTGAGTGTGTCTGGTTTGATGTGGAGGTCCTTGATCCACTTGGACTTAAGCTTTGTACAGGGTGATAAGCATGAATCCATCTGCATTCTTCTACATGTTGCCCTCCAGTTGAACCAGCACCATTTGCTGAAAATGCTATCTTTTTTCCATTGGATGGTTTTGGCTCCTTTGTCAAAAATCAAGTGACCATAGGTGTGTGGGTTCATTTCTGGGTCTTCAATTCTATTCCATTGGTCTATCTGTCTGTCTCTGTACCAATACCATGCAGTTTTTATCACTATTGCTCTGTAATACTGCTTGAGTTCAGGGATAGTGATTCCCCCTGAAGTCCTTTTATTGTTGAGGATAGCTTTAGCTATCCTGGGTTTTTTGTTATTCCAGATGAATTTGCAAATTGTTCTGTCTAACTCTTTGAAGAATAGGATTGGTATTTTGATGGGGATTGCATTGAATCTGTAGATTGCTTTTGGTAAAATGGCCATTTTTACTATATTAATCATGCCAATCCATGAGCATGGGAGATCTTTCCATCTTCTGAGGTCTTCTTCCATTTCTTTCCTCAGTGTCTTGAAGTTCTTATTGTACAGATCTTTTACTTGCTTGGTTAAAGTCACACCGAGGTACTTTATATTATTTGGGTCTATTATGAAGGGTGTCGTTTCCCTAATTTCTTTCTCGGCTTGTTTCTCTTTTGTATAGAGGAAGGCAACTGATTTATTTGAGTTAATTTTATACCCAGCCACTTTGCTGAAGTTGTTTACCAGCTTTAGTAGTTCTCTGGTGGAACTTTTGGGATCACTTAAATATACTATCATGTCATCTGCAAATAGTGATATTTTGACCTCTTCTTTTCTGATCTGTATCCCCTTGATCTCCTTTTGTTGTCTGATTGCTCTGGCTAGAACTTCAAGAACTATATTGAATAAGTAGGGAGAGAGTGGGCAGCATTGTCTAGTCCCTGATTTTAGTGGGATTGCTTCAAGTTTCTCTCCATTTAGTTTAATGTTAGCAACTGGTTTGCTGTATATGGCTTTTACTATGTTTAGGTATGGGCCTTGAATTCCTATTCTTTCCAGGACTTTTATCATGAAGGGGTGTTGAATTTTGTCAAATGCTTTCTCAGCATCTAATGAAATGATCATGTGGTTCTGTTCTTTCAGTTTGTTTATATAATGGATCACGTTGATGGTTTTCCGTATATTAAACCATCCCTGCATGCCTGGGATGAAGCCTACTTGATCATGGTGGATGATTGTTTTGATGTGCTCTTGAATTCGGTTTGCCAGAATTTTATTGAGTATTTTTGCATCGATATTCATAAAGGAAATTGGTCTGAAGTTCTCTTTCTTTGTTGTGTCTTTGTGTGGTTTAGGTATAATAGTAATTGTGGCTTCGTAGAAGGAATTCGGTAGTGCTCTATCTGTTTCAATTTTGTGGAATAGTTTGGATAATATTGGTATGAGGTCTTCTATGAAGGTTTGATAGAATTCTGCACTAAACCCGTCTGGACCTGGGCTCTTTTTGGTTGGGAGACCTTTAATGACTGCTTCTATTTCCTTAGGAGTTATGGGGTTGATTAACTGCTTTATCTGTTCCTGATTTAACTTCGATACCTGTTATCTGTCTAGGAAATTGTCCATTTCCTGAAGGTTTTCAAGTTTTGTTGAATATAGGTTTTTATAGTAAGATCTGATGATTTTTTTAATTTCCTCTGAATCTGTTGTTATGTCTCCCTTTTCATTTCTGATTTTGTTAATTTGGACGCACTCTCTGTGTCCTCTCGTTAGTCTGGCTAAGGGTTTATCTATCTTGTTGATTTTCTCAAAGAACAAACTTTTGGTTCTGTTGATTCTTTCTATGGTCCTTTTTGTTTCTACTTGGTTGATTTCAGCTCTGAGTTTGATTATTTCCTGCCTTCTACTCCTCCTGTGTGTATTTGCTTCTTTTTGTTCTAGAGCTTTTAGGTGTGCTGTCAAGCTGCTGACATATGCTCTTTCCTGTTTCTTTCTGCAGGCACTCAGCGCTATGAGTTTTCCTCTTAGCACAGCTTTCATTGTGTCCCATAAGTTTGGGTATGTTGTACCTTCATTTTCATTAAATTCTAAAAAGTTTTTAATTTCTTTATTTATTTCTTCCTTGACCAGGTTATCATTGAGTAGAGTATTGTTCAATTTCCACATATATGTGGGCATTCTTCCCTTATTGTTATTGAAGACCAGTTTTAGGCCGTGGTGGTCCGATAGCACACATGGGATTATTTCTATCTTTCTGTACCTGTTGAGGCCCATTTTTTGACCAGTTATATGGTCAGTTTTGGAGAAATTACCATGAGGAGCTGAGAAGAAGGTATATCCTTTTGCTTTAGGATAGAATGTTCTATAAATATCTGTTAAGTCCATTTGGCTCATGACCTCTCTTAGTCTGTCTACATCTCTGTTTAATTTCTGTTTCCATGATCTGTCCATTGATGAGAGTGGGGTGTTGAAATCTCCCACTATTATTGTGTGAGGTGCAATGTGTGTTTTGAGCTTTAGTAAGGTTTCTTTTACGTACGTATGTGCCCTTGTATTTGGGGCATAGATATTTAGGATTGAGAGTTCATCTTGGTGGATTTTTCCTTTGATGAATATGAAGTGACCTTCCTTATCTTTTTTGATGACTTTTAGTTGGAAATTGAATTTATTTGATATTATAATGGCTACTCCAGCTTGCTTCTTCTGACCATTTGCTTGGAAAGTTGTTTTCCAGCCTTTCACTCTGAGGTAATGTCTGTCTTTGTCTCTGAGGTGTGTTTCCTGTAGGCAGCAGAATCCAGGGTCCTCGTTGCATATCCAGTTTGTTAATCTATGTCTTTTTATTGGGGAGTTGAGGCCATTGATATTGAGAGATATTAAGGAATAGTGATTATTGTTTCCCTTTATATTCATATTTGGATGTGAGGTTATGTTTATGTGCTTTCATTCTCTTTGTTTTGTTGCCAAGACAATTAGTTTCTTGCTTCTTCTAGGGTATAGCTTGCCTCCTTATGTTGGGCTTTACCATTTATTATCCTTTGTAGTGCTGGATTTGTAGAAAGATATTGTGTAAATTTGGTTTTGTCATGGAATATCTTGGTTTCTCCATCAATGTTAATTGAGAGTTTTGCTGTATACAGTAACCTGGGCTGGCATTTGTGTTCTCTTAGGGTCTGTATGACATCAGTCCAGGATCTTCTGGCCTTCATAGTTTCTGGCGAAAAGTCTGGTGTGATTCTGATAGGTTTGCCTTTATATGTTACTTGAACTTTTTCCCTTACTGCTTTTAATATTCTTTCTTTATTTTGTGCGTTTGGTGTTTTGACTATTATGTGACGGGAGGTGTTTCTTTTCTGGTCCAATCTATTTGGGGTTCTGTAGGCTTCTCGTATGTCTATGGGTATCTCTTTTTTTAGGTTAGGGAAGTTTTCTTCTATGATTTTGTGGAAGATATTTACTGGTCCTTTGAGCTGGGAGTCTTCACTCTCTTCTATACCTATTATCCTTAGGTTTGATCTTCTCATTGAATCCTGGATTTCCTGTATGTTTTGGGCCAGTAGTTTTTTCTGCTTTACATTATCTTTGACAGTTGAGTCAATGATTTCTATGGAATCTTCTGCTCCTGAGATTCTCTCTTCCATCTCTTGTATTCTGTTGGTGAAGCTTGTATCTACAGCTCTTTGTCTCTTCTTTTGGTTTTCTATATCCAGGGTTGTTTCCATGTGTTCTTTCTTGATTGCTTCTATTTCCATTTTTAATTCCTTAAACTGTTTGATTGTGTTTTCCTGGAATTCTTTCAGGGATTTTTGTGTCTCCTCTCTATGGGCTTCTACTTGTTTATTTATGTTTTCCTGGAATTCTTTCAGGGATTTTTGTGTCTCCTCTCTATGGGCTTCTATTTGTTTATTTATGTTTTCCTGGAATTCTTTCAGGCATTTTTGCGATTCCTCCCTGTAGGCTTCTACTTGTTCTCTAAGGGAGTTCTTCACGTCTTACTTGAAGTCCTCCAGCATCACGATCAAAAATGATTTTGAAATTAGATCTTGCTTTTCCGGTGTGTTTGGATATTCCATGTTTGTTTTGATGGGAGAATTGGGCTCCGATGGTGCCATATAGTTTTTGTTTCTGTTGCTTGGGTTCCTACACTTGCCTCTCGCCATCAGATTATCTCTAGTGTTACTTTGTTCTGCTATTTCTGACAGTGGCTAGACTGTCCTATAAGCCTGTGTGTCAGGAGTGCTGTAGACCTGTTTTCCTCTCTTTCAGTCAGTTATGGGGACAGAGTGTTCTGCTTTCGGGGGTGTAGTTTTCCCTCTCTACAGGTCTTCAGCTGTTCCTGTGGGCCTGTGTCTTGAGTTCACCAGGCAGCTTTCTTGCAGCAGAAAAGTTGGTCTTACCTGTGGTCCCGAGGCTCAAGTTCGCTTGTGGGGTGCTGCCCACGGGCTCTCTGCAGCGGCAGCAACCATGAAGACCTGTGCCGCCCCTTCCGGGAGCTTCAGTGCACCAGGGTTCCAGATGGTCTTTGGCTTTTTCCTCTGGCATCCGAGATGTGTGTGCAGAGAGCAGTCTCTTCTGGTTTCCCAGGCTTGTCTGCCTCTCTGAAGGTTTAGCTCTCCCTCCCACAGGATTTGGGTGCAGAGAACTGTTTATCTGGTCTGTTTCCTTCAGGTTCCGGTGGTGTCTCAGGCAGGGGTCCTGCCGCTCCTGGGCCCTCCCCCACGGGAGCCCAGAGGCCTTATACAGTTTCCTCTTGGGCCAGGGATGTGGGCAGGGGTGAGCAGTGTTGTTGGTCTCTTCTGCTCTGCAGCCTCAAGAGTGCCCACCTGACCAGACGGTTGCGTCTCTCTCTCACGGGGTCTGGGCTGTTTGTTTGTTTTTAACATAATATTTAATAGTTGATGTTGCCCTGAACATATTATGTAATCAAAGAGTCCTTGAAATTTTCATTCTAATGCTTCTACCTCCTTAGTCCTGGGAATACAGCCTGTGTCAACTTTTGTATTCTATGCTTCAGATTTGGTTTCAATAAACATTGAACAATTAGTTCATATGTAAAATATCTACATAATTTATTGAAATAAATATTCACAAAGAAATTGCATAACAGTATAGTTTCAGCTAAAATAAAACTTAAATTACAATAGATCTCCTCAAAGATCTATGGTTAAATCAGCTTTTAAATTTTTTTATCATTCATCTGCATAAATTTTCTTTTTTTTCCCCTTTCCCTATTTCTGATTGATTATAAGATGTTACATAGAATGCAGTCTGCGATTTGTTTTCTCTTGCTCTCTCTTGCTCAGTTTTAAAGAAAGTCGACATCATGAAATGATAGGTCAACGAGAGGAATACTTCTAAGTCCTTTCCCTGATTTCTGTTTACTTTATACTTTTCTTCATTTGTTTATTAATTTATGCACTTTATATCCTGATTGGGCCATTGCTCCTTCTCCTTCACCAACCAATCCTTACAAACCTCTCCATTCGCTACCTCCTCCCCTTCTCATTAGAGAATGTGATGACCCATTGGGTACCACCTTGCACTGGGATTCATGTTGCTGTAGAAGTTTATCATCTTCCACTCTGGCCAAACCAGCCAGTAGAGCTAGGGAAAGGTGATGCAAAATCTTTAGCAAAGTTAGAGACAATCCCTACTACAATTGTTAGGAGATCCACTTGAAAAACAAGTTGCACATCTGCTACAATAATGTAGGGGCCTATGTCCTCCCATGCAATGCTTTTTTTGTTCAGCATTGAAGGTAATTCAGTCTCTTGAGCCTCCATGGTCTCATGTTATTTGACTCCGTATGTCTTCTTATAGTGTCTATGCCCCTCCAGCTTTCTCAATTCTATCCCATTAGACTCCTCAAGCTCTACCAGATATTCAGTTGTAAGTCTCTGCATCTGTTTTTGTTTGCCTCTGAGAGGATGCTCCCCAGACCACTCACTCACCACTTATCGCCCCCCCCACACACACGCATGCACACACACGCACACACACACATGCACACACACACATGCACACACACGCACACACACACACACACACACACACACACACACACACACACACACACACACAACTCACTCCCTGCATCCCCCTTCCCTGTAGCATCAACTTTTTGCAGGAGTGAACACATCCTCACCCACTAAGGCCAGACAAGGCAGACTTCAGCTACATATGTGCTAGGTGCTGCAGACCAGCTCCTGTGTGCAAGCACTTCATGGCATCATTAATAGTGTCAGAGTTTGATGCATGTCCATGGGATAAATCTCAAATTGACTTTTACTTAAATCTCTGCTCCATGTTTGTCCCTGCATTTCTAGTAGGAACAATTCTGGATAAAAAAAGTATGAAGTTAGGTTGGTGACCCTATCACTCCACTGGGAGTCCTGTCTAGATACTAGAGGAGGACTCTTCAGATTCTATCTCCACACTCTTGGACATTTCAGCTAAGGTCATAACCATTGAGTACTAGGAGCTTCTTACATTCCATTTCTCTGAGAATTTCCAGAACTTCCCTCCTTACTACCACAGTTGCAAATTTCCATTCATGTTTCTCATCCATCTTAGATTCTCTCCTGTCTTTCCCACTGATCCTGCCCCCTTTCCCTCCCCCATACCCCATCCTACCCAGGCTCCCCTCCCTCTACCTCCCATAATTATTTTTCCCTCTTCTAAGTGATATTGAAGCATCCTCAATTAGCCCTTCTTGATTGTTAAATATCTTATGGTCTGTGAGTTTTATCATGGATATTCTGCATTTTATCTAATATCCACTTATCAGTGAGCATATACCAAGCATTTTGTTTTGAGTCTCGGTTACCACACTCAGAATATTTTCTAGTTCTGTCCATTTGCCTGCAAAATTCATGATGTCCTTGTTAAAAGCTGAATATTTTTCATTGTGAAAATGAACCACACTTTCTTTTTCCATTTTTTTGGTTGAGGAATATCTGGTTTTATTCCAACTTATGGCTATTATGAATAAGATTGCTATGAACATAGTGGAGCACATGTATTTATGGTATGGTGGAGCATCTTTTGGGTATATGTCTAGGAGCATTCTAGCTGGTTCTTCAGGCGGAATTCTTTTTGATTTTTGAGGAATGGCCAGATAGATTTCCAGAGGAGTTGTACCAGTTTGCTTCCAAATAACAATGAAAGAGTGTTCTTCTTTCTCCACATACTTCCCAACATGTGCTGTCATTTGGGCTTTTATCTTAACCTTTCTGACTAGTGTAAGGTAGAATCTTGTTATTGTATTGATTTGCATTTCCCTGATGATTAAAAATGTTGAACATTTCCTCTAAGTGCTTCTTGGACATTAGAGATTCCTCTGTTAACAATTCTCTGTTTGGCTCTGCATCTGTTTTAATGTGATGGTGAGTGAAGCATCATCATTTCAGAAGACAGTTATGCTAGATTCATGTCCACAAGCATAGCATAGTGTCATTAATAAGTGTCAAGGATTGGCTCTCTCACATGGGATGTGCCTGATTTAGGCCAGTGTTGGTTGGGCCATTCTGGCAATCTCTATTTCACATTTGTGCCTGTCTATTTTCTAAGGAAGACAATAAGCAGCATTTTAAAGAGTAGCACTGTAGAGGGCGATGTAGAGGGCCGCAATAACATGCGCCACCACTAGATGGCGCTGGCTTCCACTGTGCCCCACGTGGAAGGCCGAGTCAGTCAAGATGGCGCCAGCCTTCGCTGCGCCAGCTGGCCCCCCTATCAGGAAGTTAACTGCGCATGTGCAAGAGTGCCTTCCTGCCAGGTCTTTGCCCATTCCGGGGCGTGCCTGATGAGATCATGAGTAAACAACCAATCAGGCGTGGATGCGTGCCCGAGGGTTAAATAGGCGCGCCTGGCTGGCGCGCGGGGCTTCTCCATGAGATAGGAATAAAGTATCACTCATAGCAAGAATTTCTATGTCTCGCGTGCTTCTTGCCGGCGGAAAGTCGCGCGCGGGACATAGCACAAAGGCAGAGAGTATAAATACATTCGGTACTTCCTGTTATGTTTTGATAGACATACCAGCAAGGTTTTTCTATTGAAATTAGCAATTTATATGGAAAACATCAAATCACTTATTACATTTAAATTTTTTTTATCTTTATTAACTTGAGTATTTATTATTTACATTTCGATTGTTATTCCCTTTCCCAGTTTCAGGGCCAACACTCCCTAACCCCTCCCTCTCCCCTTCTACATGGGCTTCCGCTCCCCATCCTCCCCCCATTACCAACCTCCCTGCAACAATCATGTCCACTAGGGATTCAGTCTTGGCAGGACCAAGGGCTTCCCCTTCCACTGGTGCTCTTACTAGGCTATTCATTGCTACCTATGAGGTTGGAGCCCAGGGTGAGTCCATGTATAGTCTTTGGGTAGTGGCTTAGTCCCTGGAAGCTCTGGTTTGTAGGCATTGTTGTTCTTATGGGGTCTTGAGCCCCTTCAAGCTCTTCTAATCCTTTCTCTGATTCCTTCAACAGGGGTCCCTTTCTCAGTTCAGTGGTTTGCTGCTGGCATTTGTCTCTGTATTTGCTGTATTCTGGCTGTGTCTCAGAAGAGATCATCCAGTTCCTGTCAGCCTGTACTTCTTTGCCTCATCCATCTTATCTAGTTTGGTGGCTGTATATGTATGGGCCACATGTGGGGCAGACTCTGAATGGGTGTTTCTTCTGCCTCTGTTCTAAACTTTACCTCCCTATTCCCTGCCAAGGGTATTCTTGTTCCCCTTTTAAAGAAGGAGTGAAGCATTCACATTTTGGTCATCCCTCTTGAGTTTCATGTGTTTTGTGCATCTAGGGTAATTCAAGATTTTGGGCTAATAGCCACTTATCAATGAGTGCATAACATGTGTGTTTTTCTGTGATTAGGTTACTTCACTCAGGATGAATTTCTTAATCATACCAAACAAAATTATTTCAGCATTAAGTATTCAACCATCAGAACACAGTTCCTTCTCTAAAAGTTAATTCAATCTGAACAATGTTTATGGCAGGAAAAACTGAGCCATAAGGGTTAAATTTGAGGTGAATATTAGATTATTATAGTATCATCTGGGGCTCTACAACAGTAAAGAATTCTTCATTAATTAAAATCAATTCCACACTAACTACATGTCAGAGTTTATTTCCTGGAACATTGGTTTGCAAATATGTGGGGAACTGAAAACACATCCACTTATGTACATTGAGTACTTAGATCTGAACATTAAGTTCTGTTGAATTTAAAGAAGGAATGTTAAAAATGCAACTAAAAATTTCCATCTGTTTTCAAATATTTTTCTTAAGTCGTATCTACTTCTCTGGTTCACCTGGGACAATTAGGAGACACTATCCTAAGATAATCACTCATTTAGAAAAAATGACTTATCAGACTTCACTGTTAACAGTTCTTTTACCCATCACTGCACTACCAGGATGATTGCTTTAAATTGAGACTCCTTACACTGTCAGAATGGCAAAGATCAATAACACAAGTGACAACTCATGGCTGCGTGGATGTGGAAGGAACAGTCATCCATTGATAGTCTTCATGTAAACTTATACAGCCACTGAAAAAATCAGCGTGGTGCTTCAAAAAGATGGAAATTCATCTACTTCATGATCCAGATAGGTCAATTTTGGGCATATATAAAAATGACACTTCATTCTACCACAAGAACAAATGCTTAAGCTGGAGGTAGCCAAGTCTCTGCCAGGAAAATGTGCATGAGTGTAATGCAGAGAGATCTCCTTAAGGTGAGGCCTAAGGATCTGGTTCCCTACAGGGCAAAGACCTGTGGGGATGTTCATGCAGCACCTCCTGGCCTTTCCTGAGAGAATGCAAGGTTCACTTTTGCTTTGGTTTTTACATTCTTAGCTTTTCTATTGGAAGTCTTTACTTTCACTTTGTCTGTGACAAACATTTCCCCAGAATCAGGAGAAGAGAGCCTGGACTATGATTTGTTCTTTTTTGTCTCAAATGAATGTGGGGGTCGAATAGATTCCTACTCCTTTATTTGTTAATAATAGAGATATGGTTGAGTCAACAGGAGGGATGGTCTTGAATCCTAGTGCACTGGAAAGGTATTCCTTTCCAGTGTGAAGGTATTCTGTATAAAGCATTCAAATAATTGAGGAGATAGTCCCACCTGGTATTCTGTTATTCTAAAACAATGTTCCCATTACTGAGAGTCGGTTGTGTCCAAATGAGCTTTAAGGTCAAACAAGATCCATGAAAATCACAGAAAAACCAAGGTTGATGCTAAGGTAGGAAGTAGATAGATCTCTATAAAATGACAACATTGACCATTGAACATAGACTGGTCAAGTTAATGCTACATAGAGCCTTTACCACATGTTACATTCTCTAGGTTATGGGCTAAAGGAAGAAATGTAAATCCAAACCAATCCTCAAACCCTTTTATCAGCAATACTGTCCACTGGGAATGTAAGGAACTTCTGGCAAAAAGCTTGTGGGAATAACCTACCAATTTCTGATTCAATTGAAAGCTTACTCCATGATACAGACCACATACCCAACGCTGATTAAGTTACACAAACACAGGACACACACAGAGGACACACACACACACACACACACACACACACACACAGCGACACACGCACACAAAGAGAGAGAGAGAGAGAGAGAGAGAGAGAGAGAGAGAGAGTTGAGGGAGCTCAGATCCCTAAGGTAAGTGCAAATATTACCAATCATAAAAATAATTTAAATATTGTTCCTAAATCTATCCTCATAGATCAGAGCCTCGCTCAACCATCATTCAAAAAATATCAACCAAAGATATGGAAAAGAGCAAAACAAATAAACAAATACCTCCTTCATCAGACAGGAAAAAATATAGAGGCCCACAGACAGATATTATGCAGAAAGACTGATCTTGGTGCACACAGGTTTTGTTCTTTTTTTGTTTGTTTGTTTGGTTGGTTGATTGGTTATTTTATTTATTTACATTTCAAATGTTATCCCCCTTCTGTGTTTCCTCTCCACAAAACCTCTATCCCATCCTCCCTCCCCCCTGCTTCTATGAGGGTGCTCCCCCACCCACCTACCCTTACTTTGGTTATCTCTAGCAAATCTTTCACTTTAGAGCTCAGGGAACTCAGAGGAAGAGAAACCGGAAAGAATAGAGTCATAGGAGACTGAAGACACCAGAAGAACAAGTACTTCTAAAAAGATCTTAGCAAACCACATATAAAAGCATAGAGACTGAAATAGCAAGAACAAGGATGGTAGTGGTCTGTTTCACGTATGTACCATTCATGAATGTATGCTCTCTGTTCAATATTTTTGGGACTCCTTATTGTGTAACAAGTAGTTTTATTATTTAATGTCTGTGGCATATATAATAAATGTTACTTTAATTACATATACTTGCTGGTTTTGTGTGTCAACTTGACACAAGTTAGAGTCATCAGAGAGGAAGAAGACTCAGTGGAGAAAATGTCTCCATTAGATTCACCTGTAAGGCATTGTCTCAATTAGTGATTGTAAAGAAGGGACGCGTGTTTGTGTATGCCATTGTGGAGTTGTTTATCTTCTGTTCTACAAGAAAGCAGGCAGAGCAAAGCATGACAAGTAAACAGGAAGCAGCACCGCTCCATGTACACTGCATTAGCTCCCGCCTCCAGGTTCCATCTCTGCTTGCGTTTCTGTCCTGACTTATTCCAAAGATGAGCTTCAGGTCTGGAAGTACAAGCTAAATTAGCACCTTCCTCCCCAACTTGCCTTATAGTGATGGTATTTCATCATAGCAGTAGAGTTCCTAACTCAGAAAACATGTAAACATAGTTTTAGACAAATACATTTTAAATAAACTTAATCTCTTTCTTTATACTAAGAGCAGTTAAACAAATCTAACTGTATGGTATGCTTTTGTTATAACCTTAAAAGTTAAATTGCTCATCAAAAATTTGAAATATACTACATGAAATTTAAATTCATCACTCAGTATCAAGGCTCTTTAAAGGACAAATGTATCCATGCTGACTGGATTTTAATAATATAATATGTTGTTTTTTATCATTTGCTTGTGAATTATAAAATCTATTTGGCAATATGTGTATATATATGTATATATATTAAATTCAAGTGATTTCTCTAAATACGGGGCAAATATATATAAATAATATTAAACAACAATCGATATCAAGTTCACATACATATTTTTGTTTGTGACTTAAGTGGATGAATAAACAATTGAATATGCTAATTTTAAATCATATACATGGAAGGCGTGAGAGAACACTACTACTGTTACTCTAGCAAACATTGACGATTTTACGTTAGGGCATTTAAAAAATCCTTTCATTGTAAAATATATAATACAATAGTGCAACGAATAAAAAAAAGTCTGTCACATATTTTGATTTATAAACTATTTTGACAGCATCACTTTAGTAGCTTCTAGTTCTTATTTAGTACATAATTCACATGGCATAAAGATTCATTTGAAGGGGAAAGTGTTAATCCCTCCCTAAGTTTCTGTGTGAGCCACAGTAAAGTTTTTGGATACCTGATTAAAATGATTTAGAAAAGTCTGATTCAAAGTCTCAGTCTAATTTATTCTCAGTAGCATGCATGAATCTCTTTCCAATGAAAGATGTTGCTATGGCTGTTCGTATAGAGACACAATTTTATTTATGTTTTCTGTAAAATATTTTTTCACTGGAAAATTTTTCTGAAAGATTTTGTTGTGGAGAACCACTATCTAGAATATGTTACAGATTTTGCTAAATTTGAATTTTGTCCTGGAAATAATGCTTCCCTACTGTACACATAAAATTGTCGTGTTGGTTTTCCACCTGCAAATGGTTGTGATGGGCACATTATCATTTATATAGAAAAGATGATTTTTCACAGATGAGTGAACATTATATTTTATTCTTCTCATACCTATTACCCAGAGCAAGTATATGCTATGGACACAGAATATAGATAAGTGTAAAGGTATATATGTACAGAATAATGAATGTTAATAATATTGTAGATATATACTGACTAGAAAATATATTGTGTGCAGACAAAGCACATGATAATATGGAAAAAGTGATTTGGTATTGCTTTCAGGAAAGAGTTAATGTTATGAATAAGGCAGAATCCACTTTTATGATATGTGGTATTCATGGATGCCTGTGATAGAGATAGTATAATTTTAAAGAAATGCTAAGTAATAAACAAAAACATTACATAGAACATGAATTTCACATCTTAATGATATTTTTGTCTAAGAATGTTTTAAATAATTCATTAAATCCAGTAAGGTAAAAAATAACTGTTAGATTTTATCTTTCTGGAATTTAGGTCACAGATACATAAAATTTTATTTCTTCAATAAGACATTTACACTGCAATGTTAAAAACAGAAAAATAAGCTAGAGATTTTCCTAAAGCAGAATTAACACTGTGATAAATTAAGAATCAGGATGCTACAGGACAGATTAAAGATACCTTTAACTATGCTACAACAGATGGTATCAAAATGTACCCTAAACCTGAATGAATGTCCCACTTAGGATGATCTAGATGGAGCATTTTCAAGGAGTAGAAATGCAGTGGATAACAGCAACCTAGGGAATTTCGAAGAAAAAGCAATTGGGAATTGTGAGCAAGGTAGACTACAGAATGTAGTACATAAGTACTTGCTTGCTTGGTAGCAACTCCCTGTTTAATCCACATGTGTGCTACGTTGGTTTGTACTTGTAAAACTGAAAGTGTGGGAAGGTAAATGCATCAGTGTAGTTCTGAAATGTTACATCATTTTGCTTTCTTTGATTTTGCAACAATTTCACAATTATCTTTTAAATTTAGAAAACAAGTATATAATTTACTGAAAATTGCTGCCTAGCATACTGGGGTCACATATTCCATCCCCACCAATAATGAAAAAGAGTTCTTAAGGAAACGGGAAACCAGTAGGTGGAGCCCTCTTGCCTTTAATCCTAGCATTCCAGAGGCAGAGGCAGGCAGATCGCTCTGAGTTCTAGACTAGCCCGGTTTACAGTGAGCATTCCAGAGGCAGCGCTCAGTTATACAAAGAAACAATGTCTAGTACATGCAAAAGAGAGATAGAGGAAAAGGAAGAGTGAGAGGGATGAATAAGAAGAGAAGAATGAAGAGGAGGAGGGAGAGGAGGAGGGAGAGGAGGAAAAGGAGGAGGAGGAAAGAAGAAACTTTAAAGTATATATGTAATGTGCTGAAACAATGCAAATATATTCTGGATCTTGGTGTTTTTTTTTTATCCCAATTGATATTTTAATGCATTCTATCTTCATAGTTTCCATTGAAAATTTAAAGTTGAAAATTATGCAACTCAAACTTGTGTTATGTGACCTGTATGAAAACTGACCCAGAAGTCCAATATGGTTTTCAATATAAGGCAAAGGTTCATTACTTAATTCAGCTGTGCTAATACTAACATTAGGCTCTGAAGGGAAAAGAAAATTACCTGAAAAAATATGAAGAGATATATTTACATATTAATTCTATAATGTAAAATACAGAAAACAATGAACTACAGCAATTTTTCTATGATAGATTACAAAACACCACATTTAATATCAAAAATTATAACATTCAAAGACATGTAAAGCCTTTGTCTGATGATAAATCTAGAAAAAGCTTAATTAATATTATAGAATCTCAAATAAAATGAGAATGTTTCAGATATAATAAATTGTTACTTATGTGGCAATTATCATTAAAATAATCATGAACTATACTATGAATGATTTTCTATTATTCTCTTTAAATCTAAGCAAAGCAACATTAAATTAAAATTATTCTGCATTATATCTTTGTATCATTAATTTTCTTTTCTGTTTTACACATTATTACAGGTATGGATTTTAAATAACATTTACAGCCTGAATTACCTTTTCTTATATACAGAAAATTTGATACTAGAAATGAACAATGCAGCTTTTAATTTAAATTTATTGATTACTACTGAGCTATATCCTAGATGACATTTGCATTTCAAAAATATTTTAAATGATTATTAATAAATGATTAAATATGGTCTATTTTCATGTTCACTAATACTCAAGGCCACTTTTCTCAAATATATCTCTAGCAAGTCCAAATGGGGAAACAGGCAATTTTCAATGTCCATCCTTCAATTCATAACCCAGGCTTATTTCCATCTTTGTTGCAGCCTATCTACTGTAATCTCTTACTCTCTTCCTCCCTTCCTAATGCTCTAAGTTACTGTCCTATCTTCCTTCTTCCTTACTCTATTCCTTAGTTTCAGCCACCAACATTTCAGGATCATTTCCCATGAAAACCTGCAACCATCCATGGCTCTAAATCAGATAAGTAAATTTCACTCCCATTACTCTACTACAAATCCAATTCCCCAGCTTCATTGATAGTCTTGGAGAACATATGCAGGGGCCTCTCTTCCACTCTTCTCCATTCCCTATGATCCATTACAACAGATCATAATAACATGCCCACCTTTCATCACCCTAGTGGACATACATTACCTCTCATTCCTTCCTGATATTAAAAGTGGACAAGAGAAATCAAATCAACCAATTGCATCTTGGGTAATTCAAGCTTTTTGGCTAATATCTATTTATCAATGAGTGCATTACCAAATGTGTTTTTCTGTGATTGGGTTACCACACTCACAATGATATTTTCTAGTTCATTCCATTTGCCTATGAATTTCATGAAGTCATCATTTTTGATAGCTGAGTAGTACTCCATTGTGCAGATGTACCACATTTTTTGAATCCATTTCTCTGTTAAAGGGCATTTGGGTTCTTTCCAGATTCTGGCTATTATAAATAAGGCTGCTATGAACATAGTGGACCATGTGTCTTTGTTGTATGTTGGAACATCTTTTGGGTATATACACAGGATGGGGCACACACACACACACACACACACACACACACACACAAACACACATACTCAGTCACCAAAACTAGATAAGATTGATGAAGCTAAAAAGTGTATGCTGAAAGGGACCAGATATAGATCTCTCCTGAGAAACTCATCCAGAGCATGTCCAATACAGAGGTCAATGCTAGCAGCAAACCACTGCATTGAGAACAGGACCCCCTTTCGGGGAGTTAGAGGAAGGACTGAAAGAGCTGAAGGGGCTTGCAACCCCATAAGAACAATGCCAACCAGAGCTGCCAGCGACTAAAATACTACCAAAAACTATACATAGACTAACCCAGGGTTCCAACTACATATGTAGCAGAGAATAACCTTGTTGGGGCACCTGTGGAAAGTTAAGCCTATGGTCCTGCCAAGGTTGGATGTCCAGTGCAGGGGAATGTCAGGAAGGGGGGGCAGTAAGGGAGAGTGGAGATGGGGGAACACCCATATTGGGGAAGGGAAAGGGGAGGGGAGGGGGGTTCTTATGCACAAGAAACCAGGAAAGGGAATAACATTTGAAATGTAAATAAAGAAATATATCTAATAATTTTTTTCAAAAATATCAAAAAATAACAACCAGGATAATATGTCTTCACCAGAGCCTGAAGTGGACCATGAGAAAGGTAATAGAGCTGAAGCACAAGACATGGTCCTGTAAATAGAATATATATATATATATATATATATATATATATATATATGCCTATGATTAACAAAATTAAATTAATAAATCCATCAATGAAATATATAAGAACACAGACAGTGGAATGAAATGAAAAGAAAAAAAAAGACTTCAAGACATGAATGAAGAAATTGAATCAAGACAAAAACTGTAAATGAGGAAAAATCCATCAACAAGGAGGCCAGAATCGCAAATGGAATATGAGTATTGAAAAAGAGATTCTTAGGCATTGAAGGCAAAAGAGAAGATCTGGATACCACAGATAAATGAAAATATTAAATCTGAAAGAAAATGCAGGCACATAATTCGAAGGAAATCTCAAATTCTATGAAATAACTAAGTCTAAGAAAAAAAGAAGCGTGTAAATGAGAACACATATTATCCAGGCAAAGAAAATACATAAACAATAAAATTGTAGAAGAAAATATTTCTAATCTAAAGAAGAAGGGGCTTATCAAGGCATAAGGAGTATTCAAAACATCAAATAGACTAGACCACAAAATGAAGTCCTTTCACACATATGATTAAAACACTCAACATACATATTAGCGCTGGTTAGTAGATTCAGTGGCCAGTATCTTCTTGCTCTCCATCCCTGTTGGCTTCTATAGCCCCCCTTTCCACAGTGGTCCCGAATATACAAAAGGAGGGACCTGAAATAGACCTACAATTTGTGAATTTCTACACCTGCTCCCATCTACGGCCTGAAGAATCCTCTATGAAGATATCTGGCCTGGCTACTGATCCATGAGTGCAATGGTTTGTATTTACTTGGCCCAGGGAATGGCACTATTTGGAAGTATGGCCTTGTTGTAGTACATGTATCACTGTGGATGTGGGCTTTAAGACCCTGGCTAGCAGCCTTGAGATGAAGATGTAGAGTTCTTAGCTTCTCCTGACCCAGGCCTGCCAAGATGCTGTCATGTTTCTATGTTGATGATAATGGACCAAAATCTGAATCTGTAAGTCAGCCCTAATTAAATGCTGTTCTTAAAAGAGTAGCTGTTGTTGACCCCCACAACAACCAGTCAACTTAGGTACCTCGAATGTGAGTTTAGGAATTAAATAACAAGGATGAGAGAAGAATGGAGCCAAGACAAAGTTCTGATCAAGGCTCAATTTTATTGCAAAGCAGAAAGCTTATAAAGGCAAAAACCATAAGCCCAACTCCTAGATATGATTGATGACATAAGTCACCTCATGCTGGCAGCCAATGGCATAGGTTTCCATTTCTCAGCACAGGTCGCTCTTATTAGGTCAAAAGTAGAACTCCAAACTCAGCTGGGGAAATTCTACTAAGTGATGTGACAGCAAAATTAGTTGATGTGGCAACTCCCACTATGTAGATCATGGCAGAAGCTCCACAAGTAGCCTCCTTGGTCATGGTGTCTGTTCACAGCAGTAAACTACAACAGAAGTTGATATGAAGGACTAGGGTGTTTCTGAAATATGCTTGATCATACTATTGTCTGGAAGAATGTAGATTTTGAGACTTTGGATTTGGAAAGCAGTGCAATGCTTTAAGTGAGGCTCAATGGACTCTCCTAGTAAAAGTAAGAACAACTTTGTGGTTGAGAGTGATTTAAGATGGTTTGGTGGAGAATTTCAGTATGTGGACTAGAAACTGATTTTTTGGGGGTATTTTGTTTAAGAATGTGGGTTTTTTTTGCCATTTTCTGAGGAGTCTATCTTAGATTCAGATCTAAGATAAAGAGTTTTGTATTAATTGCATTGACAAAGGAAGACTCAAAAAGTCCAGCACAGACTTTGTTCTCTGTTTAAGTCTCATGAAGAGCATTTTGAACAAACTTAGCAAGCTTAGAAAGGAAAAATATAAAATGTATGGTTCAAGTATTAAAGAGGCATCAGGCAGTGAAATGGAGCTGAAGCCCATGTTCTAGGAAGTAACAGATTAAGGGATTTGGGGGCAATATTGTACACAGCCAAGTTTAGATCTAGGCATAGTGGTATACATGTTTAATTCCAAGACCAAAACCAAACAGATCTCTGAGTTCAAGGACAGCATGGGACAAAGCTGGTTCTAGGTGAAGAAAAGCATAAATCCAGGCATGGTGGAACACACCTTTAATCCCAGCATTACAGCATTAGAAGAGACAGAGCCATGCAAATCTCTGAGTTCTAGGTCAATATACCAAGAAAATCTAGGAATGCCAAGCTTGGGCATAGAGGGAATAGGAAAACACAAAGCTATTAATAGAATAAGATGGGACATGTTTCAGTCCCAGAAAGCAGCAGAACTCAGCAACTTCGAACATGTGGCTCTGACTTTAGAGTGAAAACTAGAAGTGACTGCTGGGACAATTCATGCAGGTTAGCTGGAGCTAAGAATTTAGTGGTGTTTAAGAAGAAGCCAGCATCATTGAGATGAAATCTTCTAGGAAATGTTTTCTGAGAACACAAAGAAGCTGTGTTGCAGAGATAGCCAAGGTTGTACCTTGAACTTCAGCTGTACTGGGTAATGTGTAATAGTCATCCAGGTGGTACTGGTTTTGAAGGCATTAACGGGTCAAATAGAGCAGCTGAGCCTTGGCACTGTGAGAGGCCATGGAAGGCCATTGGTAAGGGTTCAGTCTCAGTTGCAGTTGATGTCCCAAGACTGAAGGGGTCATGCAAAGGATTTGAGGCTTGGTACCATGAAGAAAACCTATGAGAGGCTATTGGTAAATTCTAGTTGTCATGGAAGATCCCAGAATACTAGAGATGTCAGTATCATGGAATGATTACCAAGAACAACAGCAGCAGTGGAGTGGATCATCCTGAGCTTAGATAGCTACAGAGGGCAGAGCTGGAGAAGTGATGCCAGCCCTTTGGAGGAACCCAGAAGTTCATGGAAGAATCCCAGACATTAAAACAAGTATCTGTGACATTGAAGATACTTGGAAACTCAAAGATTTTGGAAATTCGAGAGACATAGGCTATCTCCTGAAGAATGCTGCTAACAAGGACCAGAACCAGCCCAGGAAAAGAAGTTACTTGCTGTCAACAAAGATGGAAGAAGAGTTGGAGATCTGACTACTTGGACATCAGACATGGAGATGCAAAATTTGGCCTTTGCCCAGCTGGTTTCCTGTCTTGATTCACAGATTACACTTAAGTGATTAGATGGATCTCAGAAGAGAGTACTAACTTTGGACTTTCAACACTGTCGATATTTGGCCAACAAATAAATTTAATGTATCCTAGTACCAACACTGGAAACTTTGTCTGCATACAACATATGGCTAGTTGTGACTCTGTATCCCAAAGTACTAGAAATTCTTATTAAGATCATCTTCATGATCTTCACAAAATCCAGAAAATGTCCACTACTTTGGGTTTCTACACAACCTCCAAATGCCCCCACAATTCCAGATGTTTCTAGTGCTCCAACCCATCTCCCCTTTACCTGATCTACCCTGTCAACTCTCAACCCCATCTGCCTCCAAACATCCCATAAAGTCTACTCTATTTTCTTCTTCCAGTAGATTATTGTATCCTCTATAGACCCCACTTCTTCATCTAACTTGTATAGATTGAAGCTTGATCATCATTTCCTTAACAGCTCATATTTTAAGTGAATACATATCATATTTATCTTTCTGGGTTTGGATACTTCATTGAGGATGATATTGTTTCATTTCTCTGTATAGAGGAATTTTAATCCAACAACATATCTGCATTGGCAAGTGATTGAATCTAAAGACTTTCGAGATCTATGTGATCTGGCTGCATTACAGACATCCTTTTAATACATGCACTCAGTTGTTGAGATTTGGTTATGTATTGTAATGTAAAGTGCAGTCCACAAGATATAGTTGCTTCAAAAACAAAAAAATCTACATATCGTCCCAAGTGATACTATGTCACGTTGCCCTCAAATTAATTCTGACTGGTAAATAAGGATGACTACAGCCTATAGCTGGGCAGAAGTAAGGTAAGTGGTGCTTAGCATCCTGGCCTGGATTCTGAAGAGACCACACGGAGGAGGAAAATTGTAAATGTAGATGGAACCCACCTTGGATTAAGTGAGGTGTGAAAACATGTCCCTGATACCTGGCCAGTTAGAGTTAAGAGCAGTCAAGATAAATCATAGTAATAATTGGAGGTTATCAATAGCAAAGTAGTTTCTAATACCACAGAGGGTAGATATATGCCCTGCTCCTGTGCTGTTTAAGACTTACTCCAAATATAAAGGTTATTTGTGTATTTTATCCAGAAACTAGATGATTTATGTAGGGTAGAAACCTTGGGTTGCAATTTGAAATTTCTACAACTCTAAGGAGACAGAGACATACAGATCTCCGAGTTCTATACAGACAGTTCAGTTAGTGAGTTGAACAGCAATGCAGTGTTGTAGAGCTCATGGCAGTTAAGTTTGTGGAACTCAGAAGCAGAATTTTTAGGAACAGTCTTATTTAGACAGACAGATTACAAAGAGAATAAGCGCAACACAGGTGAAGACAGGGTGATCAAAAAATGGTAAGAAGCCAGAAGATTAGAATAGATTACCAAAGTTAGCTTTGAGGCCAAACAAAACAATTCATTGAGAAGCAAGGGAAGCCACATTGAATCAATCAGCTTGGAGAGGCATTTTAGCCAGAACAGCTTAATTGATCCATTCAGAGTTCAGAAAGAGTTAAAAATGGTGAGTTTATTCAAAAGTAAGCCTCGGAGATGAGAATTGCATCAGGTGAAGCTACATCTACATGCCTGCAAATATCATGCTGTTGTTCAACAGCTTAGTAATACTACATTGTAAAAGTATACTTCATTTTGCTTATCAATTTTTCTGTTGAGTCACATCTGGTTTATTTTCATGTTCTGGCTATTATGAATAAACCACAATGAACATAGTTGAGCAAGTATCCGAGGGGGAGGATGGAGCACCCTTTGGGTGTATGTCCAAAATGGTCTTGAGGAAGATTGATGCACAATTTTCCATGCCACCATTATTCCAAAACATCGTGTAGGTAAATAAGATTATAGGTTGAGGATATTGGGGCTGGGCTGGTGTCCTGTGTTTCTCCATTTATAGCCTATAGAGTACTTCTTATACCAAAATGCCTAGAACCTATGGGTGAAAGCTCAGTGCGTGAACCATCGTGGAGCCTCCACTGATGCAAACAAAACAAACAAACAAACAAAAAACAATAGGGTAGCTACTTGTAAAAGATTATAAATGTATTTTATACTTATTTCTCTGTACAGAATTTAACTCTAAATAGATCAAAGAAGTCATAAGAAGCCCTGATACAATCTGAGAGAACAACAACAACAACAAACTGTGGAGAATATGATAGATCTCATTGACACAGGAAAGTACATTCTGTGTAGAATACCAATAACACTAGAATTAAGATTAACAATTGGACCTCATGAAATTGAAGAGCTTCTATATGGCAAACAAAGAACACCATTTGCCTAAAGAAGCAAGTTATATAATGTGACAACTTTTAACCAAAATGTACATCTGAGGGCTGTTTTTTAAATTAAGTAACAATTCAAAAGGAAACACCCCCAGAAATCCAGAAAAGCGTAACCAACTAGCATTGTCAGGACTGATAATTTTATCTAGTTATTTATCTAAAAAAATATTCATTTTGAGAGGTTGGCTCAGTATTGAGCTGTGTGTGGTTTCTTTGTTTATTTCTTTGAATAATTATTTGTTTTTAGTTTCCATGAAATTTGAGAATACTGGAGAGAGTAATGAATAGCAAAAACACTTTAAATATATAATTGGGTCTTGTTCATATTTTTTTTTCAGGACTTTTTTTGTTTAACAATTTACACAGCTGCTAGATAGCATTTGTTGATGATCCAATAAAAAGAGCATAAAAATAATTACATGATTTTGGGCATGTATTATGTTTTTAAGAATTGAATAAGAATATAAACAGTGGTTGCTTAAAAAAAATGAAACTTTTGAGAAACCTTTAATGAAATATTCAACATTCTTAGTCCTAAGGACAATTCAAATGATAACCATGTTTTGATTTCATCTTAATCACTTCAGAATGGCTAAGAACAACTAATAAGTGGCAGTTTATTACCACAATGATGTGGAATAAAGGGGACATTCATCCATTGCTGGTGGTATTACAAATTAGTACAGCCCGATGGAAATCAGTGTGGCACTTTCTTGTAAAAATATTTTTATTGATGGTTTTCTGCCCCTAACTATTTATTAGCACCTGAATAAGATACATAGAACCAGATATTTTTCTTAATAAGCTCTAAACCTAGACTGGGCAGATTCAGAGATGTTCAAACTTATATCCCTGCTAAAGGCCATGCATTACTTACTATTTCTAGTCTTGTTTTGTTACATGTTTATCTTCTTTCAGGCTGCTCTTGTTCATGGCCATTTTCCTTCCTTTCTCCTTCTCTTTCTTGTCACCTCAGATCACCTACTCAATATCCAGTCCTGCCTTCTTTTCTCCCCTTGCCCAGTTACATTCTCTAGCCTTTTATTAACCACTCATTGATTACTGGTACAATTCTTTAAAGTATATAGGTTAACAATGTGCCCCAAGATCAGGTTGGAGTCTGGACCAGGACAGAGAACTCAGCAAGAATAACTCAAACAGTACCTCAAAAAATGGGAATCAAACTTTCTCAAGATTCATCTGTACCACTATTGGACATGTGCAAAAGGGTGGTTTCATGCTGAAGAGAAAGAGCACAACTGTGTTCTTTAATTCTCTCAACCATGCTTCTCTGTTCACAATAACCAGAAAATGGAAACAACATAGATGTTCTTCTACAAAGGAATAGATAAAGAAAATGAGATACATGTTCACATGGTAATATTACACAGTAAAGCTGTTTAAAAACAAACAAAAAAGTCAAGAGGCATCCAGGTTGAAAGACTACTACGTTGATGACAATGTGTAAAAGGATACCAAACACTAAGAACTAATACAGCAGAAGCTTCCTTAAATATATACATACGTGAAAGTAATCTAAAAACAATTGGCACTTAAATGATGGAGATGCAGTCCAAACCTTAAATCACTTGAAACCACAAGTCACCATGCCTTTGAGTAAATTACATCTTATCAATTTTTTGGGTAAAGTTTCACCTTGGGAAACCCAAAATAGTAGGTGCTCTCACTAAAGATATTAATTGTTCTTCACAAACTAATGATAAGGCACTATGGCTGAAGATAACAAGTACAGGACTCATAGAACACAGAGAATCCTTCAAGCTTATGCCTCCTTAAGTCTTTACACTTACTGAATAGTTATTTTTGTATTGGAATGTATTCTGCATGTTACCAAAAGGGAACTTAGAAGATCAAAACTGCTGCAAAAACACAGGGTGTGCTGAGATGGAGGTGGCAAACAGTTATTGTGGTAGTCTTAAACCAATTACTGACTCAGCTGGTGACTCTTCCCAGGAGAGGGAGTCCAGGCCTCATAGACTTGGAAGGACCAGGACCTAGAGACTTGATAGTCAGACACCTAGAATAGAATAAAATGTAACTGGCCAACAGGAGAATGAAGAAAGAAAGAAAGAAAGAAAAAAAGATAAAAAGAAAGAAAATTCAAATCAATGAAATGATTCTTAATTATATGCCACTATAGTAGTAGATTATTGATTGTCTAATGATCATCAGAGTTTTCATTCAGGTACTGATGGAAATAGATGCAAAGACCCACAGTCAAACACTAGGTAGACTTCTTGGAATTTTACAGAAGAGCAGTAGGATTCACTGTCGGAGCCAGAAAGGTTAAGGAGAGCACCAGAAATCCCACAAATTAACAAACCTTGACACATGGTAGCTTGCCTACACTAAAACAACTGGAGAACCTGCATTTGATTGACCTAAGCCCTCTACACATGTTACATTTGCATAGCTTGGTCCTTGTGTGTGAGTCTAAGAGTGAAAGAAGGCTTTGTCTTTCAATCTTTTGCTAGCTTATTACTCATACTGGGTTGCCTTTTTCAGTCTTAATATAGGAGAGACGCTTAACCTTACTATAACTAGATATGGCATATTTGGTTGATATCCATGGGAGCCTGGCCTTTTTCTGTATAAAATCAAGGACTGGATTTGGGAGCGATAGAGAAGAAGTAGAAAGGACTTGTAAGAGAGGGGACAGAGAAAACTCACCATGATGTAAAACAAAATAGTAATAATTTAAAAATGGGAAAAATTTGCAAATCTAAACTAAGTGACCAACTAAATAAAATGAAAAGTAAAATGATGAATGCCGTGCAAGTGGAGTTTTGCACTACTGGCACAAAGCTTGTAGAACACATCACCATCATTGCTTCCAGGACAAGAACTTGAGGCTAAATAGGACCTGGAAGAAAACCATATTCTACTTTCCTCATAAAGGAACATAGCAATAAAATGCCAATTAAAGACCTTTCTTTTTCTATATTCATCAGTCAATGTTTTTTCTGTCATCATAACAAAACCATTCTTCTGTGTAGATGAGAACTAATACAGACTCACAGTTAGATAATATGCAAGGAGTGAGAGACATTGCAACATTCAGACTCAAATGGGATATCCATATGAATTCCTTCTCATGAAGTTTAGGAAACACTGGATAGGAGATGTTGGAATGATTATAAGACCTTATAAGATACTGTAATTGTTGTGCAACACCAAAGAAACAAACCCTTCTACACATAGCTGTATTGATGTAAGCTCATAGAAACTATGGCACCATATGCAAGTTCTGCACAGGCCTGGGCCTGATATCATTGTTCCAGCACTGAGATGGGAATTTTAGATACAACTTCACATTCCTAACTCAGAAGTTATCTGCAACTGATAACTGCATTCAAATAGAAAATTAGCTTTTCCCAATTGAGTCCCAAAGGATATACAAATTTCCCTTAAGAACTAGCCCTATGGCCAGTAGTACATGTGAAACACAAAGTAAAACTAATAGCTTTTTGGGGGGTTAATGTAGGACTTCTGTGTGGGTGAATATGATTTTGCATCTATATGTGTTTCCTGGCCCTTTTCTTTTTCTTCTTCTTCTATTTTGTAGGTTTGCTTATTTTGTCCTATTTTGCTTATTTCTCTTTTATCTACATAATTATTGCTGATGTTGTTTTTATACTTTAGGTACCTTTTTTATATCTTAATTATGAGTGTGGATGAGGTTAGATGGATAGTAGGAAGTACTTGGGAGAAGTTATGGAAGTGAAAAATATTATCAGAATGCTGACCTATACCCTGCTATGTTCTGTATGTTCTCAGGTTTGTTAATCTTAAGAAATTCCACAACCAGATTTTCCAGTTTTGCTGGTAGGAACTAATGATTTTTTTGAATTTACTCAATTTCTGTTGTTACGTCTTCCATTTCATTTCTGATTTTTAGAAGTTTTGTGGAAGTTAGGAGAGATCTTTAGATTCCGATCACCCAAACTACACATGGCCTGTCTCATGTGATCTGAACCTAGAAGACTGAGACAAATAAAAAAATTATTATAAGGAGCACTTGGGTGGAAAAGTTGCTCTTCTGACAGTTTGTGACCAAGTAACAGGCAGCCTGAGAAGGAGAATTCACAAAAATGGCAGAGTCTTATAATCATGTTAGTTAGTAGATAAGATAATAGAGCAGAAGCAGGAAACTTGCTGATCAACTGTCTGATGACAGAAGCCATGGGTAGATAGATGATTTAGCATCAAGACTTGCTGATAAATGTTACTAACAGAGTGTGAGAACACAGAAAACTGTATCTAAGGAATAGAATCAGCTCTGCCAGAGCCTGACAAATACAGAGGTGGCTGCTCAAAGCCAACCAATGAACACAGAACTGGGTCCCCATTAGAGGAGTAAGAGAAAGGACTGAAGGGCTGAAAGGGTTTAAAACCCTATTAGAACCATAAATAATACCAACCAACCAGCGCTCCCAAGGACTAAACCACCATCCAAAGGGTACATATGGACCGACCCATGGCTCTAGCTGCATGTGTAGCAGAGGATGGTCTTGTTGGGCGAAGCCCTTGGTCCTGTCAAGGCTAGATGCCCCAGTATAGGGGAATGTCAGAACAGGGAGGTGGGAAGGCGTGGGTAGATGGGTGGGGGAACACTGTCATAGAAGAACTGGGAGAAGGGAAGGGATAGGCACTTTATGGACAGGAACCTGGGAAAAGGGATAATATTTAAAATGTAAATTAAAAAATCCAGGTTAAAAAAATAGAATCAATGGATACACCAGGAAATGCAAACAGTAAGAAATTAGCCAAATGTGTCTTCTATTACAAATAGTTACCTTCAAAAACAAAGTAAGAGGTAGTAACTTTGGCTCTGAGGCAAAGTCAAATATGACTCATAGTCACAACCCAATTTCAAAGGCAAGAGTCAAATTACTAGTGCTTGGCTAGAATGATCACTCTGTATTTATGAGTGCTTGCTGCTCCTGCTGAGTATATTAGTTCCATTTCTGGTGTTACTATCAAGAGTTGCTCCCTGCCAGTAACTCCAGTTCTATGTGATACAATACCATCTTCATGCCTCCACCAGCACCTAAATGAATATGATCTGTGCAAATTCACACTGACTTACATACACATATAAGAACCAAAAAAAAAAATCCATCTGGGATAAAAGATACCAATGCCAATAGAATCGAAAAATTTAAACAATCATTTAGAAACAGAAAATGTAAAGTAACGTCCATTGGACCAGAACAGAATGCCTAATATAATACTTACTCTCTAAGAAGATGGAAGAAAAATGGGTCCCTTGATAGCCAGACCATAATGAAGCATAGTTTAAAACTGCCCTCATTTATCTTAGTTTGGGAAATTTTTAGATATTTGACCTCCAGTCACTGAGATGAGCATCCTCAAAGGTATTTGGAATAAAGACAGAAAAGGGGAACTGTCTACACTGGACTGGGACATAGCTGAGATGCCAAGGTGAAATGTGTGCAGCAACTAGGAAAAGTCAGGTTGTGCCTTCAACTGCTCACGTTCGTGGCAGACTGAGAGCTTTTACTACAGTGTAATGCATTAGCCAATTCAATTAAGATTCATGACTTTCAGAAGACAGTACTATCTGCTGATTTCCAATATGATTCTCATTTACTTTTGAGTTTCTTAGGAAGCTCCTTTGATGTTATAACAACATTCTTCTCATAACAATATATTAATTTGCTAATAAAAGTATTTAACAATACATACCTTTCACAAAGGAGCACAACATGACAACAGAACAATGATATTACAATTTCTGCCTACCTAGATTTTAGACTGACCATAGTCACTCTTGAGTGCATCAAAGCATGTCCAACACCAATCTTTTTTCCATATCCACAAATAGTCTTTCGTCCCAAATGCTAAGACAGTTTAATACAGTTCTATATGTTGGGATGACTACCAGCAATAAAATCAATTTTGCACATACATACTAACTGTAATTTGGCTACAATTATGAATCATGATGTAATATCTGATATCCATATATCTGCTATAAAACCCTTATGAAATGGTGATTCAACACCCAAAAGTGTTGTTTTCTGAAACAATGCCCAATTTTTAAAGACAATTGTTACAGCATTATTCTAATTCTACTCTCACTATTAAATCAGTTGATAACAGTTCTTTCATGGAGATGTTTTCAGTGCTGTGTTTCCTCTCACACCTAGAGAATTGTTAATGCTTTAACTTACCCTTTGACTCTTGCTAACATAATTGCACCCTATGTTTATATACAAACATAAAATTCAATTTATATATTTCTGTTTATATTTGCTTTACTGTGATGGCAAGTCACTTTTCTGACCAATTTTAAAATGTAATTTCATGTTGTTTATTTCAAAATAAAGTAAATTTTAGAGGTTATATGTAGGAGTAGGTCTTTCAGTGACACTATTCAACACTCTGGAAGATAAATATTTAGACTCCACAGTTTATGAGAGAACTGATTAAAACTATACTTTATTTTTATTATTTAACATTTTGTTGATTATTTATGAATTTCATATCATGCATCCCAATCCTAATCTGACTCATCTCCTCCTGTCTTTTTTTTTTTTTTTTTATCTCCTCCTGTCTTGATACATCCTAAACTTCACCTTTCCAATGTACCCCAGAAAAGTAAAAAACAAACAAATAAAAAACAATAATGCCTCATTCTGGAAGTTGTAGTGTGTCATAGTGTGTTACCTCATACGCTCTGTTTTCCATACATATTTGCTTACAAATGTTCTTTGTAATGAGTCATTGATGTAGTTGGAAGACACTGGCTTCTGTTACACTGTCTGTACTGGATACTCACCATGACGTCTCTCAAATTTCCTCTGCTGCTCTGTGTCATGGAGATCCTACAGCTTTGTATCTTTGGATCAACTCATATCTCTGGATCTGGGTCTGAGTGGAAGATGGGCTTGTTAGCTCTCCTTCTCTTCTGCAACCCCACCATCACAGCAGTCTCTTCAGCACTCTCCTGCTTTAGCTAATCCATTGCCACAGCCAGAAAAGGGCAGAGCCAACTCACCTCTTTCTCTTTCTCCCTCTCTCTCTCTCCTCTCTCTCTCCTGGCTCATTGTCAACTCTTGTAACCAGGGCCAGGTCTACTGTGCTGCCTATTTTCCCAAGTGTTACAGCATGTGAGGAACATGGTGAGATATCTCACACTCATGGACTCGAGGCCAGCTCTCCTGCCTGCCACAGGTTCTGATGAATGAGCTGGAAGAACGGCATCTCTATTTTGCCCATGTTACCACTTGGCAGACAAGTTTTGGGTCCAACTATTCCACAATTACATCCCAAGGTTAGACTCATCTACAACTCCCTCAACCGGGGTCAGCTACACTGTGCTTCATAAGCAAGTTGCAGGGCCTTCTCCCTGGAGTGCTTTAGCAGTTGAGGGACAGGATGAGATCTTCTGCTTCCATAGCCTCAAGGCCTGCTCTTCTACGTTCATCTCCTTCAGGTTCAATGAGATTGAAACACCAGCAACCTGGGCCAGCTGTTTCCTTGAGCAAGATGTGGGGCTCCCACTCCTAAGTAATGCAACTGCTAAGGGGTAGGTATAGCTCTCAGGCTCTTAACCATCCTCATCTCCAGCTCTGCAATAGTGTCAATGAAAGGGGTGGGGCCAACTCTACACAGTCATCAGATATCAACTGGCTCCAGGCGGCATCACAGTCCAGCAGCATCCTCTGGCATTTGGTGGCATCAGACCTCAGCTGCTTCAGGGCCACAGACTCTGATATGGACTTTGGTGGCAGTATGGACCAGGACCTTACTATGATGTACTTAGGTGCCATTATAGAATACTCACATCAGGCTGTGTTTTTCACAACCCTCAAATTTCTAGTTCTGCCTCTTTTCATTGTTTACACATCTCTCTGCTTCTCTGTTGCATTTCCCTACTATACAGTTCCTCACCTTAGATGTGCCCAGGAACTCTGTGTGTCAGATGGCAACTCATGAGTGGTCTCAGAAGTTTTATGCCTGAACCGTGCCATATGACATCAGGCAGATGTCCTCTCAAGCTTGCTTCCCATCAATATATGTATCTGTATCTGTATATGTGTCTGTGTATGAGTATGTGTATGTGTATGTGTGTGTATATGTATACACATACATATATAGTAGATGTTGATTCAGATGCAGATGCAGATATGTAGATGTAGATGATGTAGATGATGTATATGTATATGTGTATGTGTATATGTATATGTAGATGTAGATGATGTGCATGTATTTGTAGATGATGTATATGTAGATGATGCTATGTATATGAAGTATATGTATATGTATATGTAATGCAGATGTAAGTGCAGATATGTAAATGTGGATGATGTAGATATAGATGTAGATGATGTACATGTACATGTAGATGTACATGTAGATGTATATATATAGCTGATGTAGATGTAGATGATGTAGATGATATAGATGTAGATGCAGATACAGATGCAGATGTAGATGAATTATATGTAGATTATATGTATAAAATGTATATGTATGTGAAGTATAGGCTTATGTATATGTAGATGATGTATATATGTATATATTGATGTATTTGTGTGTATGTGAATATAATGTATATACAGATATTGTGTATATGTATGTATTAACATGTACATAAATATTTATATATACATATATATATAATTATTCCTATAATTAAAGATTTCAGAATTCTATGGAATTCATATGAATTACTTTATTACAATGCTTTAATTCTTATTGATATGTAGCCAGTATTATATAATCTATCACTTAGATTGCTTACAAATCAGTTAAGCTCTTTTCTCAAGAGCAAGCATTGAAATTGACTCTCCATAGACTTTTCAAAATCAGTGTCTCAGCTAATGTAGGGCTCAAAGTACATCCTCTAGGCATTGATTTGCCAAGTGATTGAATATCTTCATCAAAAAAAAGGTTGTCCTGAGGCATATGACATTTGCATGTCCATACTGATGTTTTACCTAAAATGAGATTCCGTGGATTAGTTCTTTGGCTTAGAAAACAGAGAATAGCAAATGTGATACCTATGTGCTAGAGACACACTACAACATAATAAGCCTCTTTGCTTCTAAACTTGATAAAATCAGAATATTTCTTAATTCAATTGTTTAGTATTTGAAAAATGATTTCTAGCATTCATTAGTAAAACTTCAGATGCCCTAAATTACTCGTTTGCTTTGAATAAGATGTTACATAGACACAAAAGTGGATGTCAATGAAAATGATTAAAATTCAACTTTGGCATGTTTTTTCATACATAAAAGATAAAGTAGACTTAAACACTTTCTTAAACAATATTAGTGCCACTGGGGATGTATATGGATTTGATAGCTCTATGGGAATAGTGGAACTGACCTGAAGCTTCCTCCCCAATGAATAGCTTTCATAGCATACGAAATTATTATGCAAGTTTCCAAAAGAGAAAATAAGTCAATAGTAACACCTAGTTTTAAAGACTATGTATCATGCCAGTTAACAGCATTCCATGATATAGCCAACACTGCAATAGTATTTATGTCTTGGGGATATAATCACCACTTTAATTGGACATTATTTTTTTAATTTTTTTTATCTTTATTAACTTGAGTATTTCTTATTTACATTTTGATTGTTATTCCCCTTCCCGGTTTCCGGGCAACATCCCCCTGATTCAATTGGAAAGAATTCATGTATGGACTTATAAACCTACCCAACTAACCATGCTTGCTGACACCTTATATCACAACATATTCCTTAATATATAGTTTGAAGAAGATAAAATAAACCTAGAATTTGATATTTCAGGTTAGGTTAATGATATTTTTCATATTCATTTTCTTTAAATACATAAAAGTTTCAAGTCGTTCTAAGACTAAACTTTTATATTCATCATTAGAAATTTTTTCTATAATTAAACTACTGAACAACTTTTCTACAGACATCATCCTTCTCTCTTTAAAATGATTCAGTTCAGTTAATGTTCCATGTGGTAATAGAAATAACACAGTGAACTTTACTTCCCTTTTACATAGACTATATTGTTAACATAATATTCATTTTCTTCATTCTCATCAAGACTCCTCATTTTCCATTGCAAGTAAATATGTTTAGTTTTTTAAAGTTTTTAGGCACTTAGATTAAATATTTTTATTCAGAAAGGATCCAAAGCAACACAAAACAAAAATTTAAGTCACTTGTATTATCTCTCAGCTTCTGATTTGGCTTTCCAGTCCAAAAATATCCTACACACAAAAAAATCATCTTTTCAAGTCTTCTAAGAAGTTTTCTATCTTATTTATTCTATTATAACTTGTGGTTTGAAAACTTGGGAATTTATTGATATAATTCATTTCACATTATTTCTTGTTTCCTTTATTCTCTTTTAGGATGTCATCTTCCTTGGTCTTATTTTTCTTTGAAGAATGGAATCAAATTTTATCATTTATTCTCTTGTTGGCTTCTTCTTTGACTCTATGTTACCTCCTTAATTATTCCCAATAGAAAAGCTATTTGAGCCCATTTTCCTCTCTTGAAACTGGTTGTCATTTTCTTTGGGCCCAATCACATGTGAATGGGCAAGAATTTACAGCAAAATATTTTCCATAGGCAGATTCCGGGGCAATTCTGGTACCAAAAATTACACAATTAAGAGCAGTAAGCTACCACGGCTGCTTCTTTATCCCTTTCAGTGGCAATGATGCCTGAAACTTGCCACAGTACAAGTGGATACATTCCACTAGACTTCACAGTTTCAAGTTAGGTGTCTTGATCTTCTCTGTTTCAATTTATATTTTCGTTTTTTTATGACATGTATTTTTCTTTTATTCTTTCATTTAGTTCCCTTGAACATGAGTTTGATACAATTTGCATGTTAGTATTAGGCCACAGCTTGGCACTGAAAGGCGGCAGCCTTCATCAGAATTCCTGTGGACAATGCGAAGGATAGAGTGCAACTCAAATGTCAGGGTATTAGGCAGCCTCTCAAGAAAATGTTTAAGGGGTTAGGGATTTAGCTCAGTGGTAGAGTGCTTGCCTAGCAAGCGCAAGGCTCTGGGTTCTGTCCCCAGCTCCGAAAAAAAGAAAAGAAAAAAATGTTTAAAAATAAGATTTATTTATTTTATGTGAATACTTTGCTTCAAATGAAACAGTAAGAGGGTGCCACGTCCCCTGAAACTGGAGCTACAGAGAGATGTGAGTTTACATGTGAGCGCTGGGAAATGAACACAGGTACTTTGGATTACCTCAAAAACTGTCTCTAGAAGCCACATATTTTGCATCATGCTGAAGATCAGGTTATGATTGTCATCATGTAATTTGTTAGTCACATTTTTTAATCTATATAGAATATTATCATGCCAGTGAACAGGGGTCATCTTCCCAGCCAAAGTATTTATTTACCAAAAAAAACAAATATCCATCAATTGTCACTATTTCTATGCAGAAAAAAGGAGAGACAGAGAGACGAGAAGAAAAATGTCAGACACATTGAGGAATGTGCAGGGTCATATATTTACAAAGAACTGTGACACAAATCAAGGGTGAGACACAGAGAGAAACCAGAGAAGAAAGACAAACTTATAAGTCAGGAAGAGGCAGAGAATTGTATGACTTTGTGTTAAGTATATCAATGTGTCTAAGAGTGTTGTACTTGAATAAGATTCGATTGCAAAGCAGTAACAAAGAAATAAAATTGTAAGCAAGGTGACAGAACAAAAAACACTAAAATAGCCATGAGATTTATTCAACATAAAAATAAAAATGATATTTAAGCTTGTCAAATTTGAGGATATGAATGTAACTCTCCTGTCATAGTTTACATGCTCTAATACTAACATAAAAAGGATACAGGACAGTTTACTATCTGTGACTGTGTGATATTAAACAAAAAGTTTGGCCTCGTAAGTGAATGAATAGTTATCTAAATGTGCATTGCAAGAAAACAGATTATAAAGTAAATAAAAATAACAGCGGAACAATACAAGAATTCTACAGGTTTTCTAGGTGAATGTGGGCAGAAGAAAATACTTAACTGGCCTTCTAACTGCAATGTTTGCTTCCCCAATAATTTATTTTTTATTCACTTTACATCCCTATCATAGCCTCCCTTTCTGTCATCGCAGTCTCACCCATTGTTCCTACTTCTCTTCTCAGAGAAGGGGAGCACTCTTGGGGACCACAACACTTTAAATTTCAGTAAGTCATTACTAAACATATGTTTGCTTCTGTATGTATTCTCATGAAATACATATGTGCACTTCCTTGCTAGCCCGGAGAGTTCATCAGTCTAATAACTTTATGTGGTCAACGAAAAGGCTGAAATTGAGTTTTCCCTTTTGAAACAGGGAAATAACTGCCATTAAAGTTGTTTTTTATATCATGGGACTGATGCCCACATGTGTTTTGGCAATCTATTTTCCTTCACTTCAAATGAAGCAATCTTATAGCAGTTTGTTTTATATGTAAATATGTGACAAGAAGTCTTATTTTTGGTAATTTGAGAGACTTAAAGAGAAGCAAAGTTAATTTTAAAATCTTGGAAGTTTAACCTTTCAAATAAAATATTTTAACTAATTCACTTAACTTATAAAGTTGAGATATTCTTTGAACTTGTGTAAATTAATTTGGCACACATTTTGCCCTCCCTTTCTTTTAATGGTTTGTTTTCAAATAATATTGCATGAACAAACTATAGTTCTTTAAATATTTGTGTACATTTTTCCTTGTGGCTTGTAGGTCTGAGGGAAAACATATTAAAGTATTTTACTGCAAACTACTAGCTTACAAATTGAGATTTATGCAAATATCTCAGTAAGCCAATGGAGATTTCAAACTAATTTTTACATTTGTGTCCTTAGTAAAGTTATAAAGTCAAGGACGTTATTCCTGTCAAAAAGTGTTTTCATCAAAGAAATTCTTTTTAGTCAAGTAAATCTGTTTCATTCATTTTACAAATCTTTACCCTTGAATCTGAATTTATTTATTTATTTATTCTTTAATCGTATTTTACAGTTCAGGCTTTATTCCCCTCCTAGTCCACCCTCCAACTGTTCCACATCCCACACCTTCTCCCCTGTTTCCAAGAGTATGTTCCCATCCCCTGATATCCTACGGTACCAGACCTTCTCACTTCCTAGGGCCTCCAGTCTCTTAAGGGTTAGGTGTATCTTCACTGACTGAGTTCAGACCTGGCAGTCGTCTACTGTATATGTGTTGAGGGTCTCATATCAGCCTCGATATGCTACTGGTTAATGGTTCAGTGTCTGAGAGATCTCAGGGGTCGAGGTTGAGACTGCTGGTCCTCCTACAGGGTCACCCTCAACTTTTCCCTAATTCAAGCAGAGGGGTCAGCAGCTTCTGTTCATTTGTTCGGTATACATATGTGCATCTGACTCAGCTGCTTGCTGAGTGTTTCAATGGGCGGTCACGATAGGTTCCTTTTTGTGAGCACCCCATAGCCTCAGTAATGATTCCAGGCCTTGGGAACCCCCCTTGAGCTGGATCCCACTTTGGGCCTGTCACTGGACCTTCTTTTCTTCAGGTTCTTCTCCATTTCCATCCCTGCAGTTTTTTAAGACAGGAACAATTCCCCATTATTTTTGAAAGCACTCTATAGCCTTTGTAATAGTGTCAGAATTTGGATCCTCCCTGTAAACTAGATTCCACTTTGGGCCTGTCACTGGAATAAGCTTTTCTTTACTAACAGCTACATGCTTGTAAATCAGCTGACATTAATTTTGGAAAAATTATTTCCCATGTGGTTAGCATAGAAGTAGCAGCAATAGAAATGCTTACCTAAAAAAATCATGTTTTCTCATGTAGTTTAATGATTTACATAACAGTTCAAGTTCACCAAATAATATAAAAATAGAAGTATATTAGATAAGAGTTAGACCACATGTCTATTATATATAAATTGATAGTTAAAAATAGTGTGTCTCAAATTATTTCTTTAGCTTTGTTTTCTGATATTATGTCCTAGTGATTATATTCGTTGCATTTGGAATATTATAATAATCTCTTATAGTAATTTTATATATCTCTATTAAATACTATATTACTAGTCTATGATTCTATTTTATTTTTGATATTTGTTTTATTTCAATGAGGTTTGTCTCATAACAACTTTAGATCTGGTGAATTTATTAGTCTCTCTCTCTTTCTCTCTCTCTCTGTGTGTGTGTGTGTGTGTGTGTGTGTGTGTGTGTGTGAAGAACTTTATATCTATTCTTATCACAGGAGATGGATTTCAATAGAATTCCACATAGAGGATAAACAGGACACTGAGCTATTTTCTATTAAGCTAACATACTCAAGAAAAACTAGAAGATAAGAGATACATGATACTAACTTTATTAAGTGAAGATGAATGGAAAAGAATTCGACATCTACAGTACAGAGTCCACATATTCTGAATTGATTTTTAAGGCTGAGAGTTATTCATAAAAGGAGATTATTCATCCCATAGTAAATCATACAGTGGTGACAGAATCTGTATGCCCTAATATAGCCTCTTGTCAAGTCAAAAACAGAAAACACTGGGTGTCATTAGTACACTCTCATGATAAGCACTAATTAGGTGCAAAAGAAGAAAGAAGGCTGTCATATTCAGGAAAAATACTTTTCTCTGTTAATTTTAAAACAATAATGATTAAATAGTATTCACATGTTGATTTGATATTTGGAATTCTCCAGATTTAGAAGGCTTTCAGGTTTTTCTAAGAATTTTTTGAGATTTTGTTTTGATTATCAGAGTAGCTCTCAGTTAATCTCAAACATAGGAATGGAATGTTATTTACATATATTTATGAGCAAAGCATTTTTATATATGTTCTGTTTGCTGTACATCTATAAAATCCTCATTGTATAAAATCTCAAAGATAATATTGAGTGTTTCCCCACCATAGAAAGTATATCTTCCCTTCTACCCTGTGTATTTCTACTTCTTGGAATGATATCTAACTAGTTCTATGAAAAGTCACAGTAATTTTCTTTAAAGATTGTTACTACCTTTCTAAATTTTTTGAGTTTATTACTGATCAATTTAATCTTCTTTGTTCACTTCTACATACAAAGAGAAATGACATTATAATGAAAAAGAAACAACGTACCTAAATTCTCACAAAACACACACAGTTCCATAAATTTTATACAGTTTCAAACTACTTGTAACACACTGTAATTGTGTGATATTGTGTATGCATGTGTGTGCATGTGTGTGCATGTGTGTTCCTGTGTGTGCAAGTGTGTGTATGTGTGTGCAAGTGTGTGCAAGTGTCTGTGTGTGTGTGTGTGTGTGTGTGTGTGTGTGTGTGTGTAGGCATGTGTTTGCCTGTGCTCATGCATTCATATTAGTTTGTTTACTTTACGGAGTGCTATAGTAGTAGACTTTCTTAATTTCTCTAGAATTATTTATCCCATCTCACACTTCTGTCTCCACCCTATATCCCTAGCCCATTTGACTCTTCTTTTATTTTATTTTTTTATTAACTTTAGTATTTCTTATTTACATTTCTAATGTTATTCCCTTTCCCAGTTTCCGGGCAAACATACCCCTAATCCCTCCCCCTCCCATTCTTTATGGGTGTTCCCTTCCCCACCCTCCCCCCATTGCCGCCCTCCCCCCCAACAATCAAGTTCACTGGAGGTACAGTCTTAGCAGGACTAAGGGCTTTCTCTTACACTGGTGATCTTACTAGGATATTCATTGCTACCTATGAGGTCAGAGTCCAGGTTCAGTCCATGTATAGTCTTTAGGTAATGGCTAAATCCCTGGAAGCTCTAGTTGCTTGGAATTGTTGTTCATAAGGGGTGGAGAGCCACTTCAAGCTCTTCCAGTTCTTTCTCTGATTCCTTCAACGGGGATCCTATTCTCAGTTCAGTGGTTTGCTGCTGGCATTCACCTCTGTATTTGCTGTATTCTGGCTGTGTCTCTCAGGAGCGATCTACATCCGGCTCCTGTCAGCCTGCAATTCGTTGTTTCATCCATCTTGTCTAATTGGGTGGCTGTATATTTATGACCCACATGTGGGGCAGGCTCTGAATGGGTGTTCCTTCTGTCTCTGTTTTAATCTTTGCCTCTTTATTCCCTGCCAAGGGTATTCTTGGTCCCCCTTTTAAAGAAGGAGTGAAGCATACACATTTTGATCATCCATCTTGAGTTTCATGTGTTCTATGCATCTAGGGTAATTCAAGCATTTGGGCTAATAGCCACTTATCAATGAGAGCATACCATGTGAGTTTTTCTGTGATTGGGTTACCTCACTCAGGATGATGTTTTCCAGTTCCAACCATTTCCTATGAATTTCATACAGTCGTTGTTTTTGATAGCTGAGTAATATTCGATTGTGTAGATGTACCACACTTTCTGCATCCATTCCTCTGTTGAAGGGCATCTGGGTTCTTTCCAGCTTCTGGCTATTATAAATAAGGCTGTGATGAACATAGTGGAGCAGGTGTCTTTTTTATATGTTGGGGCATCTTTTGGGTATATGCCCAAGAGAGGTATAGTTGGATCCTCAGGCAGTTCAATGTCCAATTTTCTGAGGAACCTCCAGACTGATTTCCAGAATGGTTGTACCAGTCTGCAATCCCACCAACAATGGAGGAGTGTTCCTCTTTCTCTGAATCCTCGCCAGCATCTGCTGTCACCTGAGTTTTTGATCTTAGCCATTCTCACTGGTGTGAGGTGAAATCTCAGGGTTGTTTTGATTTGCATTTCCCTTATGACTAAAGATGTTGAACATTTCTTTAGGTGTTTCTCAGCCATTCGGCATTCCTCAGCTGTGAATTGTTTGTTTACCTCTGAACCCCATTTTTTAATAGGGTTATTTGTTTCCCTGCGGTCTAACTTCTTGAGTTCTTTGTATATTTTGGATATAAGGCCTCTATCTGTTGTAGGATTGGTAAAGATCTTTTCCCAATCTGTTGGATGCTGTTTTGTCCTAAACACAGTGTCCTTTGCCTTACAGAAGCTTTGCAGTTTTATGAGATCCCATTTGTCGATTCTTGATCTTAGAGCATAAGCCATTGTTGTTTTGTTCAGGAAATTTCTTCAAGTGCCCATGTGTCCGAGATGCTTCCCTAGCTTTCTTCTATTAGTTTGAGTGTGTCTGGTTTGATGTGGAGGTCCTTGATCCACTTGGATTTATGCTTTGTACAGGGTGATAAGCATGGATCGATCTGCATTCTTCTACATGTTGACCTCCAGTTGAACCAGCACCATTTGCTGAAAATGCTATCTTTTTTTCCATAGGATGGTTTTGGCTCCTTTGTCAAAAATCAAGTGACCATAGGTGTGTGGGTTCATTTCTGGGTCTTCAATTCTATTCCATTGGTCTATCTGTCTGTCTCTTTACCAATACCATGCAGTTTTTATCACTATTGCTCTGTAATTTGCTTGCGTTCAGGGATAGTGATTCCCCCTGATGTCCTTTTATTGTTGAGGATAGTTTTAGGTATCCTGGGTTTTTTGTTATTCCAGATGAATTTGCAAATTGTTCTGTCTAACTCTTTGAAGAATTGGATTGGTATTTTGATGGGGATTGCATTGAATCTGTAGCTCGCTTTTGGTAAAATGGCCTTTTTTACTACATTAATCCTGCCAATCCATGAGCATGGGAGATCTTTCCATCTTCTGAGGTCTTCTTCAATTTCTTTCTTCAGTGTCTTGCAGTTCTTATTGTACAGATCTTTTACTTGCTTGTTTAAAGTCACACCGAGGTACTTTATATTATTTGGGTCTATTATGAAGGGTGTCGTTTCCCTAATTTCTTTCTCGGCTTGTTTCTCTTTTGTGTAGAGGAAGGCTACTGATTTATTTGAGTTAATTTTATACCCAGCCACTTTGCTGAAGTTGTTTATCAGCTTTACTAGTTCTCTGGTGGAACTTTTGGGATCACTTAAATATACTATCATATCGTCTGCAAATAGTGATATTTTGGCTTCTTCTTTTCTGATCTGTATCCCCTTGACCTCCTTTTGTTGTCTGATTGCTCTGGTTAGAACTTCAAGAAGTATATTGAATAAGTAGTGAGAGAGTGAGCAGCCTTGTTTAGTCCCTGATTTTAGTGGGAATGCTTCAATTTTATCTCCATTTAGTTTAATGTTAGAAACTGGTTTGCTGTATATGCCTTTTACTATATTTAGGTATGGTCCTTGAAATCCTATTCTTTCCAGGACTTTTATCATGAAGGGGTGATGAATTTTGTCAAATGCTTTCTCAGCATCTAATGAAATGATCATGTGGTTTTGTTCTTTCAGTTTGTTCATATAAAGGATCACGTTGATGGTTTTCTATATATTAAACCATCCCTGCATGCCTGGGTTAAAGCCTACTTGATCATGGTAGATGATTGTTTTGATGTGCTCTTGGATTCAGTTTGCCAGAATTTTATTGAGTATTTTTGCGTAAATATTCATAAGGGAAATTAGTCTGAAGTTCTCTTTCTTTGTTGTGTCTATGTGTGGTTTAGGTATAAGAGTAATTGTGGCTTCATAGAAGGAATTCGGTAGTGCTCCATCTGTTTCAATTTTGTGGAATACTTTGGATAGTATTGGGATGAGGTCTTCTATGAAGGTCTGATAGGATTCTGCACTAAACCCATCTGGACCGTGGCTCGTTTTTGGTTGGGAGACCTTTAATGACTGCTTCTATTTCCTTAGGAGTTATGGGGTTGTTTACTTGGTATATCTGTTCCTGATTTAACTTCGGTACCTGGTATCTGTCTAGGAAGTTGTCCATATCCTGCAGATTTTCAAGTTTTGTTGAATATAGGCTTTTATAGTAAGATCTGATGATTTTTTTAATTTCCTCTGAATCTGTAGTTATGTCTCCCTTTTCATTTCTGATTTTGTTAATTTGGAAACACACTCCGTGTCCTCGCGTTAGTCTGGGTAAGGGTTTATCTATCTTGTTGATTTTCTCAAAGAACCAACTTGGTTGATTTCCGCTCTGAGTTTGATTATTTCCTGCCTTCTACTCCTCCTGGGTGTATTTGCTTCTTTTTGTTGTAGAGCTTTTAGGTGTGCGGTCAAGCTGCTGACATATGCTCTTTCCTGTTTCTTTCTGCAGGCACTCAGCACTATGAGTTTTCCTCTTAGCACAGCTTTCATTTTGTCCCATAAGTTTGGGTATGTTGTACCTTCATTTTCATTAAATTCTAAGAAATCTTTAAATTCTTTCTTTATTTCTTCCTTGACCAGGTTATCATTGAGTAGAGCATTATTCAACTTCCACATATATGTGGGCGAGCTTCCCTTATTGTTATTGAAGATCAGCTTTAGGCCGTGGTGGTCTGATAGCACACATGGGATTATTTCAATCTTTCTGTACCTGTTGAGGCCCGTTTTTTGACCAATTATATGGTCAGTTTTGGAGAAAGTACCATGAGGAGCTGAGAAGAATGTATATCCTTTTGCTTTAGGATAGAATGTTCTATAAATATCTGTTAAGTCCATTTGGTTCATGACTTCTTTTAGTCTGTCTACATCTTTGTTTAATTTCTATTTCCATGATCTGTGCATTGATGAGAGTGGGGTGTTGAAATCTCCTACTATTATTGTGTGAGATGCAATGTGTGCTTTGAACTGTAGTAAGGTTTCTTTTACATATGTAGGTGCCCTTTTATTTGGGGCATAGCTATTTAGGATTGAGAGTTCATCTTGGTGAATTTTTCCTTTGATGAGTATGAAGTGTCCTTCCTTATCTTTTTTGATGAATTTTAGTTGAAAATTGATTTTATTTGATATTAGAATGGCTACTCCAGCTTGCTTCTTCCAACCATTTGCTTGGAAATTTCTTTTCCAGCCTTTCACTCTGAGGTAGTGTCTGTCTTTTTCTCTGAGGTGTGTTTCCTGTAGGCAGCAGAATGCAGGATCCTCGTTGCGTATCCAGTTTGTTAATCTATGTCGTTTTATTGGGGAGTTGAGGCCATTGATATTGAGAGATATTAAGGAATAGTGATTATTGCTTCCCGTTATATTCATATTTGGATGTGAGGTTATGTTTGTGTGCTTTCATTCTCTTTGTTTTGTTGCCAAGACGATTACTTTCTTGCTTCTTCTAGGGTATAGCTTGCCTCCTTATGTTGGGCTTTACCATTTATTATCCTTTGTAGTGCTGGATTTGTAGAAAGATATTGTGTAAATTTGGTTTTGTCATGGAATATCTTGGTTTCTCCATCTATGTTAATTGAGAGTTTTGCAGGATACAGTAACCTGGGCTGGCATTTGTGTTCTCTTAGGGTCTGTATGACATCAGTCCAGGATCTTCTGACCTTCATAGTTTCTGGCGAAAAGTCTGGTGTGATTCTGATAGGTCTGCCTTTATATGTTACTTGACCTTTTTCCCTTACTGCTTTTAATATTCTTTCTTTATTTTGTGCGTTTGGTGTTTTGACTATTATGTGACAGGAGGTGTTTCTTTTCTGGTCCAATCTATTTGGAGTTCTGTAGGCTTCTTGTATGTCTATGGGTATCTCTTTTTTTAGGTTAGGGAAGTTTTCTTCTATGATTTTGTTGACGATATTTACTGGTCCTTTGAGCTGGGAGTCTTCACTCTCTTCTATACCTATTATCCTTAGGTTTGATCTTCTCATTGAGTCCTGGATTTCCTGTATGTTTTGGACCAGTAGCTTTTTCTGCTTTACATTATCTTTCACAGTTGAGTCAATGATTTCTATGGAATCTTCTGCTCCTGCGATTCTGTCTTTTATCTCTTGTATTCTGTTGGTGATGCTTGTATCTGTGGCTCCTTGTCTCTTCCTTTTCTTTTCTATATCCAGGGTTTTTTCTATGTATTCTTTCTTGATTGCTTCTATTTCCATTTTTAATTCCTTCAATTGTTTCATTCTGTTTTCCTGGAATTCTTTCAGGGATTTTTGGGATTCCTCTCTATAGGCTTCTACTTGTTTATTTATGTTTTTCTGGAATTCTTTCAGGGATTTTTGTGATTCCTCTCTGAAGACTTCTACTTGTTCATTTATGTTTTCCTGTGTTTTTCTAAGGGAGTTCTTCATGTCTTTCCTGAAGTCCTCCAGCATCATGATCAAATATGATTTTGAAACTAGATCTTCCTTTCTGGTGTGTTTGGATATTCTGTGTTTGCTTTGGTGGGAGAATTGGGCTCCGATGATGCCATGCATTCTTGTTTTCTGTTGCTTGGGTTCCTGAGCTTGCCTTTCGGCATCAGATTATCTCTAGTGTTACTTTGTTCTGCTATTTCTGACAGTGGCTGGACTGTCCTATAAGCCTGTGTGTCAGGAGTGCTGTAGACCTGTTTTCCTCTTTTCTTTCAGCCAGTTATGGGGACAGAGTGTTCTGCTTTTGGTCCTGTAGTTTTTCCTATCTACAGGTCTTCAGTTGTTCCTGTGGGCCTGTGTCTTGAGTTCATCAGGCAGGTCGCTTGGAGCTGGAAGGATTGTCTTACCTGTGGTCCCTAGGCTCAAGTTTGTTTGTGGGGTGTTTCTTATGAGCTCTCTACGGCGGCAGCAACCAGGAAGATCTGTGCTGCCCTTTCCGGGAGCTTCTGTGTACCAGGGTTCCAGATGGCGTTTGGTGTTTTCCTCTGGAGTGAGAGATGTGGGCCCAGTGTAGACTCTTATGGTTTCCCAGGCGTGTCTGCCTCTCTGAAGGTTTAGCTCTCCCTCCCATGGGATTTGGGTGCAGAGAACTGTTCATCCGGTCGGTCCCTTCAGGTTCCTGTGGCGTCTCAGAGGCAGCGGATTTCCTGCTCCTGTGCCCTTATCCAAGGGAACTCAGAGGCCGTATACAATTTCCTCTTGGGCCAGGGATGTGGGCAGGGGTGGGCAGTGTTGGTGGTCTCTTCTGCTCTGCAGTCTCAGGAGTGCCCACCTGTCTCGGCGGTGAGCTCTCTCCTGACTCTTCTTTTATATTTCCCCTTCTTCCTTTACAATATCTGGTTGTGATTTCTGCTCCTTTGAACTCTCATCCATGTTGCCCCTTACTATTTTCCATACATCTATTTGTCTTTAAATTTTCTTTAAAAGGCAAGGTTACTCATTATCCAAAAATTTAAAATATTAATATTAGTTATTGAGAAAAGATAGCATTTTCGGAATTCAAATGATGCAGCAATAAGAGCATGATCTGGTATAAGTTCAAAGATTCTACGTGCTTCAAATTCAACTCCAAAAATTAGTGGTAAGACTTGCCCCAGGATAGTGTCTGCATCTCTCATCTTCTAATAACTTTAATATATCAAGGTGTTGATTTATCGTCTGCTTTTCATCTGTTTTTCATGATCTGTCAAGTGGTTTCTAGTAAATCAGTTCTTATTAGTTTCTTATTTTGCTGCATTATAAATTGTCATACACTTGAGTGCTTAAGATCATCTTAAAGTTTGGGCATTTATCTCAGCGGTTGAGAGCTTGCCTAGCAAGTGCAAGGCCCTGGGTTTAGTCCCCAGTTCCAAAAAAAAAAATAAATAAAATAAAATAAAATAAAAACATCTTAAAGTTTGATTGGTCTTAGCACATTTGACTCAATACTCCTATTCAGTTCCACACTAGGTGAAATAAAGGTATTTGATAGGATATGCCCTTTCTCTGGAGGTGTCAGGAAAAAAAAACATATTTCTAATATAATTGAGATTATATATGTGCTTCAGAGCCTCATTAAAACTAGCAGTATTTATTATTTATTTTGATATTTTGCCTGTATCCTCAGGATGCTACCTTGCTCAGTTTTCCAATTTAGTAATGTTTCCTTAAATCCTTCAAGAACCTAAATTCCCTTTTACACTTGCCTCTTAAAGACTCCTATTATGTAATAGGTCCAGCCATTTAAATCCCACTATTTCAAAGTCGTCTATTACATGTAACATTACTAAAATCATTGCTGTGATATCCCCCACCTTATCAAATCCTCTGAATTAAATAGGGTGATTTTTGAAATACAGTCATAAATACTAAGCCTACCATATTAATCTTTTGTACACTTTTATTTTCAAAGATTGTTCATCCTGCTGGTGAGAAGGATAATTTATTTTTGTTATTTCATTTAAATGCACAGGAGTTTGTAAAACATTTGTTCAATGCATTTTTAAGTACTATTGTTAAGATGGTTTCATAGAAATACAAAGTTCAAGAAGATAATAAATTCATAAAGTAGTTACTTATTTCTTATTCAACCCATCAATGAATGGAGGACCCTTGTAGATAGTGTTATGGAGTTGGCTTTCCATTGTATGACTGATACTGTCATTTTCATTCCCCTATATAATAATGGTAAGGAGGATAGTATGTAACAGATAGATTAAATTTGAGCTCAAATAGAGATATTATACTAAGAACCCTAACAACCTTGCTTTGTGGGCATAAAAACATCGCTACTTTCATATTTTCACAGAAAAATGTTTATGAAAAGAGAAGAATCTAATTTCAATAGTCTGGAATAACTACCAACTTATTTCCTTTATTCTGGGGTGTCTATTAAGAGTGAGTGTTCCCGAGTCTTACCAAAATAAGTTTGAAACAAAATGTTTACTATAATGCTAGTAAATGCTACATTAAAAATGTAAATATTTTTCAAACCTATTGACTAATGAGATTTCTTAGTTTTAAATTTTCTAATTTTGAAATACAATGTTAAAAGAAAAATATCATTGATAATTATAAATCTTGGTCTGGGAGCTTCCAAAGATACTTTAGACAATTTGCTTACATTACAATGCCAAAAGGACCAAGATAGAAAGAAGCTTAAACACAGCTACAACAAATTTTAGAGAAGTGTAAATAGCCCAGGTTTCAGCAAATCCTTTGGGTAAAAAAATATAAGGGCCTAGAAAGTATGAATAAAGAAGAGAATGTGCAGTTCTAAATCACAACACAGGAATTATGAGTAATGAAGAAGTATTTAATTTCATAATATCCAGTAAAATATAAGTTCATAATATATTGTTTCTTGCTACATTTTAAGTTTATTTATGAATTAATTAACACCACATGTTGTCTTCTTTATGAGTTTAAATCAATTAAAATCTATAGAATAATGACAATTATTTCTTAAGAAATAAAAATCAGTGTAAAGCCCAAATAAGGTCGAATATAAGTCTTCAATGGTGCTGGAAATGGGCATGTCTTGATTTCTGCAAAAGGAGGATATAGACGCACTTTGTCCATCAAGGAACTGACTGACTGATTCTTACTCATTCATTTTATCCATCATCATTGCACACTTCCTGTATTTTCATGTCTGCTTTGGACAACTATTATACTGCATTTTTATTGCAAATTATTTTAGGCCAAGAACAAACTGAATTAATTTTTGCACTTTATGATTAGGGGGAAAATATTTGTTCTTTTTTTCCATCCCCAAATGCCTAAGCAATTCAGATTAATTCTTTATCATCCGAGTATTCATTGATGTATTATCTACCAAAATTATTTCAGTGTTCAGTGTTCAGGTTTGTTAAATCATTACTTTGGAAGCAGACTGTAAACAGTTATTTGGATAGTTGCTTGTGAACTGTCAAAAAGCAATTTAAGGAAGTAAGAGCTTCTTTGAGTCATAGTATGAATGCATAAAACCCTTTGTGATGGGGCAGCAAGAAGGTGAGCTGGCTGGTCACACTATGTTCTTAGTCAGAAAGCAGAGAGCAGACAAGAGATGGGAGCAGTGTAACAAGTTCTCCTTCCACATTCCCATTCCTAACAGTGCAGTGCTCTTTCTCCAGTCAGGAACCAAGCATTCTTCCTGTTTTTGTAAATCCCCCCTCCTCCACCTTAAATCCCACAATAACTGTTATGTGTCTCTACTTTAGATCTGGCTATGGAGATATTTATCTCTATTCAAACATTTCTTTCATCAACTTCCTCTTGATGTTTAACTATATGCAGTCTTTACAATAATGCTTTTTCTCACCTTTTCTATGGTTATAATCTCAAATATTTGGTCCATTCTATTACTTCATTATCTCGTTTTTGTGAAATAAAATAGAATGATCTTCATTCATTTCATTCTTGATATTAAGGGGAACATCCTCAGTATTCACTCAATAAAGATAGTATGACAGATGTAGAGAAGAGAGTTCCCTTTATTGAGGAGTACTTGTTATTTAATGAGCGGCATATATATCAAAAGAAAATGAAAAGTGCACTTGAAATTATGGCACATGCTGTCATCTTTTTGTACAGCCTGTTTTTGCCATAAACATATAATAACTACTAAACCTTTTATCACTCCCTAGGGCTGGCTCCTGTGAGGCCTCATGGCATTGCTGGGTATCTTTATCTCAGGGGCTTCATGCTGCCTGCAAGTACTCTCTGATCCAGGTGGGTCATGGACCATTTCAGTGTGGCCCCTTGCCACTCTGGTCCCTGGAGTTAGTTCCCGCACCATAGGGACACATGAAACTAACCATAATTTATCTCTGATTAGTATCTCTCCCAGCAGCTCTCTGCTAGCTGCTAACTCTCTGCTTCCACTTACTCAGTAAAATCAAGGCTCTAGAAGTCGAAGATGGGCTGGCCTATTTCTGCTCCCTGCCATGGACTGGACTCACACTCCCAACAACCCAGTGAAATCATGACTCAGTAAACTGTAATTTATCAAACAGATGTATTTGTTAATTTCTCAATCTACAATACATCCAAACAATAAACTCACAACCAATTGATAAGAATATAAACTGCCCACCTAGATAAGATAAATTTGCCTACAGAAACCATCCCTTAAGAAATATATATAGCTACCTTGGTAATTCAAGACCACGTGGATCTGGGTCATCCTTCTCTGTCTCCATTTTGACTCTCCTCCTCCTTCCCCTCTCTCCCACCTTACGAAAGCTTTGTCATTCCTTTATTTTTTTTACTGTTCTATCATGGCCTTGACCTACCTTCTGCCAGCCCTCACCTACATTTAGACATCGACCTACAGCATGTGATAGCTGTGATGGTGAATATTAATATACTACATCATGCTATTTCAATATAGAGAAAATATTTATGGCAGTTAACTAAGTTACTGCATGTGATGTCAATCAGCAGCAAAGTTGATGCCTGAAGGCAGGATAGTGAAGGAGGTCTCCTTATAAGATTGACATTTAGATGTTGCTGAGGAGATTCGGGAAGGACAGAATCATGCAGGCCACAGAACACATGTCTTTAATAGGAAGTAGATCTAATTTGAAGGAACTGAGGGAGATTATAATTGTCTCGGTTATGAATAAAAGGAATTTAAACAAGAGTGGACATTATGAATGAATGTGGGGTGAGGAGGCCAAACCTCAGAGTTAAAACATTTGAATTGTATGTGAAATTTTAACTTGGAACATGATTGGCTTTCATCAGTTCATCTAGAATTCACTAGAGAGTTTTAAACAAAGGAGTCATGGAAAATATAAATGCCAATTATAAGAGTGAAGAAGGTCAGTAATGATTTTCTGATGGTCTGTAGCTCTAACATATGTAGCAAGGAGAAAGAAGAACCAGGGATAGCCACTGGAGGGTCCCAGACAACAGGGAAACATGTGGTTCCCTGGACCCAACTGGGATGACTTTAGCTGAAATGCACAGCGAAGGGAGAGATAGAACCTGTAGAGACCACCTCCAGCAGATAGGCCCGACCCCCAGTCGAAGGATGAGATCACCCATCCATCTCCAAGTTTTTAACCCAGAAATATTCCTGTGGAAAGGAAGAACAGATCAGAAAAAAGAAATGAACAGAGACTGCAGGAAGAGTCAACTAGGGACTGCCCCACCTGGGGATCCATCAGGACTGCAGACAACATATCCAACACTGTTGCTGTAGTCAAGAGGCACTTGCTGACAGGAACCTGGTGTGGAGTTTCCTTGGGAGGTCCAGCAAGCAACTGTCAAATGCAGATGTGGTGCTTGGAGGAGGCCATCAGACTGAGCTCAAAGAACGTGGAGGGGGAGGTGGCAGAAGAACTGAAGGAGCAGAGGGGGATTGCAACCCCGTTGGAATAACAACATAGACTGGTGTGACCACTCAGTCCTCCCAGAGCCTAGACCAGCAACCAAGGAGTGTACCTGGAGGGACCTATGGCTGCAGATACACATGTAACAGAGGATGGTCTTGCCTAATCAAAACGGGAGGGGAGACTCTTGGTCATGTGGAAATTTGATGCCCCAGCTTAGGGTGATGCTGAATCAGTGGGGGTGGGGAGGGTCGGCAAAGGAGAGGGGGAAAGGGGGTTGGTGGAGGAGTAACCAGGAAGTGAGATAAAATCTGAGGTGTGAAATGAATGGAATACGTAATAAAAATAATAATAATGAAGGCCAGTAACAATAGTTTTTGAGAAAAAAAAGGAATTATTAACAAGGTCTCTGGGTCTACATTATCTGGAAAGGTAAGGTTTGAGTGATCTTCCCAGTAAAAAGCAGTCAATGTTTCAAAGTTATATATGCCAGAAATGCTTTGTTTATAAATTCAAATAAGTGCTATAATTTTTCATATCATATATGTTAGATAATGAATGGTAGTAAAGGTGTTTTTTCTACTGTATAAAGAGTGGCACCTTTTTTAAATTTATAATAAATATAAATTTACAATACAGTTGATTTGCATGTTGTTGGAATGAGTTTTTAATGCTTGGATGCATTTCGCCAAAACTTGAGCTTTGTGAAATTTTATATCATTTTTTTATATTTCTTTTTCATAGATACTTACAAAACCTCAGGAGGAATATCTGAATGTTTATAAACTTTCTATAAACATACATACATATATAAATATACCTATGCAATGACCTGTTCTTCCCTGAAAACAGGGGCTCTCCTAGACATTTCAAGGCTAATTATAGGTTTTATTTTCTAATGGATTAATTTTCCTCCTTGTTCCAGTAAGCTTATTATGAGATGTCTATATATAACATTATACCTCTTGAGGACTGCTTGTATTTTGTTTCATTATAATTGTAAAAATTAATACATATAATTACACAAACAGCAACAATACATTTACTTCTTTGAAAGCTACTAAACACCAAATCAGTGACAAGTAACTGAGAATAAATTTAGAAAGTTATTTGAAATTCTTGCTACCTCAGTATAATAAGAATTGAGAAAAAGAATAAGAAATTGAGAAACCCAGAATACCGCAATCTGCTTTAAAACATCTCTTCACACTAGTTGAGTAAATTGCCTTTATAGTCTTGGTAATAGCAAATTCTATAGCTATCTCAAAGAATATGGCAGAGAGGCAAATAAGACAATCAAGAAAATACAACTTAGAGAGTATAAAAATGATTCCAGACAAATGTAAATTTTAACTTAAAACAATTGCTTCAGACTTTAGTACAGGAGAATCTTGAAGAACATACTCTCACATGACTTAAACATATTCTTCGTGAGTTTGATTGATAAGCTCCATAATACAACTCAGAATTTTTTATTGAAAAATTTTAGCTCAAATATTTTATATCTCAGAAGTGGGAAATAACAAAATCTTCATATTCAGTATTGATCAAATGAAGCCAAGTTCAATAGAAGTTAAAAGATACTCATTTCAGAATCAGTATCAAATTAATGCACTATTATTTAATACATGTGAATATATTTTAACAACAATAAATACATAGGTATAATATTTATTTTTATTTTAAAAAGATAAGGTTGTCATTTTTTAAACTGAAGTAGAAAAAGGGTGGTGAACTTCTTCATGAATTAGAATGCCTACCAGAGTTTGATAGATAGGAAGATAGATGATAGATGAATGGATGAATGTATAGATAGCAGACTATGAGACAGTAACAAGCCAAAAATAGATTAAAATTCTCAATGTTCCTTTTTAGGGAAGACCAAGAGTCAGAAGGGTAAAATATTCACAATCCTATTCAATACAGATGTTTGACATAAACTGCATTGGAATGATATGTTCTTAATAATACATTTTATACTTTTCCCCAGGATTTATCATAAAATTACTGAATGCATCTTGCTTTGTATTGCTAGCAAGATTGCATATGTATTGGTAATGTGATACTTTTTAAGGAAAGTTACACTAATGCTTAATTAATATATTCCTACTTGACATTTGAACTTTTTGGGAGCAGTCGTGTGTGCAAAAGACAGAGACAAATAGAAAAATATGATGCAACGCTCTACACTCAAAAGTTACCAATATATGGATATGGGACAACCTGACAATGAAAACCACGAACCTCAAAAATGACAAGACGGAAATAGAATGATCTGGTCTTGCCAGGTTAGCAGTAATCCAAAGGAAAAACAGGGAAGAATTTAATAAGCCTAAGGATGTCAGAAGAAGCTTTATGGAATCTCACTAGTTTCTATGGTTTTTAAAGAATTAAAGAATAAACAGTTTGGACAGAGAAAATTTGCATGAATGATTAATATTCTCCTAGAACCCATGGGTTACTACAATAAAATCCAAATGCTAGGCGCAAGTTTTCTTTATAAGTTGTTGATCGGGGACACAGCGAAAGTAGTATGAAACTAAACAGGAAAACCTCTGCCTAATGCTTAATTTTCATAGTTCTGGAAAGTGTTATTTGGTCAGCTTGTTTAGAGAGATATGAACCGTCTTCATGATAAATCCTAAATGCTGCAATCCTGACCTTACAATCAAGATGCACCCTCTGGTGCAATAATGGAAAACTATGCACAGTTAGCAGTTAGTAGAATTATGGTCTGTTTCCCAGGTAATATTTCATATGTGGCACAGTAAACATGATCAAAACCTTGAAGCCAAAGTCCCCAGATTATGATCTATTGGTGTTGTTTTGCTACATCGCCATTTTGTCAAGTTTTCTTTCAAATACTTACGTTCATTATCATGTATTTGTGTCACTTTCTACCTTTGAACCAGACAATTCATCATGCAGAGGGTAGTGGTTAATTCACAAGTGTTCAGGGTGAATAGAATATGAAACCATGAGTGATGAGTCAGAATGGAAACTCTACAGCATTCTGTCTATGTCGCTCAGGAATTCTTACCGTGGAGACAGTGGGAAGAGAGTTAACAGCCAGGACATGTCAAATACAGAGGTGAACGTAGCAGCACACCATTGAATTGAGAATGGGATCCCCATTCGAGGAATTGGAGAAAGAATTGAAGGAACTGAAGGGGTTTGCAACCCTATAAGAGCAATACCAATCAACCAGAGCTCCCAAGGACTAAACCACTACCCAAAGATTATACATTTACAGACCCATGGCTCCAGCTGTATATGTAGCCAAGGATAGTCTTGTTGAGCACCAATGGGAGGAGAAGCACATTGTCCTGCAAAGACTGGATGCCCCAACATAGGAGAATGTTGAGGTTTGGGGGGGGAAGGGAGAGGTGGTTGAGGAGGGGAACGGTCTTATAGAAGAAGTGGAGGGGGTGGGATAGGGGGCTCATGTCTGGGAAACTGGGAAAAGGAATAACATTTCTAGCTGTTGGGGGGAGAAGAGTCACTTTTATTTGGGGAGTAGACACTGGTAAACTGCCACTGTTCAGGTGGATGACCTTACACATGTGCATAAGAACGGTACTAATCTGTTACTAAAGAAAAATCAAACGTTAGGTTAACCTAAACATAATGTTAGGAAGTGTAGGGGAGTAAAAGGGATGGAACAGGGAATGGACAGGATTGCCTTACAGTGTACAAAGGACAAAATTCTATACGACATTGAGAAAAACATGGGCATGCTAAAGTAGATAGAGAAAAGTCTACAAGGCTTCAACCCTTCAGAAAGAAATAGAGGAAATTTTGCAAACACAGAAATGCAAAAAAAAAAAAGTCTTCTCCAAGGAGTAGATATCAATTGGTTGTTCTGTGGTAAGTGGTCAGCCCTTAAAAATACACAAAAATAACATTACATGGAGTGAACTATATATATATATATATATATATATATATATATATATATATATATATATATATATGCATGCGGCCATGAATTTGAGGAGAGAGTCGGTGATGTACTGAAGGGTTGGGGGAAGGAAAAGGAAAGAAGAAATGCTGTAATTATACTATACTTTCACAAATAAAGTTAGAAATTAAAAAAGAATAAAAAGTAAAACCATGAATATAATTTGGCAGAGCCTTAAATCAGTGCAAACAAGTAATTAAGGTGTCAGGAAAATTTCAATCCCTGCCAGCAGGAAGTCCAGCTTCCAGATGCTTCAGTCTCAGTACACTTGTAGCAGACTGTCAGCCTGTGCCAACCCAATTAAAAACGAAATGCTACAAAACTGTGACTTAAATGTGTTTCTTCTAGGATTCCAAATAAGTTGGGCATATTTCTTGATAGCACTAGCAGACTGGAGTGCTAGCACACCAGTTAGCATAGAGTAGTGTTCCTGCAGAGGATCTGAGCTGAGTTTTCAATACCCATAGAGAGCACGTTGCAGCCACTTTAGCTCCGGGGCTCTTACATTTTATTCTTATCTCATTGGCATCTGCATGTATGTGCACATAAGCACACACAGGTAAACAGACACATAGATGTATGCACATAAATAATAAAAGAAATCTTTATTAAAGTCATAGAATATGACAGAATGAAAGAGAAAAATCAGTAAACCTGACAAGGTCACAAAGTGACACCATTGTGAAAATCAGTATTGATAATATGTGTTGGCAGTGTGTGTGTACCCTTAATTGGATATATAGACTCTATTTTTGATGTAGTTGTTGTTTTGTTTTGTTTTGTTTTCTGGGGTTGTTGTTTTCCCTCAAGACCTGTAGTCCAACATAATTAACTGCATGGAGAAAATGATCAAATTCACGCAAAGGCAAATGCCACAATAAGAGATGTCTGAAGACTTACAGTTAACCAACAGGAGCATGAGAAAAGGTACACACAGGGTCTGGTGTTCTTGATAAGGTTCTGGAAAGGAAAAGTATATTAAGTAGGAGATATTACTATAGTGTGGTTTAATTCAGTATAGTATAGTGTTAATAAATTTTAACAAATGTATAATGGATAAGTTATTAAAAGTAGAAAACCTATAAACACTTTTCAGTAATCTTTGCACTTATATGTTCAGTTTTTTATACAAATACACAATTTTTTATCTCTTAAAAAAAGAAATTAGTATTTTTACGGGACAACACTGAGTGTTCCTCCAATTCTTGTGTCTTCTCTTGGGGCCCCTTGACTTCTGTTTGGCTCATATAATTGTGATGTGATGGTTTTGTTTTACAATTTATTATGCTATGTTTTGTTGTTACTTTTTAAACATCAGCTCTTTTCTTTTTTTAATTTTATTTATTTTTTTATTCATTTATATTGGCACACTGAGAGAGCCCAAGCCCGTGGTTACAGCTAAGCAGGCGCCTTGTCACTGAGCTTCTCACCCAGCCACACAGCTGGCCATTTCTTTTAAAATTTATTCTTTAATCATTTTTTTACAGTCTAGTCATTATCCCCCTCCAGGTCCACCATGTGTTCCACATCTCACACCTCCTTCCCTCAAATACCATCTCCAGGAGGATGTCCCAACCCACCCCCCCCCCCGAAGACTACACCACTCCCTGGAGCCTCAAGTCTCTAAAGGGTTAGGCACATGTTCTCTGACAGGGTCCAGACCCGGCAGTCCTCTGCGGTATATGTGTTGGGGGCCTCATATCAGCTGGTGTATGCTGCCTGATTGATGGTTCAGTGTCTGAGAGATCCCGGGGTCCAGGTGAGTTGAGATTGCTGGTCTTCCTATGAGGTCACCCTCCTCTTCAGCTTCTTCCAGTTATTCCCTAATTCAACCACAGAGGTCAGCAGCTTCTGGCGATTGGTTGGGTGTAAATTTCTGCATCTGACTTTTCCAGCTGCTTGTTGGCCCTTTTGGAGGGCAGTCATGGTAGGTCCCTTTTTGTAAGCACACCATAGCATCAGTAATAGTGTCAGGCCTTGAGACCTCCTGCTGAGCTGGATCCCAATTTGGGCCTGTCACTGGACCTCCTTTTCCTTAGGATCTTCAATGTTACTGCAGGTTTTTCACACAGGTAAATTTCTGAGTCGGAATTTTTTTAATTGACATTCATTTATTTACCTTGTATGTATATATGAAAGAGAGAAGACATGCTTGCATGTGGTATGGCATCATATGAGTTCTGGAGGCTAATGTCAAGTTCTCAGGCTTGGTAGCAAACTCCTTTATCTGCTGAGCCATTTTACCAGCCCCTATCACAGTATTTCTTTTTTTTTAATTTTTATTTTTTTATTAGATAATTTCTTTACTTATATTTCAAACGCTATTCCCCTTTCTGGTTTCCTGTCCAAAGGCCCCAGTCCCTCCCTTCTCCTTCCCCTTCCCCCTCCCCCATACTGGTATTCCCCCTATATATCCTCCTTACCCCCCCCCCCATATTTCCCTGCACTGGAAGTCCAACCTTGTCAGGACCAAGGGTTTCCCCTTCCCCTGGTGCCCCAACATGGCCATTCTCTGCTATATATGTAGTTTGAGCCCGGGGTCAATCCATATATAGTCTTTGGGTAGTGGTTTAGTCCCTGGAAGCTCTGGTTGGTTGGCATTGTTGTTTTTATGGGGTTGCAAGCTCCTTCAACTCTTTCAATACTTCCTCTAATCCTACCCAAGGGGATCCTATTCTCAGTTCAGTGGGTTGCTGCTAGCATTGACCTCTGTATTGGATATGCTCTGGATGTGTCTCTCAGGAGAGATTTATATCCGGTCCTTTCAACATACATTTTCTAGCTTCATCAATCTTATCTGGTTTTGGTGGTTGTATATATATGGGTGACATAAGGGTCAGGCTCTGAATGGCCATTCCTTGAGTCACTGCTCTAAACTTTGCTTCCATATATCCTCGTATGGATAATTTTCCCCCTTTTAAGAAGGAGTGGGAGCATTCGCATTTTGGTCATCCTTCTTCTTGAGCTTCCTGTGGTCTGTGGATTGCATCTTGGGTAATTCGAGCTTTTTGTCTAATATCCACTTGTCAATGAGTGCATACCAAGTGTGTAATTCTATGATTGAGTAATCTCACTCAGATGATTTTTTTCTAGTTCATTCCATTTGCCTATGAATTTTATGAAGTCATTGTTTTTGATAGCTGAGTAGTACTCCATTGTGTAGATGTACCACGTTATTTTGAATCCATTCCTCTGTTGAAAGGTATCTGGGTTCTTTCCAGCTTCTGGCTATAATAAATAAGGCTGAGTCAGAATTTTTAACTGTGATATAGCAACCCTATCCCTCTACTTGATTCCCTGTTTTTCTAGTTGAGGTGAGTTTTAAAAGTTCCCTCTCCTCACTGTTGGGCAGTTCATTTAAGGGCGAGGGCCTTTGAGTTTTGTTGTTATGTCTCAAAAGTCAGTTCTTTAAAACAGAAAGGGAACAGTTTGGGATAAGAGGGGAGTTGGACAGGAACTGGGAGGCTTATGGCAGAACCAAAATGAAAATACCTTGAATGAAAAGTAATCTATTTCAATTAAGACGAAAAGAAAAAATCTTTTTACCTTAATGTTAGATATATCAACAATAAATTATGAAGCTATAAATATAAAATTCTGTTCTTTAAAACAAAGCAACAAATTGATGCAGCAACCTAGGCATGAAGCGATTTCTACAAAGCAATGTTCCATTGTGCATGTATCATACCTTGAACAGCAACTCTGTGCATTATGTTCAGAAGGTGGGAATAGATAGCATGTTGTAATAACGGCAATTCACACATACAGATGTTCTATGATAAATGTGAAGATATGATTAGTAAAACCTAATCAGTGAATAGAAAACCCTACTAATTACAAATATAACAGAATGTAGAACTGCAGTATAAGGAAACATGACAAAAAGTGACAAACTGGAAGGTTCAGGAGAGAGATATAACTTCCCTTTCCAGTTCACAAAGCTGTAGGCTTAATAAAGGGAAACTTTTAGTTTTCAGACTTACTATTATACTTACAAAAGTGTGAAATTATTCTTAGGAGACAGCGTTCCCTCACTGTTTGATAGAGATGTTTAATCCACTTTATTTTTATTTTAATATGTTGTACATTCACAGGTTAAGAGCACTGTTTTTGACAGCTGTGTACACATCTTGTGTTTGGATGGGGTTTTGTCTCTTGACAGCACGGTGTAGTTCTTAATACAGAGGTTCATCTAGATTCAAGCCTGCACTCTGTGTATTATTTCTGTGGAATAGACTTAGTGATGTCACTTATTGTAGGGAATTCATGATTCTTCACCTTAAATCCTGCTCTCCTTTCTAGAGAAAGAAATGAAGTCTCTTTGCTTTCATGCCATGACTTCACATCAATGCTTTCCCTCCTTCTGCTATACATTCTTAAAATTTTCTTCCTCTTGTTCCAACCATAGCAGGAGAAAAACTGCTTTCCGTATATGAAATTGTTTCTTTCAGCTGTCACTTCAACCATAATTCTGATGAGAGTTAACATAGTCCATGTGTAGTTCTAAAGTGAAGAGTATTTAAATATCATACCAAGATAACTGTCATGTTCATACCAGTGAGTATCAACGAATCAGCCCGAGTTCAATTCTCTTGTCCAGAGTCTCAATAGTTTGTCCAGATGTCTGCTACACTTACATGTACATGTGGCCTATGAACACACACACTCCACAAGCTTGAACATGATTTTTCCCTACTAACTCCTTGCCTCTTCTCTTGTTGCTATTCCCTTAAATGATGTCACTCCCAGCAGAGTTGTTGAAATCTTAAGAGTGGCTATAATCACTGTAATCTACTGTTCTTTTTCTCACAGTTGGCAGATAAACCGTCATATTCAGACTACAGATAATTCTAATTAGCCTTCTTTTCAGATTTTACCTTCTAATATAGGCTTGGGGAGGGTTACTGACATTGTTAAGCAAAATGTTCTGTTGGGATTTTGAAGATAATTAGATAAGGGTGTCAGAGAAAGATTTAATGTGAAGGTAATGAAGCTGAAACTGAAGGTCATCCTCTGTGTGAGTGCCTGTGGCTTCTGGGAACAATAGTGCCTTGACAAAGTCTAGATGAAGACAACTGTCAGCTTGCTATTAGGAATCATCCTGGTGAACCTCTAACTAATTCCCAATAGGAATCTTGCAAGATGAAGATCACTTTTCTAATTCCTCTATCAATCCTGCCTAAATTCTGAATGCATATTGTCTCTATACAAACTTGATGTCCTTATTTTATTTTACTTTATTTCTTAGAAAGGTTTCCAAATAATATAATATTCACATCTTATACAAACCTGTAACTGTCTATGCAAGGGAGAATTTTTAAACATGTAGACAAATTTAATTAACATATCAAGTGACACTGAAAGAGAAAATAAAGACAAGGACTTTGCAATGATCAGAATTCTGTATAAGAGTGCTCTTTGTAAATGAACTTGTCATTAATTCAGCATTGACACACGATTGCCCATTATGTGACAACCGACTTCTCTAATTAATATTGCTTAGGATGATTGTCATTGAAATAAACAGTCATTTTATATGACTTATAACTAACATTCTTATAGAGTACATAATGTATTCAATTTTATTTCTTTATTCTTCAATACTTATACAAAGAAAGCCAAAGCTAGACCTCATTTTGTTTTATTGCCAACCCAAAATTTGTTTATGTAAAGTGTTAATAGGTTAAACAAATAATTCCTATGTTGCCCACATATATATATATATATATATATATATATATATATATATATATATATATAGTTTATTTATGCATTCAATTTCCTCCCAATTTGATCATATGAAGGACGGTCTTTATTGAACACAATTCATTGCATTTTTGTTTATTGCATTTTGAGTCCAGAGATGGGTCACTCATCCAGGATCATCCTTATGAGTTTGGGGCTGCAGACACACCATGATTAAAATAGTACGGTCTGTCAGTGTTTAATAAAGTTGTATATGATGAAAAAGACTGCAAAATTTAAGGAATAAGAGACCTATTTTATTTACTTGCACCAATTTTAAAGTCAATTTAAATTTAAATGTTACTCAACAGAATGGAACAATTTATATAAATGTTGGGCATCGTGTTGTTCTTAAATATGTAAAATTGTATCATTTATTGTTAGTATAAAATATTGGTAACATTATAAATTTTCAGAGCTGGATAGCTCAGAAGTTAAATTTTTGCTGTAACGGAGGACTGAAATTCATTTACCACTAACCATATCTAATAGCTTAACAATAGTTCTAAGTCAAGCTCTAATAAAGTTGAGGTTTCCTTCTAGTCTTCACACTCATAAACACACTTGTGGATACATACATATAAAGTAGAAAAATCTTATTAGCTGTTTAGTATTACACTAAGCATGCATACAAATTTTCATTCTTCAGTCATTTATGAACATGTAAGCTGATTCCTGTTTTTTGATTGTGAACAATGATTTAGTGAATATATTAGTGTTCTTAAAGTGATTATAAAACACAGTGATCATGAACAGCTTGGATAGAAATGGTTTCACAGCTTTCAAACCAATCCCATTGTTGATGGGAATCAGGGTAGGAATCAAAACAGAAATTGATGCAGGGTCCTTAAAGAGTGCTGCTTACTACCTAGCTCTACATGGATTTGTCAGCCTACTTTTTAGTATTAATATCAGGACTACCAACACCATGGTGGCCCCACATGGAATGATCTGGCCCTCCCAGATAAATTATCAAGATGGCTGGTTTACAGAAGGGCAGTCCTCAATTGAACTGTCTTCTTCCCAAATGATTTTAATATTGTAACTGTCTATTAAATGTATATACCCAAAATATAGATTTTTATAAAGTAGTATTTAATTAAATACACAACCTTTGGACTTTGGAAACATTTGCTCAGAAATGTGAGGGCTGAAAAAAATAAATTTTATAGGTATGATAACTGAATGCTATTCCTTCATTTTTAGCCATAAAACAGGCATCCACACGATTTTCTATGTTATTTGCATATTTTCCATGAGAGCATATGTGTGGCCTCACCATAAAATGAGGTTGTATCCAAATAGTAGGGCAACTGAAAGAAGGATGCAGAATGGCATGTGTTTCTGCAAAAGTGCTTGTCTCCTCTATTCTGGCAATTACATACTTACTACATACTATAACCTAGACTACTCCCAAACTCAAAGTGATGGACACATGAGAACACTAACCTCAGTATCACTTGAAAGAGAAACTTAAATATTTGCCTCCTTTCTGCATTGTGACTTGGAGTTTGTTGTCATCATCATTGTACAAATCTAATAAATGCATTGACATTGATATTAGTCTGGAAAATTCTACAAAAAAATGTAGTATTTCTTTGAGAAGAAATGTTAGAAAAAAAACATAGTGTGGAAAGTAGAAAAACAACCTATTATAATAAAAATAAAAAATGCAGTTCTATGTGTACTGTAATAAAATAATTACTGGTTACATTAGACTGAGTACTCACAGATACATTTTAAATGTTTTCTTTTACACATGTTTTTTTTTCTGGAGCTGAGGTCTGAACCCAGGACCTTGGACTTGTTAGGCAAAGTGCTCTACCACTGAGCTAAATCCCCAACCCTATTTTATAAATATTTTAAAATGTATATTTTTTGTTTCCTCTTGCCTGTCCTATTTTCTTGAAATTATGCTGGTTACAAGCAGAATGCATTTGCTTTGCTCTTATCACACATAAGGCAAGTAATTCATATTGATTAATTCTTTAATGAATTCTGGTTACTAACTGTTGTCAATTATATATTTTATTACATGATCTCTTCCATTCTTTTCTTTGTTTATTGTGGATCATACTTCTTTTCTTTTCTTATCTTTCCTTTGTGGTAATTTTATATTTTACTAGTAGCTGATTATGAGTGTATGGTTTAAAATAAAGTCTATAGCTAGACTCACTAGTGGTGAAAATATTAGAATGTTTCCTCATTTCAGATATGATCATGGATTAAAAATTTGGAAAGACTTCCCTGGCCTTTATTTCTCCATCCTTCACTTTTGTTACATTCATGCATATTAATTGGTGTTTAATGATACAGTTGATTGTGTACATAACGCATGATTACATTATGCTGCTTTCAGAAGAGCTGCACATTACGTTTGTTTCTTTCTAGGCCACCTTCTTATCCTTATCCCACGTGCTTTCGTATGCTTACTCTGCTCTTAGTTGTCTTTTATATTCTTCACCACGAATGACATTCCTGCAGTCCTTTTATGAACCACAGCTCTACGTAGGGCTTATATCTCTCAGAATCCTTGTATCTACAAAGAATAAAATGGCATTTCTTCATGTGTGAATGATGTTTTCACAGGGTATTGAAATCCAGCTCGTCACTTCAAACATACAGTCCAGTGTTGGTTGGTTTCTGTTGTTGGCTTTTGGGAAATCATTCTTTGATGGCAGTCTGCCTTTCCTTGTGGCTTCCTTCTTTGCTGGCTGCCTTTATGATATCCTTTGTCTTTGTGTTCGGCAGATGCTGTGTTACACATTTCTTCCCTTTTTCTCCGTTTTAGTCTTTTTTTCAGTTGTGTTCTTGTGGCATGCCTAATTGTTTTTGCATGAAATTATGTATGAACCGTAGAGGGGGAAATTGGAAACTAATTGTTGTTGTTGTTGTTAGTTCCAAAAGCATTTGCTTCAAGAATCAATTAAGCAGTGGAAAGGCATCCTTTAGAGAAGCAAGTCGGGTTTGATGTGAAGCTGGCTTCAGTTGCAGAGTGAGTTGGCCAGATTCCTGTGCATGGGGGGAAAAAAAGCAAATCTCTCTCCGCTCTCAAGAAAAAAAAAAGAATGTGTGATCCGAGACTTTCTCACAGACAGTCTCTGATTTCAGTTTGTACCCTCTTCCTTTTCCCTTGCACTTGACCCAAGTTTGCCTGCCTGTCAAGTACAGGTGCCCAGGAGTGAGCCTCAGAGTTTGAGCTTCCTCTGCTGCATGGTAGAATGTGGTGTGCTAAGCTGTGCTGTGGGATAACTCCATTAATTTCAAGGGCATATTTTACGAAGGGGGCTTGGTGTTGCCTGGCCTGATACTCACTCCAACTTTCCTTTGGGTTAGAATAGTTTACATAGCATCAAGTTTAAAACTTTTTTTGTATTTCCAATTCAGAAATTTAGTTCAAGAAACACCACTGTTCTTAGATACTTAAAACTTGGCCATACATAAGAGATATTTGACAAGGATCCATAGCTATAAAGTGAGTTGTAAGTGAAAGAATTTTAGGAAAAATGAATTTAAGTTCTAAGAGGTGGATAATTTGTTAACATCATATGTGTTCTATAAATATATTGGTTGCTATTAAATTATTTATTAATATATAACTATATTAATATGGGGCATCAAAATTGTGGGCATAATTATTAGGTTATATAGATATAATATTACTCTTTATAATATATATTTATATATACTATCATATTTTATTTTAACTTGAAATTTGCTTACTTTCCATTTCACAGTTGTGTTATTTACATTCAGTGCTCAGTAAAGAATGTTTACAAATATTTCAGAAAATTTTTGATGGAATTATTAAGATTGTTTCTTTTTAAAATTATTTTCTTTATTTTCCCTTTTTTATTTGGATTTTTTTTATTTACATTTCAAAAGTTATTCCCTTTCCCAGTTTCCAGGACGTAAACACCCTAGTCCATTCTGAAACCCTTCTTCTATAAGGGTGTTCCCCTCCCCAAGCACCAGCAGTTCCCGCCCTCCTGACATCTCCCTACATTGGGGGTCCAGCCTTGGAAAGACCAAGGGCCTTTCCTCCCTTTGGTGCCAACAAGGCCATCCTCTGCTACATATGAAGCTGGAGCCATGGGTCAGTCCATGTATAGATTTGGGTCGTAGTTTAGTCCCTGGAAGCTCTGGTTGGTTGGTATTGTTGTTCTTATGGGGTTACAAGCCCCTTCAGCTCTTCAAATCGTTTATCTAATTCATTCAACAGGGAACCTGTTATCAGTTCAATGGTTTGGTGCTAGCATTAGCCTCCGTATTTGACATGCTCTAGCTGTGCCTCTCAGAAGACAGCTCTGTCAGACTTCTGTCAGCATGTACTTCTTGGCTTTATCAGTATTATCTAGTTTTGGTGGATATATATATATATCCAAGTAGACAGGCTCTGAATGGCCATTCCTTCAGTCTCTGCTCCAAACTATTTATCTTCATTCCAAGGCTCATAGGCTCCTGGTTCACCTTCCTTCACTCCATCTCTGGGAGCTCCCAGAGACTGAGCCCCCAACCAAAGACCATACATGGGCTGGTCCTTGATCCTAGCACATATGTAGCAGGCAACTGCCTTGTCTGGCTTCAGTAGGAGAGAATGCACCTAATTCTGGGGAGACTTGATGCCCCACTGTTGGGGCTAACCATAGAGGGAACCCTCTTAGAAGCAAAGCAGAGGAGGTGTGGGTGAAAGAACTCTGTAAGAGGGTCTAGGAGGGGACCAACATTTTTGATGCAAACAAATAAAATTGATTATTGTATATAATAATAAAAACACCATGGATTTTCATATGTTTTGATTTTTTCTTTTTTTGAGCTGGGGACCGAACCCAGCACCTTGCGCTTGCTAGGCAAGCGCTCTACCACTGATCTAAATCCCCAACCCCACTTTGATTATTTTTAATAGATATGTTTATTTCATGTATGTGAGTCCACTGTTGCCATCTTCAGACACAGTAGAAGAAGGCATCAAATCTCATTACAGAGCCACCATGTCGATGCTGGTAATTGAATTCAGAACTCTGGAAGAGTAGCCAGTGTTCTTAACTGCTTAGCAATCTCTCCAGTGCCTCACTCCAATATTTAACATTTTTTAAAAAAAGATTTATGTATTTATTTATTTATTTTGTATATGTAAGTACACTTTCGCTCTTCAGACACACAAGAAGAGAGCATCAGATCCCATTAGAGATGGCTGTGAGTAGTTGCTGGGAATTGAATTCAGGACTTCTGAAAGAACAGTTAGTGCCATTTCTCCAGTTCTTGCATGTTGTTTTTCATTGTCATCCAATAAGAAGATTTTGAAGGGCTGGAGAGATGGCTCAGTGATTAAGAGCACTGACTGCTTTGGGTAGTGGTTTAGTCCCTGAGAGCTCTGATTGGTTGGTATGGCTGATCTCATGGGTTGCAAGTCCTGTCAGCTCCTTCAATCCTTTCTCTAATTCCTCCAAACCACTACCCAAAGACTATACACATGGACAGATCAATGGCTCCAGCTGAATATGTAGCCAAGGATGTCCTTGTTGGGCACCAATGGGAGGAGAAACCCTTGATCTTGCCAAGGCTGGACCCCCCCTCGAGTGCAGGGGAATGTCATGTTGGGGATGCAGGAAGGGGGATATTTGACGAGGGGGTACACTCTTATAGAAGAAGGGGAGGGGAATAGGATAGGGGCTTATGGACATGAAACCAGGAAAGGAAATTGTATTTGAAATGCAAATAAAAGATATCCAATAAAAAATTTAAAAAATTAAATTTTGAGGAAAAATAGAAAAGAGCACTGACTGCTTCTCCAGAGGTCCTAAGTTCAATTCCCAGCAACCACATGGTGACTCACAACCATCTGTAATAGGATCTGATGCCATCTTCTGTTGTGTTTAAGACAGTATGTGGGTCATTAGTATCAAGTTATTGTTTTTTGTTTGTTTGTTTGTTCTGTTTTGTTTTGGGTCTGTTGTTGTTTATCACAAAGCTCACATTATGTTTGAGGCTATTGTTTCCTGAAAAATTTTCTCTAGTATTCTACTGGATAGATTCTACTAAGATTGTGATATTGCTGGTGCACTTAGTCCTTAGTCTCCTAGCCAATTTAACAAAACAACAACAACAACAACAACAACGACAACAACAACAACAGCTCAGTCTTGAGAATTCTCAAAATTTACAATACTCTTAGTAGATAGTCGTAGTGCAAACTGTGGGAGGGATTCTAGGGGGAAAGGAGAAATGATGGAACTGTATTGTAACCTGAAAATGGGCATACTTAGGTTTTATATATATATATGTATATATATATATATATATACATATATATATTCTAATGTGAAAATATTCTCAAGTTAATTTCCCATTTCTACTTGTTTAGTCACAACCTCTGATCGTTACTTTGACTAGTACTTTTCACTTATTGTAATTAAATTTCCACAATACAATTGAAATAACTGGGTACAAAATTTTCAGCATAAAATTTTAAACCAGAAAATCTTGTTTTCAATATACATGCATAAAACTTACAAATAATTTACATTCTTAATTTTTTGAACTTACAGTTCTGTTACCTCTTTGTATATATCAGTCATCGTTTGATATAGACTCCTGTTGATATTTTGAATGGAATTTTATCTCCCAACAAGTAGATCTAGTTAAAATAGTGAACACAAAGGGGAAAAATTAAGAAATTTAGTTCCCAAGCCACTACCTAAAGACTATACATGGACTGACCCTGGACTCTGACCTCATAGGTAGCAATGAATATCCTAGTAAGAGCACCAGTGGAAGGGGAAGCCCTGGGTCCTGCTAAGACTGAACCCCCAGTGAACTAGACTGTTGGGGGGAGGGTGGCAATGGGGGGAGGGTTGGGAGGGAAATACCCATAAGGAAGGGGAGGGGGGAGGGGGATGTTTGCCCGGAAACCAGGAAAGGGAATAACACTCGAAATGTATATAAGAAATACTCAAGTTAATAAAAAAAAAAAAAAGAAAGAAAGAAAGTTAGTTCCCATTGTCAAAGTAATTACAAGTAAATTGTGGGAAATACGGAGACTATTTTGTTTTTTGGTTTGTTTTTTGATTTTTGTTTTTTTGTTTTCAGTATATCACTAGCATTTGAGTGTACATAAAGTACTTAAAGGCTAGTATTTCATTTAGTCTGGTGAGGCATTTGGTATGTCATGACTTTACAACGTTAGTGTCTTAGTTGAGGGTTTTACTATTGTGAATAGACACCTTGACCAAGGCAATTGTTATAAAGACAACATCTAATTGGAGCTGCTTTACAGGTTTAGAGGCTTAACCCATTATCATCAATGTGGGAACATGGCAGCATCTGGGTAGGCATGGTACATAAGAAGGCTGCTAGGAGAATACTGACTTCTAGGCAACTTAGATGAAGACCTTAAAGTCCACACCCACAGTGACACACCCATTTCAACAAGGCCACACATTCTAACAATGAAAGTTACTGGGGTGAGTATATATATATATATATATATATATATATATATATATATATATATATGTATATATATATATATATATAACAGTTGGTAAATTGGAATGTAAACAAATATTATTTTATACACATGCATATACTGTCCCATGAATCCATTTGCTATTGCTCTCAGGTACTTGTGTTTAGGGATGAACACTGGGGGATGGATAACCCATAAGCCTTTATTCTAAAGCACATGGATTTTAGATCTCTTAGCAGTAATTGATTGTTTACAGCTTCTAATGTTTTGCAACTTCCCCTCATATAGAGAAGACACTATCTTTCCATGATGTTTTGATCTACTGTCTTTGACACTCATTCTGCTCCGTCTTCTCTCATGTCCCCTCAGTTTTAGGTACAGAGCTTGTGTGTTTATTTATCAATTGATAATTAGCATCCCATAATTAATTGCCCTCCATAATTGAGAAGTTACAGATTTCTCTAATGTGGAGTACTATAATGATTTTCCTCGTATAGATGCTCTGATAATCAGTAAGATGCATACATGTTTATATTACTTGATTCAAACAAGCACATAAATATATATATATATACATTACATAGGTATGTATACATACATTATACATGTAATTATACATACAAATAATTAAAAGCCAATTAGCACATCATAATGTAGATAATTCCAAGATTAGAAAGAATCCTGAAATCAGGCAGTTTAGAACAGCAGCATTATTACCAACATCACCCTCTTTGTATAAATCGATTATTCACAAATATAAATGAATAAGCTAAGCTTGATAGACATAAATATGGTAAGAGCTAACCTATTAATCAAAAATCAATTAGGTATGATTTTGTTTTCACATATCAGTGTGCTGCATAAATAATAATGCATGAATAAATAGACATTGTTATTTAAATTGTAATTTTATTTACAACATAGCATGAATATAAAATTTGAAGTCTATATTCATTTATTAAAACTTGATAGTGAAAAACAGGACTGTTAACAATGACAAACTATTTAGTTTACTGTAGGCTTAGGAGCTATTGCTCTGAAATGTTCCCTCTTCTTAAGTAACTTGTGGCATGTGGGGTTGATTTGTGTATAATTAGAGCAGACAGCCGCTGTTATTAATGGGCTGTGAGGGACTCTAGAAAAAACAGCCCCTGAGTAATTTAATTCCCTGATGGATCTTTCCAAATTCCCTGGATTAGTGTTTCTCCCTACAGACTCTGCTCTACAGAAAATATGTTTAGAGAGATAGGCATTACATTTCCTTGGAGAGGTAACACATTAGCCAGCTAACGAATTCACAGACAGTAATTGGGGAGATTTACTTCCATCATCTACGTTTATTCTTTGATACAGAGATTGAGGAGAGAATAGTAAAGAGCAGATCTTCAACCACCAGCAAGGCAAGCCATTTCAGGTAACAAGAGGTAAAATGCAACAAGAGGTAGGGGGAACCCGGGGTGGGGGATGAGGTGGGAGTGGGTGAGAGGGTGGATGAGTACCCTCATAGAGGCAGTGGGGAGGGAGGATAGGATGGAGGATTGCAGAGGGAGAACCTGGAAGGGGGATAACATTTGAAATGTAAATATATGAAATAACCAATAAAAAGAATTATGTTGAACTTTTGAAGGGAATTGCATAGAATGTATAGGTTTCTTTTGCAATATTGTCACTTTCACTACGGCAATCTTACTGATCCATCAACATGGGAAGTCTGTCCATCTTTTGATATCTTATTCAATTTCTTATCTCAGGGATTTTGTATTTTTTTTCATACAGGTCTTCAATTGCTCATTTAGAGTCACACCAAGATATTTTATATTATTTTTTGGCTATTGTGAATATTATTGTCTCCTTTGCAGAGAGGAGCCTAGCAAAACTTTCCTCTGAGAGCTCTGTCAAATGGAAACAGAAGCAAGGACTAACAAACAAACATTAGCTAATCTCAGAGAATCTTGTGGAAGAGCTGGGGGAAGTATTGGCAGGCACAAAGAGGCAAGTTACTCCACTAGAACACCAACAGCGTCAACTAACCTTATTAATTTTCTTTTATCATTGTACTAAAATTATACATCATTCTACGTATTTATTCTGTAATGCATTCCTTAATAATAATCTACTGAAAGAATTAAAGTAGTTTTAAATATTAATGCTTTTAAAAATGATGTCTCATATTATGTAGAATTTTTCATCATTATGAAGATAAATGGAAGATGCATGAGTATATTAACAAACTCTCTGCTTCCTCAAAAGATTTGACATCCAGACAATATTCCAGATGGACTGAGGTTTTGCTGCTTCTTTTGTGTATTTTTCTCTAGTATCATGGAAAGGAATATTGAAAAGAAGAATCAGGTCCAAGTAGACTTGAGACAGGAACATCTTTCATTTTCACTATACATATGCCAATTTCTCCTAAAAATTCATACCATATTCTTTAAAACATTTGACATGAAACAAACTGAGTTGATCTCCATCTTGGGGGAAGGCCTTTACAATGCCGTGCTCATTTGTTTAGAATTATTTGCTAAAGTGTGGCTTGAGCTTTCTCTTGGTTTAAAATACCTCTTTCAAGTATAGATAGTGAGAGACTTTAATAAATAGTATTATTGTTTAGTCATGAATTAACTCCTTAGTCATCAGGGAAATTCAAATCAAAATAACCATGAGATTCCACCTCAAACCAGTCAGAAAGGCTAAGATCAAAAACTCATGTGACACAGATGCTAGCGAGGTTGTGGAGAAAGAACACTCCTCCATTGTAGGTGGGATTACAAGCCAGTCTAGCCACTATGGAAATCATTCTGGAGGTTGCTCAAAAATTTGGACAGAGTACTACCTGAGGACCCAGCTATACCACTCCTGGGCATATACCCAGAACATTCTCCAACATACAACATGGACATATTCTCCACTATGTCTGTAGCAGCCTTATTTATAATAGTCAGAAGCTGGAAAGAACCCAGATGACCCTCAACAGAGGAATGGATACAGAAAATGTGGTACATTTATACAATGGAGTACTACTCAGATATTAAAGACAATGACCATGAAATTCTTAGGCAAATGGATGAAACGGGGGGAGGGGGATGTTTGCCCGGAAACCGGGAAAGGGAATAACACCCGAAATGTATATAAGAAATACTCAAGTTAATAGAAAAAAAAGAAAAGAAAATATCACCCTGAGTGAGGTTACCCAATTATAAAAGAATACATGTGGTATGCGCTCACTGATAAATGGATTTTAGCCAAAAAACTTGGAATATCCAAAATACTATTATAGACCACATGAAGCTCAAGAAGAAGGAAGACCAAAGTGTTGATGTTTCAGTCCTTCCTAGAAGGAGCAACAAAATACTCACAGGAGAAAATACGGAGACAAAATATAGAGCAGAGAGTGAGTGAAGGGAAAGCCATCCAGAGACTGCCTCACCTGTGTATCCATCCCATATACAGTCACCAAAGCAATACCATATTGCATATGCTAAGAACTGCATGCTGACAGGAACCTGATATAGCTATCTCCCGAGAGGCCCAGCCAGCACCTGATAAATACAGAGACATATGCTTGCAGTCAGCCATTGAACTGAGAACAGGGTCTCCAATGGAAAAAGACTGAAGGAGCAGAAGGTGCTTGCAGCCTCATTGGAAGAACAATATCAACCAGCCAACCAAATAAAACACAAGGAGTAGCCTATGGCACCAGAAACATATTTAGAAGATGATGGCCTTGTTGGACATCAATGGGAGGAGAGTCCCTTGGTCCTGTCAAGGCTTGATGACCCTCTGTAGGGGAATGTCAGGGCTTGGAGGTGGAAGGAGTGGGTTGGTGGGAGAGGGAACACCCTCATAGAGGAAGGGGGTAAGGGGTTGGGATAGAGATTTTCTGGAGGGAAACCAGGAAATGGGATAACATTTAAAATGTAAATATATAAAATATCAAAAAAAGAAAAAAACTTTTAAAAAAGAGGAAAAAAAGAGTACTTTCTTCCTAAAAGTATCATGAATCTAAGGAGAATTGTCAGAGTTTCATAGCATCACACTGCGCATCTTTGTGTCTTTACTCTTGAAATTTCTCTTTCTACAACAAATTCAAATATTTATGAATCTGAAACTCTCACTTAAAAACAAATTCTGAACAGGTAAATAGTTGATATCTTCATACCTTCAGATGCATATTTCTGCTGCTTATGCCAATTAAAATTAGTTTCATTTAACTTCTTGAATTAGATATGTTCCCAATGACCTACAATCTTTGTCTTAATATTATATTCTCTATTAGTCTAAAAAGTATTCTATGTAATATATACTCTTCTCATGTCTCATTAGTCTTATTATTGACTGTGTTATTTTCAGTTTTCCTTTTGTTTTATACTATGGAACAAGAAGTACCTTCTAGCCATTCTACATAAAAGTTTTAGACAGGGTTCATTAAAAAATAATCTTGGTCACCTATACAAATGATATATTAGTCAAGAATTTCTGACTAATACTTAAAAAGAATCTTGAATCTTTAATTTGAAACTTATGGATATTCAATATTAAGAGACCCTTGAAATTTCTTTGGATTCTGTATTTGTTGTTTAATTTTGAGGGCCAGAGGAATAGGGTACATGAGCTTGGGTCTCCAAAACCAAGCACAAAACAGATGTGATTCAGAAATTCTAGTATTTGTGGACCAAGGCCTAGGAGAACAACAGAACTGAGGACACCAGGGTTTCCTGACTAGTCAGTATCAGGAAATTAATAATATGAAGCACTCTAGAGTATAACACTCTACAGAGGAAAACTGGTGTATGAACAAGTCTGTATGACTGAGAGAAGTTTTTATACAACACACATATAAAACACCACACACAAAAACACACACATACAACATACACCAGAGAGAGAGAGAGAGAGAGAGAGAGAGAGAGAGAGAGAGAGAGAGAGAGATCATCATAAGGTAAAGTAAATAAAGCTATGCCATGGTTGAAACATCATTTGAAATGTATTTTATCCATCACGACTAATTCTATTTTGGTTTGGTTTTTGTTTGTGGATGTTCTTTTTCTTTTTTTAAGGTTTGTCCATCAGTCTCCATAGGACTGATCCTCTTTATTGGTTAATGTTTAAAGTTTAAAAATGGAAATTTTGATTTCAATTTACTTTAATAAGTTTCCTTTGTCAGTGATAAAACTGTTAAAATGTAAACTTGATTTATAATACTTTTACAAAATTATATAATTAAATTTCTGGACTCAGTTATGGGTGGGTAATCCATTAGTTTTTCTCTGCAAGTTGACCTGAAATTTTATAAAGCAATTTATATTCTCAACCCATTACTACTTTGTTAGAAATGTGCTGGGCTTAGGTAGAAGATTTCTGTCAATGTTTTCAATTTTATTATGCTAATGTAAATTTTGGCTTGCACATGGAGATAATATCATTATGTCCCTTGGTCATATTTCTTAGAGTTTTCTTCCCGTGATGATGACCGTGACTCAGCATCCACTTGACCATCTTTCTTTAAGACTATGAATAGTCTGCTATTTGGCATGCCATTTTTTCTTCAATCCAACTTGTCTTTTAATGTTATGTTTCATAAAGAAGATGGTCTGGCAGACAATTATTTTATCTATGTTGTATTATTATAACTATTCTCAAATTGGAGCAATTGTTTTTATGTAATACTTAAGAAATGTTTTGTTTTATAAATTAAAAGTTCAAAATATGTAATCAAACCATGGTTTACATATCTAATTTTACAGGCTACTATTTATGATCCCTCTTTCCATTTTTTTGCCTGAAATTATCCAGAAAAGCTGTGTATAGTTTCATATTTTTCAGGAAAATGCATTGTGCATATTAATGTGGAGTAAAGATCATATTGTATACCTTCATAATATACCACAATTAATTAAATATACTTCATATAAACTCAGTTACATTTGATATAGTCACTGTATTTAAATGCTATAAATGTCTGTATTAAATTTGTATTATTTTTCTCAGGAATCTCATTCAATAATAGCCTGAACAAAAATAAAACTTGTTTCTGGAAATAGTCTTTCCCAGCAGCTAAAGGTTTAATTATACTTTTCTATTTTATTCTTGCTAAATAATCTTACCTGCTGTCTGCACTCTCCCTATTCTTATCATCATTAGTTTTGTGATCCACCAAGGTTACCTGAAACCTTCTGTATTACCATAGATTTGGAGTTCCTTTTTGGAGCCTGGTTATCTCAGCAGTGGATACACAAACAAGAAAGCATTTCTTTCTATCCTGGAATCTATCGGTAACCAGTAGTTCAGAGGCAGAAGGTGGAGACACATTAGCTCTCACCTTTCTCTCATGCTTGATAGGGGTGATCATGCTTAAGCCTAGTGAATATAACTAGTTGAAATGAGTTGTTATTTGCAATAGTTATATGGAAACTGATGAATGCCTTTTCATCGCTCTTCACTCTACATTCTGGTCCAAACACACGAGCACTAACTTCTGCCATGTTACCTAAGCCTTGGAGGGAATGATAAAAGGGAGTAGATTAGGATTTGCCCAAATTCCTCATTATTTCATAGATGATCCATAATTCTTTGTATTCACCACTGTTTAGTGAAAGGGAAGGAATCACTGACAATTACCTCAAGTGTGTCCTTCATCCATAGAGTTTGTAATGGGGAAATAATTAAGGTAAAGGTCCAGGTGACTGATATTGCATACTTAGATGAAGAATGGACAAAGGCAGAGCAAGCAGAAAGGTTCTGTCATTTATAACTTAATACAAGGATAACAATAAGTCTCCTTCTAACTCTTAATATGGCAAACAATGTTTTTGTTCACTTCAACTAAGTCAATGCTATTTTATAAGTATATAACAGTCATCAAGCCATGGCTATATTGTTCTCTTACAGAACAAACAAATGTCGATATTATTTACTTGAATTTAACAAAGACTGTTGTTGTAAAAATGAAAGCTATATAGAACTAAATAAGAGAAGGACATAGAAAAAATGAAATGTAGAAAAGATACAAAAAGAATATGAATCATACATTCTTTATCAAGAACTCTAACAATGTATTGGACTGGCCAATCTTTTGTCAAATTCACATAAGGAAAAGTCATATGAGAAACAAAACCTCAGTTGAGAAAAGACCTTTGTCAGATTGGTCCATATGTTATGTAAGTGTCTGGAGAAATATTCTTCATTGATGATACATGTAGTAGGACCCTGTGCACAATGGTCAGTGTTATTCTCAGGCAGGCTTTCCCAGGGTGATATGAAGAAGCAGCCTATAAGCAAAGTCATGGGTAGGATCTGAAAGGATTTGAAAAATAGTAAAGAGTATGAACAAAATATATAGTGTGAAATATTTAATTGACAAAATATCTGAAGTATTATAGAAAGAAGACTGAGTAAGTCTTTAACTCAATAAGACCAACAAAGTGAACTAACCTGAACCCTTAGGGACTAAAGGAGATTGAACTACCAACAAAAGTGTAAACATGGACTGGGTCTATCCCTTCCTGCATATATGTAGCACATGTGCAGCTTGGTCTTCATGCAGGTCCCCCAATAACTGGAGTGGTATCTGTCCTTAAATTTATTGCCTACTTGTGGATTCTGTTCCCCTATCTGTGTTTCCTTGTCTGGCTACAGTGGAAGATGGCGTGTCAATTCTGTAGTACTTGATGTGGCAGGGGGGACACATGACAATTTCCTTTTCAGAGGAAAGAGGAATGGAAGAATGCAGGATGGGTTTGTATAAAGGGATACAAGGAGGAGAGGGGATGCTGAAATGAAAAGGAAAGGGAATGTGAAATGAATAAATAAATTAATAATAAATAAATATAGAGCATAAAGAAAACAAAACTAAAATATAATATATGAAAAAAAAAAGAAGTTTATGGCTTCTTCAGGCCCTGACTCTGTGTTTCTAGTCTGGTTTCTGTCAGTGAACTGTGAAATGGTATGTAAGCCAAATAAAGTCTTTAATGTCACATTTGTTTTTTTGTTTTGTTTTGTTTTGTTTTTCAGTTAATATAGCAGTATTAACTTTTTAAGCTTTGTCATAGTTCCATCAATAAATACTGGAAGTGGAAATACAGCAGTAAACCACTTCTGGCCTGCAAAGAGATGTCAGCTGAGCAGCTCAGCACTTGCATTTTGTCTGCTCGTAGTCACAAGAAAGCACTGCTCCACGATATCACCACTTTTTGCATTGCTTTTCCTGTTGTGAGAACAACAGCTCTTCTACATTTCTAATATTTTATGTTATCATATTTTTTTCTCAAATACAATTTAAAATTTTCAAATACTATCATTCCTAAACATATTTCAAACATTACATATGTTTGGAGAAGACAAAGATATTTTACTTTCTATAATTCTCTCTGAAGCAAAATAATAGGCATGAACACCTAAGAATGTAAGGAGTAAAAATGAAATAATATAAACAGGCTTTACATGAACGTATTCACTATTTTAGTAGACTAAGTTGTAATGAGTCCATATGATTATTTCAAAAAAGGCAAAAAATGACAAGGAATAAATTGAAAATAAAAGAAATAATGCCTTTTGTCACATGTGAAGAAATATATGTAAGTTCTAATGCAATTGAAAGCAGAGGGATTTTTGTAAACATAAATTGATGTGCATTGTGAATTCATAAAAATAGGTAACTTATAATTAGAATTTTGACAGTGATTAGAATAAAGAGAGACCAAATACTAAAATTACTTTATAAAACTTGTTCATCATACTTTAATGTATTTCTTAAATATTTGTATAATTGAGGCTTCGAAATTATCTCTGAATTCGCAAAGATTATTGGCATTATGATGCTACTATTGTCTCCAATTGCTATGCAGTAGAAGCAGATTTTCTAGAAGCATCACAGCATGACATTCTCTCAGAAGATGATGGGGTTGAATATTTTCTGCATTTCATTTTTTACTTATTATAGACTGTATTATCTCTGGATGGCAAACATAGAAATAAAAAAACCCTCTTCATTGTTCTCTAACTTCAATTTATTAGTATTTTTATTTCTATTTTATCTTAAGGATTTTTAAAATCTTAAACTAAAACCAAAATGTGTTGTCTCTTAATTGGTATTATTGAATCTTTGTAAGTCTATTTTTTTAATTATCAATGGAAATTATTATTCTCCTCATAATAGTTATATTTGACTCTTTTTTTTTTTTTATTAACTTGAGTATTTCTTATATACATTTCGAGTGTTATTCCCTTTCCCGGTTTCCGGGCAAACATCCCCCTCCCCCCTCCCCTTCCTTATGGGTGTTCCCCTCCCAACCCTCCCACCATTGCCGCCCTCCCCCCATAGACTAGTTCACTGGGGGTTCAGTCTTAGCAGGACCCAGGGCTTCCCCTTCCACTGGTGCTCTTACTAGGATATTCATTGCTACCTATGGGGTCAGAGTCCAGGGTCAGTCCATGTATAGTCTTTAGGTAGTGGCTTAGTCCCTGGAAGCTCTGGTTGCTTGGCATTGTTGTACTTTTGGGGTCTCGAGCCCCTTCAAGCTCTTCCAGTTCTTTCTCTGATTCCTTCAATAGGGGACCTATTCTCAGTTCAGTGGTTTGCTGCTGGCATTCGCCTCTGTATTTGCTGTATTCTGGCTGTGTCTCTCAGGAGCGATCTACATCCGGCTCCTGTCGGTCTGCACTTCTTTGCTTCATCCATCTAGTCCAATTGGGTGGCTGTATATGTATGGGCCAAATGTGGGACAGGCTCTGAATGGGTGTTCCTTCAGTCTCTGTTTTAATCTTTGCCTCTCCCTTCCCTGCCAAGGGTATTCTTTTTCCTCATTTAAAGAAGGAGTGAAGCATTCACATTTTGATCATCCGTCTTGAGTTTCGTTTGTTCTAGGGATCTAGGGTAATTCAAGCATTTGGGCTAATAGCCACTTATCAATGAGTGCATACCATGTATGTCTTTCTGTGATTGGGTTAGTTCACTCAGGATGATATTTTCCAGTTCCAACCATTTGCCTACGAATTTCATAAACTCGTTGTTTTTGATAGCTGAGTAGTATTCCATTGTGTAGATGTACCACATTTTCTGTATCCATTCCTCTGTTGAAGGGCATCTGGGTTCTTTCCATTTTCTGGCTATTATAAATAAGGCTGCGATGAACATAGTGGAGCACGTGTCTCTTTTATATGTTGAGGCATCTTTTGGGTATATGCCCAAGAGAGGTATAGCTGGATCCTCAGGCAGTTCAATGTCCAATTTTCTGAGGAACCTCCAGACTGATTTCCAGAATGGTTTTACCAGTCTGCAATCCCACCAACAATGGAGGAGTGTTCCTCTTTCTCCACAACCTCGCCAGCATCTGCTGTCACCTGAGTTTTTGATCTTAGCCAATCGCACTGGTGTGAGGTGAAATCTCAGGGTTGTTTTGATTTGCATTTCCCTTATGACTAAAGATGTTGAACATTTCTTTAGGTGTTTCTCAGCCATTCGGCATTCCTCAGCTGTGAATTCTTTGTTTAGCTCTGAACCCCATTTTTTAATAGGGTTATTTGTTTCCCTGCGGTCTAACTTCTTGAGTTCTTTGTATATTTTGGATATAAGGCCTCTATCTGTTGTAGGGTTGGCAAAGATCTTTTCCCAATCTGTTGGTTGCCGTTTTGTCCTAACCACAGTGTCCTTTGCCTTACAGAAGCTTTGCAGTTTTATGAGATCCCATTTGTCAATTCTTGATCTTAGAGCATAAGCCATTGGTGTTTTGTTGAGGAAATTTTTTCCAGTGCCCATGTGTTCCAGATGCTTCCCTAGTTTTTCTTCTATTAGTTTGAGTGTGTCTGGTTTGATGTGGAGGTCCTTGATCCACTTCGACTTAAGCTTTGTACAGGGTGATAAGCATGGATCGATCTGCATTCTTCTACATGTTGCCCTCCAGTTGAACCAGCACCATTTGCTGAAAATGCTATCTTTTTTCCATTGGATGGTTTTGGCTCCTTTGTCAAAAATCAAGTGACCATAGGTGTGTGGGTTCATTTCTGGGTCTTCAATTCTATTCCATTGGTCTATCTGTCTGTCTCTGTACCAATACCATGCAGTTTTTATCACTATTGCTCTGTAATACTGCTTGAGTTCAGGGATAGTGATTCCCCCTGAAGTCTCTTAAACCATTAGAAATGTTAGTTACTAAATTTAGCTAATGGTAAAATCACAGAAAATAAAAATGTGTATCAAAGTTATTTTCAATATAATTGAACAAACTCAACTAATATTTTCAATTAAAACTTCATATTGGAAAAAAGTTAATCATTTTCCTTTAGTTTCAAATAGTTCTCATACTTGTAAACTTTATAGATAAACAAATATATAATTAATGGTTTGCTAATATTCTTCTTCCTCAGTGACTTAAATATTGGTGCAGTCGTGTGATAATATACACAGTGAAGGACAAGGAAATGCTCAGATTAGATCACAAGTTAGCATCACTTAGAGCACCCTGGAGGGCTCGATAAAGCAGAGTGACAACCTAAGGATCTACACTGAGATTCTGTAGGGGGGTGTGGAGTAATATGTAATTTCAGCAAAGTTCACAATGTGCTAATTTTTTCTCTATTTTGAGAACAACTAGTTACTAGACTATTAGGCAACTACTTTGAATTACCAGAATAAACAAAGAATAATAGTATTGTGACTGTATTATTAGAAAATTACATGCTTGTTTCTAAATATATCATAGCCATTCTCATCAATATTCATGAAGACTGAAACACTCACATTATTAAGATTTCCCAAGTTAATCTTTTCCAGAAACCAAAGAGGACAGAGAAATAAACAAAAAGTTTGACAGAGTTGGAAATATGTTTAAAACTTGGGAAACTGAGACCACAGCAATAATCATATTATACAGATTGATTTTATTTTGATATTGATGTAATACATGGTCTCATGTTACATACATGACCTAGAAGTTAACATGCAACAAAATTTTGCCTAAAATTAACTATTCTCTTATCTCTCTTTTTCTAGTGGTTTGGTTATAGACATGTGTCGATAAGTTTAATTGATTTCTTTCTTTTAAATGATTATGTGGCTATATGTTATTATATATTTAACATTTGTAACATGTGTGATGAAAATATACACACAGAGATATACACACAGAGATAATGTTATATATCTAAAAGGACAATTACTTTAGGTCAAAAATCATGCTGATGGATTCTATTCCTTCTGTGGTAGTTTATCCAATAGGTCTTAATGTCTATTGTAAGTTGACTTACTTGTAATCCATCTTTGATAGGAAGATTGACATATGGCGAAAGGTTCATGGAACCTTGCTGCACAGTTATCTCTTAGATATTCCATTATTATTTAGGCATAGAGCACTTTAAGTTCTGGGTTTCAAGAAGTTTACTTGAGAGGAATGTGAGGACAGTGAAGTTCACACAGAGTAGATGAATATGCAACATGATTTTGTTTAATTATCTTTAATTAATCATATTTAATTAATTATCTTCTCTCGCTGAGGCCAGACCAGAAAATTCTCTGCTATACATGTGTTGGGGGCCTCATATCAGCTCGTATACACTGCCTGGTTGGTGGTCCAGTATCAGAGATCTCTAGGTTATTTGAGACTGCTGATCCTCCTACAGGGTGGCCTCCTCCTCAGATTCTTCCATTTTTTTCCCTAATTCAAAAACGGATTCTGACTTCAGGCCAGTGGTTGAATATAAGTATCTGACTTGTTTCAGTAATGACAGATTCATGTTGGACCTCTCAGAGGGCAGCCATGCTAGGCATTTTTTCTGTAAGTACACCACAGCATTTGTAATGTCAGACCTTGGAGTCTCCCCTGGAGATGTATCCCCATTTGGGTCTGTCACTGAACCTCCTTTCCCTCAGGTTTTTCTCCAATTTTCCCTGCAGTTCTTTTAGACAGAAACAATTCTGAGTAAGAATTTTTGACTGTGGGATTGCAACCTACATTCCTCCACTTGATGCTCTGTCTTTCTACTAGAGTTGAACGCTACAAGTTTTATCTCTCCAAAGTTGGTCATTTCATCCAAAGTCCCTACCTTTGAGCTCTGAGATTCTCTAACCACTCAGGTCTCTGGTAATTTCAAGAGGGTCCTCCACCTCCTCCCACCACTTGAGGTTGCATATTTCTGTTCATTCTGCTGGCCCTCCGGGATTCTTTCCTATCTCCAGCCCACCACACACCTGACCATGTTCTCTTTTCCCCCTTTCCTCCCCTCCCCACCCCTCTGCTGCTTAGGTCTCTGTCCCTGCATGACTGCTTTCTTCTCCATCCCAAGTGTTATTAAAGCATATTCCCTTGGTCTCTTCTACTTAATAACCTTCTTGAGTTCTTTGAATTGTATCCTGAATATTCTGCACTTTTTTGGTTAATAGCCACTTATTATGAGTACATACCATGCATGTCCATTTTGGTCTGAATTATGTCAGTAAGGATGATATATTTTCTAGTCTCATCCATTTGCCTGCAAAACTCATGTTGTTTTTGTGCAAAATAGCTGAATAGAATCCCATTGTGTAAATGAACCACATTTTCTGTATCTATTCTTCTGTTGTGGAATATTTTGGTTGTTTCTAGGTTCTAACTATCACAAATAAGGCCACTACAAAAATAGGGGGCATGGACCCCTGTGACATGGTAAGGGGTCTTTTGGGTATATCTCCAAGAGGGATACAGCTGGATCTTCAGGTAGATCTTTTCCCAATTTTCTGAGGAATCTCTAGATTGATTTCCAGAGTAGTTGTACCATTTTGCAATCTTAGCAGCAATGAAGGAGTGCTCCTCTTTCTCCACATGTGCACCAGCATCTGTTGTCAACTAAGTTTTTGATCTTAGCCATTATGAGTGGTATGAGGTGGAATCTCAGGGTTGTTTTGATTTGCATTTCCCTGATGACTACCTATGTTGAACATTGCTTTAGGTACTTCTCAGTCTCTTGATATTCCAATGTATTGAATTTTCTGATTAGGTCTATACCCCATTTTTCGATTGGGTTTTTGGAGGTTAGCATCTTGAATTCTTTATATATTTTAGATACTAGCCCTCTATCTGATATGGGGTTCCTGAAGAATTTTTTCCCAACCTGTTGGTTGCTGATTTGTCCTATTGAATATATCTTTTGTACCTATTAACTGAAGCTTTTGAGTTTCATGAGGTCCCATTTCTCAACTATAGATCTTAGAGCACAAGACATTTGAAATCTGTATAGAGAATCACCGACCCCTTTGAGCCCTGAGGCATTTTTTCCCTTTCTGCCTATGGAACATATAGCAAAATAGTGACATTATGTAGCTGGTTGATGTGTCTAAATGATCTTGTGTCAGAAAGAATATGAAATAAAGTCATGGAATACATTAATATAATTTTATTGCACAAAACTATATCTTAAAAATGCACCCCTTTTGATAATTTATTGACTGTAGAATGAAAGTACTAGATATAAAATAGGAAGAAATATGCTTTGAATCTATAATTTACATTAATCTGAAGTCATTACCTAATAACATGAGTATCCTATTCAATTTATTATATAGCATAAACTTAAATACAGTTATAGAATGCATAGATCTCATGATCATTGTGTTACTGGAAATATAAATGATATCACTTGTCTCCAATAATATCACTTGTTGAAGGAGTGATTGAGCTAGACCACTCACAATTTCCTCTAAAATATATGCTACTGTATTAAGTACATATGTCAGTCAAAAGTACAATGTGTGGCATTTATTAACTTTTATATCTTAATGTTAGCATCACAAACACAAATTTATGGGTTTAAGTAAAATCTTATATAAATAAATAACACTGTTGGGGTTTATTTTGAGTTTTAAAACATGAAAAAAATGTAAATACTTACATAATGCAATTAAAAATGCTTTTTTCCCCTTAGAACATTCAAAACCTTCTTCTGAACAAGCAGTCATATTCTCTAATGCTACAATAATTACTATCAAATTCCATATGATGATTCCAAGATTGTCAGTGTACTATTCTTTCTTGTCAGATAACTGAATGAAAGTCATATTTTAGGAGCTCATAATAAAAATAAGAAGGTTCTTTACTGTCCCCGCCAGCGGGGACCCAGTTATTCAGGGTCCCGAAGAGGCTTTCTACCTGTGGGCCAAAATGGGGGTGAAGAGAAGGAGACCAAGCAAAAGTTCTGTTGTCAAGGTCTCGTTTATTGGAGTGAACGTTACAACTTTTAAGGCTTTCAGGTAGGGGGAGTGTCCTTTGTGAAACACAGAGGAGGGGGAGATGAAGATATAGACAGTGATAGCTGGAGGCAAAGAGGTCAGGCGGTAGACGATGATGAGGTCAGGCGATGGAGAACCGGGTGTTGACTCAGGAGATAACTGGTATCTGCTCGAGCTGAGGCATCCCTTGAATGTTATCTTCCTGTGTCATAAATTCATAGGAGAGGCTTTGTCCAACAATCTTAAGACTTATGGCAGTCATCTTAGGGGTGAATATCTGTGGCCAAACAGCCCAGAGTCACCTAGCCACTTTGAGCCATGCAGTCAAAAAGCGGCCAGGCCCAAATCCAATATGGCTCCATACACTTTACTATATTTCAGTTCTAATCCAAGTACATCCTGCACATGATAACTCTTCCCTTGTAATTATGCCCATCTCCTTTCTTTGCCCCAAGAGCAAGCCCTGACTGTATTACCTGGTATTCCGTATTTGTAGGCACTGCAAACATGGAACCAACGTCTATGAACCTAATGGGAGGTCTATGTTTGCTTTTACTGTGTTCTTAAAAATACTAATAACAAATTTTTCCAAATAGCTTCAGGGATTATAGGTGATTCTTACACTTGTATATTTTGTAAGTCTGTTTTTTGGTTTTGTTTTTTGTCATTTTACTCTTCCTATTTCCTATACATTGCTAAACTTTTCTTTATATAGGCACTATGTTAAAAGAGAGTTATGTACGCATTTCTAAATAGTCTGAGAGGAATTGAGTGGTCAAGAACATCAATTAGAAAATGGAAATATACAAGTCCTAGGGAGAATTAAATCATGATCATCATAGAAATGTGTACTAAACTTAAGAAGCAACAAAACCCAAGTAACTGAAGTGATGTGGATTGGGAATGCTATAATAGGCTGAAAAGATGGCTTTCTGGATAGGAACACTTGCTAATCTTGTGGAAGAACAGGTTTTGGTACACAGCGCATACAGGCCAAATCACAATCATCTATACCTCCTATTCCAGAAACTTATTTTTTATTGGATATTTTATTTATTTACATTTAAAATATTATCCCCTTTTCCAATATCCTATCCTCAAACACCTATCTCTTCGTTCCTCCCCCTGCTTCTATGAGGGTGCTCACTCACCCACCCATCCACTCCTGGCCCACTGCCCTAGCATTTATCTATGCCCAGGCATCGAGCCTTTACAGGACCAGGAGCCTCTTCTCCCATTGATGCCAGATAAGGGAATCCTCTCCTACAGCTGGAACTATGGGTCCCTCCATGTGTACCCTTATGTTAGCAGTTTAGTCCTTGGGAGCTCTGGTAGATTTGGTTGGTTGATTTTGTTGTTCATAAAACCCCTCAGGTACCTCAGTCCTTTCCCTAACTCCTCCATTGTGGTATCCATGCTCAGTCCAATGTTCCAGAGATTCTTATTCTTCTTCTGTTTTCTGGATGCACCAAGCATAAATTTGTGGCAGATAGAAACATATCCAAACACAGACAGACAGACAGACAGACACACACACACACACACACACACACACAAACACAAACACAAACACACACACATAGAGACAGACACACAGGACACATATAATAATTTATAAAGTATTCTTTGCATCAAAGGACTATTTTGTCATTATGGAGAAAACTTTTTATTTCTGAATTTTGTTGAATCATAACCATTCTTACTTTAAGAATCTGTGTCTGTGGGGGAATATGTGAGATTGACCTAAGGTATACTCAAGATTTATTATGTATTGAAATTGAAAAATTCAAGTGTCAACTATTTTTATGGCTTTACCCTGATATTAAAATTATAGTACTACTCGAAGAAATGAGATAGTGTGATCAAAAGTGATTCCAGGAAGACAAGATGTAGGAAATTTAAGAAGGAACATATTTAATTTTTATTGTGCTGAGTTAGCAGGATATTTAAAAAGGAGCAGTCATATAGGCAGGTGAGAAATATGCTCCTCATTACTTGTAGGAAATAAAGAGGACAGGCATATGAAGAATACTCAGCTAGAAGTGGTATAATTTTACTGTGGTCATATGGAAATTGCTTTGAGTAGAACCATTATTAGACAAATTTCGGACAGTATAAATATTCTACTGAGGCTGAGAAATTTTGAGAAATCTGTAGTTTTCTGAAAGTTTTGGATGTACTACCTTTGAGGCCCAACACATGTATTTTACTTTTAGTGAGTTCACTTATTTTGTTTGGCATAAGCTTTCTATGCTTCTCTTTTTTTAACCCAATAATTATCCTTCAAGATACATAATACTGAAGTTGGTCAAACTTAATAAAAGTAGTCCCTGCATGTATTTGGAGATTCATGTGTTATTTAGTTTGTGAGAAGGGTATTGTCTGAACTTTAGTCCTTTGGGTTCCACACCATACTGACATGAGGTAATCTGCCATTCCCAGTGAGAACACATTCCCTTGTCATCTCTGAGTCAAGCACTTCCCATGTTAGGATGGGGAAAGAAAAAATAATAAAGGCTATGCATTTTTATGATGTTAAGAACTATTAAGAAGAAGAGTCTGCTACCATAGGGGTATATTTTCTTCCCACTACTTGTAATAGTATTTAAATAATCTTTAGATAGATATCATGGGTTTTATTACATTATTATCATCATCATCTTCATTATAATTATAAATATTATTAGTTATTTTCACTTTCCCCTTCCACTTCTCTCACTGATACTATTTAATAGAATGTAATCATATCCTTGTTAAACTATGTCTTCTTATGAACCCATGCTCCATTTTTGCCTGATAAATGTTTATGAAATCTTGCATATATTGGCATAATAATGAATGAATATTAAGTATTCGTGGACAATGAATTATCTTTAAAATTTATTTTAAAAAACCATTAAAATACAGATAATTTTACCACTTTTTAGAAACTAAATACACATACTAATAAAATGGAAATGATTATTTATGCTTAAATGAAGAAATATATACTGGAAGCCAGTTAGGTCCTGAGGGAAATAGAGTCTTTTCAACATGTTTCCCAACAGTACTCTTGAATTTATAATTATGAAGCTGAAGATTATACCATATAAACCATTTATATGTTTATAAGTATTTTTCTGGATATTTTCAAAGTTGTTGGACCTTCTGTTTAGTCTCAAGCCAAAATTCATTTAATAAATATGTGTTAAATTTAAGTCTGAAACAAAAATAATGGCTTTCTATTATAATAATGTTTTTTAAAAAAAAACTTTCATTTGTGGAGTTCATTATAACTGTTTCATATATTCTTTATTTTGGTTCATTCAACATCCTGACTTCCAAAACTCATACCTTATGCCTTAAGACTTATCCTTTTCCCCTGATATTATCAGTGTTTACTTAATCTATTCAAAAAATGTTTGAAAACGAATCATTTTACTCATAGTTTTTTAATATCTCCACACTCAAACTTAAAAGTTCAAGGTTTCTGGAAAAACGGAAGTTAATCTCTCAACCATATGTGTCTGTAAATGTAAAGCTAAATCCATACTTTAAATATACTAAACCACCAAACAAAGAGTACAAATAGAGGGATGCCTGGCTCTACTCACATATGTAGCAGAGAACGGAATTGTCTGGCATCAGTAGGAGGAGCAGTCCTTGGTCTTGTGAAGGCTCATTTCCCCAGTGGAGGGAATGAGAGGGGGTTGAGGTGGGAGTTGATGAGTGAGAATGGGGGTATCTTCATAGAAGCAGGGTAAGGGAGTGGGAGAGGGGGTAAAAGGGATAAAATTTGAAATGTAAATACATAAAATATCCAGTAAAATATAGGCAATGACGTAGAATACACATTTCTATTCTAAAAAGGATGAATGTGGCGATTGTACATAGATATGGGTCCAAAGCAAGACTAAACCCCAGTGGGGCAAATGTCAAATAGTCTAGCTCGAAATTCAATGTCTGGGTCTTCAGATCTGAAGGACTTTCATGGCTTAGCCCCTCGTAATTTCCTGCCTGCTCGATGCCTGTTTCCCTTGGTCTTATTCCTCTATTCACATGGAATGTTGCTTGTCAGACATCTGATAGCTTTGGGGTCTCGACTAAAATCCGGGATTCATTTTCATAGCTGCATGTAACGGCCTACTGGAATCTTCTTTTTAGGGCATTTTACATATGGTCTTCTGGCCATTTGTTGTTTGGTTTCAGCTACTCTTTGACATTGTGGAGGAAGAATCCACAACACCTTCATTATTGCATCCTTCAGGCTATTAAAGTCAGAATAAGTGTAAGGGAAGCTAATAACTTGGGAATGACCATGTCAAGGTATTAACATTATAAAATTATTATAGTTATTATTATCTCCAGAAACAAATAAATTTTTACATCATCTTTCACATATTAGTAGGTGATGTGAAAATACCCTTTCTGTTGTTCTAGAGGCCACTCCTTTGCTGTGTTAATGTCCTCAGTGTGTACAGTCTCATATTTAATCAACACAAGCCTTGGATTGATAGTAAATTTCTGTATTCTCTCCAAACTGTATAGTGTTTTATCCTGCCCCACTTCCTTTTCCCCCACTGTTGTCTTGTATAAATATGATCACGAATAAACATGCCATACAGTCAAGATTACTCTATCTTGAATTTTTTTCCTACCAAAGAAATGATTTCCATTTATTTTGAATTTAGCTATAGGATAGTAGCAAAAGAAAACCAGATACATTGTTAACATATAAAAAGCATGGCCTCCAGTAAGGTTGTTAATGATAAGGCTCTCTGAAACTTCTGAAATTGGATCTCTATTTTCCACATAGATTTCATTGCTACTGTCTTCCAAGATCATACAAGAATGCTTCTCCAAGCTCTGCTTATAGCTGTCAACTGCTTTTCTAATCAAAGTTTCAAACTCATGTATATTCTCCATTAAATACCTTGGTAAGTGCTAGAGAAAATAACCCACTGTCTGATTCATACTCTGTTAATTACTTTTCTATTACTGTGATTAAACTTCACACACAAGGCTACTTGTAGATCAAACATGAATTTTGACTTATGGTATCAAAGAGAGAGTTCATCGTGGTTGGGGGAAGATGAACAGCCAGAGATGAAAACTGATATCATATTTTATAGTACAAACCAAGAGCATAGAGAATAAAACAGTAGTGGGATGAGGTGTGAATTCTCAAACGTAGCCACAGACCGATTCCTTCTTCCAGCAAAACTGCAACCCACCAATCACTTTAAGTAGCACCATTGAGTGGGGATCAGGAGTTGAAATAAATGAGCCTATAAAGGTGTCTTTCAAATCATCACAGAGATTTATCTTGGTTATTGGAAAATGTACATACATGCAAATAGTCCTCAGCAGTCATTAGACATTAAAACATACTAACTTTCTGCATTGAGGCTCTCAGTTCTACCCAGTTAGGGTTAGACGATAAGAAGATATATCTTCAGGGTATATAGATTGATTAAATTTCTTTGTGCTTAAAATCATCACTTCCAGAATTCTGATTATTAAGAGGCATAGTTAGTAATATATATATATATATATATATATACATATATATATATATATGTGTGTGTGTGTTTATGTGTACATACATATATATGTATGAGAGAGATGCCATTTTTTTTCTTAACTCATAAATTCCATTTTATCAAAAATTAGAAGTGTGGCAAATTAGTTTAAATATTTTATAAATATTAACTGTCAGAAGTTGCATTTAAAGATTCTCACTGGGGCTGGGGATTTAGCTCAGTGGTAGAGCGCTTACCTAGGAAGCGCAAGGCCCTGGGTTCAGTCCCCAGCTCCGAAAAAAAAAAAAAAGAACCAAAAAAAAAAAAAAGATTCTCACTAATATTACTGTTCGAGTATGAACCAAACCAAAACAATACCAATAGCAATGCCAAAGCTAACAGATAAAACCCAGGAGGCCTCAACCCTACATAAAGACAATGGAGGATGGAGAAGAGGTAGACTTTGTCACGTAAAGACACACCGATCGATTGATCAGAACTAAATGGATACCCTTGAAATCATACATACAAGTAACTTTGTACAGATTGAACAAATTATAAATACATATTTAGGTGCATATATGTATATAACAATTAATGAAATAAGAGGACATGAATTTGGAGAACAGCTCAGAGGGTTTGAAGAGATGAAATAGAAGGAATTAATGTAATTATACTGTATTTTCATAATTGAAAAACACTACATAATTTAAATTACGGATGAACTATTTAAAACTTTAAAGTCAGAGTCATAATGATGGTTTGGTTGGTAAACGCATATGCCAAAAATACCTGATTATCTGAGTATCTTTACTGGGACCTAATGGACCTCAGTATGATGGCTAATGTTTAGATAAACTCTAGACACAAGCTATTTTGAGAGCAGGGAAGAACAGTTTAGAAAAAATATCTCCAAAAGAGTATCAGACTTATGTCCTAAAGCAAGCTTGTATGGCAGTTTCTCACTTATGGTGATTGATTTGGAAATGCCTTGGCCACTGAGGGTAGTGTCACCCCTAGATTGGTGGTGCTGGGTTCTATAAAAATGCAGAGGGTTCAAGCTTTGCGGAGTCAGCCAATAAGTAGCACTCCTCTATCAATACCCTGCCGCCAAGTTCCTACCTGGTTTGAATTCCTGCCTTAATACCCTTTAATAAATAAATATTGTGTCAAAAGTTAAGCTAAATAAAACCCTTTCCTTTAAAATCTGACTTTGTCATGATGCTTCATCGAAGTATTAGAAACTCTAAGATACTCAGAAAGAAGAGTATAAGGTCCGTTGTCTTTCAGAATGATATTCTTATGTTTCAAAACTTATTCCATCTCATTTAGCTTTGGAAAAGTATTGCATACATTTGAAAGACATGAAAAAGAACCTAAAGCTGTGAGTTTTCTGAAGTAAATATATCACTGGTGAAGTGATGGCTTCTACATTACGTTCAACAGGAAAAGCTATTTTCTGTTTCAATTTAAATTTGTGGTTGAATGAGCATCTATCATCCTTAGATGTAGACAGAATCCACATTCTGTCTCTGTCTCTTTGTCTCTCTCTGTCTCTTTCTCTGTCTTTGACCTTGTCTTTTTCTTTTATTCTGTGTATCTCTGGATCTGTGTGTTGGTTTGTCTGTCTGTCTGTCTGTCTCTGGGTGTGTGCAAAAGAGAAAGAGAGACAGATATACAAACACACGCACACACACAAACACATGCACACACACAAACGAAAAGACAGAGAGACAGAGACAGACAGAAACAGAGACAGAGAGGTGCTAAGATAACTCTCTTTATGATAACAGCAGGATGGAAAAAATAAACTGAAGCTCAATGTCTCTGCATGGATGTTTTGGGAACTACATTTGGGACCTCTTTGCTTTCTCTGCTTGCTTACCTTCTACCTCATCTCTAAGATAGAAAATAATAACAAATATAGGCAATTGGGTAATATGCTTAATGAAAGAATATTACTCATTGCCACAACATAGGCGAAACCAGTCCAGGAAAAGCAGAACCATGTGGTGATAGTTTAGTCATAGGGAAAGGAACAAGAAAACTCCAACAGTGGGTATTAATGGTCCTAAGAATCAGAGCTGGGTTCAGTGAGAAGGAGGCATGTGTTACTGGAAATTCACTGGTCCTGTTTACTTGACTAGGCATGGTACTTAAAAACTTCTGAAAATAAAATTTACTTCTAAATCCAGAACTATTCCTAAGAGAAATGCAGGGTCAAAACATGGAGCAGAGATTGAAGGAAAGGCCATCCAGAGCCTGCCTGTCTTGGGATCCATTCCATCTGCAGAAACAATATTCAGACAGCATTGCTGATGTGAAGAAATGCTCACAGACAAGAGCCTAATATGGCTGTCCTCTGAGAGGCTCCTTCAGTATCTGTCTAATACAGATCCAGATATTCAAAGCCAACCATTGGTGTGAGCCCAGGGATCACAATGGAAGATTTGGAGGAAGGACTGAAGGAACTAACAAGGATTGCAATGTCATAGGAAGAACAACAGAAGGATTGGTCCATGGCTTCGGGTATATATGTAGCAGAAAGGAGAGGGAAGGGAGGCTCTTGGTCCTGTGGAAGCTTGTTGCTCCAGCAAAAGGGGACGTTAAAGGACTGAGGGGAGGCGAGAGAGGGTGGTTGGTGGGCAGGGTTGGGAAGGGAGGAGGCAGTGGAAAGAAGTAAAGATGGGGATGGAAAAGCTGTTTAAGTGGGAATCCAGCCGTGTGAGCAGAACTCTGTCTGCCGGTGTCTGAATGGTGTTCCAGCTGCCTTATCAAATAGCTCAGCTCAGACAGACCACCTCCAGGCACAGCTGGAAGGAGACAGGGCCTCTTAGAGGCAAAGGGAAGGGGAAATAGGATAGGGGGTTTGTGGAGCAGAAACCAGGAAAGAGACAACGTTTGAAATGTAAATAAATAAAAAATCATTAAAAAATCAGTAGACTTCCTCTACTCAGAGGATAAAATGGTGGACAAAGAAATTAAGGAAATGACACCCTTCACAATAGTTCCAAATAATAAAAAAATACCTCAGTGTGACTTTAACCATGTAAGTTAAAGGTCTGTGTGACAAGAACTTCAGGTCTCTGAAGAAAGAAATTGCACAAGATCTCAGAAGATGGAAAGACCTCTCATGCTCTTGGATTGGCAGGATTAATATAGTAAAAATGGCCATTTTGCCAAAAGCAATCTACAAATTCAATGCAATCCCCATCAAAATTCCAACTCAACTCTTCAGAGTTAGAAAGATCAATTTGCAAATTCATTTGGAATAACAAAAGACCCAGGATAGAAAAAATGATACTCAACAATAAAATAACTTCTGGGGGAAATCATGATACCTCATTGCAAGCTGTATTACAGAGCAATAGTGATAAAAACTGGATGGTGATGGTACAGAGACAGGTAGGTAGAACAGTGAGTAGAACTGAAGACCCAGAAATGAATCCACACATCAATAGTCACTGGATTTTTGACAAAGGAACTAAAACAATCCAATGGGAAAATATTGCATTTTCAACAAATGGTGCTGGCTCAATCAGAGGTCAGCATGTAGAAGAATGGAAATTGATCCATTCTTTACCCCTTTACAATGTTGAAGTCCAAGTGGATCAAGGACCTCCACATCAAACCAGATACACTCAAACTAATAGAAGAAAAAGTGGGGAAAAGTCTAGAAGACATGGGGACTGGGGAAAATTTCCTCAAACAAAACATCAATGGCTTGTGCTCTAAGATCAAAATCAAGAAATGGGACCTCATAAAGCTGCAAAACTTACATAAGGCAAAGGACAGTCATTAGGACAAAAACAGCATTCAACAGATTGGGAAAAAACCTTTCCCAATCCTAAATCTGATAGAGGGCTAATATGCAAAATATACAAAGAACTCAAGTAGTTAGACTGCAGAGAGCCAAATAACCCTATTAAAAATGGGGTACAGAGCTAAGCAAAACATTCTCAGCTGAGGAATATTGAATGACTGAGAAGTACCTAAAGAAATGTTCAATATCCTTAGTCATCAGGGAAATGCAAATCAAAACAACTCTGAGATTTCACCTCACACCAGTGAGAATGGCTAAGATCAAAAACTCAGGGGACAACAGATGCTGGCGAGGATGTGGAGAAAGAGGAACACTCCTCCATTGTTGGTGAGATTGCAAACTGGTACAACCACTCTGGAAATCAGTCTGGAGGTTCCTCAGAAAATTGGACATTCCAATACCTATGGACTCAACTTTACCTCTCCTGGATACATACCCAAAAGTTGCTCCAATATAAAGTAAAGGCACATGCTCCACTATTTTCATAGCAGCCTTATTTATAATAGCCAGAGGCTGGAAAGAACCCAGATGCCCTTCAACAGAGAAATTGATACAGAAAATGTGGTACATCTACACAATAGAGAACTACTCAGCTATCAAAAACAATGACTTCGTGAAATTCATAGGCAGGTAGATTATACTAGAAAATATCAACCTGGGTTTGGTAACTCAATCACAGAAAAATACAGATGGTATGCACTCACTGATAAGTGGATATTAGCCCAAAAACCTCAAATTACCCAAGATACAATCTACAGACCACATGAAGCTCAAGAAGAAGGATGATCAAAGTGCAGATGCTTTACTACTTTTTAAAAGGGGAAACAAAAATATTCATAGAAGGGGATATGGAGGCAAAGTTTGGAGCAGAGACTGAAGAAATAGCCATTCAGAGTCTGTCCCACATTTGGCCCATATCTGTATACCAAATCTAGATAAGATTGATGAAGCTAAGAAGTACATGCTGACAGGAACCAGATATAGATCTTGGCCAGAGCATGTCAAATACAGAGGCAAATGCTAGCAACAAACATTGAACTGAGAACGGGACCCCAGTTGTAGGAATTAGAGAAAGGATTGAAAGAGCTGAGGGGGCTTCCAACCCCATAAGAACAACAATGCCAACCACCCAGAGCTCCCAGGGACTCAACCACTACTTGAACATTATACATGGATGAACCCATGGCTCCAACTGCATATTTAGCAGAGAATAGCCTAAATGGAAGGAGAAGCCCTTCATCCTGCCAAGGTTGGACCCCCAGTATAGGGGGATGGAGGGCGGGAAGGGGTTGAATGGGGAGGGAAATACCTTACAGAAGAAGGGTAGGGAGATGGATAAGTAAACCAGGAGTGGGAATAGCATTAGAAATGTTAATAAGAAAATATCCAATAAAAAATATGTACCAGGGAGTGATGGGGAGCTGCGTGTAGCCACTAGGAAATCTCAGATGACAGGGAAGCAAGAGGCTCCCAAGAGCCAACATGGATAACTTTAGCCAAAATATACAACAAAGTTGAGATAGGACCTGTATGGGCCAAAAATATTTTTATGATAAATTCTTCTAATGCATTATTTTATTCATTACATCCCTGTCATTATACATCTCAGTCTCCCACAGTTCCTCATCCCATCCATTTTGCCAGTTGTTTTCTCTAATATTTATGTATGCAAATGCCTGCATGCATGTATACAATGTCTTGGGACTTGGAGTCAGAAAAGGGAGTAGGTTCTCCTCGAGTAAAACTATAGACAGTAGAATACTCACATGTAAGCACTTGGAAGAGAACTCAGATCATCTGCAAGTTTTAAATCATGTGGGGGCATTACTCTCAGAGTACATAATTCAGAGTCCTTTCATGGAAAATTATTGCATCATTAGTATATATTTGAGGTGGCTGTGGATTCAAGCAACATAGGGACCCACTATCAAGTTTTTTATTTTTAGTTTGTTTCTCTTTATTTTTGCTTCTCTCTCTCTCTCTCTCTCTCTCTCTCTCTCTCTCTCTCTCTCTCTCTCTCTCTCTCCCCCTCTCTCTCTCTCTCTCTCCCTCTCTCTCTCTCTCAAATTCCAGTAAGCTTTCCATGTACTAGCTGGGCACATAAGCAAGAGACCAGTGACTAGCATACACCTATGTGAATTTGGAAGATTTAGATACAATCTGTAAGACCAGCAAAATGTCCAGGATCCACTACCAGCTTGCTCCTCAGGAAATGGAGAAGCTATATAGGTGGTTTCATATGTTACTGCCATGTGTTCTTTTTCTGTCATAAAGAATGGAACACAGAACATAGAGGTGGGCTATCATCCTCAGGGGCACATGTTTTGATTAAACTCACCTCCCAATTCTTCCTTTCCAATTCTTCTATCTTTCAAAACTTCTTCCTCACAACCATATTTTGTTTAGTTTTTAAGCCCACTTATTTATTGTGGTGCTTCTTTGACCATGTATGAAAGGCAATTAACTGGAACATTTGATGGTTGAAAAATATAAGAACTTATAGTGTACTTTAATTCTATGCCTATTTAAGAGAATAATATTTGGCTGTCCCCAATGACAGGATCAGCTGTGAATTTTATCAAATTAATGTCACAAGATATAACTTACATATTGTGGTACATGCTTTAAATTCAAACAGAAAGTTTACTGACCAAACATTTTTAGAACTGTTTCATCAGTAGTCATGCCATACCAAGCTCAACAATTATTTCATTTTTAGTTTTTTGGAATAGGAGTTGAAAAAAATTTGTACTTGCAGCAACCCTTGGACATACTAATATCTCGGATTTCCTAGTGCTACCTCAGCTAGAAAAAAATAACTTTCTGACTCGGGTTGTTGCAGTACTGATGTAATAGAAATCCATGACTTTAAAGATTGCAGTATAGCACAAGAAACCACATGCTACATCAATTCAGCAATATTTGTCTAGTGAGAACACACAGTTGCTGGTGGACTGATAACAGCTAGATGATCTTCTGACAATTGCCATTTGCTCACAGTGACATTCCTTTTAATATGAGAAATAAAGCATATGAAACTCCATAAAATCTTCCTAACAACTCTTCCTCCTGTTTTAGACTATGAAATAGTCTAATTCATCAAATCTGCATATGGAGATTGATTGAGAGAAGAGCTGTGTCTACCTTTTAGAAGGAATGTGACAATTAAGATGAAGAATGCAGTGCAAATACAAAAGTGTTTGGAATATTTTTTAACAAGATTTCTGTGATGAGAAGATGCCTATATTTATACATGTGATTATACTTATATGTAACTGGGCTTCTGAGGAGATGGACAAATCTTTCTTTGAACATATTACTAATAACATAGAATGATGATTTGTTTATCTCTGGCAGGAAGAATATTATAAATTCTAAGATTGTTGGCAAATAAAGATTCTGTGAAAATTAAATTAACTTTGGTAATTTGTCAAAGAAATGGGAGTTGAAAGGCTGAACAAAGAATTTAAAAGTTGCTAAATAAGATTGCAATAAAATATCTATATCTTTATCGTATTTATGTGTGCATTTAAAATTATGCAAATTCATGGAAATATAGCTATATAAAGAGCCAAAAATATGGTGGTGTGATGTGGAGGTCTGGGAACTAAAGGAGCAGTTTTGCCTACTTCACAGTTTGCACTGGGCCATGTTCAGCATGTGCTTGCTTTGGAAGACTCCAGGAAGCTTGCAAGAACAAAAATAATTTTCCACTTAACATTTTTTTTCATAGCCAAATGTCTTCAGAGTGTATTCTAAATGATTTAAAGAAACTTTGTTCACTTTCTTATGTAAGTAAAAAAAAAAAGATACTGTTATAGCTTGCTCTTCCAATTAGAATTATTAAGACACAGAAGCAAATGTTATCAAGCACAGAGCAATTATAAATTATCATAAGGACCTGATTTTATTTAGACCTTAGAATGAGCCAGGGACTTTAATGTATACTTACTCCTTGAATTCTCTCTGGCAAATAGTGTTTATGTCAGACTTCTATTGCAAAGAAAACTGTGCTTGTTTTCTTTCTTCTCCAGAACACCACCAGTACCTTAGAAGATTAACGTAGACTATAAATATAGTACATAACAGAGTCTAGAGTACTAAATTCTAGGCATGTCTTGGCTGGTGCACAGCTATGCCTAATAAGGCTAAGTGTGGCAATGTGGTATTTCTCACATCTTCAGCTCAGGGCCTTCTTTCACAAAAGAACAGAATAAAGAAATAAATGTTTTTCACATTTTAAGGGTGATGGCTCTCCCTTCCTGAAGGATTTCCTTTTCTAATGGTAGTTTTCAACATGGCTGCTTGTATTCTTGGGCCAACAAATAATAAAAGTCTTTGCTGCTTCTCTAAAAAGACTTAGAGAGGTCTCTTCTGGGTCTCTAAGGGATATGTTAGAAATAGTTTTGCTTCTATCAAAATGACTGACTTTAAAAATCTATTGGTGATTTAATTATTTGAGCAGTTATCATAATTTCAACTCTAATATTCATAGTTTCATACAACTTGATTTTCTTGTGTGTGTGTGTATGTGTGTGTTTGTGTGTGTGTATGAATGTGCATGTGTGTAAGTGTGTATACCAATTTTTAAACCCTATTGAAAATATTCCCCTGTTGTCATTTCTTGGAATATTCATAAATCTCAGGACAAAGTTAGATAGATTACTGGAATTTATTTGGTTCTTTTGGTTTATGTATTTTTATATCAGTACTATGCTTTTTTATTCATAAAGTTTTATTATAAAATTTGAAAGTAGATAGATTAAACAAAGAAAGGGTAAACAATTTCTTTTAGACATATTTATGTAGTTTTGGCAAATATGCCTTTGCAAACAGGCAAGAACCTAAAAATTTACACAACAAATGAAATAATTACTACAACAAAGAAACCACTTAAGGCATGAATACTATTTACTGTATATATGTATATATAAACATATATGTATATATGTTTAATAAGGAATTAGTATATGAGATATTTGAAGAACTAAAAATAATTGTGAATTTTTTAAAAAAGTTTTATCCTTTTTTATTCAACTTTATTAACGAGTATTTCTTATTTACATTTTGATTGTTATTCCTCTTCCTGGTTTGTGGGCCATCATCCCCTAACGCCTCCCCTCCCTTCTCTATGGGTGTTCCCCTCCCAATCCTCCCCCCATTACCGTGCTCCCCCCCCAAAATCAAGTTCACTGGGGATTCAGTCTTGGCAGGACCAAGGGTTTCCCTTTCCACTGGTGCTCTTACTAGGCTATTCATTGCTACGTATGCAGTTGGAGAGCAGGGTCAGTCCATGTATAGTCTTTAGGTAGTGGCTTAGTCACTGGAAGCTCTGGTTGGTTGGCATTGTTGTTCATATGGGGTCTCAAGTCCCTTCAAGCTCTTCCAGTCCTTTCTCTGATTCCTTCAAAGGGGGTCTGATTCTCAGTTCAGTGGTTTGCTGCTGGCATTCGCCTATGTATTTGCTATATTCTGGGTGTGTCTCAGAAGAGATCTACATCCGGTTCCTGTTGGCCTGCACTTCTTTGCTTCATCCATCTTATCTAGTTTGGTTGCTGTATATGTATGGGCCACATGTGGGGCAGGATCTGAATGGGTGTTCCTTCTGCCTCTGTTCTAAACTTTGCCTCCCTATTCCCTCCCAAGGGTATTTTTGTTGGCCTTTTAAGAAGGAGTGAAGCATTCGTATTTTGGTCACCCTTCTTGACTTTCATGTGTTCTGTGAATCTAGGATAATTTGAGCATTTGGGATAATATCCACTTACCAATTAGTGCATACCATGTGTGTTTTTCTATGATTGGGTTACCTCACTCAGGATGATATTTTCCAGTTCAATCCATTTTCCTATGAATTTCATAAAGTCATTGTTTTTGATAGCTGAGTAGATATACCACATTTTCTGTATCCATTTCTCTGTAGAAGGGCATCTGGGTTCTTTCCAGCTTCTGGCTGCTATAAATAAGGCTGCTATGAACATAGTGGAGCATGTGTCTTTGTTATATGTTGGGCCATATATTGGGTATATGCCCAAGAGAGGTACAGTTGGGTCCTCAGGTAGTTCAATGTTCAATTTTCAGAGGAACCTCCAGACTGATTTCAGGAATTGGTGTACCAGTCTGCAATCCCACCAAAAATGGAAGAGTGTTCCTCTTTCTCCACATCTTTGCCAGCATTTGCTGTCACCTGAGTTTTGATCTTAGCCATTCTCACTGGTGTGAGGTGAAATCTCAGGGTTGTTTTGATTTGCATTTCCCTTATGTACTAAAGATGTATGTTGAATATTTCTTTAGTTGTTTCTCAGTCATTCAGTATTCCTCAGCTGTGAATTCTTGGTTTAGCTCTGTACCCAATTTTTTAATAGGGTTATTTGTCTCCCTGTGGTCTAACTTCTTGAGTTCTTTGTATATTTTGGATATAAGCCCTCTGTCAGTTGTAGGATTGGTAAAGATCTTTTCCCAAACTGTTGGTTGCCATTTTGTCCTAACAACAGTGTCCTTTGCCTTACAGAAGCTTTCTAGTTGTATGAGATCATATTTGTCGATTTTTGATCTTAGAGTTGATCTTGATATCAGAGATGTTTTCTTCAGGAAATTTTCATCAGTGCCCATGTGTTAAAAATGCTTCCCCACCTTTTCTTCTATTAGTTTGAGTGTATCTGGTTTGATATGGAGGTCCTTGATGCATTTGGACTTAAGCTTTGTTCAGGGTGATAAACATGGTTCAATCGGCATTCTTCTACATGCAGACTCCAGGTGAACCAGCACCATTTGCTTAAAATGCTATCTTTTTTCCATTGGATGGTTTTGGCTCCTTTGTCAAAAATCAAGTGACTATAGATGTGTGGGTTCATTTCTGTGTCTTCAATTCTATTCCACTGGTCTATCTGTCTATCTCTATAGCAGCCCCAAGCAGTTTTTATCACTATTGCTCAGTAATACTGCTTGAGTTCAGGGATAGTGATTCCCTGGAAGTCCTTTTATTGTGGAGGATAATTTTAAATATCCTCAGATTTTTGTTATTCCAGATGAATTTGGAAATTGTTCTTTCTAACTCTCTGAAGAATGGGATTTGTATTTTGATTGGGATTGCATTGAATCTGTAGATTGCTTTTGGTAAAATGGACATTTTTTTTCTGTATTAATCCAGCCAATCCATGAGCATGGGAGATCTTTCCGTCTTCTGAGATCTTCAATTTCTTTCTTCAGATGCCTGAACTTCTTATCATATAGATTTTTCACTTGCTTGGTTAAAGTCACACTGAGGTATTTTATATTATTTGGGTCTATTATGAAGGGTGTCGTTTCCCTAATTTCTTTCTCGGCTTGTTTCTCTTTTGTGTAGAGGAAGGCTACTGATTTATCTCAGTTAATTTTATACCCAGCCACTTTGCTGAAGGTGTTTATGAGGTTTAGTAGTACTCTGGTGGAACTTTTGAGATCACTTAAATATCCTATCATATCATCTGCAAATAGTGATATTTTGACTTCTTTTCCAATCTGTATCACTTTGATCTCCTTTTGTTGTCTGGTTACTCTGGCTAGAACTTCAAGAACTATATTGAATAAGTAGGGAGAGAGTGGGTAGCCTTGTCTAGTCGCCGATTTTAGTGGGATTGCTTCAAGTTTCTCTCCATGTAGTTTAATGTTAGTTACTGGTTTGCTGTATATGGCTTTTACTTTGTTTAGGCTTTGAATTCCTGTTCTTTCCAGGACTTTTATCATGAAGTGGTGTTGAATTTTGTCAAATGCTTTCTCAGCATCTAATGAAATGATCATGTGGTTTTTATCTTACATTTTGTTTATATAATTGATTACATTGATGGTTTTCCATATATTAAACCATCCCTGCATGACTGGGATGAAGCCTACTAGATCATGGTAGATAATTGTGTTGATGTGCTCTTGGATTCGGTTTGTCAGAGTTTTATTAAGTATTTTTGCATCGATATTCATAAGGGAAATTGGTCTGAAGTTCTCTTCCTTTGCTGGGTCTTTGTGTGGTTTAGGTAGAAGTGTAATTGTGGCTTCATAAAAGGAATTCAGTAGCGCTCCACCTGTTTCAATTTTGTGGAATAATTTGGATAGTATTGGTGTGAGGTCTTTTATGAAGGTCTGATAGAATTCTGCACTGAACCCATCTAGACCTGGGCTCATTTTGGTTGGGAGATCTTTAATGACTGCTTCTATTTCTTTAGGAGTTATGGGGTTGTTTAAATGCTCTAGCTGTTCCTGATTTAACGTTGGTACCTGGTATCTGTCTAGGAAATTGTCCATTTTCTGTAGATTTTCAAGTTTTGTTAAACATAGGCTTTTGTAGTAGGATCTGAGGATTTTCTGAATTTCCTCTGATTCTGTATTTATGTCTCCCTTTTCATTTCTGATTTTGTTAATTTGGACACACTCTCTTTGTCCTCTCGTTAGTCTGGCTAAGGGTTTATCTATCTTGTTGATTTTCTTAAAGAACCAACTTTTGGTTCTGTTGATTCTTTGTATGGTCCTTTTTATTTCTACTTGGTTGATTTCAGCTCAGAATTTGATTATTTCCTGCCTTCTCCTCCTCCTGGGTGTATTTGCTTCTTATTGTTCTAGAGCTTTAAGGAGTGCTGTCAAGCTGCTGATATATGCTCTCTCCTGTTTCTTTCTGCAGGCACTCAAAGCTATGAGTTTTCTTCTTAGCACAGATTTCATTGTGTCCCATAAGTTGGGTATGTTGTACATTCATTTTCATTAAATTCTAAGAAGACTTTAATTTCTTTCTTTATTTCTTCCTTGACCACGTAATCATTGAGTAGAGCATTGTTCAACTTCCATGTATATATGTGTGTTCTTCCCTTATTTTTTTTTGAAGATCAGCTTTAGCCTGTAGTGGTCTGATAGGATGCATGGGATTATTTCTATCTTTCTGTATCTATTCAGGCCTGTTACATGACCAATTATATGGTCAATTTTGGATAAAGTACTAATAGGTGGTGATAAGAAGTTATATCCTTTTGTTTTAGGATAGAATGTTCTATAAATATCTGTTAAGTCCATTTGGTTCATGACTTCTCTTAGTCTGTCTATATATCTGTTTAATTTTTGTTTCCCTGATCTGTCTATTGATGAGAGTAGGGTATTGAAATCTCCCATTATTATTGTGTGAGGTGCAATGTGTGCTTTGAACTTTAATAAGGTTTCTTTTATGTATGTAGGTTTCTTTGTATTTGGAGCATTGATATTTAGGATTGAGAGTTAATCTTGGTGGATTTTTCCTTTGATGAATATGAAGTAAACTTCCTTATCTTTTTTGATGACTTTTAGTTGAAAATCGATTTTATTTGATATTGGAATGGTTACTCCAGCTTGCTTCTTCAGACCATTTGCTTGGAAAATTGTTTTCCAGCCTTTCATTCTGAGGTAGTGTCTGTCTTTTTCTCTGAGGTGTGTTTCCTCTAGGCAGCAGAATGCAGGGTCCTCATTGCTTATCCAGTTTGTTAATCTATGTCTTTTTATTGGGGAGTTGAGTCCATTTATGTTGAGAGATATTAAGGAATAGTTATTGTTGTTTCCTGTTAACTTCGTATTTGGAGTGAGATTATGTTTGTGTGCTTGTCTTCTCTTTGTTTTATTACGAACATGATTAGTTTCTTGCTTTTTGTAGGGCATTGTTTGCCTTCTTATGTTGGTCTTTACCATTTATTATCCTTCGTAGGGCTGGATTTGTAGAAAGATATTGTGTAAATTTCGTTTTGTCATGGAATATCTTGGTTTTTCCATCTATGTTTATTGAGAATTTTGCTGGATACAGTAACCTGGGCTGGCATTTGTGTTCTCTTAGGGTCTGAGGGACTTCTGTCCAGGATCTTCTGGCTGTCCTAGTCTCTGGTGAGAAGTCTGGTGTGATTCTGATAGATCTGCCTTTATATGTTACTTGAATTTTTCCCTTACTGCTTTTAGTATTCTTTCTTTGTTTTGTTCATTCAGTGTTTTGACTATTATTTGACAGCAAGAGTTTCTTTTCTGGTCCAATCTATTTGGAGTTCTGCATGCTTCTTGTATGTTTATGGGCAGCTCTTTCTTTAGGTTAGGGAAGTTTTCTTCTATGATTTTGTTGAACATATTTATTGTTCCTTTGACCTGGGAGTGTTCACTCTCTTCTATACCTATTATCCTTAGGTTTGATCTACTCATTGAGTCTTGGATTTCCTGTATGTTTTGGACCAGTAGCTTTTTCCGTTTTACATTATCTTTGACAGATGTTTCAATGTTTTCTATGGAATCTTCTGCTCCTGAGATTCTCTCTTCTATCTCTTGTATCCTGTTGGTGATGCTTTTATCTATGGCTTCTTGTCTCTTCCTTTGGTTTTCTATATCTATGGTTGTCTTCCTTTGTTCTTTCTTTATTGCGTCTATTTCCATTTTAATTCCTTCACCTGTTTGATTGTGTTTTCCTGGAATTCTTTCAAGCATTTTTATGATTCCTTTCTATAGTCTTCTACTTGTTTATTTATGTTTTCCTCCATTTCTCTAAGGGAGTTTTTTATGTCTTCCTTGAAGTCCTCCATCATCATGATTAAATGTGATTTTAAATATAGATCTTGCTTTTCGGTTGTGTTTGTATATCAGTGTTTGTTTTGGTGGGAGAATTGGACTCCAATGATGCCATGTAGTCTTGTTTTCTGTTGCTTGGGTTACCACGCTTGTCTTGCCATCAGATAGTCTCTGGTGTTACCTTGTTCTACTACTTTTGACAGTGGCTAGACCATCCTATAGGCCTGTGTGTCAGGAGTGCTGTAGACCCATTTTCTTGTTTTCTTTCAGCAAGTTATGGGAACAGGGTGTTCTGCTTCTGGGCGTGTAGTCTTTTCTGTCTACTGGTCTTCAGCTGTTCCTGTGGGCCTGTGTCCTAAGTCTACCAGGCAGGTCACTTGGAGCAGAAAAGTTGGTCTTACCTGTGCTCCTATGGCTGAAGTTGCTCCTGGGGGGTCTGCTTTTCAGCTCTCCAGGAGGGCTGCAACCAGGAGGGCCTGTGCTGCCTTTTTCCGTGCCCACATGCATCAGGGTCCCAGATGGCGTTAGGCATTTTCCTCTGGAATCAGAAATGTGGGCAGAGTATAGTCTCTTCTGGCTTCCCAGTCGTGTCTGCCCCACTGAAGGTTTAGCTCTCCCTCCCACAGGATTTGGGTGCAGGGGAGCTATTGATCGGGTCCCTTCAGATCCAGGCAGTGGCTGAACCACAGGAGACCTACCACTTGAGTGCCCCTATCTTCCAGTTCCCAGAGGCCCTATACAGTTTCCTCTTGGGACAGTGATGTGGGCAGAAAACATTTGTGGTCTCTCCTGCTCTGCAGCCTCATGAGTGCCCACATGTCCAGGATGTGAGCTCTCTCTCCCCAGGATTTGGGAGCAGGGAACTGTGGGCCGGGATCAGTGAGGTTAGAGCTACAGCTAAAAAACACAAGTGTCCAGTCCCAGAAGAATTTTGCCTCTGTATGTCCTGAGTCCACTAGGCAGGTCGGTTGGAGCAGAAAAGTTGGTCTTACCTGTGGTCCCGTGGCTGAAGTTGCTCCTGGGAGGCTGGTTTTGAACCCTCTGTGAAGGTGGCAACCAGAAGAGCCTGTGGTGCTTTTCGAGGGCACTGGTGTACAGAGGTCCAAGACGGAGTTAGATGTTTTCCTTGGGAGTCAAAATGTGGGCAGAGTGTAGTCTCTTCTGGCTTCCCAGGCGTGTCTGACCCTCTGAAGATTTAGCTCTCCCTCCCAAGGGATTTGGGTGCAGGGAGCTTTTGATTGGGTCCCTTCAGATCCGGGCAGTGTCTGGGCCACAGGGGACCTGCTGCTTGAGTGCCAATTGTGAACTTATTTAAATAGTCAAAAATACTGGGATAGATATTTATCAAAATAATATAAACAAATGGCAAATACATATTAGTAAAATGCTTATCCTATTTAATTAGGGAGAGTCAATAGTGAGTTACTTTTTCTAACAATATGATAACCCCCGTTAACAACTGTCTATTTCTAGAAGAATAATTTTAAGAATGCTGTTGAAATTAGAAACATGGCTGTCACCAGTCCAGTGGCTATTTGTAGAAGAGCCTCAGCGTTCCTGAAGGCTGCTTGTTCCCTAGTAAATTCTTAGGCAAATGAATGGAACGTGGAATTAGAAAATATTATTCTGAGTGAAGTAACCCAGTCACAAAAGAACACACATGGTATGCACTCACTAATAAGTGGATATTAGCCCCAAAGCTTGGAGTATGCAAAAAACAATTCACAGATCATATGAATCTCAAAAAGAAGGAAAAGCAAAATGTGGATACTTCAATCCTTTCTTTTTATTGGATATTTTTTATCTACATTTCAAATATTATTCCCCTTCCCGGTTTCACCTCTGGAAACCCCTATCCCATACTCTTACCACTTATGTCAATGATGGTTCTCCCCCACCTACCCACTCCCTCCTGTCTTTCACCCTGGCATTTCTCTACACTGGGGCATTAAGCCTTCACAGAACTAAGGGCCTCTCCTCCCATTGATGCCAGACAAGGCCATCTTCTGCTGTATATGTGGCTGGATCCATGGGTTGCTCCATGTGTACATTTTCATTAGTGATTTGGTCACTGGGAGCTTGGGGGAAGGGTTTGTTTGGTTGATATTGTTCTTCCTGTGGGGTTGTAAACTCCCTCATTCCTTTCTCTAACTCTTCCATTGGGGGCCCCATTCAATGGTTGGCTGTGAGCATCTGCCTCTGTATTTTTCAGACTTTGGCATAGCTTCTCAGGATATAGCTATATCAGTCTCCTGGCAGCATGCACTTATTGGCATTCCCCATAGTTACTGGGTTTGGTGAGTGCATGCAGGATGGATCCCCTTATGTGCCAGTCTCTGGATGGCCTTGGAAGGAAGAAAAAATACACACAGGAGGAAATATAGGGACAGGGTGGAGCAGGGGGAAGAAGAGTCAGATGCAGATATTTACACCAATTGACACAACCTGGTAACTCCTGTGGTTGAATTAGGAAAAAAGCTGGAAGCTGAGGAGAAGGAGGAAGGTGACCTTATAGGAAGACTAGTCTTCAACTAAACTTGACCCTGCTCCCCAACCCCCCCCCAAGGATTTCTCAGACACTGAGCCACTCACCAGGCAGCATATATCAGATGTTATGAGGCCCCCCAACTCAAATACAGCAGGGACTGCAGGGTCTTGATTTAGTCAGAGAAAATACACCTAACCCTGGAAAGACCTGGGGCCTCTAGGATTGGTGAGGTCTGGTGGGATGTGGCTGGGGACAGCCTCTTGGAGACTGGGTGGTTTGGGATGGGGTAGAGGATGTGTGGAATGAGGAACAGTTGGAAGATGGACCAGGAGGGGATAGAATCCCACTTTTACTTGATTTCATGTAGTAAAAACAGATAATGCATAAATCCTGGTGTCCAGATTTTGAAAAGTAAGAAAGGAACAGTACTTGGAAAAGAAATGGAATTTTCTGTGAAAGAGAAACCAGAAGAAAGCTTCAGAATGGAAAGTTAATTGCATTTGAAACTGAGAATGTAGTTTATTTCTTTAGATTCAGCTACAGTAATTAGAAACAGTCAAGGTTATTAAAAATCATTTTACTTACAATGCCCCATACTTGTTAAACACAAAAAGAGAGAGCAATATTTTATAGAAGATGAAGGAATTCCTAGTAAATACATTTACATCCTAGTTTCTTCTTTGCCAATGAACAATATTCTAGATGTTGAAATGTACATTGCTTTGCTATTTGTTTGTGAAGGGTTTGAACATAGAACACAAAACAGTCAAAATGAATGAACCCAACTCCACTTATAAATGTGTAACTATAATTCAAGAAGCTTGACATTAGTGGGAAGGAAACCTTTATTTAAGTTAAGTAGGGCATGTTTTGTTTTGGTTTCCAGTAGTTCCTTAGTAAGGCAAGTACTTAAGGCAATAGAAAACTTCTCTGCCCAAATCACTGAGACCCAGAAGTACTGCATGTCACCTGTATTTTCTTTTCATTCTGCCTATCATTTGTATTTTTTAATCAGTAGATACTCAGCATGTAAAACTGCCATACATAATACAGCATGCAAAATAGTTAACATACCACTACCTTAATTGTCTATTCTGAGCTTAATCATGCTATTTAATTGCTGTGCTTAATTTGAAAATAATTGTTCATAGCAATTAAGTAAGTGCCCCAATTTCATTAACAGACTTTCTAATTAGAACCTACAGCATAAAAGTGCTAATGTTGCTTCATTAGCTTTGATTTACTTTTTTCTAATCATAACTTTCCTATGAATCTCTTCTTCAGACCTGAGACTGTATTTGAGGGTTAATTATATTTGGTTCTTGCAAATATCCTGGAATAATTATTTCTGGATTAAAATGTAGACATATACGTTATACTCATTTTAACTGTTCACATTAAACCTGCTGTAAGGCTTATGTTTAAAGTCTTCGTATTGTAGAATAGTTTAAAGCAATTAGTGAGAATTTAATTGGCTTGAATTGTAATCAACCAGGTTTTACCGAATTGAGTATGTTCCTTCACATATGGTATCTGATTGTAAAAGAGAACATTGAAAAAAAAGTTTGAAATATTTTAACTGACAACTGAATGGAATGGAAAATGACTTAGGTTAATTGCAATATTGTAATTTAAAGCACAACTGTTAAAAGTCTCAATGAACAAACACTTGTTTGATAATGAAAAAAACCTATACACCGGTAAATTACTTGTTCCAGTTCATGTTTTGTGTAAATGAAAGACACTGATGATATTTTACACAAATATTATAAAATACTGTTTAATAATATAATTTAAAAATATAGAGAATGTTGATTTATCAAATTAGCATTAAGTTGAACCTCTGATAAAATAAACAGTGTTGTACTACAGCGAAAAAATTGTGCTCTAATGAAGAGCACAATTCAGACTTTTTCTTGACAATTTCAACTGTTTGTGAGGATCTGTAGCATGATGGTTATAAAAGTCAAAGCGGACTGACCAAGTGATTATATAGCATACGGCTATTTAGTAAAAGATGAATGAGAAAAATCCTTACCATTTACTAAGTGTTTTCAACAATTTTAGTTCATGTATATAAACAAAGTAACAAACTCAAATGAAAATTATTTTAAGACAAATTTCTGATAATTTTCTTTATGTATATCGTTTTGAACAAAATGCATTTTGTCACAATAAGTCAGAGGCATATGTAAAAGTTAAACGTGGATAACAAATTCTGAAATTAAACTACGCTAATCATAAATGTACACACACACACACATACACATACACACATACACACACTTATACACAAAATGTTTGTGTACTTATATATGTAATATATAATCCTATATAATTTCAATTTTACATATTGGAAAGAAAATAATATAAGTTAAATTTAAATTTCTCTCCATTAAATGCTATAAATCAATAAATATTGTCTGTGGAAAATTTAAGTTTACTGGAAAATTGAATAAAAATCTAGAGAAATAAAATATTGATGTTCCCCATATATTTATTCTCTTTTTTTTTAACAGACAAAACAATAGTTTACTTATTTTTCAATTTGTACAAAATACAAAATTATGAATTAAATCACAGTAACAAAAACATTTTTCCTTCACTACAGAAATGGTATAATTGGCAAAAAACAGAGTTTGACGTAGCATTAGAAGGTACTATACATTATGTATATGATCATTATCTGAATTGTGGAGGTAGGATCACTGTGTGAGGGCACTTGTATATGTATATGTGTTTATGTGCAGTGTGTATGTGTGTATGTGCAGTGTGTATATGTGGTGTGTGTGTGTGTGTGTGTATGTGTGTATGTGTGTGTGATTTCCATGACCTTATACATTTTCAATACATTGTTTATTAAATATTAATTCTATAACAGTGAAGCTTTTAATGATATATAATAGGAAAAAAATTCAAAAGCAAGAAACTGAGAAAATACCCAAATAATAGATAATGGATATTATAATGTCTGGCCTTCTCACATAAGGGCAGGAACAACATTTAGATTTATAAATATAAAAATTACAACTCAAAATTAAGTGTCCTTATTATAAATCTACAGAATATTAAAATCTTTATTCTAATCTCTTTCTTTCCTTTTTTATTGGATATTTTTATTTATATTTCAAATGTTATCCCCTCTCCTGGTTTCCCATCAATAAACCCTCTATCCCATCCTGTAGGATGAGGTCATTATAAATGTGAAAGCAGGATTAGTACAGAACAAGGTCGGTCATTGGACGAGAAGGAAATGGGCAGGAAAAAAGTCTTAGAGAGGAGAAGGAGACTTGAGGAGAGGAGAAGCAGCCGAGAGAGCATGGAGGCAGATGCTAAGATTCCTTTCTGCATATTTTCAGGTTGTAATGAATATTTTTTTTTACATTTCTTTTTTTTTCTCTTAGGATCATTTATAAAAAAAAAAGTAAAATAATCACAAGCTGAATGCAGAAACACATCAATACATCATCCATCTTAGTCCAGTAGATTTCATTCAAGACATGAAGGGATGATTCAATATGTGGAAATCCATTGATATAATTCAGTATATAAAAACTGAAAAATGTCACATGATTATATCATTAGATGCTGAAAAATATTGGGAAAATTCCATCATTTTTTTTAAAGACACCTTCACACTTTTTACTCCCTTTACCTAATGCGTCCTTAATGCACAAACAACCTAAAGAATCCAATTAAAAGAATCGAAGTTTACAACACGGTGGGACAGCGAGACCGCCATGGTTCTATATCATGACACAGTGAGTGAAGGGTTAATTTGGAATTTCTGCTCCATAAACTGTTCCCAAATGGTTTGCTGCACCCATAAGAGATAAATACACAATACTGCCACTGCTGATCCATAGCGTGGCTTCTTTTCTTTTCTTTTCTTTTCTTTTCTTTTCTTTTCTTCTCTTCTCTTCTCTTTTCTTTTTTTTAAGCTGAGCACAACTATTATCATTTTGTAATTAAAAGCATAAAATATATCTAACACCCAGTCCAACACTACATCAGTTATACAGAATATTTAGTTATCCATTCCATTATTATCCATTATTTAAGAAAGGCCTAAAATCTATATTATATCTTGCTAGCTTGTACACTATCTGATAACTATCCAATAAAATATGTATTTTCAGAGTTAAACAGCCTGATAGGCTATGAAACTAGAATCAGTCTTCATCCCCATCAGAAATCTGAGAACGACCAAATATCTATACACATAGGAAGCCTAACATGGCTTCCAGAACTGTGAGGTTGTAGAGACAAATCTCCACTAGTGCAGTCGCCTGTTAGGAATATGTGAGTGCAAGTCTTCAGTCTTCGGGCCCAAAATCAACTGACAGACTCTTGAAATGGAGATTTTGAAGGGCTAATCACCCTGTCTTGGCAGAGTTTATCAGTCAAATATTCTGCATAATTTGTCCTTTTCTGGACAGTATAGTCTGCAGATGAAACAGGCAGTTTTGTCAAGTGGCTGCCTAGCCACAAATTATTTCCTCACCTGAAGGTAGAGATGTTCACATTCTTCGTTAAATCCACCAAAGGGGAACAGTTAGGAGCAGATATGACTCAAAAAAAAAGATAAATAACTTTAAATCTCATACTTTGTGGATTTCTGACGTTTGTGAAAACCATCTATGTATATGAGACTATCTGGACTGTTGTCTTTATATCTTTTTTCTTTTTCAGTTACTACTGTACTTTATTGTGTTCAACTAAATCACCATGTTACAAAAATAGCAAGATGCCATAATAAAAAATAAGGCTCCTCTATCCAGCACCAGATAGCATCATATTATCTTCAAGCCTAGAAATTGCACACTTGTTTATAAACCAACCGAAGATGAGGATTGAGAGTTCATCTTGTTGGATTTTTCCTTTGATGAATATGAAGTGTCCTTCCTTATCTTTTTTGATGAATTTTAATTGAAAATTGATTTTATTTGATATTAGAATGGCTACTCCAGCTTGCTTCTTCTGACCATTTGCTTGGAAAGTTGTTTTCCAGCCTTTCACTCTGAGGTAGTGTCTGTCTTTGTCTCTGAGGTGTGTTTCCTGTAGGCAGCAGAATGCAGGGTCCTCATTGCGTATCCAGTTGTTAATCTATGTCTTTTTATTGGGGAGTTGAGGCCATTGATGTTGAGAGATATTAAGGAATAGTGATTATTGCTTCCTGTTATATTCATATTTGGATGTGAGGTTATGTTTTTGTGCTTTTCTTCTCTTTCTTTTGTTGCCAAGATGATTAGTTTCTTGCTTCTTCTAGGGTATAGCTTGTCTCCTTATGTTGGGCCCTAACCTTTGTTATCCTTTGTAGTGCTGGATTTGTAGAAAGATATTGTGTAAATTTGGTTTTCTCATGGAATATCTTGGTTTCTCCATCTATGTTAATTGAGAGTTTTGCAGGATACAGTAACCTGGGCTGGCACTTGTGTTCTCTTAGGGTCTGCATGACATCTGTCCAGGATCTTCTGGCCTTCATAGTTTCTGGTGAAAAGTCTGGTGTGATTCTGATAGGTCTGCCTTTATATGTTACTTGACCCTTCTCCCTTACTGCTTTCAATATTCTTTCTTTATTTTGTGCGTTTGGTGTTTTGACTATTATGTGACGGGAGGTGTTTCTTTTCTGGTCCAATCTATTTGGAGTTCTGTAGGCTTCTTGTATACCTATGGGTATCTCTTTTTTTAGGTTAGGGAAGTTTTCTTCTATGATTTTGTTGAAGATATTTACTGGTCCTTTGAGCTGGGAGTCTTCACTCTCTTCTATACCTATTATCCTTAGGTTTGATCTTCTCATTGAGTCCTGGATTTCCTGTATGTTTTGGACCAGTAGCTTTTTCTGCTTTACATTATCTCTGACAGTTGAGTCAATTATTTCTATGGAATCTTCTGCTCCCGAGATTCTCCCTTCCATCTCTTGTATTCTGTTGGTGAAGCTTGTATCTACAGCTCCTTGTCTTTTCTTTTGATTTGCTATGTCAAGGGTTGTTTCCATGTGTTCTTTCTTGATTGCTTCTATTTCAATTTTTAATTCCTTCAACTGTTTGATTGTGTTTTCCTGGAATTCTTTCAGGGATTTTTGTGTCTCCTCTCTATGGGTTTCTACTTGTTTATTTATGTTTTCCTGGAATTCTTTCAGGCATTTTTGCGATTCCTCTCTGTAGGCTTCTACTTGTTCTCTAAGGGAGTTCTCCATGTCTTTCTTGAAGTCCTCCAGCATCATGATCAAATACAATTTTGAAACTAGATCTTGCTTTTCTGGTGTGTTTGGATATTCCATGTTTATTTTGGTGGGAGAATTGGGCTCCGATGATGCCATGTAGTCTTGGTTTCTGTTGCTTGGGTTCCTGAGCTTGCCTATCGCCATCAGATTATCTCTAGTGTTACTTTGTTCTGCTATTTCTGACAGTGGCTAGACTGTCCTATAAGCCTGTGTGTCAGGAGTGCTGTAGACCTGTTTTCCTGTTTTCTTTCAGCCAGTTATGGGGACAGAGTGTTCTGCTTTCGGGCGTGTAGTTTTTCCTCTCTACAGGTCTTCAGCTGTTCCTGTGGGCCTGTGTCTTGAGTTCACCAGGCAGGTTTCTTGCAGGGGAAAAGTTGGTCCTACCTGTGGTTCCAAGGCTCAAGTTTGCTCGTGGGGTACTGCTTAAGTCCTCTCCGTGGCGGCAGCAACCAGGAAGCCCTGCGCAGCTCTTTCCGGGAGCCTCCATGCACCAGGGTTCCAGATGGCGTTTGATGTTTTCCTCTGGCGTCTGGATGTGTGCAGAGTGCAGTCTCTTCTGGCCTCCCAGGCGCGCCCACCTCTCTGAAGGTTCAGCTCTCCTTCCCACGGGATTTGGGTGCAGAGAACTGTTTATCCGGTCTGTTTCCTTCAGGTTCCGGTGGTGTCTGAGGCACAGGGGTCCTGCCGCTCCTGGGCCCTCCCCTACGGGAACCCAGAGGCCTTATACAGTTGCCTCTTGGCCAGGGATGTGGGCAGGGGTGGGCAGTGTTGGTGGTCTCTTCCGCTCTGCAGCCTCAGGAGTGCCCACCTGACCAGGCGGTGAGGTCTCTCTCCCACGGGCTATTTATTCTCTTCTTAATTATTGTAATATTTCCACATAGTACTATATCTGTTGTGATTAGTGAGTGAAATTTTAGACATTATCATCTAGTCACCATAATCATTATGACTGTCAACTCTGAAGATTTGAATTGGTATTTAAATCAATATACCCACCCATGTATTTTGACATTGAATACTTTAGCTATCATGGAATTCCTGTTTTCTATTTAACATGATCTTTTACTAAAATTCTAGCAACCAATCACATTTCACATTTTCTATAGGTTTACTCTTTCCAGAAATCCATAAATTTGGAGTATAAAGTACATTATTTTTTCCAAGTTGGTTTCTTTTCATTTTCTTATGTAAATGTAGTGTCCCACATTTAATTGGAGGACTTCTCATTTTATTTCAGCGGTGTTTAATATTGCTTTATTTAGATATGCTGGAGATTACTTAGCCACCAGTCTACTGAAAGACATCTGGCTGTTTCCAGACATTTACCACAGTGAATACAGCTGTTACTACCATATATTGGGGTTCATGTGGCGATAAGCTCCAGCCTTTTTATGTAAAGCCAAACAGCAGCAATCAGTGAATCATATGAGAATACTATGCTTATCTGAGAAAAAAAAAGCACTCACAATTTCCATTCATAAGTTTTGTTAATATTTTACATTCTACTAGTATAACCGGTATCTAGTTTCCAATATGTTTATTGTCATGTGCTCATGTCAGTGGTTTCTATTTTGATCATTCGAATAGATTTGCAGGTAGAAACTATCTTTTGAAATGGAGATTCTATGACATATGCTTTTGAAAGTATTTCCTTTTATTTTTCTCTCTGAACACCTCCTTTAGGCAGGCACTTGCCCATGTGTTACAATTTTGTTCATGGAGAAACTTGTGATATTGCTTAACTGAATTCTTAAAATTCATCCTTTCATGTTTCATGCCTTTGATATTTTATGTTCAACAATTATTTATTAATGATACCATGTATCATGTTCTAGGTTTCTACCTTTGTGCCTCATATTTTGGTTCACTCTTTTGTTATTTTTTATTCAATCAATTATTTATTTTGAGTGATAAATTCTCATAGGGATTCTTTTAATTTTCTGCCTACTTTTCTAGCTCTAAAATATTTTTGAAAATTATGTTTATATTCCATTTCACTGAATTTGTTTCAAAGCTTAAAAATTAAAATACATTGTTGGCCTTTTTCTTGGCTCCTTTCTGTATCCATCCATCTATTTCCTTGCCAAAACCAGTATCTTGGATTTTGTTGCATTTTGTATATAACCTGTTTTCTACTCTTCAGTTCCTGGTAGAGCTCTTATTCTCATTGGAAAAATCATAAGAAAAACCCACCACATCCACATTACTATTTCCATTCTTGTCTTCTGATCTCATACTAGACACTTTCAGTGAACTACCAATGGAGCAGTTAAGGTTCTTTATCTTATATCTTCTGTATAGTATATATTTTCCAATTTCTCCCCACCAATCACCTCTAAGATATTTAATGTGTCCAGGTTAGCAATAAGTAACTTCATGGGAGAGGTCAGACTTCATGATAGATTTTCCTCTTATATTTTTGTGACCAGATGACTAAAAGAAACAAGTAAAAAAAAATATTAGTTTTTATTATCTCATCAAGGACTCATCTGTATTCATGGCTTTTGTATTAGAGTAAAGCTTTACACCTGTGGTACCCAAGAAGCTAGGTTGATAAATAAACTTATAATAGTGTATTCCTTTTTTACATCAGAAGACAAGTGGATGTTATTTTACCCATGGATGTGATTTCTGTCCTTATTTTATTGTCCCAGAATATCTTCAGAGCTATACACCAAAGCATTCCAAACATTTCTCAAGAAAATGGCCCATGCATATACAGCCATCCAATTAGACAAGATGGATGAAGCAAAGAAGTGCAGGCCGACAGGAGCCGGATGTAGATCGCTCCCAAGAGACACAGCCAGAATACAGCGAACACAGAGGCATATGCCAGCAGCAAACCACTGAATTGAGAATAGGACCCCCGTTGAAGGAATCAGAGAAAGAACTGGAAGAGCTTGAAGGGGCTCGATACCCCATATGTACAACAATGCCAAGCAACCAGAGCTTCCAGGGACTAAGCCACTACCTAAAGACTATGCATGGACTGACCCTGGACTCTGACCTCATAGGTAGCAATGAATATCCTAGTAAGAGCACCAGTGGAAGGGGAAGCCCTGGGTCCTGCTAAGACTGAACCCCCAGTGAACTAGATTGTTGGGGGGAGGGCGACAAGGGGGGGAGGATGGGGAGGGGAACACCCATAATGAAGGGGAGGGGGGAGGGGGATGTTTGCCCGGAAACAGGGAAAGGGAATAACACTCGAAATGTATATAAGAAATACTCAAGTTAATAAAAAAAAAAGAAAAAGAAAAAGAAAACTATGTTAATAATCAAAATTAATAGTAAAACATTCTATAATGTTCGACAATATGGATGAATAAGAGCAGTACGTTTATTCTCTTCAACAAGAAAAGTTAAATGTACCTCAAATCAGATATTATGTGATACGTCAGACTACCAAAAAATCCCAGCAGATTCCAGGCGGGATAATAGCTTGGCCTAAAAGTATTCTTTATACTAAAGAACAGAAGTGTTGGTAATATTTCACGGCTGACTATCTTATCTTAGGAAAATGTGTTCCACAGTATTTCTTCCAATTTTTCCAAGAAGATCTACCAGAAATAAAGCAATATATAAGGTCTTTTAGTCCACAGTCATCTACAGTACCTTCAACAATCTGTCAGTTACAATGTAGATCTTCCTCATCTGTATTTGCCAGTTTTATGTCAATTTGACCTGAGAGTTAGTTAAATGAAGAGAACCTCAATTAACAAGATGCCTTCACAAATCAGTCCCCAAGACATTTTCCTAGTGATTGATGAGGCAGGGAGTGTGGGGATGCTGCCTATTATGTATGGTAGCATACCTGGTCTAGTGCTTCTGGGTTTATAATAAAGTAGGCTGGGCTCCCAGACCCCGTGGGAAAGAGACCTCACCGCCTGGTCAGGTGGGCACTCCTGAGGCAGCAGAGCGGAAGAGACCACCAACACTGCCCACCCCTGCCCACATCCCTGACCCAAGAGGAACCTGTATAAGGCCTCTGGGCTCCCGTGGGGGAGGGCCCAGGAGCGGCAGGACCCCTCCTGAGACACCACCGGAACCTGAAGGAAACAGACCTGATAAACAGTTCTCTGCAACCAAATCCCATGGGAGGGAGAGCTAAACCTTCAGAGAGGCAGACAAGCCTCTGGAACCCTGGTGCAATGAAGCTCCCGGAAGAGGGGGCGCATATCTTCCTGGTTGCTGCAGCTGCAGAGAGCCCGTGGGCATCACCCAACGAGCGAACTTGAGCCTCGGGACCACAGGTAAGACCAACTTTTCTGCTGCAAGAAAGCTGCCTGGTGAACTCAAGACACAGGCCCACAGGAACAACTTAAGACCTGTAGAGAGGAAAAACTACACGCCCGAAAGCAGAACACTCTGTCCCCATAACTGACTGAAAGAGAGGAAAACAGGTCTACAGCACTCCTGACACACAGGCTTATAGGACAGTCTAGCCACTGTCAGAAATAGCAGAACCAAGTAACACTAGAGATAATCTGAGGCGAGAGGCAAGCGCAGGAACCCAAGCAACAGAAACCAAGACTACATGGCATCATTGGAGCCCAATTCTCCCACCAAAACAAACATGGAATATCCAAACACACCAGAAAAGCAAGATCTAGAGTCAAAACCATATTTGATCATAATGCTGGAGGACTTCAAGAAAGACGTGAAGAACTCCCTTAGGGAAACACAGGAAAACATTAATAAACAAGTAGAAGCCTACAGAGAGGAATCGCAAAAATGCCTGAAAGAATCGCAAAAATCCCAGAAAGAATTCCACGAAAACACAATCAAACAGTTGAAGGAATTAAAAATGGAAATAGAAGCATCAAGAAAGAACACATGGAAACAACCCTGGATATAGAAAACCAAAAGAAGAGACAAGGAGCTGTAGATACAAGCTTCACCAACAGAATACAAGAGATGGAAGAGAGAATCTCAGGAGCAGAAGATTCCATAGAAATGATTGACTCAACTGTCAAAGATAATGTAAAGCGGAAAAAGCTCCTGGTCCAAAACATACAGGAAATCCAGGACACAATGAGAAGATCAAACCTAAGGATAATAGGTATAGAAGAGAGTGAAGACTCTCAGCTCAAAGGACCAGTAAATATCTTCAACAAAATCATAGAAGAAAACTTCCCTAACCTAAAAAAAGAGATACCCATAGACATACAAGAAGCCTACAGAACTCCAAATAGATTGGACCAGAAAAGAAACACCTACCGTCACATAATAGTCAAAACACCAAACGCACAAAATAAAGAAAGAATATTAAAAGCAGTAAGGGAAAAAGGTCAAGTAACATATAAAGGCAGACCTATCAGAATCATACCAGACTTCTCCCCAGAAACTATGAAGGTCAGAAGATCCTGGACTGATGTCATACAGACCCTAAGAGAACACAAATGCCAGCCCAGGTTACTGTATCCTGCAAAACTCTCAATTAACATAGATGGAGAAACCAAGATATTCCATGAGAAAACCAAATTTACACAATATCTTTCTACAAATCCAGCACTACAAAGGATAATAAATGGTAAAGCCCAACATAAGGAGGCAAGCTATACCCTAGAAGAAGCAAGAAACTAATCGTCTTGGCAACAAAACAAAGAGAATGAAAGCACACAAACATAACCTCACATCCAAATATGAATATAACGGGAAGCAATAATCACTATTCCTTAATATCTCTCAACATCAATGGCCTCAACTCCCCAATAAAAAGACATAGATTAACAAACTGGATACGCAATGAGGACCCTGCATTCTGCTGCCTACAGGAAACACACCTCAGAGACAAAGACAGACATTACCTCAGAGTGAAAGGCTGGAAAACAATTTTCCAAGCAAATGGTCAGAAGAAGCAAGCTGGAGTAGCCATTCTAATATCAAATAAATTCAATTTTCAACCAAAAGTCATCAAAAAAGACAAGGAAGGACACTTCATATTCATCAAAGGAAAAATCAACCAAGATGAACTCTCAATCCTAAATATCTATGCCCCAAATGCAAGGGCACCTACATACGTAAAAGAAACCTTACTGAAGCTCAAAACACACATTGCACCTCACACAATAATAGTGGGAGATTTCAACACCCCACTCTCATCAATGGACAGATCATGGAAACAGAAATTAAACAGAGATATAGACAGACTAAGAGAGGTCATGAGCCAAATAGACTTAACGGATATTTATAGAACATTCTATCCTAAAGCAAAAGGATATACCTTCTTCTCAGCTCCTCATGGTACTTTCTCCAAAATTGACCATATAATTGGTCAAAAAACGGGCCTCAACAGGTACAGAAGGATAGAAATAATCCCATGCGTGCTATCGGACCACCACGGCCTAAACCTGGTCTTCAATAAGAATAAGGGAAGAATGCCCACATATACGTGGAAATTGAACAATGCTCTACTCAATGATAACCTGGTCAAGGAAGAAATAAAGAAAGAAATTAAAATTTTTTAGAATTTAATGAAAATGAAGATACAACATACTCAATCTTATGGGACACAATGAAAGCTGTGCTAAGAGGAAAACTCATAGCGCTGAGTGCCTGCAGAAAGAAACAGGAAAGAGCATATGTCAGCAGCTTGACAGCACACCTAAAAGCTCTAGAACAAAAAGAAGCAAATACACCCAGGAGGAGTAGAAGGCAGGAAATAATCAAACTCAGAGCTGAAATCAACCAAGTAGAAACAAAAAGGACCATAGAAAGAATCAACAGAACCAAAAGTTGGTTCTTTGAGAAAATCAACAAGATAGATAAACCCTTAGCCAGACTAACGAGAGGACACAGCGAGTGCGTTAAAATTAACAAAATCAGAAATGAAAAGGGAGACATAAATACAGATTCAGAGGAAATTCAAAAAATCATCAGATCTTACTATAAAAACCTATATTCAACAAAATTTGAAAATCTTCAGGAAATGGACAATTTCCTAGACAGATACCAGGTATCGAAGTTAAATCAGGAACAGATTAAACCAGTTAAACAACCCCATAACTCCTAAGGAAATAGAAGCAGTCATTAAAAGTCTCCCAACCAAAAAGAGCCCAGGTCCAGACGGGTTTATTGCAGAATTCTATCAAACCTTCATAGAAGACCTCATACCAATATTATCCAAACTATTCCACAAAATTGAAACAGATGGAGCCCTACCGAATTCCTTCTACGAAGCCACAATTACTCTTATACCTAAACCACACAAAGACACAACAAAGAAAGAGAACTTCAGACCAATTTCCCTTATGAATATCGACGCAAAAATACTCAATAAAATTCTGGCAAACCGAAGTCAAGAGCACATCAAAACAATCATCCACCATGATCAAGTAGGCTTCATCCCAGGAATACAGGGATGGTTTAATATACGGAAAACCATCAACGTGATCCATTATATAAACAAACTGAAAGAACAGAACCACATGATCATTTCATTAGATGCTGAGAAAGCATTTGACACAATTCAACACCCCTTCATGATAAAAGTCCTGGAAAGAATAGGAATTCAAGGCCCATACCTAAACATAGTAAAAGCCATATACAGCAAACCAGTTGGTAACATTAAACTAAATGGAGAGAAACTTGAAGCAATCCCACTAAAATCAGGGACTAGACAAGGCTGCCCACTCTCTCCATACTTATTCAATATAGTTCTTGAAGTTCTAGCCAGAGCAAGCAGACAACAAAAGGAGATCAAAGGGATACAGATCGGAAAAGAAGAGGTCAAAATATCACTATTTGCAGATGACATGATAGTATATTTAAGTGATCCCAAAAGTTCCACCAGAGAACTACTAAAGCTGATAAACAACTTCAGCAAAGTGGCTGGGTATAAAATTAACTCAAATAAATCAGTTGCCTTCCTCTATACAAAAGAGAAACAAGCCGAGAAAGAAATTAGGGAAACGACACCCTTCATAATAGACCCAAATAATATAAAGTACCTCGGTGTGACTTTAACAAAGCAAGTAAAAGATCTGTACAATAAGAACTTCAAGACACTGAAGAAGGAAATTGAAGAAGACCTCAGAAGATGGAAAGATCTCCCATGCTCATGGATTGGCAGGATTAATATAGTAAAAATGGCCATTTTACCAAAAGCAATCTACAGATTCAATGCAATCCCCATCAAAATACCATTCCAATTCTTGAAAGAGTTAGACAGAACAATTTGCAAATTCATCTGGAATAACAAAAAACCCAGGATAGCTAAAGCTATCCTCAACAATAAAAGGACTTCAGGGGGAATCACTATCCCTGAACTCAAGCAGTATTACAGAGCAATAGTGATAAAAACTGCATGGTATTGGTACAGAGACAGACAGATAGACCAATGGAATAGAATTGAAGACCCAGAAATGAACCCACACACCAATGGTCACTTGATTTTTGACAAAGGAGCCAAAACCATCCAATGGAAAAAAGATAACATTTTCAGCAAATGGTGCTGGTTCAAGTGGAGGTCAACATGTAGAAGAATGCAGATCGATCCATGCTTATCACCCTGTACAAAGCTTAAGTCCAAGTGGATTAAGGACCTCCACATCAAACCAGACACACTCTAACTAATAGAAGAAAAACTAGGGAAGGATGTGGAACACATGGGCACTGGAAAAAATTTCCTAAACAAAACACCAATGGCTTACGCTCTAAGATCAAGAATCGACAAATGGGATCTCATAAAACTGCAAAGCTTCTGTAAGGCAAAGGACACTGTGGTTAGGACAAAACAGCAACCAACAGATTGGGAAAAGATCTTTACCAATCCTACAACAGATAGAGGCCTTATATCCAAAATATACAAAGAATTCAAGAAGTTAGACCGCAGGGAAACAAATAACCCTATTAAAAATGGGGTTCAGAGATAAACAAAGAATTCACAGCTGAGGAATGCTGAATGGCTGAGAAACACCTAAAGAAATGTTCAACATCTTTAGTCATAAGGGAAATGCAAATCAAAACAACCCTGAGATTTCACCTCACACCAGTGAGAATGGCTAAGATCAAAAACTCAGGGGACAACAGATGCTGGCAGGGATGTGGAGAAAGAGGAACACTCCTCCATTGTTGGTGGGATTGCAAACTGGTACAACCAACCATTCTGGAAATCAGTCTGGAGGTTCCTCAGAAAATTGGACATTGAACTGCCTGAGGATCCAGCTATACCTGTCTTGCGCATATACCCAAAAGATGTCCCAACATATAAAAAAGACACGTGCTCCACTATGTTCATTGCAGCCTTATTTATGATAGCCAGAAGCTGGAAAGAACCCAGATGCCCTTCAACAGAGGAATGGATACAGAAAATGTGGTACATCTACACAATGGAATATTACTCAGCTATCAAAAACAACGACTTTATGAAATTCGTAGGCAAATGGTTGGAACTGGAAAACATCATCCTGAGTTTGTGAGTGTGTAACCCAATCACAGAAAGACATACATGGTATGCACTCATTGATAAGTGGCTATTAGCCCAAATGCTTGAATTACCCTAGATGCCTAGAACAAATGAAACTCAAGACGGATGATCAAAACGTGAATGCTTCACTCCTTCTTTATAATTGGTTTATTTTATTTATTTACATTTCTTTTTTTTTTTTTTGGTTCTTTTTTTCGGAGCTGGGGACCGAACCCAGGGCCTTGCGCTTCCTAGGTAAGCGCTCTACCACTGAGCTAAATCCCCAGCCCCATTCACTCCTTCTTTAAAAGGGGAACAAGAATACCCTTGGCAGGGAAGAGAGAGGCAAAGATTAAAACAGAGACTGAAGGAACACCCATTCAGAGCCTGCCCCACATGTGGGCCATACATATACAGCCACCCAATTAGACAAGATGGATGAAGCAAAGAAGTGCAGACCGACAGGAGCCGGATGTAGATCGCTCCTGAGAGACACAGCCAGAATACAGCAAGTACAGAGGCGAATGCCAGCAGCAAACCACTGAACTGAGAATAGGACCCCGTTGAAGGAATCAGAGAAAGAACTGGAAGAGCTTGAAGGGGCTCGAGACCCCATATGTACAACAATGCCAAGCAACCAGAGCTTCCAGGGACTAAGCCACTACCTAAAGACTATACATGGACTGACCCTGGACTCTGACCTCATAGGTAGCAATGAATATCCTAATAAGAGCACCAGTGGAAGGGGAAGCCCTGGGTCCTGCTAAGACTGAACCCCCAGTGAACTAGACTGGTGGGGGGAGGGTGGCAATGGGGGGAGGGTTGGGAGGGGAACACCCATAAGAAAGGGTAGGTTGGAGTGGGATGTTTGTCCGGATACCCGGAAAGGGAATAACACTCGAAATGTATATAAGAAATACTCAAGTTAATAAAAAAAATAAAAAATAAAAAAATAAAAAAAATAAAGTAGGCCGAACAACCCGTGATGAGCAAGCCAATAAGCAGCTTTCTGCCATTCTTTACATGCCTTCTTCATCAGCTCCTGCCTCTAGATTCCTGCCCTAGTTAAATTTCTGTCCTGACTTCCTTCATAATGAAAAGTGATAGTGATATAGAAGTTTAAGCCAACAAACTTTTTTTTTCCTTTCTAAGTTGTATTTGTTTTTTGCATAACGTTAGACCTGATTTTTGTCAGAGAGTTTTAACACTGGGTTTCTGATCAGGAAAATTGTGACTCTTTTAATCAATCATATGATATTGATTGCTTGCTCTTTGACCCTATTCTGTCCCAGTTTATAACTTGAATCTTGATTTTATATTTTGTACATTTTTTTATTTGTTTTCAGGGCACACAGCAAAATTCTAAATGTCTTTTGTAAAACAATAATTTTATTATTTTAGTGTATACTTTGCTTTCCCAGTTTCTTGGAAACAAATGCCATAAGATGAAGAAAATTCATAAAATGAACAAATAGTCTGGAATGCTGTTGAAATACAAGAACTTAAACATTTTAAATAATCAATAATAACTTATGGAATAAACTCACCCTGTATGAGACATGTTAAATTCCTAGGGTGTACAAAACAGCATTATATTCCAAGAATGGAAGGATTTAGTAGCAGCTGTACTGGAAACTGGTTCTCAATTATAATTGCTGTCATGATAGTGGGAAGAAGCTGCAATTATGAAAAAATCATAATAGGTCTAAAGGTTTTAATGTAATAAATGATCAGTTGTTACATGAAAGTCAATGTGTTTGTTTATAAAAACAAATGCAATTTGACTACTCTATTATTGTGAAGTGGACTAAGATCCTTGGATAATGTAGAGGAACATGGAAAAAGGCATATGTCATTAACAAAGATTATGCAAAGCCTCAAAAAGTCTTTTACTTGCTACATAGATTAACATACACTAAAAACATGTCAACATCAGATACTGTTGCACAATAGCTATTTATTTAAATTTTAGCTTTAGAAATTGTAAATGCAAAGTGTAAAAGGTTCTTAGATCTTTAAAAGTCCTTATCGAAACCCATGGATGAATGGATTAGAACTGCCATTGATATTAATCTTAATGACTATGTAATTGGACAAGCAATGGCCAATAATCCTAAATAACAAAATGTTCTTTGCTTTAACTGTGGGAGATGGGGTCATTTAAAAAGCAGTGCTGGGCAAGACATTCCTAGAGACTTTTCTAGAAGACCTCAGCCTTTTGAAATATGTAGATATAGAAAGGGTAAGCATTGGTCTAATGAATGCAGACAAGCAAGAGATATACAAGGTATTCCCTTCAAAATGGAAAACTCCCTATGAGATAATCCTTTAAATGTCCTCTACTTCAAAAACAGAGCAGATGAACTAAGTTTTTCATGTCAGCAATCCACACATTTAGAGAAAAGTAAATCAGTTATTGGAGATCTGAAACATGCTATAGGTAAATTAAGACTAATAATGTACCCACAAATATTTCCTTTGAAAGGAAATGTTATTTCGTATATTACAACTTAAAACATATTACAGGTATATCATACAATCTGAGAGGACAGGAAGTTATACAAAAATCTAATCTTATCTTAAAAGAGATATTTAGTAAACAGAGAAGAAACAGGGAGAGAGGAGGGCTGGTGGGGTGGGTGTGGGTGGTGGGGACATCCTCTTGGAGACTGGGGGTGGGGAAGAGGAGGTAAAAAGTGAGGAACAGTGAGAGGGTGGATATGGACCAGGATAAAGACTGAACTGAGAAAAAAAGGCTAAAGAAAAAAAGAAACAAAGACAGAATAAGAACATTCACAAATATACTGGTTAGTTTATTACCTTTAATTTTTTGAATGTCAATGATGTGGGAACAACAGCTTCTCAAAGACACTGGAGTATAAAAACAAAACAAAACAAAAAACAAAAAACTAATGAATTAGATCAAGCTGTATAACATTAGAATGCAAGTCACAGTAAGTGTTACAATAGGGAAGAAAGAGGTTTTCTCTATAGTTCCATAGATGGTGAAAGACTATGAGTCAAAATTAATAAAGATCTCATCTATTCAAGCCTAGAAGAAATAATAAGGCCTAGATGGAATGTTAAGGCCTAGGTAAAATACGAAGGCCTACGTAACTGTTACCTGGCTAACTTGCCAGTGTAAGAAATCTTTCTCATATGTTTCTATTGTTATTAGGACACCTTCTAATCTAATTTTTCATATTCTGTTATGCTCTGTGATCTTGGAAATCATTCAAGATAGAAGTCAGAAGAACTGCTTTGTACAGTTAGCCCCAATAAGCTTGGATCCGAACCCACCACACAGCAGCACTTCCTATACCTCTATATAATCTTTTATGGTTTAAGCTGCCCCTAGGATGGACCTCAACATAAGGGAGAAACTGTACCAATATGACAAGCTATTTTGAATAAGACTTGCATTTGCAAGATTGATAAAATATAGTATGTTTCCAAGACTTTTTGGGAAATGGCATCCTACTTGACAGAAAGAGACATGTACATGGGCAACAGACATTCTTATTGGCAAGTTAAGTTATGACTTGGAAATTGGACAAATCTTGTTCTGGTAGATAACATAAGATATAGATATTATACAAGGCATGTCCTCTGGCTCAGCCAGAGTCTTGCCAATACAGATGCCGGTGCTTGCAGCCAACCATCGGATTGAGCATGGGGACCCCAGTGGAGGAGTTAAAAGACTGTAGGAGCTAAAATGGTTAGCAACCTATAGAAAGAACAACAATATCAAACACCTAGAACCCCTGGCGCTCCCAGGGACTAAACTGCCAACAATAGAGTACACATAGAGAGACCCATGTAGCAGAGGATGACATTGTCTGGCATCAATTGGAAGGGAGCTCCTTGGTCCTATGAAGGATCAGTGTCCCAAAATAGGACAATGCTTGAGTAGTAAGGCAGGAATGAGTGGTTGGGTGGTTGGGTGCTCATAGAAGCAGTGGGAGGGGGGGTGGAATGGGGGTTTGCAGAGAGGAAACCAGGAAGGGGTACAGCATTTGAAATATGAATAAATAAAATATTCAATAAACATTTTTAAAAATGATTTTGTATTATTTATTTGTATTGATTATTTAGGAATTGCCCATCACAACCCCCAGAAATTCTTACTTCATAGTCCTCCCTTGTATGTCTTCAATCCTTGAGACATGCCACCTACATAATTAAAAAGAGGAAGGGGAAGAAAAAATGAAAGAAATCCAATATGTGTTGCCCATGTAGTCACTAGAACATAGTCAAAATCCTGGTGGCTAGCCCATTTAAAAAAAAAAAAAAACTAAGTGCTTTCTACCTGGATGCCTGTCATAGCCTTCAGTTTAGGAGTCCTAGATTCCAGCAGACTTATCACAATTTTTACCAGTTTTCTTCCGTAGCTCACACATATTTGCTTATACAGAAACAGTTTATAACCCCATGTAAGACTCTCAATTGATTATGGAAGATGGAGAGGTAGAAGTTATGAGAAGGTAGACAGAAAGGATGAAAATACCAAGTACAAATCATTAAACACTGATTGTAAACATTGCCTCACATCATGTGTGGTTGTCCTCATTGGGTCTGCATAGTACTCGGCTTTAAACAGCCACTTATAGGCTGGAGAGAGACTCCTTGGGTCTCAATTCTCTTCACCACAGTATTGATAACTTATGGATTACAGGAGTGGATAATTCAATATTTCCCTTCATATACAATAATGATTCCAATGAGTTCCAAAGATGTGTTTAGTTCCTAAATTATTGCCCAGAGATGGTTATGGTTACCAGTGGCAAAAAGTCAATTACAAAGAAAGAAAGAAAATACATGGATAGAAAGGAAATAGTGATTTAAAAAACCTTTTTATTTACCAGATGGAATTGTTTCAAAAGCTTGCTACTATTTAGCAGTAATCTCACCCTTTCTAGTTCTTTCTTGACTCTGTCTGTCTGGTTTGGCTCAGCTGTTCTGTATCAAAACTCCTCTCCAAGCTGATTGGTTCAAATTGGATTCTCTTAACTTCTGACTAAATTGTTCTGCTTGGCCTCAAACTAACTTTACTCTGATCTTCTGGCTACTTCTCATTTCCTGACTTGTTTTGTCTTAACCTGCAATCTATCTCTATAAAACTATCCCAGTAAATCAATCTCTCTCTCTCTCTCTCTCTCTCTCTCTCTCTCTCTCTCTCTCTCTCTCTCTCTCTCCTTCCCTCCCTCTCTAATTCTCTACTAAGTTTCCTGTCTTTCCTGTCTGTTCTTACAAGACTTGGACATTTCCTATCTCTGACTCATTCTTTCAAATCTTTCTCTGATTCAGCACTTTGTGCTTCAATTAGATCCCACTTTCAAACATGGCTGTTACATTCTATATTCTGACTGTACCAACAATGTGTGGGATTAAATGTTTGTACTAAGGGTGTGCCTGTATTTAAAGGAGTTCATACTATAATCTAGGTGGGGAGTGCATTCCAGTCAGATCACAACTTGGATATGATCCTTTGCCAGGGCAGCCATGTTGCTAAATTTAATTTTCTCTACTATTAATGACAGAGGTGGGATAAAGATAAATAGAGAATGAAAAATAACTGTAGTAAGACTCTTGTGTACTATACGAAATCATCATCTGTTAATAAAAGCTAATGAATGGCACATTTGCTAAGGCAGGAAATAGATGGGAATTCTGGTAGGGAGAGAAAGCTCTAAGATAGAGTCAGACACAAGGGGAAATTTCATCCTGAACTCTAAGGAGACAGACACATTAAACTTAAAAGAGGTAACCACACATGTGGTACTCATAGAATAGAATAAATGGGTTAAATAAGTTACAAGTTTGTCAGGGATTGAGCCCTAGCTCATGGCTTAGGCATTTATTTACAAATAATTACTCTCAGAGTAATTATTTTGCAAACTTGTGCAGGATGGAAAAAGCCTTCGGTTTATAAATGTCTGAAAATAAAAAGAACAAATTTAATTATTCTTAAAATTAAAACTAAAAATACACTTTAATTTATATGTACTTAACATAGATATTTATATACACTATAAAATAGAAGATATATAAGAATGAATCAGTTACTATCATACAAATCATAATGATATTTCTGTCTATACTGTCATAATTAAACAGACTATATTGTGTTTTATTGCTTTCAATAAAAACTCATCCATTTGACAATTTACTATGAGAATTAATGAAGCAAAAGTGATAGTTTTACTGTGATCTCATTCATTAGGATTGTATAAGACCAAGCTGACTTTCATCTAGGGAATAGTTTAATATGATTCCCAATGCACACTGAAACCTTGCATAGAACAACCTGGAGGTTGGGCTGTGATGCTCTATGGTTTGCCATGCTCTAAATTAGGTCTCTGACCTAAATTCATCAAAGGAATGTACAAAATAAAATGAAAAACTGGAGATCTCCTTGCTCACTTATACAGTGAGCAGAAGGAAAGAATTATTTTGTGTAAATTGGAAGACAATATTGCTTCTGACTTTGGTTTTCATTTAATCTGGTTGTCTAGTACTAAACAGAAAAGTGAACTGTGAAGACTCTTAAGTATGAGTTATTTCTGTAAGAATCGAATGCATGTGTTATGACTGCAATCACCCCCTCTTTCTAGCTCTTAACACATCCATCTACTTCCCTTTACATCCAACTTTATATGTAAGCAAAGCACATGAAATTCAGTTTGTGCTGCTCACACATTCTTGGTTGAGTGGCCATTGATTACAGTGTGATAAAAGTTCCATAAGTCAAATTAATTAAAAAACAAACAAACAAACAAACAAACAAAAACAAAACAGAAAAGCCAAAAAAAATTAAAGTAAAAACCCTTCTTTGCTCAGCTGCTGGCAATTGCCAATAACTAATCAGATAAGACTGAGATTTATGTCAAAGGCCTTCTGCATACTAGAGTTTTCTCTGCTTCGAGCTTTCATGTTTTTGAGCAAGCAGTCACAGTCATATCTACTTGAAATGTACAGAGTTTTGCTGTAACATAAAGATAGTTTCCTGGTTTCCTTTCAATGATCTTCTACCTGTGTCTCTTATAATCCTTCTACTTCTCTTCAGCAATAATCCACGAACCTTGGGAAACAGATGTCCTATGTAGGATCAATCCTTTGTTTTAATACAGATTGTTTTTTTTCATTTCTTTTTTATTTTTGCATCATTCTTCTATTTATATATCACCACATGGTAGAAGTTGTTACTGGGGAATATCAATGCTTAAACTTAACCGTGGTTCATATTGCTGTAGACATGTTTGCCCTTTTCTGTCCTTTATGTTGAGATTTAAAATACTTTAAAGAAACAGTAACTGAGGGACAGGGAATGACAAGATAGAATTAACCAAACCTTGAATATTTTAAATTCTATTTATCCAAGATTGAAGTTTTTGGTTTTGTTTATTTTTTGTTTTGTTTTGTTTTTCTTTGCTTTTTTTGGAAAATATTTTTATTAGATATTTTATGTATTTACATTTCAAATGGTATCCACTTTTCCAGTTCCCTCCCTGTCCCCCCCCCCCGATCCCCCTCCTTCTATGAAGATGCTCCCATTTTCACCCATCTACTCCTAACTCATTACCCTAGCATTCCCCTAACCTGGGGAAAAGAGCCTTCACAGGACCAAGGGCTCCTCCTTCTATTGAAGCCAAACAATGCCATCCTCTGCTACATATGTAGCTGGAGGCATGGGTCCCTCTTTTCTTGGGGTTTAGTCCCTGGGAGCTCTGGAGGGTTTGGTTTGTTGATATTGTTGTTCTTCCTATGGGGTTACAAACCTCTTCAGCTTCTTTAGTCCTTCCTCTAGCTACTCCATTGTCCCTATGCTCAGTTTGATGGTTGGCTACAAACATTCTCATCTGTATCAATAATATTCTGGCAGAGCCTATATTCCCAATGCATTACTCAGTTAAAGGTCACTTATGTGTTACCACATTCAACTGTGCATTACAGACACATGTGTCATACATGCATACAGAGAGCGAGCAAGCAAGAGAGAGAGAGAGAGAGAGAGAGAGAGAGAGAGAGACAGAGACAGAGACAGAGACAGAGACAGAAAGACAGAGAGAGAGAGACAGAGAGACAGAGAGTCAGAGACAGAGACACGCACAGGCATGTATACATGATTGCATATGTGTGCTTGCAGATATAAACAGTACAATAAATTAGACTTTGCTGAAGATTCATAATTAGTAGAAACTTTTTGATTTTTACATTATATTTATAGGCTCAGAAGTAAAACCTTGGTTAATTGAGAGTAATCTTTCATGTGCCCCAGTTTAAATTATAGTTCTTGGTTTATGCCAGGCATTATGCCAACACTTCGTATACTATGTGATGGAATTGAACTCTATCCATAGTTCAACGAGTTACTGCACATGTTATCTTAATTTTATACATTAAATCTGACACTTTGAAAGGTTAACTGATGAGAAAAGGTTTTAAAGTGATACAGTCAACTTTGAAAAAGTTTAAGTAGCAATGTTGAAAGAAGTGAAACATAGAAAGTTGTGTGGGGAAGATAGCCTCTAAATGAGTAAAGTAAGCGATGATTTTTTAAAGTACATTTTAAATTCTTAGGCATTAAAATGCATATTTTAAATATGTGATATTCCTAATAATATTGTTCTCTATCTTAGATACATAATATATAATAATCATCACATATCAAAAGTAATGACACAGCACCTATTAAAATTCAGTCACAGGGCTGGGGAGATGGCTCGGCAGTTTGGAGCATAGGCTGCTCTTCCAGAGTAGCCAGGTTAAATTCCCAGTACCCTCATGGCAGCTTACTTCTGCCTGTAACTTCTGTTCTAGTGTTTCTGACACCCTCAATCAGATATACATGCAGGCAAAACCCCTGTGAACTTAAATCAATAATTTAAAATAAAATTAAAAAATTCAAGCATACAATTAATATTGCATTTATAAATCATAATAACATGAAAATAATTGTATTGTCAATCCATTTCATATGTCTAATAATTATATAAGTCAGATTCCTTATTTGTAATGGCAGCATGACAATGGTACCATTAGAATATTTTGACATGTGCATAATACTAATATTTTTATAAATGACAAGAGTATTATACTGATGATAATTACAGCTCTATTTAAAATATAAATGATTAAAATTATTTAACTTTTAATTTAGGGGTATGTGTGTGAATGTATGACATGTGATAGTGGTCATGGATGTGTCACAAAATCAGACAGAGAAGTCAGAAGAGATCTTCATCTTTTCAGTTTTCTCTTTCTACTTTTGCATGGATTCTAGTGACTGAATTCAGTTTATCTGGCCCCTGTTACCACTGAGGTGTCTCATCGGTTTTATATATTCAAATTCCATAGTAGTTATTTCACTATGATATAAAATACACTATATTTGCTTCTTTACTTCATCTTACTTGTGGGAATGGAATCCTGTGTCTTTTAGGTTGGAGTCAATCTCACTTCTTGAATATTGTCTTGAATTTGTCGTCCATCAGCCTGCTAATTGTTACAGTTAGAGCATGGCAGCAAGCTGTTCAGATCTTAGAAAATTTAAATCATTCTTAGCACATGATATGTTCATGTTAAATGTTACTTTTCAGTTTTATAAATAATTTCTAAAATTCACTTCTCCTGGTTATATGTATCCTGTGAAGGCTCATATCATGTGATCATAATGGGAAATCTTCTGATATATATATATATATATATATATATATATATATATATATATATATATATATTAGTTCTGCTAAAATTTCAAGTAGCAGAAGATGGCATTGTCTGGCATCAATGGGGAAAAGCTCTTGGTCCTTTAACGGTTCATTTCCCCATTTTAGGGGAATACCAGGGTGGTGAGATGGGAATGGATAGGTGGGAGTGGGAGCATCTTCATAGAAGCAGGGGGAAGGAGGAATGGAGGAGGAGGTAAAGGGGATAACATTTGAAATGTAAATACATAAAATATCTAATAGAAATAAATAAAATTAAAAACCAAAAATATTTAAAATAGAAAAATTCAAATAGCATACTGTTAGTGTTTTTTAATTCAAACTGAGATATCATTTTAGGTTTGGGTGTTTGGAGGGTTGTTTTGGCCCAGAGTGCTTTGTCATTTTTCTTTCATCCCAACTGTTCAAGGGGGGGGCATCACTATGAGGTGGAAACACAGTAAAGAGCATGGAATTTTCATGGCTCCTTACTTGTAAGCAACAGATCTCCTATTTTAATCAACTGTCAAACTGCTTTAGAAGATTTTTGAATTGTTCAAACTGAACCAGTCCTAGCAGAAGGATGCACAAACACATATAGCTGTTCTTTCCCAAGCATGAAATTACTATCCCTTATAAGTACATTTGTGGCTAGTTGCAGGATAACAACAGATAAGGAACAGAAGTGGTCCCTGAGTTCGGTGGCTTTCCTGAGATATGGGAAGTGCACCCAGAACTCAGTTCTTACAAAAATAATGGACTGTGCATTTGATCTATTACTCCTATATATACTTTTAAATGTTTCAAATCTTTTCATATCCTCTGTTAATGAAGTTAGGAATGAATTGCCAGGTACATAATTAAAAACAGACCTCCAGATAACTGAGGCACATTCCTATAAATAAACATTCTTTTTTATTTTTTGATTACCACTGTTAATGATGAGCCCAGTGTAAAGAAATGAATATAGGCTATGAAAGCAACGTAGAGAAAACATTTAAATTATCAAGAGAACAGAAAAGAATGGAGAAATAAGGTGTTCAAGGAAGAAATATACTTTTGGAAAAATACTGAGAATATGAGAGGACATATAACTGAGACAAGATGCAAACATAAGAAACAGAACATTGCTCAGAACATCAGAAAAGAGGAAGGCAAATACATAGGAATAAGGACAGGAAGTCAGAAGTTGAAGGATGCCTTCAGAATAAATGTTCTCTTCTATTGCATCTGTTAGTGTAGAATCCTTTTCCTTACCAACAGAGGGACAGGAAAGTTTTATAGGCATAAGAACTTCTGTTTAAATCCTGGCTTTATAAATAATCAGTTCTGTGTCTTTCATAGGTGTCCTAAAGTCCTCAAAAATCTCAACTTCTTCATATTAAAAAATGATCACGAATACAACTTAAGGAGGAGGTCCACCCATATTAAATGATGTAGAGGTGTTCCTGTCACATAAATGAGGCTTATGGATGTTAAATGAAGTAGAAGAGTTCCTGTCACATAACAGCTCAACGACTATTCCCTATGCGAAATATATGACTTATTTTTTCTGTTCTAAATTCTTACTCTTCGTATGAGTTATCTATCTTAATCACATCCAAGCCTCTCTCTTTTCTGCTTCATCTACACTCTTAAATGACAGGGATGATTAAAAGCCAGAGTCCACTGACATGATGGATAACCTCTTTAGGTTTTGTCTGCTTAGTCACTTTCTATTAGAAAGTTCCCTGAAATTCTCACTCCTCTCCTACAGTATAGATCACTTAAAAGCTCCACAAATTGAAACTCACACTAGTAGCATCATTAAGGACAACAACCTGTGTCTGTGCGTATCATAACCCTTTGGGCAAAACTTCCAACTATTACTTTTCTAAATGAACATAGTATTAAACAAACACTTAATGACTCATCATTATTCCTATAGATTGGTGAGTGCATCTTTCCAAACTCCTTGAAGATGCTTCTTTACAGTAGAAATTAGGTTAAAATAAATCCCATTAAACCAGAGACCCACCATGGGTTAAAGTTCAGAGAATAACAGATTATGGAACACTAAAATCTAAATGGGACACTTGCTTTACAAGCTATCCTTTCAAGGTTCAAAGTTTATTGCAGAAATAGGTGTGGAATAATTGCAACAGTAAGGATCAAGAGTGACTCCGAGGAAAAATGTTTTTTTAGACCCAGCAGTGCAAGTGTATATAGGAAATCACATCAATTGAAACAATACATATAAGATTTGCTTTGGCCCTGGTAAAACTAAGCCTAAAGGGGAGGAGCTGTGAGGCTTTTTGCAATGAACGGTCTCTGGATGGGTGTGATGCAATACTAAGAAACTTTCTCTTATATTTTAAAAGTCTGGACCTTCTGTAGAGCTTCTTAGCTATAATTAATAATACCATGTGAGTTAATGAAGGCATAAGTGTGTTATACTATTGTGTCCTTAGTCTGTATACTATGCTCTTAAAAGAGTAAGAGTCAACCTTACTTGAGTTGGATCTGTTTTATAATCAACTTTATAACTTAAGGGGATTCACAGACATAATTTTATGTTATGTACTGTCCCATGCACATGACACAGCAATATCTGTGTATTAGTGAAAGAAGCAAATATAGAGAATGAAAGCAACCTTATTTTTTATTTTATTTTTTATCAGTTATTTTGTTTATTTACATTTAACATGTTGTTCCCCGTTCCAGGTTTCCCCTCAGGAAAACCCCCAATCCAATCCCTCCTACCCCTGTCTCTACAAGGGTGCTCCCCCATCCACCCACCCACTTCTGCCCCACCACCTTAGCATTCCCCTACAATGGGGCATCAAGGGTTTCCCCTCCCTCTGATGCTAGACAAGGCCATCCTCTCCTACATATGCAACTAGAGCCACTGGTCCCTCCAAGTGCATTATTTGGTTGATGGTTTAGTTATTGTGAGCTCTGGGTGGGGATCTGGTTGTTTTTTTCTGTGGGGCTGCAAACTCCTTCAGCTCCTTCAGTCATTTCTCTAACTCCTCCATTGGGGTCCCTGTGCTCAGTCTGATAATTGTGTGCAAGCACCAACACCTGTATCTGTATGGCTCTGTCAGAGCTTCTCAGGAGAAATCCATATCAGGTTCCTGTCAGCAAGCACTTTTTGAAGTCAGCAAGTATCTGCGTTTGGTGGCTGCATATAGGATGGATCCCAGGTGGGGCAGTCTCTGGATGGCCTTTCCTTCAGTCTCTGCTCTACTCATTGTCCCTGTATTTCCTTTAGATGGGAGCAATTCTGGCTTAAAATATTATGAAGTGTGGGTGGCCCCATCCCTCAACCAGGGGCTGTGCCTAAGGTCTTCATCATAAAGGTCAGATACATTATCTACAGATATTAGTTGATAATAAATATATATATATATATATATATATATATATATATATCTTAGTTTTCTGAGTGTACTGGGATCAGGTAATGCTGAAAACTTAATCTCTTGGAAAACTTTCTTTAGTATTTCTGCACAGTATTCTATTCCTTCATCAGGTGGTGCTTTCTCTGCTGTTCAATAATAATTGGAATAAAACCCTTTGTTAGGAACAGGCACCCAAGGACACTCACATGTAGAATCACAAACACACACACACACACACACACACACATGCGCACACACACATGCACACACACACACACACAGAAAGACATAGAGTCATAAAACATACATAACACACAGAGTCCTACAACAGATAAACACAGACACAGAAAAAGATTCATATGACAGTCTTCATCTAAGGACTGATTCAGGCACATTAAAGAGACACAGATCTCAGAAGAAATTGTGAGAATGAAATATAGAATTCAAATCTAAACTTGTTCCAGATGGAGGTGCTTTTGTTTATTTTCTTAATATGAATGGCATCAACGAATTATATTTTTATTTGTTTATTCCACGGGGGTGATGGAGGATGAATTTTATTTAAACTTTTGGCTCTTGGTGAGTAGAGCACACTTCACTGAAGGCCACATATCCATCCACAATCTGTACTTGATGGATATTACAGGAGATACAAAGTTCAATAGTTAAGAAAGGGAAGTCTGAAGGGGGCTTAAGGATTGTCAAAATACATTACACAAAATTCTCAAAGAACTGCTAAATTTTATGAAGGAAAAATATATTTTTAAAATGATCTCTCTCTCTCTCTCTCTCTCTCTCTCTCTCTCTCTCTCTCTCATTCCCTTCTCTTGATTGTCCTGTGCAGATACTGGTTTTCACCAAATCTTTGATGCTTTGGGGACTTTCTAATAGTCATTCAACACATCCATATATGTGGATAGTGTATGAAAAGCCTCCATGTACATTAGCTGTTGAATTGCAAGAGACAAGGTAATAACAACTGAAAAACACAGCCACACGTTGAATTTCTTCCTAACTTTGTCCCACTGTCACTCTGTGTCCTCTATTCACAAAATTAATTAGATGTCACCTTGTGTTTTAGTCATTACAATACTCAACTTAAAAGGATGTGTTATCAAATTGAGAAAGGCCTTAGTAAAATTGAATTTCTTTTGTCTGCTGAGTATAAGCTCCCCTTTTCTAGATCATGTTCATTCAGAGGCCTCTCTCAGTTCCCTGCTATGTAGAAAAAACAGCTATTTTTTTTCTACAAAATCATTTTCTTAGGTGGAATTTTTGTAACAAAAGACAGGTTAGTAAGGAAAGAGAAAAGAGAGCATAATTACTTATACGTTACATGTAAACATATAGCAGCGTAGGAAATTAACAATGTCAAAGATATTTAGTACTGTGATGCACATAGTACATTAAGCAAAGAAAACTACAGTTATGGACATGTTATATGTATTACATGACTGGATTCACATTATATACTTTTGCCTACACAAGTTCTATATAAGGTCATACAAGACAAAAGCCAAAAAAAAAATGTTTGGAGCTCTTCTGTATGTTCTATCACTTACTGAGGTGTTACAGACAGTTGGTATTTGCTGGGGAAGAATGAATCATTCTCCCTCGAAGGCCTTCCAATCATTCTCTTTCCCTTATTCCAGTGAATGTTCTCATCCCAGAGCACATATGGACCATACTAAGTGGACATAGTAGGTTAATAAAATGACAATGGATTTGGGAGGACAGATGTTTGCTTGTATTTAATTGACTGTATAAAATCTCAATGATAAATAAAATCCATGTTTAATATAAAATACTATAAAAACAGGTAAGATCAAAGAAAATGAATATAAGTGTAGAAAATTTAAGAAATGCAGATATGTCACAGATAAAGACTCTTCAATGATATTTGCCATAAAAATACCTCCTGGTTGTCTACAGGCTGAGGAAAATTGAATGTATGCCTTGGTTCACAGAAGAAAAATGCAGTTTTAAATTTCCTTTTGGTGTTAGCAAAGTTAGCTCTTCATTGGTTGTCTTTAATCACTTGCTTTTAGCCTTGAAGCCTAAAATCTATAGGAAGAACTAATACTAACTAAGAAATTCTGAGTATAGAAAATATATTCCCCCAGAAAAAGCACCATTGATTGTTCAGTACCAAATTGTAACTTCTGAAATCATATATCTAAGTAACATTGTTCAGACAAGCAGATTTATAATGGAAACACATGTATATGTAGATGTATGTATTGAAAACATATATATTAAATACTGATGTATTTTCTTTTTTTTTTTTTTTTGGTTTTTTTTTTTTTATTAACTTGAGTATTTCTTATATACATTTCAAGTGTTATTCCCTTTCCCAGTTTCCGGGCAAAGATCCCCCTCCCCCCTCCCCTTCCTTATGGGTGTTCCCCTCCCAACCCTCCCCCCATTGCCGCCCTCCCCCCATAGACTAGTTCACTGTGGGTTCAGTCTTAGCAGGACCCAGGGCTTCCCCTTCCACTGGTGCTCTTACTAGGATATTCATTGCTACCTATGGGGTCAGAGTCCAGGGTCAGTCCATGTATAGTCTTTAGGTAGTGGCTTAGTCCCTGGAAGCTCTGGTTGCTTGGCATTGTTGTACTTTTGGGGTCTCGAGCCCCTTCAAGCTCTTCCAGTTCTTTCTCTGATTCCTTCAATAGGGGACCTATTCTCAGTTCAGTGGTTTGCTGCTGGCATTCGCCTCTATATTTGCTGTATTCTGGCTGTGTCTCTCAGGAGCGATCTACATCCGGCTCCTGTCGGTCTGCACTTCTTTGCTTCATCCATCTTGTCTAATTGGGTGGCTGTATATGTATGGGCCACATGTGGGGCAGGCTCTGAATGGGTGTTCCTTCAGTCTCTGTTTTAATCTTTGCCTCTCCCTTCCCTGCCAAGGGTATTCTTTTTCCTCATTTAAAGAAGGAGTGAAGCATTCACATTTTGATCATCCGTCTTGAGTTTCGTTTGTTCTAGGGATCTAGGGTAATTCAAGCATTTGGGCTAATAGCCACTTATCAATGAGTGCATACCATGTATGTCTTTCTGTGATTGGGTTAGCTCACTCAGGATGATATTTTCCAGTTCCAACCATTTGCCTACGAATTTCATAAACTCGTTGTTTTTGATAGCTGAGTAATATTCCATTGTGTAGATGTACCACATTTTCTGTATCCATTCCTCTGTTGAAGGGCATCTGGGTTCTTTCCAGCTTCTGGCTATTATAAATAAGGCTGCGATGAACATAGTGGAGCACGTGTCTCTTTTATATGTTGAGGCATCTTTTGGGTATATGCCCAAGAGAGGTATAGCTGGATCATCAGGCAGTTCAATGTCCAATTTTCTGAGGAACCTCCAGACTGATTTCCAGAATGGTTTTACCAGTCTGCAATCCCACCAACAATGGAGGAGTGTTCCTCTTTCTCCACATCCTCGCCAGCATCTGCTGTCACCTGAGTTTTTGATATTAGCCAATCGCACTGGTGTGAGGTGAAATCTCAGGGTTGTTTTGATTTGCATTTCCCTTATGACTAAAGATGTTGAACATTTCTTTAGGTGTTTCTCAGCCATTCGGCATTCCTCAGCTATGAATTCTTTGTTTAGCTCTGAACCCCATTTTTTAATAGGGTTATTTGTTTCCCTGCGGTCTAACTTCTTGAGTTCTTTGTATATTTTGGAAATAAGGCCTCTATCTGTTGTAGGATTGGTAAAGATCTTTTCCCAATCTGTTGGTTGCCGTTTTGTCCTAACCACAGTGTCCTTTGCCTTACAGAAGCTTTGCAGTTTTATGAGATCCCATTTGTCGATTCTTGATCTTAGAGCATAAGCCATTGGTGTTTTGTTCAGGAAATTTTTTCCAGTGCCCATGTGTTCCAGATGCTTCCCTAGTTTTTCTTCTATTAGTTTGAGCGTGTCTGGTTTGATGTGGAGGTCCTTGATCCACTTGGACTTAAGCTTTGTACAGGGTGATAAGGATGGATCGATCTGCATTCTTCTACATGTTGCCCTCCAGTTGAACCAGCACCATTTGCTGAAAATACTATCTTTTTTCCATTGGATGGTTTTGGCTCCTTTGTCAAAAATCAAGTGACCATAGGTGTGTGGGTTCATTTCTGGGTCTTCAATTCTATTCCATTGGTCTATCTGTCTGTCTCTGTACCAATACCATGCAGTTTTTATCACTATTGCTCTGTAATACTGCTTGAGTTCAGGGATAGTGATTCCCCCTGAAGTCCTTTTATTGTTGAGGATAGCTTTAGCTATCCTGGGTTTTTTGTTATTCCAGATGAATTTGCAAATTGTTCTGTCTAACTCTTTGAAGAATTGGATTGGTATTTTGATGGGGATTGCATTGAATCTGTAGATTGCTTTTGGTAAAATGGCCATTTTTACCATATTAATCCTGCCAATCCATGAGCATGGGAGATCTTTCCATCTTCTGAGGTCTTCTTCAATTTCTTTCCTCAGTGTCTTGAAGTTCTTATTGTACAGATCTTTTACTTGCTTGGTTAAAGTCACACCTAGGTACTTTATATTATTTGGGTCTATTATGAAGGGTGTCGTTTCCCTAATTTCTTTCTCGGCTTGTTTCTCTTTTGTATAGAGGAAGGCAACTGATTTATTTGAGTTAATTTTATACCCAGCCACTTTGCTGAAGTTGTTTATCAGCTTTAGTAGTTCTCTGGTGGAACTTTTGGGATCACTTAAATATACTATCATGTCATCTGCAAATAGTGATATTTTGACCTCTTCTTTTCCGATCTGTATCCCTTTGATCTCCTTTTGTTGTCTGATTGCTCTGGCTAGAACTTCAAGAACTATATTGAATAAGTAGGGAGAGAGTGGGCAGCCTTGTCTAGTCCCTGATTTTAGTGGGATTGCTTCAAGTTTCTCTCCATTTAGTTTAATGTTAGCAACTGGTTTGCTGTATATGGCTTTTACTATGTTTAGGTATGGGCCTTGAATTCCTATTCTTTCCAGGACTTTTATCATGAAGGGGTGTTGAATTTTGTCAAATGCTTTCTCAGCATCTAATGAAATGATCATGTGGTTCTGTTCTTTCAGTTTGTTTATATAATGGATCACGTTGATGGTTTTCCGTATATTAAACCATCCCTGCATGCCTGGGATGAAGCCTACTTGATCATGGTGGATGATTGTTTTGATGTGCTCTTGAATTCGGTTTGCCAGAATTTTATTGAGTATTTTTGCGTCGATATTCATAAGGGAAATTGGTCTGAAGTTCTCTTTCTTTGTTGTGTCTTTGTGTGGTTTAGGTATAAGAGTAATTGTGGCTTCATAGAAGGAATTCGGTAGTGCTCCATCTGTTTCAATTTTGTGGAATAGTTTGGATAATATTGGTATGAGGTCTTCTATGAAGGTTTGATAGAATTCTGCACTAAACCCGTCTGGACCTGGGCTCTTTTTAGTTGGGAGACCTTTAATGACTGCTTCTATTTCCTTAGGAGTTATGGGGTTGTTTAACTGGTTTATCTGTTCCTGATTTAACTTCGATACCTGGTATCTGTCTAGGAAATTGTCCATTTCCTGAAGATTTTCAAATTTTGTTGAATATAGGTTTTTATAGTAAGATCTGATGATTTTTTGAATTTCCTCCGAATCTGTAGTTATGTCTCCCTTTTCATTTCTGATTTTGTTAATTTGGACACACTCTCTGTGTCCTCTCGTTAGTCTGGCTAAGGGTTTATCTATCTTGTTGATTTTCTCAAAGAACCAACTTTTGGTTCTGTTGATTCTTTCTATGGTCCTTTTTGTTTCTACTTGGTTGATTTCAGCTCTGAGTTTGATTATTTCCTGCCTTCTACTCCTCCTGGGTGTATTTGCTTCTTTTTGTTCTAGAGCTTTTAGGTGTGCTGTCAAGCTGCTGACATATGCTCTTTCCTGTTTCTTTCTGCAGGCACTCAGCGCTATGAGTTTTCCTCTTAGCACAGCTTTCATTGTGTCCCATAAGTTTGAGTATGTTGTATCTTCATTTTCATTAAATTCTAAAAAGTTTTTAATTTCTTTCTTTATTTCTTCCTTGACCAGGTTATCATTGAGTAGAGCATTGTTCAATTTCCACGTATATGTGGGCATTCTTCCCTTATTGTTATTGAAGACCAGTTTTAGGCCATGGTGGTCCGATAGCACGCATGGGATTATTTCTATCTTTCTGTACCTGTTGAGGCCCGTTTTTTGACCAATTATATGGTCAATTTTGGAGAAAGTACCATGAGGAGCTGAGAAGAAGGTATATCCTTTTGCTTTAGGATAGAATGTTCTATAAATATCCGTTAAGTCCATTTGGCTCATGACTTCTCTTAGTCTGTCTACATCACTGTTTAATTTCTGTTTCCATGATCTGTCCATTGATGAGAGTGGGGTGTTGAAATCTCCCACTATTATTGTGTGAGGTGCAATGTGTGTTTTGAGCTTTAGTAAGGTTTCTTTTACATATGTAGGTGCCCTTGTATTTGGGGCATAGATATTTAGGATTGAGAGTTCATCTTGGTTGATTTTTCCTTTGATGAATATGAAGTGTCCTTCCTTATCTTTTTTGATGACTTTTAGTTGGAAATTGATTTTATTTGATATTAGAATGGCTACTCCAGCTTGCTTCTTCTGACCATTTGCTTGGAAAGTTGTTTTCCAGCCTTTCACTCTGAAGTAGTGTCTGTCTTTGTCTCTTAGGTGTGTTTCCTGTAGGCAGCAGAATGCAGGGTCCTCGTTGCGTATCCAGTTTGTTAATCTATGTCTTTTTATTGGGGAGTTGAGGCCATTGATATTGAGAGATATTAAGGAATAGTGATTATTGCTTCCCGTTATATTCATATTTGATGTGAGGTTATGTTTGTGTGCTTTCATTCTCTTTGTTTTGTTGCCAAGACAATTAGTTTCTTGCTTCTTCTAGGGTGTAGCTTGCCTCCTTATGTTGGGCTTTACCATTTATTATCCTTTGTAGTGCTGGATTTCTAGAAAGATATTGTGTAAATTTGGTTTTGTCATGGAATATCTTGGTTTCTCCATCAATGTTAATTGAGAGTTTTGCTGGATACAGTAATCTGGGCTGGCATTTGTGTTCTCTTAGGGTCTGTATAACATCAGTCCAGGATCTTCTGGCCTTCATAGTTTCTGGCGAGAAGTCTGGTGTGATTCTGACAGGTCTCCCTTTATATGTTACTTGACCTTTTTCCCTTACTGCTTTTAATATTCTTTCTTTATTTTGTGCGTTTGGTGTTTTGACAATTATGTGACGGGAGGTGTTTCTTTTCTGGTCCAATCTATTTGGAGTTCTGTAGGCTTCCTGTATGTCTATGGGTATCTCTTTTTTTAGGTTAGGGAAGTTTTCTTCTATGATTTTGTTGAAGATATTTACTGGTCCTTTGAGCTGGGAGTCTTCACTCTCTTCTATACCTATTATCCTTAGGTTTGATCTTCTCATTGAGTCCTGGATTTCCTGTATGTTTTGGACCAGTAGCTTTTTCCGCTTTACATTATCTTTGACAGTTGAGTCAATGATTTCTATGGAATCTTCTGCTCCTGAGATTCTCTCTTCCATCTCTTGTATTCTGTTGGTGAAGCTTGTATCTACAGCTCCTTGTCTCTTCTTTTGGTTTTCTATATCCAGGGTTGTTTCCATGTGTTCTTTCTTGATTGCTTCTATTTCCATTTTTAATTCCTTCAACTGTTTGATTGTGTTTTCCTGGAATTCTTTCAGGGATTTTTGCGATTCCTCTCTGTAGGCTTTTACTTGTTTATTAATGTTTTCCTGTGCTTCCCTAAGTGTGTTCAGGTCTTTCCTGAAGTCCTCCAGCATCATGATCAAATATGATTTTGAAACTAGATCTTGCTTTTCTGGTGTGTTTGGATATTCCATGTTTGTTTTGGTGGGAGAATTGGGCTCCGATGATGGCATGTAGTCTTGGTTTCTGTTGCTTGGGTTCCTGCGCTTGCCTCTCGCCATCAGATTATCTCTAGTGTTACTTTGTTCTGCTATTTCTGACAGTGGCTAGACTGTCCTATAAGCCTGTGTGTCAGGAGTGCTGTAGACCTGTTTTCCTCTCTTTCAGTCAGTTATGGGGACAGAGTGTTCTGCTTTCGGGCGTGTAGTTTTTCCTCTCTACAGGTCTTCAGCTGTTTCTGTGGGCCTGTGTCTTGAGTTCACCAGGCAGCTTTCTTGCAGCAGAAAATTTGGTCTTACCTGTGGTCCCGAGGCTCAGGTTCGCTCGTGGGGTGCTGCCCAGGGGCTCTCTGCAGCGGCAGCAACCAGGAAGACCTGTGCCGCCCCTTCCGGGAGCTTCAGTGCACCAGGGTTCCAGATGGTCTTTGGCTTTTTCCTCTGGCGTCCGAGATGTGTGTGCAGGGAGCAGTCTCTTCTGGTTTCCCAGGCTTGTCTGCCTCTCTGAAGGTTTAGCTCTCCCTCCCACGGGATTTGGGTGCAGAGAACTGTTTATCCGGTCTGTTTCCTTCAGGGTCCGGCGGTGTCTCCGGCAGGGGTCCTGCCGCTCCTGGGCCCTCCCCCACGGGAGCCCAGAGGCCTTATACAGTTTCCTCTTGGGCCAGGGATGTGGGCAGGGGTGAGCAGAGTTGGTGGTCTCTTCCGCTCTGCAGCCTCAGGAGTGCCCACCTGACCAGGCGGTTGGGTCTCTCTCTCACCGGGTCTGGGAGCAGAGAGCTGCTGCGGGCCGGGATCCGCGGGTGTGGGACTTCCGGTAAACACAGAACGTGCCCGGTTCTAGAGAAATTCTGCTTCCGTGTGTCCCAAGCTCACCAGGCAGCTTTCTTGCAGCAGAAAATTTGGTCTTACCTGTGGTCCCGAGGCTCAGGTTCGCTCGTGGGGTGCTGCCCAGGGGCTCTCTGCAGCGGCAGCAACCAGGAAGACCTGTGCCGCCCCTTCCGGGAGCTTCCTGATGTATTTTCAATATATGGAAATACAAAGAGTGAAATTCAAATAAATTCTAAGTATATTTTTCTGAAGGTCAACATTACTATATATTGAAATACGAGAAAAGGGTTTAGTACTCAATTATACGAAAGATTTATTTTTTAATTACTTCTTTAAGAAATAATATTCTTCCTCTCCTCTCCTTCTGTCTGTATGTCTGTCTGCATGTCTGTGTGAATTAGGAATGAAGGTTCAACAAAGGCTTCCTAGATGGCAGTAACTTCATGCAGAGGTAGAAGTTAGGACATACTGATAGTCTCTGAAATAGACCATTTTTCTGCTATCTTTATTCATATTTATGTATATCAGTTTCTATTTTATTCACTTTCTTCTTTTTCCTCTCTTTCTCCCTCCATCATTCTATAACAACCTATTTAATAACATCTGATCAAGTGGATATCTATGTAACTTTAAACCTATGTTTAATATTTCTTTTAGTGTTTGTTTCAACTAAGAGGCTATAGATCTGACAATGTTTATTCATTCTTATTTTTTTTTGTTGGTTCATGTATTGATGTATTATATCATCACCATAACATTTACATTAACAAGCCTGTTTTAGTCACAATTATGTTGCTGTAAAGAAACATCATGATGAAGGCAAATATAATAAGAAAAAAATTAATTGGGGGTTTCATGCAGCTTCAGAAGCATAGTTACAGTACCATCATGACAGGAAGTATGGCAGCATGAAGGGAGATTCAGTAGTACTTTCTGAAAACTACATCCTAATATATTGACAGAAGCCTCAAAATACACCCCACTAACATACCTCCTCACACAAGACTAAACATTTAAATCCTTCTAATACTTTCAAATAGTGGTATTAACTGACTAAGCATTCAGCTACATATGCCTATGGGCCTCAAGTTATTCCAACTACTATCTTCTTCCTTTCCACTGCTCATAGTCTTGTAAGAAAAATTTAGGTTATTTTTTTTATTTTTAAGCACTTTAATTTCTTTCTTTTTCATTTCTTAGTTATATATATCAATTCCTTAAAACAGTTCTAAATTCCATAAGTCTCCACTTCTAGCTGTTTATAAATAGTAAATCGAGTAACCTGAAAGGGAACCATGAGCTATAATGCTGATTTCATCAAATCTATATTTTTTCCATCTTTATTAAACTGGACGTTTCTTATTTACATTTCAAATGTTAATCCCGTTCCCTGATTCCAGGCCAATATCCCTCTAACCCCTCCACCTCCCCTTCTGTATGGGTGTTCCTCTCCCAAACCTCTCCCCATTACTGCCCTCCCTCCAAGAAACCTGTTCACTCCTGTCAAGCCTTGACAGGAACAAGGGCTTCTCCTTCCACTAGTGCCCTTACTAGGCTATTCATTGCTACTTACGCAGTTGGAGCCCCGGGTCAGTCCATATATAGTCTTTGGGTAGTGGCTTAGTCCCTGGAAGCTCTGGTTGGTTGGCTTTGTTGTTCATATGGGGTCTCAAGTCCCTTCAAGTTCTTGCAGTCCTTTCTCTGATTCCTTCAACAGGGTTCCCGTTCTCAGTTCAGTGGTTGGATGCTGGCATTAGCCTATGAATTTGCCATATTCTGACTGTGTCTCTCAGGAGAGATCTACATCCAGTTCCTGACAGCCTAGAGTTCTTTGCTTCATTAATCCTATCTAATTTCATGGTTGTATATGTATGGTCCACATGTGCGGTCGGCTCTGAATGGGCATTCCTTCAGCCTCTGTTCTAAACATTGCCTCCCTATTCCCTCCCAAGGGTATTATTGTTCCCCTTTTAAAGGAGTGAAGCATTCACATTATGATCATCCTTCTTGAGTTTCATGTGTTCTGGGCATCTAGGGTAATTCGAGCGTTTGGGCTAATATCCATTTATCAATGAGGGCACACCATGTATGTTTTTTCTGTGATTGAGTTACCTGATTCAGGATGATATTTTCCAGTTCCATCCATTTACCTATGAATTTCACAAAGTCATTGTTTTTGATAGCTGAGTAATATACCATTGTGTAGATGTACCACATTTTCTGTATCGATTAATCTGTTGAAGGTCATCCGGGTTCTTTCCAGCTTCTGGTTTTCATAAATAAGGCTGCTATGAACATAAAGGAGCATGTGTCTTTGTTATTATATGTTGAAGCATCTTTTGGGTATATGCCCAAGAGAAGTATAAAGTGGATGTCCACTTTTCTGAGGAACCGCCAGACTAATTTCCAGAATGGTTGTACTGGTCTGTAATCTCATCAGCAATGGAGGAGTGTTCCTTTTTCTCCACATCCTCACCGACAACTGCTATTTCATAAGGTTTTGATCCTATCCGGTCTGACTGGTGTGAGGTGGAATCTCAGGGTTGTTTTGATTTGCATTTCCCTTATGACAAAAGATGTTGAACATTTCTTTAGGTGCATCTCAGCCATTCAGAATTCCTCAGCTGTGAATTCTTTGCTTAGCTCTAAACCTCATTTTTAATAGGGTTATTTGTTTCCCTGCAGTCTAACTTAATGCATTCTTTGTATATTTTGGATATAAGCTCTCTATCAGTTGTAGGATTGGTAAAGATATTTTCCCAATCTGTTGGTTGGCATTTTGTCCTAACAACAGTGTCCTTTGCCTTACAGAAGCTTTGCAGTTTTATGAGATCCCATTTGTCGATTCTTGATCTTAGAGCATAAGCCATTGGTGTTTTGTCCAGGAAATTTTCTCCAGTGACCATGTGTATGAGATTCTTCCACACTTTTTCTTCTATTAGTTTGAGTGTATCTGGTTTGATTTGGAGGTCCTTGATCCACTTGGACTTAATTGTTGTACAGGATGTTAAGAATGGATCTATTTGCATTCTTCTACCTGCTGACCTCCAGGTGAACCAGCACCATTTGCCTAAAAGACTATCTTTTTTTTCCATTGGATGATTTTGGCTCCTTTATGAAAAATCAAGTGACCATAGGTGTGTGGGTTCATTTCTGGGTCTTCAATTCAATTCTATTTCACTTGTCTATCTGTCAGTCTCTGTACCAATACCATACAGTTTTTGTCACTATTGCTCTGTAATACTGCTTGAGTTTACTGTAAGTGATTCCCTGGAAGTCCTTTAATTGTTGAGGATAGTTTTAGCTATCCTGGGATTTTTGTTATTCCAGAGGAATTTGCAATTTCTTCAGTATAACTCTATGAAGAATTGGACTGGAATTTAGATGGGATTTTTAGTGGGATTGAATTGAATCTGTAGATCACTTTTTGTAAAATGGCCATTTTTACTATATTAATTCTGCCAATCCATGAGCATGGGAGATCTTTCCATCTCCTGAGATCTTCTTCAATTTCTTTCTTCAGAGGCTTGAAGTTCTTATCAAACAGATCTTTCACTTGCTTGGTGAAAGTCACACTGAGGTATTTTATTTTATTTGGGACCATTATGAAGGGTGTCGTTGCCCTAATTTCTTGCTTGGCTTGTTTCTCCTTTGCTTAGAGGAAGGCTACAAATTTACTTGAGTTAATTTTATACCCAGCCACTTTCCTGAAGGTATTTATCAGGTTTAATAAGTTTTCTGGTGGAACTTTTGAGACCACTTAAATATATTATCAAATCATCTGCAAATAATAGTGGTATTTTGACTACTTCATTTTCCAATCTGTATCACTTTGATCTCCTTTTGTTGTCTGATTGCTCTAGCTAGGACTTTGAGATCTATATTTAATAAGTAAGGAGAGAGTGGGCAGTCTTGTCTACTCCCTGATTATAGTGGAATTGCTTCAAGTTACTCTCCATTTAGTTTTATGTTAGCAACTGGTTTGCTGTATATGTTTATACATATACAGAGTAACTGGCTCTTACTATGTTTAGGTATGGGTCTTGAGTTCCTGTTCTTTCCAGGACTTTTATCATGAAGGGGTGTTGGATTTTGTCAAATGCTTTCTCAGCATCTAATGAAATGATCATGTGGTTATTATCTTTCAGTTTGTTTATATAGTGGATTATGTTGATAGTTTTCCATACATTAAACCATCCCTGCATACCTGGGATGATGCCTACTTGATCGTGATGGATCATTGTTTTAATGTGCTCTTGGGTTCAGTTTGCAAGAAGTTTGAGTATTTTTGTGTCGATATTCATAAGGGAAATTGGTCTGAAGTTCTCTTCCTTTGTTGTGTCTTTGTGTGGTTTAGGTATAAGAGTAATTGTGGCTTCATAGAAAGAATTCGATAGCTCTCAATCTATTTCCATTTTGTGGAATAGTTTGGATAGTATTGGTATGCGGTCTTCTATGAAGGTCTGATAGAATTCTGCACTAAACCCGTCTGGACCTGGGCTCTTTTTGGTTGGGAGACCTTTAATGACTGCTTCTATTTCGTTGGGAGTTATGGGGTTGTTTAAATGGTTTATCTGTTCCTGATTTAACTTCAGTACCTGGTATCTGACTAGGAAATTGTCCATTTCCTGCAGATTTTCAAGTTTTGTTGAATATAGGCTTTTGTAGTAGGATCTGATGATTTTTTGAATTTCCTCTGATTCTGTTGTTATGTCTCCCTTTTCATTTCTGATTTTGTTAATTTGGATACACTCTCTTTGTCCTCTGGTTAATCAGGCTAAGACTTTTATCTTTCTTGTTGATTTTCTCAAAGAACCAGCTTTTGGTTCCGTTGATTCTGTGTATAGTCCTTTTTGTTTCTACTTGGTTGATTTCAGTTCTGAGTTTGATTATTTCCTGCCTTCTACTCCTCCTGTGTGTATTTGCTTCTTTTTGTTCTACAGTGTTTTGTTGTACTATCAAACTGCTGATATATGCTCTCTCCTGTTTCTTTCTGCAGGCTCTCAGAGCTTTGAGTTTTCCTCTTAGCACAGCATTAATTGTGTCCCATAAGTATGGGTATGTTGTACCTTCATTTTCAATTCTTAGAAGTCTTTAATTTCTTTCGTTATTTCTTCCTCGACCAGGTTATCATTGAGTAGAGCATTGTTCAACTTCTCTGTATATGTGTTCATTTTTCCTTATTGTTACTGAAGACCAGCTTTAGGCCATGGTGGTCTGACAAGACACACGGGATAATTTTCATCTTTATCTGTTGAGGCCTATTTTATGACTGATTATATGGTCAACTTTGGAGAAAGTACCATGAGATATATCTTTTTGTTTTAGCATGGAATATTCTAAAAATATCTGTTAAGTCCATTTGATTCATGACTTCTCTTAGTCTGTCTCTGTCTCTGTTTAATTTCTGTTTCCATGATGTGTCCATTGATGAGAGTGGGTTTTTGAAATCTCCCACTATTATTGTGTGAGGTGGAATGTGAGCTTTGAGATTTAGTAAGATTTCTCTTATGTATGTAGGTGCCCTTGTATTTGGAGCATAGATATTTAGGATTGAGAGTTCATCTTGTTGGATTTTTCCTTTGATGAATATGAAGTGGCCTTCCTTATCTTTTTTTGATGACTTTTGGTTGAAAATCAATTTCATTCGATATTAGAATAGATACTCCACCTTGCTCCTTCAGACCATTTGCTTGGAACATTATTTTCCAGCCTTTTACAAAGAGGTAATACCTGTCTTTTTCTGTGCAGTGTATTTCCTGTAGGCAGCAAAATGCTGGGTTTCATTGTGTATCCAGTTTGTTAATCTGTGTCTTTTTATTGGGGAATTGAATCCATTGATATTAAGAGATATTAAGGAATAGTGATTGTTGCTTCCTGTTATCTTCATATTTGGAGGTAAGATTATGTTTGTGTGCTTGTCTTTCTTTTTTGTTGTTGTTGTTTTTGTTTTTTTTTTCTTGCAAAATGATTAGTTTCTTGCTTTTTCTAGGATGGAGCTTGCCACCTTGTGTTAGGTTTTACCATTTATTATCCTTTGTAGGGCTGGATTCGTAGAAAGATATTGTGTAAATTTGGTTTTGTCATGAAATATCTTAGTTCCTCCATCTATGTAAATTGAGAGTTTTGCTGGATACAGCAACCTAGTTTGGCATTTCCGATCTCTTCGTGTCTGTATGGCATCTTTCCAGGATCCTCTGGCTTCCATAGTCTCTGGTGAGAAGATGGTGTGATTCTGATAAGTCTAACTATATATGTTACTTGACATTTTTGCCTTACTGCTTTTAATATTTTTGCTTTGTTTTGTGCATTTGGTGTTTTGAATATTATGTGATGGGAGGGGTTTCTTTTCTGGTCCAATATATTTGGCATTCTGTAGGCTTCTCGTATGTTTATGGGCATCTCTTTCTTTAGGTTAGGTAATTTTTCTTCTATGATTTTGTTCAAGATATTTACTGGTCCTTTGAGTTGGGATTGTTCCCTCTCTTCTATACCTATTATCATTAGGTTTGATCTTCTAATTGTGTCCTGGATTTCCTGTATGTTTTGGGCCAGTACCTTTTTCCATTTTACATTATCTTTGTCAGTTGGGTCGATGATTTCTATGGAATCTTCTGCTCCTGAGATTCTCTCTTCTATCTCTTGCATTCTGTTGGTGATGCTTGTATCTCCGGCTCCTTGTCTCTTCCGTTGGTTTTTTATATTCAGGGTTGTCTCCCTTTGTGCTTTCTTTATTGCTTCTATTTCCATTTTTAATTCCTTAACCTGTTTGACTGTGTTTTCCTGTAATTCTTTCAGGGTTTTTTGTGTTTCCTCTCTAAGTGCTTCTACTTGTTTATTTGTGTTTTCCTGCATTTCTCTAAGGGAGTTCTTTATATTTTTCTTGTGGTCCTCCATCATCATGACCAAATGTGATTTCAAATCTAGATCTTTCTTTTCTGGTGTGTTTGGATATTCAGTGTTTCCTTTGGTGGGAGAATTAGGCTCTGATGATGCCATTTAGTCTTGGTTTCAGTTGCTTGGTTTCCTTTCCTTGCCTCTCTTCATCAGGTTGTCTCTGGTGTTCTCTTGTTTTGTGATTTCTGACAGTGTCTTCACTGTCCTATATTCTTCTGTGTCAGGAGTGCTATAGACCTGTTTTCCTGTTTTCTTTCAGCCAGTTATGGGAACAGAGTGTTATGCTTTCAGGCGTGTAGTGTTCCTATCTACTGGATTTCATCTGTTCCTGTGGGCATATGTCCTGAGTCCACCGGGCAGGTCACTTGGAGCAGCAAAGTTGGTCTTGCCTTCAGTCCTGAAGTCGCTCCTAGGGGCTGGCTTTCACCTCTCAGCGAGGGCAGCAACCAGAAGGGCCTGCTCTGCCTTTTCTGGGGTCAGTGTGCACAGGGGACCCAAATGGCCCTAGGTGTTATCCTCTAGAATTGTGGACAGAGAGTAGTCTCCTCTGGCTTCCCAGGCATGTCTGCCCCTCTGAAGGTCTAGCTCTCCCTCCCCCAGGATTTGGGTGCAGGGATCTGTTTGACCAGGTGCAGTCTGGATCTCAGGGCTCCTGCAACTTGAGTGCCCCTATCTTCCTGTTCCCAGAGGCCTTATACAGTTTCCTCTAGTGCCAGTGATGTGGGCAAAAGTGGATGGTACTGGTGGTCTCTCTTGCCCTACAGTCTCAGGTGTGCCCACGTGTCTGGGCAACCAGCTCTCTCTCCCACGGGGTTTGGGAACCTATTCATTCTTATTTAATCAACTTTTAAAATGATGTCTCAATTCTCCACTGTCTTTAAATGTTTCTGGTCTCTTCGAGACCTGACACACATCGACACATACAAGAAAATTGAAATATTCTTTGCATATGATTACACTACCAAGGAGTGAAGCTGGATATCAACAACAACCAAAACCACAGAGACTGTACAAACTGATGGAAACTGAACAATTTTTCCATTAAATGAATACTGGGTCGTGACTGAAGTAAAGGAAGAAATTACAGACTTTCTAGAATTCAATGAAAATGAATATACAGCATTTCCAAACTTGTGAAACACAATGAAAATAATGCAAAGAGGAAAGTTCATGTCTTTGAGTACCTGCATAAAATAATTGGAGTGATCTCATACTAGCAACTTGACAGCCCACCTGAAATCTCTTATACAAAAAAGCTCTAAGCATACCCAGGAGAATTAGTCAGTGAAAGAGTGGCAGGAAGGATTTTAGGAGTGAGAAGGGATGTAGGACATTATGAGAATAGGGCCTACTGAGTCAATTAAACAAAGTTTATATGGGCTCATGCAGACTGAAGCAGCAAGCACACAACCAGCATGGATCTCCACCACATCCTCAGCATATACATATGATTGTAAGCTTGATGGCTGGTGGGACATTTAACAGTAAGAACAGGTGGGTCTCTGATGCTTTGGTCTTTTTTGGGGGGACTTATTTTCTGACTATTGGATTGCCTTGTCCTACTTCAATATGAGGGTATTTGTCTTGTCTTGTGTCTTGTTTTGTTGTGTGTGGTTTCCTTGAAGTCCTGCTCTTTTTTGAGAAGAGAAACTAAGAAGGAATAGATCTGGTAGAAGAGGGATGTAGTAGAGTGAACTGGGAAAGCTGAAGGGAAGAGAAACTGAGGTCAGGATACAGTATATGAGAGAAGAATCTATTTTCAACAATAACAAATATGGTATATAATAACATTTTAATCACTGATAAAATAATAAAATTAAATTTTCAGGGATGGAAAATGGTACTGAAAAAATTGTATTAAATAAAAGTGTTACAAACTCATGAAAAAATGTTTTATTTTATTATTCTATTACATTACCATTCTATAATAGCAAACCAATCAATACCAAAATATTTTTGATCTTTCAGTTTACTGTAATAAATTGTTTTTTAGTTGCAGTATAAGAATTTTGGGAAAAAACAACATTAAAAGTAAAAGTAAGAATTCCCAAGCTTTGTCCACTGTGTGTGTCTTTGTCTGCTACAGCCAAAGAGTGGAGGGATCTTGGGGATTCTTACAGAAGAATAGGAGGAAGGACTCTGGGTCACAAAGGAGATAGGAGCAGTACAGAAAGACCAATAGAGTCAACTAACATGCACCTTTGGAGCTATCAGTCTGAACAACCGACCAAAGAACATACATGGCCTAGAACCAGGCCTTCTGCTCATATGTAGCAGTTGTACAGCTTGACCTTCTTGTGTGTACTGAACAACTGAAGTTATTTGTCCATGGTATATATTCTTCTAGCTAGGTTGTCTTGTCTGGCCTCAAAGGGAGAAGAAGCACCTTGCCTCTCAGAGACTTGAAGGGCCAAGGTAAGGGGAATACCCAGGCGTTCACACACTCACCCAGTGGAAAAGGAAAAGGGGAAGGGGAAAGGATTGTGAGAAGGGGTGCCCAGCAGAAGAGCAGTGAACAGATGTAAAGTTACTAAGTAAAATAAAACATAATAAATTACATTTAGGAATAAAAATAAGAATAAATAAAATTATCATCTAGTTCTCTTTTTATAATCTACTTAAATTCAATGTTCTTCTATAAAATAAGCACAATTATTGGAAAATATTATGTAAAATTCTGAATTATAATAAGATCACTATTTAATAAAATGTTTTAGACCGTTAGTATTCACATTGATTTTAAATTTCAGTGTTTGAAATATAGTTTGTGATTAACTTTTTCAGAGTGTGCCATTGGAGTTGCCTCATTGCAATTTTAACCTGAAATATGACACTGTTCCACACATCATTTAAAAGAGATTAAGTATTCTGATGTTGAATGAAGTGAATTCACTTTTAAACTATGCACAGGGAAATAATGAAAACAAATACAATGAAAACTCTATTTGTCAGAGGCACACTATCTGGTATACAAATCAATCATAGCTCATGTCTTTCTTTCCTCCTGTTCTGAATTTTCATATTCACTTGAGGAAAAAAAATAGCTCTTTTTCTGTTTAAATGCTTAGGGAAATAGCATGTGGGATTCAACATACAACTATAACATAAGTGGCTATTAGGCAAAGAGCTTGGAATATCCACACAATACAACTCACAGACCACATGAAGATCATTAGGAAAGAAGATCAAAGCATGAATGCTTCTGTCCTACTTAGAAGGAGGAACAAAATAGTCAAGGGAAGTAGAGGGTGGGAGGGACTTGGGAGGAAGGGGAAACAGAGGGGCAGAATCAGGTTAGTGAGAAGTTGGAGGAGATGTACAGAGGGTCAGGAAATTAAACAGAAGTGTGTAGCAATGTGGGATGGGGAATTGGGGGTAGCAACCAGAAAGTCCCAGATACCAGGAAAGCAATAGCCTCCCAGGACCCAATGGGGATGACATTAGCTGAAATATGCCATAATGGAGAGGGAGAAACTGTGGAGACCATATCCAGAGGTTAGGCATGTCCCCCTGGTTGAGGATTGGGGCCACCCACTCATCTTCAAAATGTTAACCCAAAATTGCTCCTGTCTAAAAAATTCAGGGACAAAAAGTGAAGCAGAGTCTGAAGGAAAGGCCATCCAGAGACTGTGACACCTGGAGATCCATCCCACTAGCAAAAACTAAACCCAGATACTATTGTTGATGCCAAGAAGACCTTGCTGACAGAAACCTCATTCAGTTGTCGCCTGAGTGGCTCTGCCAGATCTTGAAGAATGTAGACAGGGATGCTCAAAGTCAACCATCAGATAGATGAGAGGAACCCCAATAAAGGAGTTAGGGGAAGGAGTGAAGGAGTTGAAGGGGCCTTATCTGGTATCAATAGTAGGAGAGGCCCTTGGTCCTATGAAGACTCAATGCACCAGTGTAAAGGAATGCTAGGGTAGTAATCAGGTAGTGGGCGGGTGGGTGTGGAGCTCCCTCATAGAATCAGGGTAAGCGGGGATGGGATAGGGGGTTTGCAGAGGGGAAATGGGGAAAAACGATAGCATTTGAAATATAAAGAAATAAAATATCCAATTAAAGAAAAAGAATGTTTGGTACACTTCATCTAAATTCAAAGAACAAATCAAGCAACCATGAATCCTGTACTATCACGGGGATCCATGATTTCTCCATATACATTTTATTTATTTTTCATTTATTTTCAACCCTTTGTTACTTTTAACATAAATGGCTCCCATTGGTTCATATATTTGAATTTTATTATCAGTAAGTGGCACTACTACTGGCTGAAATTTTGTGTTTGTGGCTGCTGAGGTTGATGTGGCCTAGTTGGAGAAAGGGACACTGGGTGTGTTCTTTGAAATTTCAGAAGCCCAAGCTAGTCCAGTGCCTAGTACTTCCTATTGTATGGAGAGCTCTCAGCTTGTTTTCAATGTTTGTATATTGCCATTTTTCCTGCCTTGATAAGCAAGCCCTAAATAGATGCTTACTTTTATAAGAGTTCCTGGTCAAAGTTTCTCTTAAGTAATAGAACACTGACTAAGAAAGATCCTATTCTTAATTCTAATGTAGTTTCTCTGAATCTTGCCATAAAGCAAGTTCGCCTTTGTTTATGGTAATTTTAGGCATTTATTAGAGCCTGCATGACTTTTTTTCTAATACTATAAAAATGATTACTGTATAAATTAAAACAATAATTTATTTTACATTAATAATTTGATGAAGATTCACAAGAAAGTTTGTAATATTATCTACTGTTCATGTGAGTTACTTCAGACATATAAGCATAATGACATTATCAATCTTAAACTATCAGGAGGGTACATTAAATTCACACATGAAAACATCTTCATAAAACCCTCGGTGTCTGTAATTAATGGACACTCTTCAAAACAAAGAATGTGCTGGCAGAATACTTCGAAGCAAAATCTCACCTTTGTATAATGATAAATAATTACAGAGTCCCATAATTTTGTGATTATGTTTCTTTTATTTTTAATAAATTCATGATGCATCCAGGAAAAGGATAGTTGTTCTATACACTGAAATCACTATCGTATGCCTAGATTAGCTCGAGTAAGGGTATTTCCAGACCAAATAGTTTGTTCTCCTGTGTTTTGCTGCTTCTAGTATAAAATGTTATGATACCAGGACTTCCCTTGTGTAACTGGATAACATGCTAGTACAGCCTATTACGTACACTTAGTAAAATTCTTTTTGGTCAACAAAATATCACAGTTGCAAGTAATTTTCTGTCTCAATAATCAGGGTAGTCAAAATAACAGGGTTTGGTTTTGAGGTTTAGTTGGGATGAATTCTTTTTATTTTTTTTTTTTTTGGTCTTTTTTGGGAGGATTTTTTTTAAATTTACATTTCAAATGTTATCTCCTTTCCTGGTTTCCTGTCCATAAATCCCTATCCAATCCCCCCCTTCTTCTATGACGGTGTTCCCCCACCCATCCACCGACTCTTTCCTGCCTCCTCCCCCTGATATTCCCCTACACTGGGGTTTGAGCCTTGGGAGGACCAAGGGCTTCTCCTCCCATTGGTGTAGAACAAGGCCATCCTCTGCTGTACATACAGATGGAGCCATAGGTCTGTCCATGTGTACTTTTTGAATGGTTTCTGGGAGCTCTGGTTGATTGGTATCATTGTTCTGATGGGGTTGCAAATCCCTAGAGCTCCTTCAGTCCTGTCCCTAACTCCTTCAATGGAGACCCCATTTTCCATTGAGTACAATGGTTGGCTGTGAGAGTCGGTGTGTGTATTTGTCATACTCTGGCAGTGTCTCTCAGTAGACAGCTATATCAAGCTCCTGTCAGCATGTACTTCTTGGCATCCCCAATGGTGACTGGGTTTGGTGATATATATATATATATATATATATATATATATATATATATATATATATATATATATATATATATATATGCTGGATCCTTAAGGCCTATCTAATAAGGGAATATAATGTTTTAGGATTGGTGAAAATACACACACACACACACACACACACACACTAGCATTTTAAAAGAAAACTGGATTAGTGAGTTTTTGGTGTGTGTGCTGGTTGCTTATTGAAAGAGATTGAAATTTAAGATCTCTTTTTAGAAAAGTTTTGTTTTTTTATGAAAATATGTATTAATGTGGTATTATCCTTATGAAATAATGTTTCCTGTACTAAGAAATATCCCCAGCCTAAGTTCCTTTTTGTGGCTTTCCACCACTTAGGTTAAAGAAGACACCATGGCCTTCCAGGATTTATCACCACATTTATTCAGTAGTTTATGATGATTCACGTTTATACATAATCCAGCGAGTATATTAACCATGATAGCTTGCATATTCCTGGTGGATGATCTCTCACTGGCATACTTGTTAAAAGACACTGTACCACATCTCAAACATGTCGTAGTACTGAATAAAAACAGAAGTTTTAAATTTATACTATCTAAACTAGCATTTCCTTTACTGAGGAGAACACATTACATTATTTTTGAAGAGATAAGAGATTAGCAACACAGCTTTAATGAGAGCTAGTGTTTACCTTGCTGTCTTTTTTCATTTAGCATAAAAATATTTCTAAAATATTACAATATATGCATGTAGGATAAAATAGCATGTGAACTGTATATAGAAGCAGATTTAAGTATTTAAATCTTTATTTTGTACTCTTATAATTTTTAAACTAGTCAAATCTATTCATTGAATATTTGATATTATTGCATCTCAATCTGATTTAATGAGCAATTACAGTAGCATTTGTTGTTTCCTTATAAAACATGGAGATTTAAGGATACACTAATTATAAAAAGATCTCAAGTGTAAAAGATTTATATGCTAACTAAATTATTTACTTTTTTGAGTGACCTAAACATAACTTCTCCCAGGGGCATAATAAAATGAAACGAAACGTGAATATATTTTATTCTGAAATATTTGTAAGAAAGTCGTGAATTTACTGAGGTAAGAAGTCTTTAGCTTGCTGGTAAAATACAGCATTATTTTTAATTCCATAAAATCAAGTGACCAAATAACATCATGGAGATATTAAATTATATTTTGGTATCATTTATTTGAAGTCACAAGGAAAGTCTCAGAGAAGCTATCATTTGTGATTTTGATGAGATTATCCATGTTGGATAGAGAATCCAAAGTTTTAAGGGTTTCAAGTTCACAAATGTGAAAAGAATTTGAAGATACTTCATCTTTTCATGAATGTTGTTTGTCATTGAACTGTTTGTATGATTTGCTATAAATTATAACTTCTACTGCTTGTATTTATGAATTAAATTAAATTGTTTTCCTTTACAAAATACGTGTTTATAAATATGTCAACAACATTTTATAATTTCTGCTAAATTAATTTTCAAACATTGCTTGAGTCCAACACATCTGATTTATTTACGAAAGTACCTGGGAAGCATAAAGCGAACAATGTGCACAAATAATAAGGCAAAACTATGATTTGCCTTATAATCTCTGTATAAATGAATTATAGCAAATTCACAGGTATTTAATTCAAGTCATGAAATGGGCAACATCATCCCAAGGAAACTTTTGCAAATTGGAATAAAAGAACGAACATTTCTTGTTTTAATGAGCAAAAACAATCAGTAAATATTATTTTCTTCTTAAAAATTTTCAATTTATTTTTTCATACAGTCTATATGATCACATACTTTCCTTCCACCTAAACCATATATTCCTTTTTAAAAATTTTATTTAATCTATTTTTATACTTGAGATTTTAACCCCTTCTGGTCTACTCTGACTGTTCCACATCCCATGCCTTCTTTCCTGAGCCTCCATGAGGCCCAGTCCCCACCCCTCCACACCTCAACAGATCTCCCCATTTCCTGGGGCCTTCAGTTTCTTGAGGATTAGGTGCATCTTCCTTGACTGAGTCCAGACCTGGCAGTTTTTGGCTATATATGTGTTGGGAGTCTCATATCAGCTGGTGGATGCTGCCTATATGCTGGTACAGTGTAGAAGAGATTTCAGGGGTCTAGGTTAATGGAGACTGCTGGTCCTCCTACACAGTCATCCTCCTCCTCAGCTTCCTCCATCTTTTCTTCAATTTAATCACAAGGTTCAGCAACTTCAGTCCATTGGTTGGGCACAAATATCTTCTTGTGACTCTTTCAGCTGCTTCTTAGGTCTTTCAGAGGGTAGTCATGATAGATATATTTTTCTTTCTTTCCTTCTCTTTCTTTCTTTCTTTCTTTCTTTCTTTCTTTCTTTCTTCCTTTCCTTCCTCCCTTCCTCCTTCCTTCCTTCCTTTTCTTCCTTCCTCCCTCCCTCCCTTCCTCCTTTCTTTCTTTCTTTCTTTCTTTCTTTCTTTCTTTCTTGGTGAGGACTCCATAGCTCCATAGCCCAAGTAATAGTGTCAGGCCTTGGTGCCTTTCTTGAGCTGGATCCAAATATAGGGCTGTTGCTGGACTTCCTTTTCCTCTGGCTCTTCTCCATTTTTGTCACTGTAGTTCATTCAGACAGGAACAATTATGGCTCAGAGTTTTTTACTGTGGCATGCCAACCCCATCACTCACTTGAAGCCTTGTATTTCTGCTGGACGTGGGCTCTACAAATTTTGTTTCCCCACTATAGGGCATTTTATCTAAGGACCCTCTCTGAATCCTGAGAGTCTCTCCCCTCCCAGGCCTCTGGTACATTCTGAAAGGTACCCCTACCTTCTATTTCCTGAGGTTGACTGCTCCATTCTTCCAGCAAGCCTTCAGGGCTTCAGTCCTGCTCCCCCTACCCAATAACTGATCATGGTCCCCTCCTTCTCCCCTTTCCCTTTCAGGTCCCTCCTTCCAACTACCCTCCATGATTGCTTTCTTCTCTCTCCCAAGAGGGATTGAGGCATCCTTACTTGGGCCCTTCAACTTTTTAAAATTTTTGAGTACTGTGGATGATATCCTGGGTATTCTGTACTTTTTTTACTAATACGCACTTACTAGTGAATACATACCATGCATGTTCTTTTGGGTCTGTGTTACCTTACTATGGATATTTTCTTGTTCCATCCATTTGCCAGCAACTCAGGATATACTGATTCTTAATAGCTAAATAGTATTCCATTGTATAAATGAGCCACATTTTATTTTTCTTTTCTTTAATTTTCATTTCTTTTATTGGATACTTTCTTTATTTACATTTCAAATGTTCCTTCCAGAAACCCACTATCCCATACCCTCTCCCTGCTTCTATGAGTGTTCTCACCCATCCACCCACCCACTCTTTCCCTGTCTCCCAACCCTGACATTACCCTGTGCTGGGGCACCAAGCCTTCATAGGACCAAGGGCCTCTCCTCCTATTGATGCCTTTCAAGGCCATCTTCTGCTACATATGTGGCTGGAGCCGTGGCTCACTCCTTGGTTGGTGGTTTAGTCCCTGGAAGTAATAAGGCATCTGGTTGTTTAATACTGTTGCTCTGCTTATGGAGTGGCAAAACCCCTTCAGCTCCTTCAGTCCTTTTTCTAACTCCTCCATTGGGGTCCCCTTGGGCAGCCTGTGGGTTGGCTGCAAGCATCCACATCTGTATCTGTAAGGCTCTCAAAAAGCCTCTCAGGAGACATCTCTATCAGGCTCCTGTCAGCATACACTTCTTGTCATCTACAATAAAGTCTGGGTTTGGTGATTATACATGGGATGGATCCTCAGGAGGGGTCAGTCTCTGGAAGACCTTTTGTTCAGTCTCTGCTCCATATTTTGTCTCTGCATTTCCTCCTGTGATTACTGTATCTATTCTGTTGTGGAACATCTGGGTTGTTTCCAACTTCTGGCTATCACAAACGAGGCTGCTATAAACATAGTGGAACATGTGCCCCTGTGGCATAATGGGGCATTTTGAGATATATGCCCAAGAGTTGTAAGCTGGATCTTCAAGTAGATCTATTCCAATTTTTGAGGAATCTCCAGATCGGTTTCCAGAGTGGTTATATCAGTGTACAATCCCATAAGCAATGTAGGAGTGTTCCTCTTTCTTGACTTCCTCATCAACATGTACAGTCACCTGAGGTTTGATCTTAGGCATTTGATCTCTGGATCATTTTGATTTGCATTTCCTTATCACTAGTGACTTTGATCATTTCTTTAAGAGTTTATCAGCCATTTTACATTCCTGTGTTGTGAATTCTCTGTTTAGTTCTACACACCAATTTTTGATTGGGTTGCTTGGTTTCTTAGTAGTTACTTTCTTGAGTTCTTTATATATTTTGGATGTTAGTACTCTATTGGATGTTCTCAGGGAAACACCATCCCTTAACTCAAGCTATACTATAAAGCAATAGTGAGTAACAACTGCATGGCATTGATACATAGACATGTAGATCGATGGAATAGAATTGAAAACTCAGAAATAAAACCTCATAATTACATGCATCTAATCTTTGACAAAGAAGCCAAAAATGCACAATGGAAAAAAGAAAGGATCTTTAAAAATTGTGCTGGTCTAACTGGATGTCTGCATATAGAAAAATGAAAATAGTACCATATTTTTCACCTTGAACAATACTCAAGTCAAAGTTGGTAAAGGACCTCAACACAAAACAAGAAACAATGAATATAAAAGAAGAGAAATAAGGACAGAGCCTTGAACTCATTGGCATGAGGGGAAATTTCCTTTTTTTTTTAAATCTTTATTAACTTGAGTATTTATTTACAATTCAATTGTTATTCCCTTTCCCGGTTTCTGGGCCAACATCCCCCTAACCCCTCCCCCTCCCCTTCCATATGGGTGTTCCTTTCCCCCATTACCGCCCTTCCCCCAACAATCATGTTCACTGGGGGTTCAGTCATGGCATTACCAAGGGCTACCCCTTCCACTGGTGCTCTCATTAGGCTAGTCATTGCTACCTATGAGGTTGGAGCCCAGGGTCAGGCCATGTACGTTCTTTGGGTAGTGGCTTAGTCCCTGGAAGCTCTGGTTGGTTGACATTGCTGTTCATATGGGGTCTCATGCCCCTTCAAGCTCTTCCAGTCCTTTCTCTGATTCCTTCAACGTGGGTCCCGTTCTCAGTTCAGTGGTTTGCTGCTGGCATTCACCTATGTATTTGCTGTACTCTGGCTGTGTCTTTCAGGAGAGATCCCCTTTTAAAGAAGGGGTGAAGCATTCGCATTTTGGTCATCCTTCTTGAGTTTCATGTGTTCTGTGCATCTAGGGTAATTCAAGCATTTGGGCTAATAGCCACTTATGAATGAGTGCATACCATGTGTGTTTTTCTGTGATTGGGTTAACTCACTCTGGATGATATTTTCCAGTTCCATTCATTTGCCATTGAATTTCATAAAGTCATTGTTTTTGATAGCGAAGTAGTATTCCATTGTGTAGATGTACCACATTTTCTGTATCCATTCCTCTGTTGAAAGGCATCTGGGCTCTTTCCAGCTTCTGGGTATTATAAATAAGGCTGCTATGAACATAGTGGAGCATGTGCCTTTGTTGTATGTTGGAGCATCTTTTGGGTATATGCCCAAGAGAGGTATCGCTGGGTCCACAGGTAGTTCAATGTCCAATTTTCTGAGGAACGTCCACACTGATTTCCAGAATGATTGTACCAGTCTGCAATTCCACCAACAATGGAGGAGTGTTCCTTTTTCTCCAAATCCTTGCCAGCATTTGCTGTCACCTGAGTTTTTGATCTTAGCCATTCTCACTGGTGTAAGGTGAAATCTCAGGGTTGTTTTGATTTGTATTTCCCTTATGATTAAAGATGTTGAACATTTCTTTAGGTGTGTGTCAGACGTTTGGCATTCCTCAGCTATGAATTCTTTGTTTAGCTCTGAATCCCATTTTTAATAGGATTATTGGTCCCCCTGTGGTCTAACTTATTGAGTTCTCTATATACATTGGATATAAGCCTTCTATCTGTTGTAGGATTGGTAAAGATCTTTTCCCAATCTGTTGGTTGTCATTTTGTCCTAACCACAGTGTCCTTTGCCTTACAGAAGCTTTGCAGTTTTATGAGATCCCATTTGTTGATTCTTGATCTTAGAGCATAAGCCATTGGGGTTTGGTCAGGAAATTTTCTCCAGTGACCATGTGTTCAAGATGCTTCCCCACTGTTTCATCTATTAGTTTGAGTGTATCTTGTTTGATGAGAAAGTCCTTGATCCACTTGGATTTAAGCTTTGTACAGGGTGATAAGCATGAATCGATCTTCATTCTTCTACATGTTGACCTCCAGTTGAACCAGCACCATTTGCTGAAAATGCTATCTTTTTTCCATTGGATGGTTTTGGATCCTTTTTCAAAAATCAAGTGACCCTAGGTGTGTGGGTTCATTTCTGGGTCTTCAATTCTATTCCACTGGTCTATCTGTCTGTCTCTGTACCAAAACCATGCAGTTTTTATCACTATTGCTCTGTAATACTGCTTGAGTTCAGGGATAGTGATTCCCCCTGAAGTCCTTTTATTGTTGAGGATAGTTTTAGCTATCCTGGGTTTTTGTTATTCCAGATGAATTTGCAAATTGTTCTGCCTAACTTTTTGAAGAAATGGATTGGTATTTTGATGGGGATTGCATTGAATCTGTAGATCTCTTTGGTAAAATGGCCATTTTTACTATATTAATCCTGCCAATCCATGAGCATGGGAGATCTTTCCATCTTCTGAGGTCTTCTTCAATTTCTTTCTTCAGAGGCTTGAAATTCTTATTGTACAGATCTTTTACTTGCTTGGTTAAAGTCACACTGAGGTACTTTATATTATTTGGGACTATTATGAAGTTTGTCATTTCCCTAATTTCTTTCTCGGCTTGTTTCTCTTTTGTGTAGAAGAAGGCTACTGATTTATTTGAGTTAATTTTATACCCAGCCACTTTGCTGAAGTTGTTTATCAGCTTTACTAGTTCTCTGGTGGAACTTTTGGATCACTTAAACATATTATCATATCATCTGCGAATAGTGATATTTTGACTTCTTCTTTTCCAATCTGTATCCCCTTGATCTGCTTTTGTTGTCTGATTGCTCTGGCTAGAACATCAAGAACTATATAGAATAAGTTGGGAGAGAGTGGGCAGCCTTGTCTAGTCCCTGATTTTAGTGGGATTGCTTCAAGTTTCTCTCCATTTATGGCTCAATTTCTAAGACACAGAATTGATAAATGCAACCTCATAAATTGGGAAAACTTTTGTAAATCACAGGACATAGTCAAGAAGACAAATTGGCAGCCTAAAAATAGGGGAAAAAAACTCACTAACCCCACATCAGATAAAGAGCTAATATATATATATATATATATATATATATATATATATATATATCCAATGTTTGTCCCTGTGTTTATGTAAACTAGTATGTATGTATGTATATATATAATATGTATATAGTTATATATATAGAGAGAGACATAGATATAGATAGATAAATATAGATATTATTAATTGAGCCAGTTTCTTATTTCATGATTATGAAAAATAACGGGTAGAGGCAGCACAGGAGTTTGATTTTAGCTAGGTCATTTTCCTGCTTGTCCTATAAACAAAAAGACCATTGTGATCCTCACCATCATATATACTGTAAAGCACAGAAAGAAATATCTGTAATGCCAAATGGGAAGTTGAGAATTTGTATTGTGCTGGATGCTGAGCTCCAGGTTCAGTGGGAGTCAGCATATTTATTATTCTTCCTTAGATCCGAGTCTTCTTTTTGACTAATTAAAATTTATTTCATACATAATTTCTCAATTTCCTAAGTATTTATTATGTATTTCTTTATTATTTATTATGTTATTATGTTTTATTAATTGAAGATATGCAATCTGTCATACTAACTAAAAAGAGGGCTTTTTAAATACCACCATTCTAAATTTTTCCCATTATTTTAAATATATTGTAATATGTTTCTCTCATGTTTCTGTCATGTTTCTTTTTTTTTTTTATTTATTAACTTGAGTGTTTCTTATTTACACTTTGCGTGTTATTCCCTTTCCCGGTTTCCGGGCAAACATCCCCCTAATCCCTCCCCCTCCCCTTCCTTATGGGTGTTCCCCTTCCCACCCTCCCCCCATTGCCACCCTCCCCCCAACAGTCTAGTTCACTGGGGGTTCAGTCTTAGCAGGACCAAGGGCTTCCCCTTCAACTGGTGCTCTTACCAGGATATTCATTGCTACCTATGAGGTCAGAGTCCAGAGTCAATCCATGTATAGTCCTTAGGTAGTGGCTTAGTCCCTGGAAGCTCTGGTTGCTTGGCATTGTTGTTCATAAGGGGTCTCGAGCTCCTTCAAGCTCTTCGAGTTCTTTCTCTGATTCCTTCAACGGGGGTCCCGTTCTCAGTTCAGTGGTTGGCTGCTGGCATTCACCTCTGTATTTGTGTATTTTGGCTGTGTCTCTCAGGAGAGATCTACATCTGGCTCCTGTCTGCTTGCACTTCTTTGCTTCATCCATCTTGTCTAATTGGGTGGCTGTATATGTATGGGCCACATGTGGGGCAGGCTTTGAATGGGTGTTCCTTCTGTCTCTGTTTTAATCTTTGCCTCTCATGTTTCTTTTGATGTCAAGTGACTTGGACATTTTTGTAGGTCATTCTATTCTTTCAGCTTAGAACTGTGAAAATCTTTTTTTATTTCTATTAATGAAAATGAATCTTGGTTGAGTTTCTTTAGCCTGATAATGTTTGTCCCTGTGTTTTGTAAACTATTATTGTTCTCTAGGTGTCAGAATCTTTCTATAATTATTTCTTTGAATAATCTGTTTATTTCTATGCTTTTGCCAATTATGTGGTCTAGTCTAATCATTATGTTTGAGCCCTCTCCTGAAACACAGAGTCTTCTTTCTTTATTTTAAACTCTTTTCTTCCTTCTTCTCCCCATGTGAATTTTCAACTAGTCTGTATTCATGTTCTAGAACATTTGGATTTTTCACTTTGGATATTCAGTAAATTTACATTTATATTTGCAGGGTGGATTTATTCCTGCCTTAGTTGTTAATGATTTAATTTGCTGGCTTCATTTAATTTATGTTCTCTCTTGATTTGACTAATGATTGTTTTTCTTCTTGATTCTTGTTGATTTTTCTTAATGATAGATGCTTTACATTCTTTAATGTTTTTCTACACTTATTTTTTATTATTATTTGTTTTATCACTGAATTTCAGTGAGTTGAAATCATGGTTTTTCAAAGCTCCCTGTCCTTGACATTTGAAATCATCTAAGATTTGAAGAATATCTGCTTTTTAATTCTAGTTTCCACAACTAAAGTTTCATTATACCTTTATCCTCAGATATCTTAGGCAAGATACTTATTTTCCATAAAAGTTGGGCCACCCACCTTACCTCAACAAGTGTAGATGTACAAGGCTGGGGTTTCTGGGTTTGAATTAACAATGTGCTGTTACTGTTTAAACACCAGATGGTGATCCAAGTCCAGGTTTGTTTCAAATCTTTTGTAACATGTTGTTTTGAATAAGCTGGAGAGGTTAGTCTAGATAGTTTCTGGAGAGCTTAGTCTTCTTCCAGTATTTTTTCTTCAAACAAATATAGGCACATCTATCTGACCAGCTTTGGATAAAATTGCCAGGAAGCATGAGCCACAGAATCCTGTTCAATATATATGTTCATTTACCTGTGTTCCTGACTCCAGGACCAATGAAGGACAATTCTGAGAACTCATGATACAATAGGCTGTATATTAGTAACATGGACTAAAATTTATGGCAGTTCTAGACAGACAATAGGAATACTGGATGGAGGTGAAGCAAAAATACTCATTTACATGATACACCAGATTTGTCCAGAGATGTCATAGGAAAGTAGGTTGCGGAATGGAATTCATTGTGATCTCCATAATGTTAGGTTTAATCACTCCAGAAGCAAGTTCCTAGACAAAACTCAGAATTTATACTATTTCCTACAAGCAGTGAATGGGTTATTTTCACCTTGTACATTCTAATGGTGGTATTGTATTAAGGATGTGTGTCCATTGGCACCTATGCTTCTATCATCTGGGTTGATACTAGTCAACTAGACAAAAGAGCTTGCACAGTTTCAAGTGTGAATCAAGATCAACAACACTGTCATTAGTGCTATTGTCACAAACAGCCAGGGCACATAATCAACCTTATGTTTAAATGCTTGACAATGCCAACTTTAAGCACTGACTTGGAAATAAAACCCTGACTTGCTTAAGGTTAGGAGATGGATGGTAGAGATAGCATGTTGATCTACTAAAGCTTAGTTGGTCCATCTTGAATCTCACTCTTAATAGAAATGTACATAACCTTGGGAGGAGATTAGTGTCTGATGTAGTCTTACCTCAACTCTGTGAACAATAAAAGTTACAATCATAGTATATTCAAATAGTGTACATGTCTCTGACTTATAGTATGACAGATTTGGAATCTCCATTTGTCAGCTCTGGAAGAAAACCTTTATTTTCTATCTAGCATAAGGTAGCATGGCAGATATGATAATAAACTCTGACACAGAGGCCTAATGATTACTGGGAATTTCTTCATCTCAATTTGAAACAGGCTTTGTATCTTAAAAAAAGAAATTAAAGGAAGATGATGGAGGCAAAGAGTTCACTGCATAGTTAGTACATTTATAAAAGCTCTCACCACTGATCTTTAGTGGCAATCTGTCAAGAGACTCTGTGTAACTGAGACTTTCCCCATTGTGAACTGGTGTTATTTTAAATCTCAGGTTGGTATACATTTCCTCCTGTATCTTTAAGCAGGAGGCACCTATCTATACTCAACTGGACGGTGTCGGGGAGGAAGTGTGAGCTTATATTGTACTATGGTTCCTCCCCTACCTCTTTAATTTCTTGCAAAGGTATTTGGCTGTATATTTTCAATTAGGTTTGGGTACAATGTATCTGCTTTTGTTTAATTTGGTTTGTGGTCAGTGAGAAAATTTTAGAGTTCCATTCTATTTATTTCTTTTTTATTATTAATTTTAACTGGGTATATTTCTTTATTTATATTTCAAATGTTATTCTCTTTCCTGGTTTCCTGTCCATAAGCCAACTATCCCAACCCCTATTCCTTCCCCTCCCTCATAAGGGTGTTCCCAGCCCCATTCACCCACCCTTACCACCCCTGCACTCCTACATTCCCCTGTACTGAGGGTCCAAACTTGGCAGGACCAAGGGCTTCTCCTTACACTGGTGCCCAACAAGGCCATCTTCTGCTATATATACAGTTGGAGCCATAGGTCAGTTCATGTATAGTCTTTGAGTAGTGGTTAAGTCCCTGGAAGCTCTGGTTGGTTGACATTATTGCTCTTATGGGGTTGCAAGCCCATTCGACTCTTTCAATCCTTTCTCTAATTGCTCCAACAGAGGTCCAGTTCTTAGTTCAGTAGTTTGTTACTACTGTTCACCTCTGTATTTGACATGTTCTGGTGGTGTCTCTCAGGAGAGATTTACATCTAGTTCCTGTCATCATGCAGTTCTTAGCTTCATCAATCTTTCTAATTTTGGTGGAGATATATATATATATATATATATATATATATATATATATATATATATCCTTGAGAAACTACTTCTTCAATTTCTTTTTTGTTTCTTTTCATTTGTATTGCATATTTTTAATTTAAATTTCAAATGATATCCCCTTTTCCAGTTTCCTATCCATAAACTGCCTATCCCATTCCCCCCTCTCCTTTCTTCTATGAGGGTGTTCCCTCACCCATCCACCCACCTTCCCACCAACCTGTCCTTACATTCCTCTACACTGGGAGTGTGTTCAGCCTTGTCAGGACCAAGGGCTTCTCCTTCCATTATTGCCCAACAAGGCCATCCTCTGCTACATATGAAACTGGAGACATGGGCCTGTCCATGTGTACTCTTTGGATGGTGCTGTAGTCCCCGGGAGCTCTGGTTGGTTGGAATTGTGCTCTTATTGGGTTGCAAGTCCCTTCAGCTGTTTCAATCTTTTCTTAACTTCTCCAAAATAGGGACCCCATTCTCAGTTCAGTGGTTGGCTGTGAGCATCCACCTCTGTATTTTTTCATGCTCTGGCAGAGCCTCTCAGGAGACAGCTATATCAGGCTCCTGCCAGCATGAACTTTTTGGCATCAACAATATTGTTTTATGGATATATATATGGGCTGGATCCCCAGGTGGAGCAGTCTCTGGATGGCATTCCCTTCAGTCTTTGCTCCAAACTTTCTCTTCTACAAATATTTTTGTTCCCCCTTTTAAGAAGTACTGAAACATCTGTACTTTGGTTATCCTTCCTTTTGAGCTTCATGTGCTATTTGGGCTAATATCCACTTATTAGTGAATGCAAACCATGTGTGTACTTTTGTGATTTGGTTACATAAATCAGGATAATATTTTCTAGTTCTATCCATTTGCCTATGAGTTTCATGAAGCCATTGTTTTTAATAGCTGAGTAGTATTCCATTGTGAAAATGTACCACATTATCTGTATCCATTCCTCTGTTGAAGGGCATCTGGATTCTTTCCAGCTTCTGACTATTTTAAGTAAGGCTGCTATGAACTTAGTGGAGCATGTGTGCTTGTTATATGTTGGAGCCTCTTTTTGGATATATGCCCAGCTGCTTCCTCAAGTAGACTATGTCCAATTGTCTGAGGAACCTCCAGACTGATTTCCAAAGTAGTTGTAAGAATTTGTAATCCCACCAACAATGGAGGAGTGTTCATCTTTCTCCATATCCTCGCCAGTATCTGTTGTCACCTGAGTTTTTGATCACAGCTTTTCTGAACGATATGATGTGGAATCTCAGAATTGTTTTGATTTGCATTTCCCTAATGATTAAGGATGTTGAACATTTCTTTAGGTGTTTTTCAGTCAATTGGTATTCCTTAGTTGAGAAGTCTTTGTTTATCTCTGTACTCCATTTTTTAATAGGGTCATTTGATTCTATGGAATTTCGGGAAAAATATAACTATATATATATATATATATATATATTCTTTGAAGAGTATCATTTTTACTTGAAAGAATCATACAGTATATTCTTATCAGCTTTCTCATATATAAGTGTTATATACAATTTCCTACCTTGTCTCTTCCTCCTCCTCTACCCCCTCACCTAACTTGGCTTTATTACCTAGACCACTATTACTACTACTGCTGTTGCCACTGCTGCTACTACAGAAACAACAACAACAACAACAACAACTGCTATTTCTACTACCACTATTACTACTACTACTACTACTACTACTGCACACACTAGTATACACGTAAACAAACACACACACACACACACACACACACACACACACACATACCCAGTACTAAGTCCATTTAGTGATACTTACTGGTTGATTTTGGTTAGGCTGAGAACTTAGAATTGATGACCTATCAAAGCTAAATATTACTCTAATAAATCAATGGAATAAATATTTAGATTGTTATTCTTTCTTAAAATATTTCTCACATGAATTATTTGGTTCTCAAAAATATTCATTGTGCGCATTATAATTCTTGCCATGATATTTACAGTTTTAGAAGACATTCAGATGTATTAGATAATTTCAGGCTGAGTAAAACACTATAAATGTATACATTTATACTATTAAAAGTTATCAGTAGAACAGCCATAATTCAAACCAGGATCTCCTTTAATTTTATTCTTCTAAAATCTATTCAATAGTACTCATCGATTAATAAAATACTGTCAAAAGTAATTTTTCATGTGACCTTTCTTAGGGTGCAACTGTTACACTGTACTAGACATAAGTATATTTTCTTTTTTCTCTTTGGTATGTGTTTGGGTCCCAAGTCGAATGAAGAGATGTTCATTCACTTCAATAAGTAATATCTACTCCTTGCATAAGCCTGGGAAGGAGTCTTCTGAATCTTGTGAATTTAAGGAGTTTCCTGGTCTCAGTAATTTTCCGGTGTTATCAGAGTATTATAATTTCTCTTCTCTTCCAAAGAATAATGTTTAAATTGAGAGGAAATAGCTGCACAAACAATGTTAGATAGAATTGAGCAGGAATTTCCTAGATATAAAATCATATGAGTAAAGAAATTCTCAAATATAATCTCAATTTCTTGAAAAAAATTATAGGTCAATGTTGGCTCATTGTCTAGACACCATCTGCTCATGTTCTCACATTTTTTTAAAAAGTTAGTTTAATATTTATTTTGTGATGAAATTCCATTTAAAATTGCACTTACAGTAGAGTACAGTGTGAATTTTGAGGTATTTATTTTTTACATAATTCCACAATATGATAGCAAAATTAAAATAAAATTTGCTTAACATTTGGCTTAAGTAACAATTTAATGTGGGCTAATACGATGGGAGAGATGATAAATCAAAGTCATCAAAGAGCATAGATATCTTCACTGTTTTGTATGTACTATGTGTGTATCTATTAAATATTTAATGATACCTACAAAGGAGTATGAGTATATATGCAGATTTCACGGAATATCCTCCATTGTCTTCCTCTTGCTTTGTCATCCATATTATCTTATAACAAGGTGTCTTACTGACCAGAAGCTGACCTTTATTTTTTATTTTATTTTATTTTGCATATCTGGCCCAAAGTACTTCGATCTGTCTGCTTAGTGCTACCAATGCCTGCCTTTGTATATTGCATTAGCATTGGGGAATTTAACCAATGCCCTTCCCATTGCACAAGTATTTCACACAATGAACTAACTTCCTAAACAAAAGTTGATTAGATAAGAAAAACAGATTTAAAGCCCAATCTTTTTTCTTTTTGATTACATAATAGAAAAAAATCCACTGTTTTTGACACTATTGAACAAGTTATTTATTTTAAGAGAATTTCATTTTATTGAATTCTTAAATAAATCAATAAAATTAAACATCTCTCCTCTCAGTCACAAAGAAAGAGAGACTTAGTTATGCTAGTTAATCTGTTTCAATTCTAGAAGGCTGACAAAGAAAAAGACCAGAACTGAAATCCCCTAGTCTTCCACAGGTTCTTTTTTTTTTTTTTTTAAATTCACTGGAAAATAGTATTGTTTCTCAATAACTCATAGATTTATTTTCATTAAGAGATATTTGGGCTTATTTCAACTAGGTAAGTAAACAAAAAAAGAGTCACCTAGACACACATTTGAATGGTTGATTAGGCATGCATTGAACATGCTGTAAGTCTGGGAATCTGGCCATCATTTCAAAGATGAGATTTGACATGGCCTACTAGCTGAGGGAATAAGAAGCTTTAACACTACAGAATAAACTCCCATGCTTTGCAGGTGTCTGCGGGGAGATGCATCTATAATTGATTACTCTAGTTTCAGCTGTACTCAGAATGGTGTCAGTGAAGTTAGGAATTATTTGCTGAAGTTAATAAGTGGGTAACATTTAAATCAGCACATCGAGTGACTTTGTATATGTCTATTGAATAATATGTTTTACAAGTATGCTTGTCCAAAATGAGGATATTTATTGATCATAGTATTTACTCTACAGTGATGAGTAAAATGTTAGTTCAAAGTAAATATGCAGGAATGCACTCAGGGTTTAATTTGTTTTAAACCATATGCCATGACTTCCTCATAATATCTTAGGCAAGATGAGACAATCTGTAAAAATGGAGAAGGCTACGTTCATAAGTAATTTATTTCGTTAGGAATCATTATATTTATCTATATTCTTAAATGACATATGTAGGACTTTCCTACTGGAAAATATAATGGTCATATGGCCCTGAAAACAACTCCACTAAGAATTTATAAACATATGTAAACATAAACAAGTATATGGCATTAGAAATTCATTTTGTCATGTCCCCTGAATCACATGCTTGTGTTACCCATCTATAAGGTCAACATAAGTTAATAAAAACATAATTCAACACACATATCTAAAAATAAATCTTATTTTGGAAGCTGTTAAAAGATTGAGGTGAGGTTAATTTTGATTATACCTTTTACCTAAAATAGATTATCTAAATTATTTTATTCTTTATGCAGTCATAATACACATTCGATCTTCTTGTTTGCATAGTAACCTTACAAAATCCACTATTTGTTTTAATGGATTAATTTATTGTGTGTAGGTGATTATAAATACACAAGTGGCATGTGTGTAGTTGCATACATATACATGCCTATGATCAACCTCAGGTGTCTTCTATAATTACTTCTTCATTTGAATCAGCATAGATTCCAGAAATCCTTGAGGACTGTTTTATTTTTATATGTCTACCATTAATATCACAGGTGTACATTTTTTATTCAAGTTTAGCTATGTATGCATTCCATCCCTTTACCAACTGAGCCATTGGAATCTTCCTTTTACTAGAAATGATATGTCTAGGATACATCTCTTTCTGACCAGGCATGATTAAAAAAACACTGCAACATAGCCATTTATGAATAGCATTCATTTAAATGGACAGTGAAAGCTCATATTCTTACCATTGAAATGGTAAATTTAGTGCCAGCATCATTGCTATCACCTGGAATCTTGTGGGAAGGGAAAGGAAAATATCATACTTAAATTAAAATATACTAAACTTTGTAAAATAGTACAAAGTTATTATTAAAACATTAAAATTTAGAAAGTAATTTGAAAAAGGACATTCATAAAAATTCATAGTGGATTTATTATCAGAGACATATGATCACTGTATTTTCCAGTGCTCTCTTTTGTCAAATAAACTGTAATCAAATCCTATGTATCTTGATCAGTAACATGACATCTTGATTTTCTAATGCATAAGACATTAAATCTAATTTCTTATACAGATATATAATAAATTCTGTAAAGACATAATACCATTTGACATGTATTATTTGCTATGCTTATCAGTATTTTCACTCTTACGAAAAGGAAACAATTAGACTTATCTCACAGAATAAATGTGCTGATGTCCCTAGATTAGTTGCAACAATTTAGCATAATCTACATGTTTGATGTCTGTTATGCCTGTTAAATTTTGTAAATATCCAAATAACATTCTGAATTAAAGATTGACAGGAAATGTTTAATAATACAAATAAAATCTACATTGGAAATAGCTCAATAATTCTGCCTTCTTTATTTTTCCAGTGACTGCAATTTTGAAGGATAAGGCACATATTCTTTAAACAGTAATTTCACCATATTTTAGAAGACCCTTCAAAAATATTTCTGTTTATATAAGGAAAGATTTTACTTTTTTTCACAGTAAAATACTATGTATAGAATATCATCTTCCCTGATAATTTTTAAAGGTTATACTGTAGATATATTGTTTTTATTCCAGTGACTAATTATATCACAATTGTGGTTTTGAAGGGATATATACTTTTTATGGTTTGATACTTATTAATGTTCAATATATGAAATTTCCAGTATTATCTTATTATTATAGCTCCTGCTATATTTACATATATTTTGATGTATTAGCATTTTGATAATCCATTTTCACTATAAAACATAATAGGTTTAACTTCATATTTTAGAGCTTTAATGTTTTTCATTTGAATTTGATAAAAATTGCTTTTGGAGGACTAGATATGGGATGACTAAATGTAATCCCGTAAATTGTAATGTGTTTCTAAAAGTGGAAAAGAACATCAGTTGGAAACTAAAGAATTCCTTGAAACATATGGGCTCTAATTTATAATACTGACTCAATATAGGTTCATTAATTGTGATAATTGTGCTATAGCAATATGGAACATATTAGCAAAAGAAAAAATACAGAGGATGGGATAATTAAATGACTTAAACCATTATAGAACTTCTCTTTGTTTTTCAAATATAAGGTTTATAAACTGCCAAGATATACTTCTTGAGGATTGAAAAAATTCCAACTCTATCCATTCTTATCACCCTGTACAAAGCTTAAGTACAAGTGGATCAGAGACCTCCACATCAAACCAGACACACTCAAACTAATAGAAGAAAAAGTTGGGAAGAATCTCGAATAAATGCGCACTGGGAAAAATTTCCTGAACAAAACACCAAAGGCTTATGCTCTAAAATCAAGAATCAACAAATGGGACCTCATAAAACTGCAAAGCTTCTGTAAGGCAAAAGACACTGGCATTAGGACAAAACAGCAACCAACAGATTGGGAAAAGATCTTTACCAATCCTGTAACTGATAGATGGCTAATATACAAAATATATAAAGAACTCAAGAAGTTAGACACTAGAGAGCAAAATAACCCTATTAAAGAAATAGGAGTACAGAGCTAAAAAAAACTTTCTCAGCTGAGGATTATCGAATGGTCAAAAAGCACCTAAAGAAATCTTCAACATGCTTAGTCATCAAGGAAATGCAAATCAAAACAATCATGAGATTCCACCTCACACCAGTCAGAAAGGCTAAGATAAAACTCAGGTGACAGCAGAAGCTGGCAAGGTTGTGGAGAAAGAGGAACACTCTTCCATTGTTGGTGGGATTGCAAACTGGTACAACCATTCTGGAAATCAGTCTGGAGGTTCCTCAGAAAATTGGACATTGAACTGCCTGAGGCTTCAGCTATACCTCTCTTGGGTACATAGGCAAATGAAATAGGAACTAGAAAATATCATCCCGAGTGAAGTAACCCAATCACAGAAAAACACACTTGGCATACACTCATTGGTAAGTGAATATTAACCCAAAAGCTCAAATTACACAAGATGCTATCCATAGACCACATGAAGCTCAATAAGGATGACCAAAATGCAGATGCTCCCACTCCTTCTTAAAAGAGGAAATAAAATATCCATTGAATGGTATATGGAAGCAAAGTTTAGAACATTGACTGAAGGAACAGCCATTCAGAGCCTGCCCCACATATGGCATACACACACACACACACACACACACACACACACACACACACACACACACACACATATATATATACCAAAACTAGATAAGATTGATGAAGTTAAAAAAATGCATGCTGAAAAGGACCAGATACAGATGTCTCCTGATAGACACATCCAGAGCATGTCCAATACAGAGCTCAATGCTAGCAGCAAACCACTGAACTGAGAATGGGATCACCTTGGGGGGAATTAGAGGAAGGAATGAAAGAGATGAAGGAGCTTGCAACTTCATAAGAACAACAATGCCAGTGGCTATTAGCCCAAATGCTTGAATTACCCTAGATGCACAGAACACATGAAACTCAAGAAGGATGACCAAAATGCGAATGCTTCACTCCTTCTTTAAAAGGGGTAGAAGAATACCCTTGGGAGGGAATAGGGAGGCAACGTGTAGAACAGAGGCAGAAGGAACACCCATTCAGAGCCTGCCCCACATGTGGCCCATACATATACAACCACCGAATTAGACAAGATGGATGAAGCAAAGAAGTTCAGGCCGACAGTAACCGGTTGTAGATCTCTCCTGAGAGACACAGCCAGAATACAGCAAATACAGAGGCGAATGCCAACAGCAAAACACTGAACTGAGAACAGGACCCCTGTTGAAGGAATCAGAGAAAGGACTGGAAGAGCTTGAAGGGGCTCGAGACCCGATATGAACAGCAATGCCAACCAACCAAAGCTTTCAGGGACTAAGCCACTACCCAAAGACTATACATGGACTGACCCTGGACTCTGACCTCATAAGTAGCAATGAATAGCCTAGTAAGAGCACCAGTAGAAGGGGAAGCTCTTGGTCCTGCCAAGACTGAACCTCCAGTGAACGTGATTGTTGGGGAGAGGGTGGTAATGGGGAGAGGATGGGGAGGGGAACCCCATATAGAAGGGGAGGAGGAGGGGCTAGGGGGATGTTGGCCTGGAAACCGGGAAGGGGAATAACAATCGAAATGTAAATAAGAAATACTTAAGTTAATAAACATAAATAAAATAAAATAAAATAAAAGATTGCTTTTGAAGAAAAACAACAACAACAACAACAATGCCAAACAACCAGAGCTTCCAGGGTCTAAAGCACTACGGAAAGACTATACATGGACTGACCCAGGTCTCCAACTGCATGTGTAGCAAAGAATAGCCTTGTTGGGGCATCCGTGGAAGTGATCCTGCCAAGGCTGGATCCCCAGTGCAGGGGAGTATGGGGATTGGCAGTAAGTGGGATGGGTATGGGGAATACCCGTATTGGGGAGTTTTAGTGAATGGGGCGTATGGACAGGAAACTGGGGAAGGGTTAACATTTGACATATAAGTAAAGTTATATATCTAATAAAAATAAAATTAAATTAAATTTTAAAAAAAGAAAAATTTCCAACTCTAAAAAGTGTCTTCTTTCTCTACTCTTGGCCTCATCTTTGGTTTTCATTATTATTCATATATACTTACTATAAAATCTGAAATAATAAATCATCAAAGAGAGATACTGTGCATCTCTATACATCTGAGTCTACAATTTAAAATGCAAGAGCGATATTTTTAAATATGCAAATGTATCTTAACTACAATTTTTATTTGCTTATGTACATTAGTATGAAATATTGATGACACCTTCTATGTTAAATATAGAAAACTTTGCCCTAAAGTCTTTACATGTTTTGTGTACAATTCTAAGCAAATGGCAATGAATGAATGGTAATAATGTGGTTTGAGCTATATTAAAAAATAATGTTTATTCAATAGTCTCCTTTTCCTTTGTGGGGCAATATTTGTCTGAATAAAAGTTATCAAGAGTTATATTACAAATACCAAAGGACCATTTTTATCTCATCTCATAAATTCACTTTCAAATGTTAATTATTTTTTCAAAATCTGTTGAACCAAACTTATTTGTGATTGTCTGTTGCTGTGGGCCTCTTGATGTGTGAACAAATTTGATTGAGAATGAGGTCAAACAATTTTATTAATTGCATGATGGAAGAGTCTTCTTTCTGCCAGCAAATGTCTACTGCTTATAGATCCTTGCTGCAAAGACTCATAGCTTTATAACTTTCTTTTTTCATTTTTCTCCTTTTAATGAAAATATACTATTTTCTCATACATTTATATTCTGATGACAAATTCCTCTCTTTCTCTACTCTGCCCAACCTCTTCCAGACATAGCCTCAATCCAACCCTCTCTGTTTCTCATTAGAAAACAATAAAAAATAAGCTTCCAAGTGGTAACAACTACACATGGTAAAATAAAATATAATAAGATAAAGAGAAACCATCATAATGAAGTGCAGTTAACAATTACAACAGAAGAAATTGAATCCCAAGTGTAGGCAGAAGAATCAAAGACCAATCCATTAATATATTCAAGAATCCCCTGAACATCTTATGTTACAAGCTATAATATAAATGCATAGGAATTGGTCCCAACCTGTGTTGTCCTTGTGCTTGCTGCTTCATTCGTTATGAGTTCATAGACTATCTGCATAGTTGACCCAGAATCCCTTGTTCTTCTGGTGTATTCCATTTCCTCTGACTTTCATTTTCTTTCTGATTCCTTTTTCTCAGGGTTCCCATTCTGAAGGGGGATAAGATTAGAGACATCTCATTTAGAAATGAGAGTTACAATGACTCCTCCTCTGCATGATGTCTGGTTGTAGGTCTGCATTTGTTCCATCTCCTGTCTGTGAGAACTTCCCTGGGTAAGGTATATCTTAGTATAACTGTTACTTTTTTTTTTTCTTTTTAAAGACCCAATGTGTTAACACTTAGCCTGTATCTCTGGGCTATCTAAACTCAAGTCTTGACCAAGAACAAATAGTTTCTTTAAAGAACCTTTTACTGCAGTAGATTTCCATATGGCCCCTCCAGTGTCACTTAATTTTAGCTGTCAATCCTAGTATTCTGTAAGTTACCCATACTTCTTGCTTTTCTGTTTAATGCTCCTGTTCCCCTTCCCCACTGTCTGTGTATAAAAATATGCTGTACTTCACTTTCATTGGGAAATCTTTCTCAGATCATCAGTCCCAAGTTTCATTTTTGAGCCCTCTATCTAATTTCTGATTGCACAGAGTACAGCATGCCTATGAAAGACTTAAAGCTAACAACCACTTATAAAGGAATAATTCGTATTTTCATTTTATGGGTCAGCGTTAACTCACACAGGGTGAATTTTTTTCTAGTTCCATCCATTTACCTATGAAACACTTGTTTCTAAAATATACAAATAATAATCTATTGGGTAAATGTACTGCATTTTCATTGTCCGTTCTTTTCTTGGTATATATCTAAGGTTTTTCTAAATCTAGATATTATGGATAAAAAGAAGGGAAGATTGTTGTGCGTTTTTATTTGGTGTGTGTGTGTGTGTGTTTGTGTGTGTGTGTGTGTGTGTGTGTGTGTGTGTGTGTGTGTGTGTGTGTAACATATAGTAAGAGGTACAGCAAGTGATCCGGATCTGGGTCTGGGTCTAGGTCTTTAAACCAAAAGACTAATTTTCATATTGGCTATAAAGGTTCATACTTCTACCAACAATGACATTCTAGTTTCCACACATTCTCAGCAGCAGGAATTGTCACTTGTTTTATTGATCTTGGCCATTTTGCCAGATGTAAAATGAAAACTCAAAGTGGTTTTGATTTGTGTTTTTCTCATGACTAAGGGTTTTGAGCATTTACTTGTTTTTAGCTACTTAGGCTTCTGCTTTATTTAGTGCTTTACCCAGTTTTTAATCAGGCTATTTGTGTTATCTAGATGGCCAGATTTTTATTTTCTTTTTAAGTTTAGATATTAACCCTCTCTCGGTTGACTAATTGGTGTCAGTTTTTTTCTCATTTACACACTGACATATAGTCTGAATGATGTCATTCTTTCCCACACAAGTGCATTTCAGTTTTGTGAAGTCCCATTAATATCTCAAATATAATTTCTATTTTTATACCCTATAAGATTGTAGATATCTGGTCTGAAGTTGAGGTACTTGGTACATCTGGAGTTGACTTTTGTGCATGATACTACATATGGATCTGTTTTAATGTTCTGCATGGAACCATTTAGCATGGCTGGCACAGTTTGTTGAAGAGGCTGACTTTTTTTTTTCCCACCCAGTATATATTTCTGACTTCTTTGCCAAAAATCATAGGTGTGGTCTGTATCTTCCATTAGATGACAATTAACAATGTATCTATTTTCAGACCAATATTGCACTGTTTCTGTTACTTAGTTAATTGAAATTGTGAAGAGTGATTCCCCAGCAATTCTTTTATTATTTGGTATTATTTTAGATATCCTATTTTTTAATTCTATATAACGTTCAAATTTGTCCCTTCAATTCCTGAGATGAATTATGTTTTCATTCAACAATAAAATATAACAAGATGTCTTGGGGTTAATAGAACACAGTTACCATTAATTATATTTAACTTGAAAAAGCAAGAATATAAAGCTCAATGTCATTTAATAAGTTTAAATCCTAAGTGTAGCCTCATGTGTGGTTTTTACATTTCAGCCACTAAAATAAACTACTTCAACCTCAACCACTCATTTATTTATGCTTTATCAAAGGAAAAAACATAATGCCAAGAGTACAGTCGCAAAAATAAAATTAATAAATGGGACTTCACAAAACTGAAATGCTTCCGTGTGGGAAAGAGTGATGTCATTCAGACTATATGACATCAATGAGACATCTGAAGATAATAGAGTATATAAATATGTTTAAAAACATTTATGAGCTCTCTAGAACTTAACCGTTAGAAGCACATTTAGCTGATAAATAGTGGCCTGTACAACTTGTTCTTACCCATCACCACTTTTAGTAAACTCTCGGTGTTCAGTTCAAAGGGATAATCACAATAACTATGAGACAGAGATTCCTCCAATGGAAATTTAAATTTTTGGCAGTATTGTTCTCACCTCAGGAATATATGACAACTGATGTATTGATAAATCTGTAGTTAACTTTAATCACTGCTACAAGACTACATATCATTTTGAAAAGTTCTTTAAGAAAGGAGATTACAGATCAAACTAATTCATTTTAATGGTGAAATTTGGTGGGTTTCACGTGTACATTTCAGTAACTGGCATTATCTTAAGAATGGACAATTTCTGTAAAATAATAGCTTATGGTCGATGTACGCAATAAAGATAAAAAATGAGGCACAGGTCTTCCTGGTTGCTGCCGCTGCAGAGAGCCCGTGGGCAGCACCCCACGAGCGAACTTGAGCCTCGGGACCACAGGTAAGACCAACTTTTCTGCTGCAAGAAAGCTGCCTGGTGAGCTTGGGACACACAGAAGCAGAATTCCTCTAGGACCGGGCACGTTCTGTGTTTACTGGAAGTCACACACCCGCGGATCCCGGCCCTCAGCAGCTCTCTGCTCCCAGGCCCCGTGAGAGAGAGACCCAACCGCCTGGTCAGGTGGGCACTCCTGAGGCTGCAGAGCAGAAGAGAAAACCAACACTGCTCACCCCTGCCCACATCCCTGGCCCAAGAGGAAACTGTATAAGGCCTCTGGGCTCCCGTGGGGGAGGGCCCAGGAGCGGCAGGGCCCCTGCCTGAGACACCGCTGGAACCTGAAGGAAACAGACCGGATAAACAGTTCTCTGCACCCAAATCCCGTGGGAGGGAGAGCTAAACCTTCAGAGAGGCAGACAAGCCTGGGAAACCAGAAGAGACTGCTCTCTGCACACACATCTCAGACGCCAGAGGAAAAAGACAAAGACCATCTGGAACCCTGGTGCACTGAAGCTCCCGGAAGGGGCGGCACAGGTCTTCCTGGTTGCTGCCACTGCAGAGAGCACGTAGGCAGCACCCCACGAGCGAACTTGAGCCTCAGGACCACAGGTAAGACCAAATTTTCTGCTGCAAGAAAGCTGCCTGGTGAACTCAAGACACAGACCCACAGGAACAGCTGAAGACCTGTAGAGAGAAAAAACTACACGCCCGAAAGCAGAACACTCTGTCCCCATAACTGACTGAAAGAGAGGAAAACAGGTCTACAGCACTCCTGACACACAGGCTTATAGGACAGTCTAGCCACTGTCAGAAATAGCAGAACAAAGTAACACTAGAGATAATCTGATGGCGAGAGGCAAGCGCAGGAACCCAAGCAACTGAAACCAAGACTACATGGCACCATCAGAGCCCAATTCTCCCATCAAAACAAACATGGAATATCCAAACACACCAGAAAAGCAAGATCTAGTTTCAAAATCATTTTTGATCATGATGCTGGAGGACTTCAAGAAAGACGTGAAGAACTCCCTTAGAGAACAAGTAGAAGCCTACAGAGAGGAATCGCAAAAATGCCTGAAAGAATTCCAGGAAAACATAAATAAACAAGTAGAAGCCCATAGAGAGGAGACACAAAAATCCCCGAAAGAATTCCAGGAAAACACAATCAAACAGTTGAAGGAATTAAAAATGGAAATAGAAGCAATCAAGAAAGAACACATGGAAACAACCCTGGATATAGAAAACCAAAAGAAGAGACAAGGAGCTGTAGATACAAGCTTCACCAACAGAATACAAGAGATGAAAGACAGAATCTCAGGAGCAGAAGATTCCATAGAAATCATTGACTCAACTGTCAAAGATAATGTAAGCGGAAAAAGCTACTGGTCCAAAACATACAGGAAATCCAGGACTCAATGAGAAGATCAAACCTAAGGATAATAGGTATAGAAGAGAGTGAAGACTCCCAGCTCAAAGGACCAGTAAATATCTTCAACAAAATCATAGAAGAAAACTTCCCTAACCTAAAAAAAGAGATACCCACAGACATACAAGAAGCCTACAGAACTCCAAATAGATTGGACAAGAAAAGAAACACCTCCCGTCACATAATTGTCAAAACACCAAATGCACAAAATAAAGAAAGAATATTAAAAGCAGTAAGGGAAAAAGGTCAAGTAACATATAAAGGCAGACCTATCAGAATCACACCAGACTTCTCGCCAGAAACTATGAAGGCCAGAAGGTCCTGGACTGATGTCATACAGACCCTAAGAGAACACAAATGCCAGCCCAGGTTACTGTATCCAGCAAAACTCTCAATTAACATTGATGGAGAAACCAAGATATTCCATGACAAAACCAAATTTACACAATATCTTTCTACAAATCCAGCACTACAAAGGATAATAAATGGTAAAGCCCAACATAAGGAGGCAAGCTATACCCTAGAAGAAGCAAGAAACTAATCGTCTTGGCAACAAAACAAAGAGAATGAAAGCACACAAACATAACCTCACATCCAAATATGAATATAACGGGAAGCAATAATCACTATTCCTTAATATCTCTCAATATCAATGGCCTCAACTCCCCAATAAAAGACATAGATTAACAAACTGGATACACAACGAGGACCCTGCATTCTGCTGCCTACAGGAAACACACCTCAGAGACAAAGACAGACACTACCTCAGACTGAAAGGCTGGAAAACAACTTTCCAAGCAAATGGTCAGAAGACGCAAGCTGGAGTAGCCATTCTAATAACAAATAAAATCAATTTCCAACTAAAAGTCATCAAAAAAGATAAGGAAGGACACTTCATATTCATCAAAGGAAAAATCCACCAAGATGAACTCTCAATCCTAAATATCTATGCCCCAAAATCAAGGGCACCTACATACGTAAAAGAAACCTTACTAAAGCTCAAAACACACATTGCACCTCACACAATAATAGTGAGAGATTTCAACACCCCACTCTCATCAATGGACAGATCATGGAAACAGAAATTAAACAGTGATGTCGACAGACTAAGAGAAGTCATGAGCCAAATGAACTTAACGGATATTTATAGAACATTCTATCCTAAAGCAAAAGGATATACCTTCTTCTCAACTCCTCATGGTACTTTCTCCAAAATTGACCATATAATTGGTCAAAAAACGGGCCTCAACAGGTACAGAAAGATAGAAATAATTCCATGCGTGCTATCGGACCACCATGGCCTAAAACTGGTCTTCAATAACAATAAGGGAAGAATGCACACATATACGTGGAAATTGAACAATGCTCTACTCAATAATAACCTGGTCAAGGAAGAAATAAAGAAAGAAATTAAAAACTGTTTAGAAATTAATGAAAATGAAGGTACAACATACCCAAACTTATGGGACACAATGAAAGCTGTGCTAAGAGGAAAACTCATAGCGCTGAGTGCCTGCAGAAAGAAACAGGAAAGAGCATATGTCAGCAGGTTGACAGCACACCTAAAAGCTCCAGAAGAAAAAGAAGCAAATACACCCAGGAGGAGTAGAAGGCAGGAAATAATCAAACTCAGAGCTGAAATCAACCAAGTAGAAACAAAAAGGACCATAGAAAGAATCAACAGAACCAAAAGTTGGTTCTTTGAGAAAATCAACAAGATAGATAAACCCTTAGCCAGACAAACGAGAGGACACAGAGAGTGTGTCCAAATTAACAAAATCAGAAATGAAAAGGGAGACATAACAACAGATTCAGAGGAAATTAAAAAAGTCATCAGATCTTACTATAAAAACCTATATTCAACAAAACTTGAAAATCTTCAGGAAATGGACAATTTCTTAGACAGATACCAGGTACCGAAGTTAAATCAGGAACAGATAAACCAGTTAAACAACCCCATAACTCCTAAGGAAATAGAAGCAGTCATTAAAGGTCTCCCAACCAAAAAGAGCCCTGGTCCAGACGGGTTTAGTGCAGAATTCTATCAAACCTTCATAGAAGACCTCATACCAATACTATCCAAACTATTCCACAAAATTGAAACAGATGGAGCACTACCGAATTCCTTCTATGAAGCCACAATTACTCTTATACCTAAACCACACAAAGACACAACAAAGAAAGAGAACTTCAGACCAATTTCCCTTATGAATATCGACGCAAAAATACTCAATAAAATTCTGGCAAACCGAATTCAAGAGCACATCAAAACAACCATCCTCCATGATCAAGTAGGCTTGATCTCAGGCATGCAGGGATGGTTTAATATACGGAAACCATCTACGTGATCCATAATATAAACAAACTGAAAGAACAGAACCACATGATCATTTCATTAGATGCTGAGAAAGCAGTTGACAAAATTCAACACCCCTTCATGATAAAAGTCCTGGAAAGAATAGGAATTCAAGGCCCATACCTAAACATAGTAAAAGCCATATACAGCAAACCAGTTGCTAACATTAAACTAAATGGAGAGAAATTCGAAGCAATCCCACTAAAATCAGGGACTAGACAAGGCTGCCCACTCTCTCCCTACTTATTCAATATAGTTCTTGAAGTTCTAGCCAGAGCAATCAGACAACAAAAGGAGATCAAAGGGATACAGATCGGAAAAGAAGAGGTCAAAATATCACTATTTGCAGATGACATGATAGTATATTTAAGTGATCCCAAAAGTTCCACCAGAGAACTACTAAAGCTGATAAACAACTTCAGCAAAGTGGCTGGGTATAAAATTAACTCAAATAAATCAGTTGCCTTCCTCTATACAAAAGAGAAACAAGCGGAGAAAGAAATTAGGGAAACGACACCCTTCATAATAGACCCAAATAATATAAAGTACCTCGGTGTGACTTTAACCAAGCAAGTAAAAGATCTGTACAATAAGAACTTCAAGACACTGAGGAAAGAAATTGAAGAAGACCTCAGAAGATGGAAAGATCTCCCATGCTCATGGATTGGCAGGATTAATATAGTAAAAATGGCCATTTTACCAAAAGCAATCTACAGATTCAATGCAATCCCCATCAAAATACCAAACCAATTCTTCAAAGAGTTAGACAGAATAATTTGCAAATTCATCTGGAATAACAAAAAACCCAGGATAGCTAAAGCTATCCTCAACAATAAAAGGACTTCAGGGGGAATCACTATCCCTGAACTCAAGCAGTATTACAGAGCAATAGTGAAAAAACTGCATGGTATTGGTACAGAAACAGACAGATAGACCAATGGAATAGAATTGAAGACCCAGAAATGAACCCACACACCTATGGTCACTTGATTTTTGACAAAGGAGCCAAAACCATCCAATGGAAAAAAGATAGCATTTTCAGCAAATGGTGCTGGTTCAACTGGAGGGCAACATGTAGAAGAAGCAGATCGATCCATCCTTATCACCCTGTACAAAGCTTAAGTCCAAGTGCATCAAGGACCTCCACATCAAACCAGACACACTCAAACTAATAGAAGAAAAACTAGGGAAGCATCTGGAATACATGGGCACTGGAAAAAATTTCCTGAACAAAACACCAATGGCTTATGCTCTAAGATCAAGAATCGACAAATGGGATCTCAGAAAACTGCAAAGCTTCTGTAAGGCAAAGGACACTGTGGTTAGGACAAAACGGCAACCAACAGATTGGGAAAAGATCTTTACCAATCCTACAACAGATAGAGGCCTTATATCCAAAATATACAAAGAACTCAAGAAGTTAGACCGCAGGGAAACAAATAACCCTATTAAAAATGGGGTTCAGAGCTAAACAAAGAATTCACAGCTGAGGAATGCCGAATGGCTGAGAAACACCTAAAGAAATGTTCAACATCTTTAGTCATAAGGGAAATGCAAATCAAAACAACCCTGAGATTTCACCTCACACCAGTGAGAATGGCTAAGATCAAAATCTCAGGAGACAGCAGATGTTGGCGAGGATGTGGAGAAAGAGGGACACTCCTCCATTGTTGGTGGGATTGCAGACTGGTAAAACCATTCTGGAAATCAGTCTGGAGGTTCCTCAGAAAATTGGACATTGAACTGCCTGAGGATCCAGCTATACCTCTCTTGGGCATATACCCAAAAGATGCCTCAACATATAAAAATGACACGTGCTCCACTATGTTCATCGCAGCCTTATTTATAATAGCCAGAAACTGGAAAGAACCCAGATGCCCTTCAACAGAGGAATGGATACAGAAAATGTGGTACATCTACACAATGGAATATTACACAGCTATCAAAAACAACGAGTTTATGAAATTCGTAGGCAAATGGTTGGAACTGGAAAATATCATCCTGAGTGAGCTAACCCAATCACAGAAAGACATACATGGTATGCACTCATTGATAAGTGTCTATTAGCCCAAATGCTTGAAATACCCTAGATCCCTAGAAGAAACGAAATCAAGACGGATGATCAAAATGTGAATGCTTCACTCCTTCTTTAAATGAGGAAAAAGAATACCCTTGGCAGGGAAGGGAGAGGCAAAGATTAAAACAGAGACTGAAGGAACACCCATTCAGAGCCTACCCCATATGTGGCCCATACATATACAGCCACCCAATTAGACAAGATGGATGAAGCAAAGAAGTGCAGACCGACAGGAGCCGGATGTAGATCGTTCCTGAGAGACACAGCCAGAATACAGCAAATACAGAGGCAAATGCCAGCAGCAAACCACTGAACTGAGAATAGGTCCCCCGTTGAAGGAATCAGAGAAAGAACTGGAAGAGCTTGAAGGGGCTCCAGACCCCAAAAGTACAACAATGTCAAGCAACCAGAGCTTCCAGGGACTAAGCCACTACCTAAAGGCTATACATGGACTGACCCTGGACTCTGACCCCATAGGTAGCAATGAATATCCTAGTAAGAGCACCAGTGGAAGGGGAAGCCCTGGGTCCTGCTAAGACTGAACCCCCAGTGAACTAGACTCTGGGGGGAGGATGGCAATGGGGGGAGGGTTGGGAGGGGAACACCCATAAGGAAGGGGAGGGGGAGGGGGATGTTTGCCCGGAAACCGGGAAAGGGAATAACACTTGAAATGTATATAAGAAATACTCAAGTTAATAAAAAAAAAAGATAAAAAATGAGGTTAGATTTTCTGAGAATTTTCCTTATCCCCAAACTTTCCCACAAGAGCATGGAAATCTCCAGAAGAGAATAAAAGTGACTTATTTGATAATAGTTCTATCTTTCAGAACAAGAAATTCTAGAATAATCTCTGAAGTTATATTGCTATAAGAGGAAAAATTCTCAGTTCTGAGGTACCATTTAAAAAGCAAAAACTATTTCACAGTAGAAAGTGCTCTGAGATTCAACTCACATTTAATCATCCTCAGATATATAGACCATTTATTATAGTGCACACACAGAATAAAGTGCTGTCTTCAATGTGTACATTAAGGCGGAATTCTGTATCACCACTGTCTTACAGTGTAGATAAGATAATGTCAGCTGACAAAGCATTTACAATGTCATGCCATTAGTGCCAGACAGATAGGACAAGATGAAGTAAAATGACAGTGGTTTAGAGGAAACACACAAAACCCACAATGGTAGGATACTCAGAGCAGCTTAAAAATTATAAAATGAATCATAATTTTAATTCATGCACTGTGATTTATCTAGAAAAAGATATAGGCAGTCTGAGGAGTGAATTTTAGATACAGACAACTTTTAAAATAATTCTTAGCTAGTTGATTTATTTCTTTAAAATGCAAAGAAAGATAGATTCGATTCCTAGAATATTGTATACAGTATACTTTTAATTGTGCCTGTTTCTCTAAACACATTTATTGAAATGCTGTCCTTTCATGTAATGATATTAGGAGTTTGACTTCCAGGAAGTGATTAGGTTTTGCTGGTGAAACCTGACAATGATATTAGTCCCTTTACAGGAAAAACTGGAGAATTGTACCTCACAACTTCTTGGCCTTCTTTATGGAGTAATAAAGAGGAGAGTTCTCATCAGAACCTACTCAAAAGTATAGAAGTGTGAAAAATAAATATTGGTCTTTAGCCAACATGTCTTGATTTTCTTAGGAAAGACTAAGAGACAAACATACATTGTAATTTAAAAGCCCATTTCTATTATTTCCAAATTGACTGTAATATTTATATGTAAATACTAGAAAACACTAAGAACTAATTAATCTGACAGAATATAAATTTAAATAATGTACAAGAAAACAAATTTTGTTTTGTAAAGTCAAAATTTAAATGAAATTTGTTAAGCCTGTTTTGCACTTGATAATACAATATGTAAATTACACTTCAGGTCAATTAATTGACCACTTTTAGGTCAATGACACTTGGAGTAATGGAAATAAAAGAAGTTCCTTTGTACCTTAGTGTTCAATCTAACGTTTAAAAGTATGAGCATTCCCCAAGATACTTAAAATGAGTTCTTATTTAATCTAACTTTTATCTTTCTCAATTTATTCTGACTATATTGAAGATGGTCTGTATTCGCTTCTCTGTATATAAAGGCAAGCAAAATATTAATACTATGTCTTTTCTTTTAAGGAATTTATTATGGCTTCTGGTTTATTAATATTCATAGATAATTACTTCATTTACAAGAGTTTAACTATTCTACTCTCTCTCCAATTCCTTCTAAGTCCTCCTTACTAAAATTCTTCTCTTCTTTGTCATAGACTATATGTATGTGTATGTACATATATATATATACATATATAAAACACAATATGTAGTTATACATATATACATATATAGAGAGATACAGCAGATAACCATATATATATATACATGAATATATGTATATGTCCTTTTAATATTGCTTACATACATGCAATTTGAGATAACTAATTTTTATTGAGTATAGTATCCTGGGACTTGTCTCTGAAAACTTAGGCATCTTTTCCAACAACCAATAATTTCTTAAAACTTTTCATATTGTTTAAGTTATTGTGAAATTTTCCAAAAATACACTAGCATGTCAAATGGTAAAGCATTTGTTCAGTTCTTCTTTGGCAAAGATAATGTTGAGATATCAGTGTTATTTTACATCCCATTATATGCAATACTTTCTATTCTATCAGACATTCTAGTCCTCACAGTCTTAAATGGAACACCCTTCCTTTTAAATGTTTTTATTTAATTAAAAGCTGAAATTATGTTAAGTTCTCAATTCCTTGTCTCTTTGTTTTATTTTTAACTACTAAAATTTTATTTTTGAACCCATTCTTTGATATGAAATCCAGCTCCTTTCTCTCCTCTAAATTACCAATTTAACTCCTTGTATTAACTTTGGGAACTATGATAACGATTACTTTTCATATGAACACCCAATATTCAACAGAACAAATCTACCTTGGAAGAATACTGAAATAACAGACATAAAAAAGGAGACATAACAGCAAAGACTGATGATATTTTAAAAAAAAAATAGGTCTTACTTCGTTGGATGATTTTCTAGACAATTACCAATTACCAAAGTTAAGAAAGGATCAGGTAAACTATATAAGTAGTCCCACAACATATAAAGAAGTAGAAAGCAGTCATTAGAAGTCTTACTCCCCCAAAAATCATTCCCAGTGTCAGATCGTTTTAGTGTAGATTTCTATGAAATATTCAAAGGTAATAATAATAATACTCAAACTATTCAAGAAATAAGACAGATAAACAGTACCTAATTCAGTTTATGAGGCCACAGATACCGTGATACCTAGACCACACAAAAAATGACTTCATGAAATTCATAGAGAAATGGATGGAATTAGAAAATATTAACCTGAGTGAGGCAACCCAAACACTAAAGAACACATATAGTATGTACTCACTGATCGGTGGATATTAGCCCAACAGCTCGAATTACCCAACATTTAATCCAGACAATATGAAGCTCAAGAAGAAGGACAACCAAGGTCCAGATGCTTCAACCATTCTTAAAAGGGAACAGAAATACTGATAGGAGGAGATATGGAGAGTAAGTTTGGAGCAAAGACTGAAGGAATGCTCATTCAGATCATGTTCTACCTGGTGATCTAGCCCATATACATACAGCTACAAAACCAGGCAATATTGCTGATGCTAAGATGTGCATGCTGACATGAGCCTGCTACGGATGTCTCCTAGATGTTTTGACCGAGCCTTATAGAAACAGATTAGGAGTGCTTATAGCTAACCATTGGACTGAGAATGGAGACCCCAATGGATGATTTTAAAAAAAGGAATGAAGGAGCTGAAGGTGTTTGTAACACCATAAGAATAACAATACAAACCAAGAAGAGTTCCCAGTTATTAAACCACTACCTAAAATTTGCTCACAATAGAGCCTTGGTTCCAACTGAAAATGTAGCAGATGATGGCTTTGTTAGGCACCAATGGTAGGAGAAGCCATGGGCCCTGCCAAGGCTAGACCCTCCAGTGTTGGGGAATGTCAGGAGGGATCTAGGAAAGAGTAGGAGTTTTGGAGGGGGCACCCTTATTGAAGAAGGGTGTTGGGGGATGAAAATGAAATAGTAGGATATGGATAGGATACCAGTAAATAGGTTAATATTCGAAATATATATATGTATATATATATACATGCATACATAAATATGTATGTATATATTTCATTATATATACATATCATATATATATGTATATATATATATATATATATATATATCCAATAAAAAAAGAAAAAGAGAGAGAGAGAATTCTGCTAAGAGCCTTCATTTGAAGATGTAGAACTACTCTCAGATCTGCCTGCACCATGCCTGTCTGGATTTTGCCATGTTCCCACCTTGGTGATAATGGACTGAACCTCTGAACCTGTAGAGTTCTGGACACTTAATCAAAGCTGAGCTGAGCTAAGGAGTTGGGGATAAGAAAGCCACTCAGGCCAGAGGACTGACGTTCCCAAACACCTGTCATGAGACCTTTTGGTAAAGCTACAAGAGAGAAATTCAACCTAATCTTCTTGGCCCCCTTTAGTGTACTGGAGCAAGTGAGAACCCCAGCAGCAGCAGCTCTGGGTCCACAGAAAGGAGGAAGCTTTTGAAAAGTTCACCTCTAATGGACAAAAAACTGTTGACAGGACTGGGCTCAGAAACAGTTTGGAAGGAAGAAAAGAGCCTCCAGTCCTAACACTAGATGATGATGCCCACAGAGGAAGCTCTTATCCTCTCATCTGAGCCCCTTCAGGAGGGCACGTGACCAGATACCAAATGAAGAATCTTTAAGGAGTCCCTGATGATAATATCAGTCCCTGCTGATTCTGGCCCACAGCTCCCTGCTCCCAAACCCCGTGGGAGAGAGAGCTCATGGCATAGACAGGTGGGCACTCCCGAGACTGAAGGGCAGGAGAGACCTCCAGTACTGCCCACCCTTGCCCACATCCCTGGCACAAGAAGAAACTGTGCGGGCCTCTGGGAACAGGAAGATAAGGGCACTGAAGCCGCAGGTACCCTGCAGTCCAGACTGCCACCAGATCTGAAGGGACCCGGACAAACTGCTCCCTACACCAAAATCCCATGGGAGGGAGAGCTAGACCTTCAGAGGGGTGGACACGCCTGGGAAGCCAGAACAGACTACTCTCTGCCCACATTTCTGACTCTAGAGGAAAACGCCTAGCGCGATCTAGGCCTCCTGTCCACAGGGACCCAAGAGAAGGCAGGGTAGACCCTTCTGGTTGCTGCTATCACAGAGAGCTGAAACCCAGCACTGAGGAACGACTTCAGGCCTCAGACGAGGAAAGACCAACTTTTCTGCTCCAAGTGACCTGCATGGTGGACTCAGGACACACGCCCACAGGAACAGCTGAAGATCAGTAAACAGGAAAGACTAAGTGCCTGAAAGCAGAAAGCTTTGTTCCCATAACTAGCTGAAAGAAAACAGGGTGCTCCACCACCCACCCATCCCAGCATCTCCCTATGATGGGGCTTGACTTTCACAGGACCAAGGGCCTCCCTTCCCATTGACACCAGATAAGGCCATCCTCTGTTACATATGCAACTGGAACCACAGGTCCCTCCATGTGTACTCTTCAGTTGGTTCTTTAAATATATTAATGTGGTGGCTACTTACCAAACTACCCCCACCACTCCCTGCGTCCCTTCCTACCAAACTTTGATATTACTTCACTTTATCATGTTTTTTGTTTGTTTTTTCTTTATTCCCACCCTATCTGATTCATGTTGGGCAGTGATACTTGAGAGTAGGTCATGCCCTGGTTTGTAGTCAATTTACCATGTTTTAAAGGAAACTCATTTTCTTTCTCCACACGGCTATCAAATTGCAGTACCTGCTCACTATTCTTGAGAGTTTATGTCTGCCTTCTAAGTTCTGTACTGATATTTTTGTCTGGTGGTAGCTTACATAGGTGTTAACACGATGTCTCAATCACTGTGAATTTATCTCCTCATTTGTCATGTTGTGCCTGGAAGCAGTTTCCTTGATGTTATCTGCTGCCTCTACCTCTTAAAATCTTTCTGCTCTCTCTTCAACAGAGAATCTAAAGCCCTGGCCGTTTGGATGTATTATGAATGTTGAATTTAGTGCTAAGCACCCAAGAGTTTTTAATTCCCTGCTTCTCAACCACCTAACGAGACTCTGTTAATTGTCAGCTACTGCAAGTAGTTTTTTCTCTGAGGAATGAGTTGTCTATGATTTCTGATCTTTAAATATAGCCATGTGCCCTTGATAATAATTTAACCCATTTCCACTTAACAAAATAATAGTATCTGGTTTTCCCTTAAAATCTATGACTTATCTGCACAACAGTCTTCACTAACAGTAATTTGTTCACGATCTGTCTCATAGAATGTTTCATATATACAAGGAGAAAGTAGCTGTTTGCCACCATAATAAGAAGACCGTTATTTCACCAGTGGATATTGAGGTGTGCCTGAGATAGTTGTAACTTACCAGGGTTGAGTATTTTCTCCTCTTCCACCTTTTATAGTACCTTTCAGCACCGTGCATACTAGACCATAGGTTCCGAATGATTAGAAGTCTTCATTTCCTCATGATCTGTGACTGAATTATGCCATTTCTTCAGCAATATGGCATGGCTCAACAGTTATGGACACTGAACTGCAGAATTTTTATAAGATGTTTTGAAATCATTCAGTGTATCACAGACTGGCCACAGTATTCTGCACAATGGATTCCTCTGTCTAAAGAGTGACATATTTGACACCATAGTAAAAATGAACTTACATTCAAGCAATGGAATAACTATGAGGTTTCTGACATTTAAACCTTTATGATTCCCTCCTCCCCTATTCTCTGTTGATCCTAATCTGTCTTTCTGGTTATTCTCTATAAAACCTTTCCTCATCTTACCCCCTTTCTAATTTATCACAGTCGTTATTACTATAAAAACACTTTTCTGTCAAATTTTATTCTGCTTTGTAAAACTTAGTACTAAAGATATTCTCATAATGAAAATATTTCTTTACCCAAGTGCCTCAAGTGTAGCCACTGCCTTGCTTCTGCATTTTATCATACAAAAACCTGCTTGCCACAGGAACCCCTTGCTCTGACAGACCGCTAAGCTCAGACACTTTTTAATTTTTTTATAGATGCATCCCTGCCAAATACCTCCATTTTCATGTTTCTCTCAACCTACTTTCTATCCTTGGACAGTCTAACCCTGTAGCAACCAGTTATGTATGTAGGACTTGTTCAAACCTGTCTAGAGACATCTACCAAAGTGAACCACCTTTCAGTTGCTCCAGTTTAAACTGGCTACTGACAACACAAGTGGAGAAGTCACAGCTGCAACAGCTGTAATCAAATTGAAGGAATCGCATGCTTTTCTTAACCGTGAATATAGACAGTACTGTTTATATATTTCAGTTAAGTCTGCATGTGTCTTCTTTGCTATGTAAGATTTATAAAATCAATCAAAGAACATGCTAAGCACCACCATCCATTGTCGAAAGTTTTAAAAATGGGTCTTTTAAATCACGTATTTCTGCTGCTTGTGCACTTAATTGATCTGTTAATTTTATCTGCTGTTAATCCACATACAGAGTATCTTGCCACAAAGTACATATATCTTGATTTTTTTAACTACTCAGCAGTGCTTTCAAAGATTGTAAAAATCAAGCAAATACATTAAAAGTAATGTCAACCTTAAATTGTCAGGTTCATCGGATTGAGTCAACATGCATTTTTTTTTAATGATCTTAGGGTTTCAACTTTTTCTTTAAAATTTTTACTGGGTATTTTTACTTGCATTTCAAATGTAATTCTGTTTCCCAGACATAAGCCCCCTATCCCATTCCCTTCCCCTTCTTCTATAAGGGTGCTCACCTCCCCATTCACTCCCTTTTCCTCCCCCATGATAGTCCCCTACACTCGGGTCAATCTTTGGCAGGACCAAGGCCTTCTTCTTCCATTGGTGCCCAACAAGGCCATCCTCTGCTACATGTGCAGTTGGAGCCAAGGGTGAGAGCTGAAGGGGCTTGAAACCCCGCAAGAACAACAATGCTAACCAAGTAGAGCTCCCGTGGAGTAAATCACTACCCAAAGACTATATACATGGATTGACTCATGGGTTTAAACTCTTAAGGGGGAAAAATAGGTAGCTAAAAATTGTTTTTGCAAGCAAATGCTATTGAGAAAGGCACTCCCTCCCTTGCATTATGTTTATCTTCAATTTTAAAATACCAAAATCTATGATCCCCGTTCCGCTGAAAGAGGATGTTTATTTCTTTAGTTAAGTTAGCAGGAAAGAATTACCTGAAGCAATGTCACTTGGTTCTTAATCTACATGAGAAACACAATTCAGAGCATTATCCATGTCAATGACACTTGCAGCTGTTCTTCAATATTGCTTGCAATTTTCTAAAATTATAGAAATAGGTAATCCACATATAATCATAGTAACTAACATTCAGATGAGATTACACATACACACACACACACACACAGAGACACACATAAACACACCTTGAAGATCTTGAAAAGTGGCTGATCATAAGAGTTGTTTATCAATAATTTAATATCCTTTAACACAATACCGGGATATTTAGACCCCCTTCACAAGATCAACTTCAGAACAAAGATTGACTATGTGAATTTCTTTTCCAATGATGCACTGGTCTTTTGCTCCATAATTCTGCCAGTAAGTGATGATGACAGGTTCCCATCTCTACAGATATCTCTTTTAAGGTTTTTACTCCAAACTAAAGCATTCCATTTTTTTCTTCACATTTAATCTCCATCTTAATCGCCTCTCTCTTCTTCTGCATCACCCTCCCAACTCTCTCTCTCTCTGTCTCTCTCTGTCTCTGTCTCTCTGTCTCTCTGTCTCTGTCTCTGTCTCTGTCTCTCTCTCTCTCTCTCTCTCTCTCTCTCTGTGTGTGTGTGTGTGTGTGTGTGTTTGTGTTTGTGTGTGTGCATTGTACCAGTAAATGTTGGAGAACTATTTGCAGACATCAGTTCTGTTCTCCTATCAGTAGAGTTCTAGGGATTAAAATCAGATTACACATCTGGCAGCTAGTTAATTCCTTTAGATGCTAACCTTCTTACCTTACCTGCTATAATATTCTTCTCAATACATGTTATTTCTGTAATGTTATCACCTAAAGTTTTACCTGGATTTCTTTTCTAGTACTATTTAATTTTCTGAAACAACAAACTCATCATTATTATATCAAGCAACTGGGATACTTCTGACAACACAGGAAATAATTGTATTTATTCACATATATTGTTCTTATTTCTGATGGGTACATGAAATATTTTATTATTTGACAAGTTATAATATTAATAAAACATGAGTATTCAAAAGAACATTTAGAAGTTTGTTCCCTTGGCCTTCATCTGATATGTAAATAAAAATAATGGCATATTTACTACTTGTATGAATTTGAATTCAATTTTTTCTCACTGAAAAACAGCTGAACAAATACTGATTCATTGTAACTAAAGTTTAAAGTTAAACTTGAAGAATCTGATATTCTACTGCTATATCTCTTCTGGAGAGTGTATAAATTCTAATTTATCATAAAGATAAATTGGATGATATTTTCTGTATATGTGATCATTTTCATAAGAGAAGTTGAGACGTATTTGGTAACTACTGATGATACACCAGATATGAGATGAAGGAGAAATTCTGGAGTGTCCAACATCAAATGTGTCCAATCTGTGAAAAGATAACCAGATTTTCTTTTATTGTTCTTTATCTAGTTCCTTTTTGTTTCTTTACTTTTTTATTGGCAAAGGAAAATGCTACCATATCAAGAGACTTCTATTGCCTTTCAAGTATTAAAAGGAGCTCAAAAAATTGAAGTGCTTCTCTAATGCTTTCATCCTATGTAGAACAGTTGACAAGCAACTCATTAGGCTGAAAAACAGCTAAGGTCCCCCACCACAAGCATGCTTTGCAGAGACAGTGGATATTCTAAAGACAGATTATTGAGAAACTGTTTTAAAATATTTGTAGAAGCATTATGCTCTCTAGAGACCCTAGTCTTTCTCTGCTTGGCTGACTTAATTCAAATTTTTCTAAATCTATTCATGCCGTCATAGGAGTTTCATTTCTGTTGTAGCATTGGACATATATTTCACAATTTCTTCATCCACTGAGCAGATAATTCACATTTAAATCTTACTCTTTGCTGTGCTACTTTGAATAAAGTTGTGTGAATTTTAGTTATTCTCCTCAGTGAAATCCCACACTGAAAATCTAGAAACAGAATATGTAGATACTTTTCAATAGACATTTTTGAACTTTAGTAGAAATATAATAACTTAGATCTTTATATGGCTAATTTTAAAATAAATTCAAAGTGAGAATGCATATTTAATTTTTAATTTCAATACCTGGTTAGAAGATAATTTTGTCATTTGGTAAAATCTTTAGAAGACGATGCTCCCAATAAATTTTAATAGTTAAAATATTCCTTAACAACTTATACACAGTTGATGTTTCATATAGAAAAATAATCGTTATTATTTAAACTTATTTCAAAAGGTAGTAAGAAATAAAACAACTCTTTCTTATGTGTATGCACCTTTATGTACTGAAATGATTATTTTGTTGAGGGTTTCTTTTTTTCCCTCATGCTATAGTAAATCAGCGCCTACTTTTGCTCAAAATAACCACTCAAATTTTATCACAATGAAATCCCAGTGTAATTCAGGATACCTCCATAAGATGGTGGTGTTTGGAAATTCAGAGCCATTAACCCCTCAAACTAGTGCAACTTGAAGAATCCAAACTGAATTCTCAAAATATCAAAAAGTTGTTAGGTTGGAAATTATAGGAAGTTACATGCCATTTTGGAAAAGTTTTAAAATGGCTGTTCAAATCCTGAGTGTGATATCCCTCTGATCATTGTCTGTGTTTCCCCTTGGTAGCAATCATGAATTGATTTAACTTGGATTTGAAACTGAACTCAGACTTCCCCCGATGCTCTATTAGTGCTTGTCCAGTTTCCAAGAAGCTCCTGCCAAATCAAACTTTGAGTAAAGCCAGGAAAGTGTCAAAGTCTTTCTACTAACCCCATGCCTGCTGAAAGGGTTTCTTTCAAATAATGATGAGAATCTCTATCAAGGTGACAGGAGAGACACATGCCTATTCCTAGAGCCTTCGTCAGATTACAGGTGATAGAAGGTCTTTGAAAGTCTGTACTTCAGTACAGCAGTCATGTAACATCACCAACAACATTCATTCTCCTCACAAAATGATCTCATGCTTCAAATCCAATTCACTTTCAATCCTTATAAAACTGGTAGGATACTATAATACACTTGTAAATTAATTGTATTGAATTAAGTCAATTTAAATGTTACAGTAAAATGCTAACGAATGTCTGTATGTTCAATAGGAATGTGTGAAATTGTGCTGGAATGAGCATGCAGTATTTAAACAGATTGTGTATGTGTGCTCTGGCTCTGATTGCCATGCTTGAATAGTAAGATCTTATTCATTGAGCCTTTTTCTAGTCTGCACTGGATTCCACTTCCAACATTTCTTTTTAATATTAAATTTCTATCTAATATTGAGACAAATGGGATCTCATAAGCTTCTGTAAGGCAAAGGACACTGTGGTTAGGACAAAACGGCAACCAACAGATTGGGAAAGATCTTTAACAATCCTACAACAGATAGAGGCCTTATATCCAAAATATGAAAAGAACTCAAGAAGTTAGACCGCAGGGAGACAAATATCCCTATAAAAAATGGGGTTCAGAGCTAAACAAAGAATTCACAGCTGAGGAAAGCCGAATGGCTGAGAAACACCTAAAGAAATGTTCAACATCTTTAGTCATAAGGGAAATGCAAATCAAAACAACCCTGAGATTTCACCTCACACCAGTGAGAATGGCTAAGATCAAAAACTCAGGTGAAGCAAATGCTGGCGAGGATGTGGAGAAAGAGGAACACTCCTCCATTGTTGGTGGGATTGCAGACTGGTACAACCATTCTGGAAAACAGTCTGGAGGTTCCTCAGAAAATTGGACATTGAACTGCCTGAGGATCCAGCTATACCTCTCTTGGGCACATACCCAAAAGATGCCCCAACATATAAAAAAGACACGTGCTCCACTATGTTCATAGCAGCCTTATTTATAATAGCCAGAAGCTGGAAAGAACCCAGATGCCCTTCAACAGAGGAATGGATACAGAAAATGTGGTACATCTACACAATGGAATATTACTCAGCTATCAAAAACAATGACTTTATGAAATTCGTAGGCAAATGTTTGGAACTGGAAAATATCATCCTGAGTGAGGTAACCCAATCACAGAAAAACACACATGGCATGCACTCATTGATAAGTGGCTATTAGCCCAAATGCTTGAAATACCCTAGATGCCTAGAACAAATGAAACTCAAGATGGATGATCAAAATGTGAATGCTTTACTCCTTCTTTAAAAGGGGAACAAGAATACCCTTGGCAGGGAATAGAGAGGCAAAGGTTAAAACAGACACAGAAGGAACACCCATTCAGAGCCTGCCCCACATGTGGGCCATACATATACAGCCACCCAATTAGACAAGATGGATGAAGCAAAGGAGTGCAGCCCGACAGGTGCCGGATGTAGATCTCTCCTGAGAGACACAGCCAGAATACAGCAAATACAGAGGCAAATGCCAGCAGCAAACCACTGAACTGAGAACGGGGCCCCTGTTGAAGGAATCAGAGAAAGAACTGGAAGAGCTTGAAGGATCTCGAGACCCCTTATGAACAACAATGCCAAGCAACCAGAGCTTCCAGGGACTAAGCCACTACCTAAGGACTATACATGGACTTACCCTGGACTCTGACCTCATAGGTAGCAATGAATATTCTAGTAAGATCACCAGTGGAAGGGGAAGCCCTGGGTCCTGCTAAGACTGAACCCCCAGTGAACGTGATTGTTGGGGGCAGGGCGGCAATGGGGGGAGGATGGGGAGGAGAACACCGGTAAAGAAGAGGAGGGGGGGATTAGGGGGATGTTTACCTGGAAACCGGGAAAGGGAATAACACTCGAAATGTAAATAAGAAACACTCAAGTTAATAAAAAAAAAAGAAATTCAATTTTTAATCTCTTTTTAACTCATGAAAATACAAAAAATACTCAGAGTTGTTTCATTCTCAAGATTTCTTTGACATTACTTCTGACCTTCACTTTTCTATGTGACATCAATATCTTTAAGACTATAGTTATTTTTCACATAGTGGTTTTCTCAACATGTTAATAATAACAAAGAACATAGAGACAGGGAATTCCTAGAACAAGTTTGCTAACTTAACTATGCACCATCTAGAATGGTGTTACATTGAAAGATTATGACAATGAATAAAGGAAAAAATGATCAAGAATTCTCGTTGTATCAAGCCCAAACCTCTACATTCATGACACATATATACAAGAACTTGCACATACATGTCTACGCCTTACAGGGGAACATGCATACAAACATATTATACATACATATAAATATGTAGAAAAGTTACACGACATCCACTTATTAACAAAAGGTTTTATTAACATGTGGAAAAGTATTTCATCTCTATATTATTTGTCTATAAACATTATAATATATTACTATGCATCTACTGATTTTGAACAGCCTTTGTATATTATCTTATACTTAGTATATCAGAAATACAAAATTATGTGTCTTCATAGCCATAGATAGTTACGTGGTCTTTAGGGAGACATGTACTTCTTGGCCTATTTCAGCCTATAAGCTTAGTCTGTAGTGGTTGGCCTATGCTTCCATTACTCCTTCTTCCAAACAATTTTTTTCTTATACCACCATCTTTCTAGTTCTTTCTCTTATATATTTCAGTTTATGTTTTCAAAACACTGTGCATAAAGTGGGTCCAGCCCAATCATCAACATATCGTAAGTGCGATTGTGCTAAACAGTCTGAAGTGTATATGATATCCTATTTACCATCTTACATGTGTAGAAAGTTATGCAGGTAAGTCATAAAAAGGAGAGGAGGACATTTCTACATGTAAATAAGTATTAAAGAAATGCTCCCTGTTTGCCAAGTAAAGATTTTATATTGGTCAATTCTCTTTAATCAATCCACAAGCAGTGGTGAATGTTTATAAGCTTAACACTCATCAAACCAAGCAAGCAAACCTATAATTGAGTGGCTAAGAAGGAAAGAAATGAATGAATACTTAAAGCTTGGAAGATCTAATTTAGCAAAGAGAATAATAATCTCTGTATGGGTTATCATTTAACCAACTCTGGATGTCTATATATTGTTCTTGGTTTGCTGTATAACTGAAATATTTTTGTCTATTTAATACAAACATATACAAGATTGTGTTTTAATGATGTCTAAAGAAGAACTGTTATATTGTACTAAAATCAGGAGAAAAGTTAATGGTCAGTCAATTATTACATGGTTTGCATTTCTTTTTTTTTTTTTATTAACTTGAGTATTTCTTATATACATTTCGAGTGTTATTCCCTTTCCCGGTTTCCGGGCAAACATCCCCCTCCCCCCTCCCCTTCCTTATGGGTGTTCCCCTCCCAACCCTCCCCCCATTGCCGCCCTCCCCCCATAGACTAGTTCACTGGGGGTTCAGTCTTAGCAGGACCCAGGGCTTCCCCTTCCACTGGTGCTCTTACTAGGATATTCATTGCTACCTATGGGGTCAGAGTCCAGGGTCAGTCCATGTATAGTCTTTAGGTAGTGGCTTAGTCCCTGGAAGCTCTGATTGCTTGGCATTGTTGTACTTTTGGGGTCTCGAGACCCTTCAAGCTCTTCCAGTTCTTTCTCTGATTCCTTCAATAGGGGACCTATTCTCAGTTCAGTGGTTTGCTGCTGGCATTCACCTCTGTATTTGCTGTATTCTGGCTGTGTCTCTCAGGAGAGATCTACATCCGGCTCCTGTCGGTCTGCACTTCTTTGCTTCATCCATCTTGTCTAATTGGGTGGCTGTATATGTATGGGCCACATGTGGGGCAGGCTCTGAATGGGTGTTCCTTCAGTCTCTGTTTTAATCTTTGCCTCTCCCTTCCCTGCCAAGGGTATTCTTTTTCCTCATTTAAAGAAGGAGTGAAGCATTCACATTTTGATCATCCATTTTGAGTTTCGTTTGTTCTAGGGATCTAGGGTAATTCAAGCATTTGGGCTAATAGCCACTTATCAATGAGTGCATACCATGTATGTCTTTCTGTGATTGGGTTAGCTCACTCAGGATGATATTTTCCAGTTCCAACCATTTGCCTACGAATTTCATAAACTCGTTGTTTTTGATAGCTGAGTAATATTCCATTGTGTAGATGTACCACATTTTCTGTATCCATTCCTCTGTTGAAGGGCATCTGGGTTCTTTCCAGTTTCTGGCTATTATAAATAAGGCTGCGATGAACATAGTGGAGCACGTGTCTCTTTTATATGTTGAGGCATCTTTTGGGTATATGCCCAAGAGAGGTATAGCTGGATCCTCAGGCAGTTCAATATCCAATTTTCTGAGGAACCTCCAGACTGATTTCCAGAATGGTTTTACCAGTCTGCAATCCCACCAACAATGGAGGAGTGTTCCTCTTTCTCCACATCCTCGCCAGCATCTGCTGTCACCTGAGTTTTTGATCTTAGCCATTCTCACTGGTGTGAGGTGAAATCTCAGGGTTGTTTTGATTTGCATTTCCCTTATGACTAAAGATGTTGAACATTTCTTTAGGTGTTTCTCGGCCATTCGGCATTCCTCAGCTGTGAATTCTTTGTTTAGCTCTGAACCCCATTTTTTAATAGGGTTATTTGTTTCCCTGCGGTCTAACTTCTTGAGTTCTTTGTATATTTTGGATATAAGGCCTCTATCTGTTGTAGGATTGGTAAAGATCTTTTCCCAATCTGTTGGTTGCCGTTTTGTCCTAACCACAGTGTCCTTTGCCTTACAGAAGCTTTGCAGTTTTCTGAGATCCCATTTGTCGATTCTTGATCTTAGAGCATAAGCCATTGGTGTTTTGTTCAGGAAATTTTTTCCAGTGCCCATGTGTTCCAGATGCTTCCCTAGTTTTTCTTCTATTAGTTTGAGTGTGTCTGGTTTGATGTGGAGGTCCTTGATCCACTTGGACTTAAGCTTTGTACAGGGTGATAAGCATGGATCGATCTGCATTCTTCTACATGTTGACCTCCAGTTGAACCAGCACCATTTGCTGAAAATGCTATCTTTTTTCCATTGGATGGTTTTGGCTCCTTTGTCAAAAATCAAGTGACCATAGGTGTGTGGGTTCATTTCTGGGTCTTCAATTCTATTCCATTAGTCTATCTGTCTGTCTCTGTACCAATACCATGCAGTTTTTATCACTATTGCTCTGTAATACTGCTTGAGTTCAGGGATAGTGATTCCCCCTGAAGTCCTTTTATTGTTGAGGATAGCTTTAGCTATCCTGGGTTTTTTGTTATTCCAGATGAATTTGCAAATTATTCTGTCTAACTCTTTGAAGAATTGGATTGGTATTTTGATGGGGATTGCATTGAATCTGTAGATTGCTTTTGGTAAAATGGCCATTTTTACTATATTAATCCTGCCAATCCATGAGCATGGGAGATCTTTCCATCTTCTGAGGTCTTCTTCAATTTCTTTCCTCAGTGTCTTGAAGTTCTTATTGTACAGATCTTTTACTTGCTTGGTTAAAGTCACACTGAGGTACTTTATATTATTTGGGTCTATTATGAAGGGTGTTGTTTCCCTAATTTCTTTCTCGGCTTGTTTCTCTTTTGTATAGAGGAAGGCAACTGATTTATTTGAGTTAATTTTATACCCAGCCACTTTGCTGAAGTTGTTTATCAGCTTTAGTAGTTCTCTGGTGGAACTTTTGGGATCACTTACATATACTATCATGTCATCTGCAAATAGTGATATTTTGACCTCTTCTTTTCCGATCTCTATCCCCTTGATCTCCTTTTGTTGTCTGATTGCTCTGGCTAGGACTTCAAGAACTATATTGAATAAGTAGGGAGAGAGTGGGCAGCCTTGTCTAGTCCCTGATTTTACTGGGATTGCTTCAAGTTTCTCTCCATTTAGTTTAATGTTAGCAACTGGTTTGCTGTATATGGCTTTTACTATGTTTAGGTATACCTTGAATTCCTATTCTTTCCAGGACTTTTATCATGAAGGGGTGTTGAATTTTGTCAAATGCTTTCTCAGCATCTAATGAAATGATCATGTGGTTCTGTTCTTTCAGTTTGTTTATATAATGGATCACGTTGATGGTTTTCCGTATATTAAACCATCCCTGCATGCCTGGGATTAAGCCTACTTGATCATGGTGGATGATTGTTTTGATGTGCTCTTGAATTCGGTTTGCCAGAATTTTATTGAGTATTTTTGCGTCGATATTCATAAGGGAAATTGGTCTGAAGTTCTCTTTCTTTGTTGTGTCTTTGTGTGGTTTAGGTATAAGAGTAATTGTGGCATCGTAGAAGGAATTCGGTAGGGCTCCATCTGTTTCAATTTTGTGGAACATTTTGGATAATATTGGTATGAGGTCTTCTATGAAGGTTTGATAGAATTCTGCACTAAACCCGTCTGGACCTGGGCTCTTTTTGGTTGGGAGACCTTTAATGACTGCTTCTATTTCCTTAGGAGTTATGGGGTTGTTTAACTGGTTTATCTGTTCCTGATTTAACTTCGATACCTGGTATCTGTCTAGGAAATTGTCCATTTCCTGAAGATTTTCAAATTTTGTTGAATATAGGTTTTTATAGTAAGATCTGATGATTTTTTGAATTTCCTCTGAATCTGTAGTTATGTCTCCCTTTTCATTTCTGATTTTGTTAATTTGGACGCACTCTCTGTGTCCTCTCGTTAGTCTGGCTAAGGGTTTATCTATCTTGTTGATTTTCTCAAAGAACCAACTTTTGGTTCTGTTGATTCTTTCTATGGTCCTTTTTGTTTCTACTTGGTTGATTTCAGCTCTGAGTTTGATTATTTCCTGCCTTCTACTCCTCCTGGGTGTATTTGCTTCTTTTTGTTCTAGAGCTTTTAGGTGTGCTGTCAAGCTGCTGACATATGCTCTTTCCTGTTTCTTTCTGCAGGCACTCAGCGCTATGAGTTTTCCTCTTAGCACAGCTTTCATTGTGTCCCATAAGTTTGAGTATGTTGTATCTTCATTTTCATTAAATTCTAAAAAGTTTTTAATTTCTTTCTTTATTTCTTCCTTGACCAGGTTATCATTGAGTAGAGCATTGTTCAATTTCCACGTATATGTGGGCATTCTTCCCTTATTGTTATTGAAGACCAGTTTTAGGCCGTGGTGGTCCGATAGCACGCATGGGATTATTTCTATCTTTCTGTACCTGTTGAGGCCCGTTTTTTGACCAATTATATGGTCAATTTTGGAGAAAGTACCATGAGGAGCTGAGAAGAAGGTATATCCTTTTGCTTTAGGATAGAATGTTCTATAAATATCCGTTAAGTCCATTTGGCTCATGACTTCTCTTAGTCTGTCTACATCACTGTTTAATTTCTGTTTCCATGATCTGTCCATTGATGAGAGTGGGGTGTTGAAATCTCCCACTATTATTGTGTGAGGTGCAATGTGTGTTTTGAGCTTTAGTAAGGTTTCTTTTACGTATGTAGGTGCCCTTGTATTTGGGGCATAGATATTTAGGATTGAGAGTTCATCTTGGTGGATTTTTCCTTTGATGAATATGAAGTGTCCTTCCTTATCTTTTTTGATGACTTTTAGTTGGAAATTAATTTTATTTGATATTAGAATGGCTACTCCAGCTTGCTTCTTCTGACCATTTGCTTGGAAAGTTGTTTTCCAGCCTTTCACTCTGAGGTAGTGTCTGTCTTTGTCTCTGAGGTGTGTTTCCTGTAGGCAGCAGAATGCAGGGTCCTCGTTGCGTATCCAGTTTGTTAATCTATGTCTTTTTATTGGGGAGTTGAGGCCATTGATATTGAGAGATATTAAGGAATAGTGATTATTGTTTCCCTTTATATTCATATTTGAATGTGAGGTTATGTTTGTGTGCTTTCATTCTCTTTGTTTTGTTGCCAAGACGATTAGTTTCTTGCTTCTTCTAGGGTATAGCTTGCCTCCTTATGTTGGGCTTTACCATTTATTATCCTTTGTAGTGCTGGATTTGTAGAAAGATACTGTGTAAATTTGGTTTTGTCATGGAATATCTTGGTTTCTCCATCAATGTTAATTGAGAGTTTTGCTGGATACAGTAACCTGGGCTGGCATTTGTGTTCTCTTAGGGTCTGTATAACATCAGTCCAGGATCTTCTGGCCTTCATAGTTTCTGGCGAGAAGTCTGGTGTGATTCTGATAGGTCTCCCTTTATATGTTACTTGACCTTATTCCCTTACTGCTTTTAATATTCTTTCTTTATTTTGTGCGTTTGGTGTTTTGACAATTATGTGACGGGAGGTGTTTCTTTTCTGGTCCAATCTATTTGGAGTTCTGTAGGCTTCTTGTATGTCTATGGGTATCTCTTTTTTTAGGTTAGTGAAGTTTTCTTCTATGATTTTGTTGAAGATATTTACTGGTCCTTTGAGCTGGGAGTCTTCACTCTCTTCTATACCTATTATCCTTAGGTTTGATCTTCTCATTGAGTCCTGGATTTCCTGTATGTTTTGGACCAGTAGCTTTTTCCGCTTTACATTATCTTTGACAGTTGAGTCAATGATTTCTATGGAATCTTCTGCTCCTGAGATTCTCTCTTCCATCTCTTGTATTCTGTTGGTGAAGCTTGTATCTACAGCTCCTTGTCTCTTCTTTTGGTTTTCTATATCCAGGGTTTTTTCCATGTGTTCTTTCTTGATTGCTTCTATTTCCATTTTTAATTCCTTCAACTGTTTGTTTGTGTTTTCCTGGAATTCTTTCAGGGATTTTTGCGATTCCTCTCTGTAGGCTTTTACTTGTTTATTAATGTTTTCCTGTGCTTCCCTAAGTGTGTTCATGTCTTTCTTGAAGTCCTCCAGCATCATGATCAAATATGATTTTGAAACTAGATCTTGCTTTTCTGGTGTGTTTGGATATTCCGTGTTTGCATTGGTGGGAGAATTGGGCTCCGATGATGCCATGTAGTCTTGGTTTCTGTTGCTTGGGTTCCTGCGCTTGCCTCTCACCATCAGATTATCTCTAGTATTACTTTGTTCTGCTATTTCTGACAGTGGCTAGACTGTCCTATACGCCTGTGTGTCAGGAGTGCTGTAGACCTGTTTTCCTCTCTTTCAGTCAGTTATGGAGACAGAGTGTTCTGCTTTCGGGCGTGTAGTTTTTCCTCTCTACAGGTCTTCAGCTGTTCCTGTGGGCCTGTGTCTTGAGTTCACCAGGCAGCTTTCTTGCAGCAGAAAATTTGGTCTTACCTGTGGTCCTGAGGCTCAAGTTCGCTCATGGGGTGCTGCCCACGGGCTCTCTGCAGCGGCAGCAATCAGGAAGACCTGTGCCGCCCCTTCCGGGAGCTTCAGTGCACCAGGGTTCCAGATGGTCTTTGGCTTTTTCCTCTGGCGTCCGAGATGTGTGTGCAGGGAGCAGTCTCTTCTGGTTTCCCAGGCTTGTCTGCCTCTCTGAAGGTTTAGCTCTCCCTCCCATGGGATTTGGGTGCAGAGAACTGTTTATCCGGTCTGTTTCTTTCAGGTTCCGGTGGTGTCTCAGGCGCAGGGGTCCTGCTGCTCCTGGGCCCTCCCCCACGGGAGCCCAGAGGCCTTATACAGTTTCCTCTTGGGCCAGGGATCTGGGCAGGGGTGAGCAGTGTTGGTGGTCTCTTCTGCTCTGCAGCCTCAGGAGTGCCCACCTGACCAGGCGGTTGGGTCTCTCTCTCACCGGGTCTGGGAGCAGAGAGCTGCTGCGGGCCGGGATCCGCGGGTGTGGGACTTCTGCTAAACACAGAACGTGCCCGGTCCTAGAGAAATTCTGCTTCCGTGTGTCCCAAGCTCACCAGGCAGCTTTCGTGCAGCAGAAATTTTGGTCTTACCTGTGGTCCCGAGGCTCAGGTTCGCTCGTGGGGTGCTGCCCAGGGGCTCTCTGCAGCGGCAGCAACCAGGAAGACCTGATGGTTTGCATTTCTAAAATATAAAAGGACCTTGCATCTAGAAGAAACCAGAAAGGAACAGATAATGCAAAGAAGAAATTAAATATATAAAGAGTATGATATATTACTTATATAATTAATATTTTCATATATAATATTTGCATATGTGCAAATATTAAACAAACAGAAAACACAGGATTAAAAAGAAAAAAATTGGCAAAAAATGAGGATGAATTTAGTTTCCAGAAAACAGAGATGTTATGTCAAATAGATTTGAGCTGTCATTAAGATCTGATTAAAATAGTAATATTCCCAATATTATACAATAAAACATTTATGCTACAGTTTGTAACACAAAGTCAGTATTTCAAAATGGAGTTTTTGCATTTTTTGTCATTTATTATTTAGAAATAGAATTCCAAAGCATTTAAACATCTTTTAAAATTAGGACAGAAATTGTACATTGAAACGTGTGGGCTATATTATCAATCATTTGAAGTTAAAGAATAGAACATGCACTCTAGAAAGAATGTGTTGTGATTTTAGAGGCCTTGGGGAATAATGCTGTTATTTCAGAATGCACAAAACCCAACAGTAAGATCCTGGTGCAAAAAATATTAAAGCATAATGGGTAGGATAACGGAAATTTCTAGAATGTTCATTGTGGAAATGAGTGGCCTGAGGCTTTGGCAGTGGAATTAATCAAACATGTACATCCACTATTTTTGTCCTGTAAACCAGTATTTAACCTCCTCAAGAGAAAGTCATGAATTCTGAAATGAGACACAGAATAGAACAATTGGAGCTCTTGCTTTGAAAATATTTATTCTGAAAATGTTTTCCTTAGCTAATAGAGTAATTGTATTATGATTTGGCACTAGTTAAAAAATCACAGACTCAAAGATAACTACTCTACTAAAGGTTTCTCATATAAGCAAAAGTACTCTTCAAAATTGAAATATTGCTCATAATTATTTACAAGAGGATTGCTTTAAATTTCCACTGCTTATAATAGGACTTCATCAGATCTTTATGAAAGTTTTTTTGGGTTGTCATAGTCAGAAAAGGGTGGGCTCATAAAGGTTTGCTTTTCTAGTTTTAGTTTTTTCTATGGAAGAGCTTCTCAACTGGATACTTTAAAATTTCTGACAACTTAACTGATATATACACATTTTTATTTAATAGTGTATTTAATTTAGAAATACTTTAATGTTTGATTTGAAAATTATGAAGGTCTCAATGAAAAGAAAATTTTTCCCATTCTACTGCAACATTTACTTCCTGTTTTGAACAGATTCATTATATAATCCTTTCAGGTTAATATGAAAAATTAAAAATTATTTTATGTTTCTGCTCTATTCATATAAGGTATGTATGTGACCCTTCATTATGAATAATTTAATAAAAGGTTTATATATTATAATAAAATTTCAATTATTTTACAGAATTCTATAGATTGAATTAATTCAAATACAAATTTTGTCCCTAAAACCATTGAGGGCTGGAAGCTCAACACGGTAGCAAAGGCAGGATTAGACTCTGATGAGTATTCTCTACAGATTTTGTTTTCAAGTACTGTGTTATCTATGTTCCCAAGTTCAATGATCTAGCTATACTATAAGATATTGATGTTACTTTAGAAAAGAACATGTTATGCTTAAATTTTATCTTATCACTATAGTAAGTTTGGGGATGGTGACAGTACTTTTTTGAATAAATCCCACTGGAAGAAGATAACTGCATCTATATCATTTCTATGCTCATCAAAGGTCCAGGTCAGAGCTATCTATTGCCTGGCTACAACACATTGGCAACTGGTGTCAACATGTAAGGAAAACTGGAAAAGTTTTATATTCCAGTTTTCTGTATCACTAAGATGTAGACATAAATAAATTACATATGGAGAAATATCAATGTGGATGGCACATCCAGGTAGAAGACAAAAGTCACAGAGTTATAGGTGTTTGTCAACATTGAAGAGTACCTTTATGTTTCTTTAATGTGCATTATATTTTAATAAAGTTTCTATTATGGTACATTTTTAAAATAGTAGGTATGATGACAAACATAGGTGAATACAACTTCCTTGTAAAACTGACTTTAAAAATAAAAGTTACCCACTGCTTTCTACAGTGATAAGGGAGTAACCTATCCTTCTTTTATTTGATCTAACTCTGATTTTATAAAATGGAAACCATTCCTGACACATGACTGAATTGGTCAAGTGTCTGAACTTAGATAAGTCATGGGCACTAGGGGAAATTGTACTACTATTACTTGACTGACAGAAGAGGATAATAATATAATTGTTAATTACAATTTTGTATAAATACAGACCTGAGCATTGATCAAATTTCTTTATAAAAAAACTTCACAAACTGGTCTCATAGCACTCTGTACACAAATCTTCTGTGGAAGAATGCCGGATATTCCTGAGAGCTCAGGGGAGACCAAAACTACTGCTCACACGCCTGGCTCACAAAGAACCCACTAAGTGCCCTCTGGAAACAGAAAGCTAGGAGCAGTCAGGGGCAGGACCCTTCTGGTTTCTGCCTGCACACAGAGGTTAAAGTGAATCTCCAGGAGACACACCTGAGAACAGAGGTAAGACCGATTCTTCTGTTCTGAGAGACCCACCTGGGGGTCACAGGACATGCAAAACCAGGAGCAGTCTGGGTTAGAATGCTTCAGGTTTCTGCCTGAGTCCAGAGTTGAACCTGTCCAATAGCTTTTTATTCCCAGATCCTGCTGTAAGAAAACAAGTCTATAGGAGTGCTGACAGGAGGCTTAAACCATTGTCCGAGATAGCAAGGGAAGCTAACTCCAGAGACAACCAAATAGCAAGAGGTAATCACAGGAAACTAAGCAACAGAAACAAAGACTACTTGGCATCATCAGAGACCAGTCCTCCAACCAAAGCAAATACTGGATATCTAAGCATATCAGAAAGATTTGGATTTAAAATCCCATCTCATGATTGTGATAGATGACTTTAAGAAGGACAAAAATAACTCCCTTAAAGAAACACAGGTAAACAAGGAACATACTTAAAGAGGAAACACAAACACACACAAAAAAGTTACTTAACGTTTTACAGGAAAACACAAAGAGGTGAACGAATTAAACAAAAACATCCAGGATATAAAAATGGAATAGAAACAATAAATAAATCACAAAGAGTGACAACAATGAAGATAGATAATCTAGGGAAGAGATAAGGAATCATAGACACGACCATCCCCAACAGAATACAAGAGATAGCAAAATCTCAGGGGCAGAAGACAACATAGAAAACAATGACAAAACTGTCAAAGAAAATGCAAAACACACACACACACACACACACACACACACACACACACACACAAGCTCCTAACCCAAAACATCCAGGATATCCAGGATATAAGAAGAAGGTCAAAACTAAAAATAATTAGTATAGAAGAGAGCAAACACTTCCAACTTAAAGGGCCTGTAAATATCTTCAGCAAAATTGTAGAAGAAAACTTTTCTGTCCTAAAGAAAGAGATGCCGATAATCATGCAAGAAGCCTACAGAACTCCAAATACATTGGACCAGAAAAGAAATTCCTCCCATCACATAATAGTCAAAACACCAAATGCATAAAACAAAGAAAGAATATTAAAAGCAGTAAGGGGGAAAGGTCAAGTAACAAGTAAAGGCAGACTTATCAGGATTACACAAGACTTCTCACCAGAGACTAGGAAAGTCAAAAAGATCCTGGGTAGATGTCATACAGACACTAAGAGAGAACAAATGCCAGCCCAGGCTAATATATCGAGCAAAACTCTCAGCACAGATGGTGAAACCAAGATTTTCAGTGACCAAACCAAATTTGCACAATACCCTTCCACAAAAACAGTCCTACAAAAGATAAAAATTGAAAACTACAAAACAAGAAGGAAAACTACAACCTAGAAAAAGAAAGTATTCGTCTTGCAACAAATTGAAAAGAAGAGAGCCACACAAACATAATTCCACCTCTAACAAGAAAAATAATGAGAAAAAAAAATCATTATTCTTTAATATCTCTTAACATAAATGGACTCAATTCCCCAATAAAAGACATAGACTGGGGCTGGGGATTTAGCTCAGTGGTAGAGCGCTTACCTAGAAAGCGAAAGGCCCTGGGTTCGGTCCCCAGCTCTGAAAAAAAGAACCAAAAAAAAAAAAAAAGACATAGACTGACAGGCTAGATATGTAAAGTGGACCCAGCATTTTGCTGCATTCAGGGAACACACCTCAATGACAAAGACAGACATTACCTCAGAGCAAAAGACTGAAAAGACTTTTTCCAGGCAAATGGTTCCAAGAAACAAGCTGAGGTAGCCATCCTAATAGCAAATAAAATCAACTTTTAACCAAAAGTTATCAAAAAAAGAGAAGCAAGGACAATACATATTCACCAAAGGAATAATGTACTAGGATGAACTCTCAATCCTAAATGTCTATGCTCCTAATGCAAGGGAATAAACATTCATAAAAGAAATCTTACTAATCTCAAAGCAATCATTACTCCTTGCACAAAAATAGTGGGAGATTTCAACACCTCACTCTCATCAGTGGACCGATTGTGGAAACAGAAATTAAACTGAGACAGAGAAACTTACAGAAGGTATGATTCAAATGGATTTAACAGATATTTATAGAACATTTCATCCTAAAACAAAATGATATACCTTCTTCTCAGTACCTCATGGTTCTTTCTCCAAAATTGACCATATAATCAGTCACAAAACAGGCCTCAACAGATACAAGAATATTGAAATAAGCCCATAGACCAAGGCTTGTGTTCAATAACAAAAAAAAAATAACATAAAGCCCACATATACGTGGAAGTTGGACAATGCTGTACTCAAAAATAACTTGATCAAGGAAGAAATAAAGAAAGAAATTAAGGACTTTTTAGAATTTAATGACAATGAAGGCACAATATACCCAAATTTATGGGACACAATGAAAGCAGTAAGAGGAAAACTCATAACTCTGAGTGCCTCCAAAAAGTAACTTAGCAGCTTGACAGAAAATCTAAAAGCTCTAGAACAAAAAGAAACAAATACACCCAAGAGGAGTAGACAGCAGGAAATAACGAAACCCAGGGCTGAAATTAACTAAGTAGAAACAAAAATAACTATTCAGAATCAACAACTTGAGAAGTGAATCCTTTGAGAAAATCAACAAGATAGATAAACCTTTAGACAGATTAACCAGAAGTTACAGAGCTTGTATCCAAATTAACATCAGAAATGAAATGAGAAACATAACAACAGAATCTGAGGAAATTCAAAAATATCATCTATCCTACTACAAAATCCTATATTCAACAAAACTGGAAAACATTGATGAAATTTACAATTTTCTATACACATACCAGGTACCGAAGTTTAATCAGAATCAGAAAAAAACATATAAACACTCCCATAACTACTAAAGAAAAAAGAAAAGAAGTTATTAGAAGTCTCCCAACAAAAAATAGCCCAGGACCAGATGTGTTTAGTACAGAATTCTATCAGATTTGCATAAAAGACATCATACCAATACTGTCCAAACCATTCCACAAAATAGAAACAGAAGAAAACCTGCAAAATTTCTTCAATAAATCCACAATTACTTTTATATCTAAGCTACACAAAGACAGAACAAAGAAAGAGTTCAGTCAAATTTCCCTTATGAATAAATGATAGAAAATACTCAATAAAATTCTTGCAAACTGAATAAAAGAACACATCAAAATGATCATCCATTATAATCAAATAGGCATTATCCCAGGGATGCAGGGACGGTTGTATATACAGAAATCCATTAAGGTAATCCACTATGTAAACAAACTCAAAGAAAAATCACATGATCCTGTGATTAGATGCTGAGAAAGCTTTTGACAAAATTCAACACCCCTTCTTGTTAAAAGTCTTGGCCAGATCAGGATTTCAAGACTTATTCCTAAACATAGTAAAACCAATAAACAGCAAACCAGTACACATCATCAAACTAAATACAGAAAAAACTTGAAGCCATCCCACTAAAATCAGGGACTAGACAAGGCTGCCCACTATCTCCCTACCAGTTCAACTTAGTGCTCAAGTTTCTAGCCAGAGCAAGAAGACAACAAGAGAAGGTCAAGGGGAAACAAATTGGAAAGGAAGAAATCAAAATCTCAATATTTGCAGATGATAGGATAGTATAATTAAGTGACCCTAAAAGTTCCACCAGAGAACAACTAAGCCTGATAAACAACTTTAGCAAAGTGGCTGGATATAAAACTAACTAAAAAAAAAAATCAGTATTCTTCCTCTACTCAAAGGATAAACAGGCTGAGAACGGAATTAGGGAAACAACACCTTTCACAGTAGTCACAAATAGCATAAAATTCCTAGGTGTGACTCTAACCAAACAAGTGAAAAATCTGTATAACAAGAACTTCAAGTCTCTGAAGAAAAAAAATGAAGAAGATCTCAGAAAACAGAAAGATATTCCATGATCATGGATTGGCAGGATTTCTATAGTAAAAATGGCCATTTTGCCAAAAAAACTACAGATTCAATGCAATTCCCATAAAAATTCAAACTAAATTACTCATAGAGTTAGAAAGAGCAATTTGCAAATTCATCTGGAATAACAAAAATCCCAGGATAGTAAAAACTATGATCAACACTAAAATGACTTTTGAGGGAATCCCCATCCGTTACCTCAAGCTGTATTATAGAGCAATATTAATAAAAAATGTATGGTATTGGTAAAGAGACAGGCAGGTAAAAAAAATGGAAAAGAATTAAAGACCCAGAAATGAACTGACACACCAATGGTCACTTGATCTGTGACAAAGAAGGTAAAACCATACAGTGGAAAAAAGATATTTTCAACCAATGATATTGGTTCAACTGGAGGTCAGCAAGTAGAAGAATGCAAAGCAAACCATTTTTATTTCCCTGTACAAACCAAAGTCCAAGAGGATTAAGGACCTCCACATAAAACCAGATACACTCAAAGTAATAGAAGAAAATGTGGGGAAGAGCCTTGAACACATGGCTACTTGGGAAAATTTCCTGGACAGAACCCTAATGGCTTACGGTCTAACATCAAGAATCGACAAATGGGATCTCATGAAATTGCAAAGCTTCTATAAGGCAAAGGACACTGACATTAGGACAACATGGTAACTAACAGATTGGAAAAAGATCTTTACCAATCCTTCATATTATAGAGGGCCAATATTCAATATATACAATGAAATCAAGAAGGTAGACTCCAGAGAATCCAATAACCCTATTTAAATATGGAGTACAGAGGTAAATTAACAATTTCCAGCTGAGGAATATCAAATGGCTGAGAAGTATATAAAGCAATGTTCAGCATCTGTAGTCATCAGGGAAATGCAAATCAAAACAATCCTGAGATTCTACCTCACACCAGTCAGAATGGCTAAGCTCAAAACCTCAGGATAAAACAGATGCTGGCAAGGATGTGGAGAAAGAAACCACTCCTCTGTTGTTGGTGGGATTGTAAGCTGGTACAACCACTGTAGAAATCACTCTGGAAGTTCCTCAGAAAATTGTATATAGTACTAATTGAGGACCCAGCTATATTACTTCTGGGCATATACCCAAATGATGTTCCAATGTATAACAAGGGCACATTCTCCATTATGTTCATAGCAATCCTAGTTATAATAGCCAGACGTTGGAAAGAAGCAAGACGCCCTTCAACAGAGGAATGGATACAGCAAATGTGGTACGTTTATACAATGGTATACTATTCAACTATCAAAAACACCGATTTCATGAAATTCATAGGCAAATGGGTGGAACTAGAAAAGATATCCTGAGAAAAGTAAACAAATCACAAAAAAAAAAACCACACATGATATGTAGTCACTGATAAGGGGATATTAGTCCAAAATCTCAAACTATCCAAGATACAATTGACAGACCACATAAAGCTCAAGAAGGAAATGAAAGTGCTGATGCTTCAGTCCTTCCTGAAATGTGGAATAAAAATATTCACAGCAGGAGATATGGAGACAAAGTTTGGAGCAGAGACTGAAGGAATGCCATTTGGTGCCTGCCCCACCTGGGGACCTAGCCCATATATCTACAGCCACCAAACCTAGAAAAAGTTGATGAAGCTAAGAGATTTATGGTGAAAGGAGTTTGATATAGCTGTCTCCTGAGAGGTTCAACCAGAACATGAGAAATACAAAGGCGAATGCTAGCATCAAATTATTGAACCATGAATGGTGTCCCAATGGGTGGAGTTAGAAAAGGGACTTAAGGAGCTGAAGAGGTTTGCAATCCCATAAGAACAACAAAACCAACCAACCAGATCTCCCAGGGACTAAACCACTACCCAAAGACTATATATGAACAGACCCATAGCTCCAACTGCATATGTAGCAGTGGATGGCTTTGTTGGGCACCAATGGGAGGAGAGACCCTTGGTCTTGCCAAGGCTGGACCGACCAGTATAGGGAAATGTCATGGTGGGAGGTGGAGGTGCTTGGGGAGAGGTAACACCCTCACAGAAGAAGGGCTAGGGGGGAAGAAATAGGCTTATCGATGGGAAATCAAGAAAGGGAATAACATTTGAAATGTAAATAAAAAATATCCAATAAAAATTAATAAAAAACCCTAATGAAGTAGACACTAATTAACATAAAAGTCTGTGATTGGATATAGTGAGATGTTGGAATATTCAGAGCAAAGAGTCTTTATTAAACTCTTCCCCTCAAAGCAAGCAGTTTTATAAGGAAAACCGCTTATAAACTTATAAACTCCAAAGTTGGTGGTGACTCCAAGGGAAAATGTCATCCAGAATTCTCAGGAATGATAACCCTTTGAAGAAGATTTGTACAATTTAAAAGTGGCAACAGTCTAAGAACTGAGCAGGGAAAGTAGATACAAATTCCCACTCATAATCATAAAACTAGTTGTAATTGATCTTCTTTGGAGTGTCACCAAATAAATGATCCACACTTTAGGTCAGACTTGATGACAATGAATAGTTGCCCAAACACAAAATGGACTGCAGGTTTCTTCTTTCTTTCTTTCTTTCTTTCTTTCTTTCTTTCTTTCTTTCTTTCTTTCTTTCTTTCTTCCTTCCTTCCTTCCTTCCTTCCTTCCTTCCTTCCGTGTGTGTGTGTGTGTGTGTGTGTGTGTATGTGTGTGTTTGTGTGTGTGTGTATGTGTGTGTGTGTTTGTGTGTGGTTTGCTTTGTTTTGCTTTCATTCAAAAATCAAGAATGTATATGAGTGGGCAGGGTGTTAGGAAAACTATGTTAGAAGTTGGGCAATGTTAAAGAATGTGATGAGAATATAGTTTAAGAAAAAATAAATGAAAACTTATCCAGTAAATAAGAAAAAATATCAATGGAATTGGAAATAATTATGAGTGAGTGAGGTAAGTCAGAATCAAAAGGGAAACACTGTATGTTTTCTCGAGTATATGAATGACGGCCTTTATGATTCACATATGTGTGTTTCAGTTAGAGAAACAGAAGTTAAGTAGGTAATAAGAGATAGGATGTGGAGGAGCGCAACTTTCAAGGAAGTCATATAACAGTAAAGGACTTTTAAAATGCCCTGAAGAGAGCAAAAACAAATCTTCTCGAAAATGTAGGATTAGCACTGTAGTTGTATCAGGGAAAAGCTGGAAGAGGCTGAGGAGGGCAATCGATAGGAATATCAGCAATCTCAACTAACCCGGAACCATGGCATCTCTCAGACACTGAGCCATCAACCAGGCAGCATACACCAATTTATATGAGGGCTATGATACAGATCCAGCAGAGGACTGCCTGCTCTGACCTCAGTGAGAAACTTGATGCACCATGGAGTCGGGAGGCCTGTCAGGGTGTGTGTGTGTGTGTGTGTGTGTGTGTGTGTGTGTGTGTGTGTGTGTGTGTGTACATCCTCTTGGAGACAGGGTAGGAGGAATGGGAGGAAGCACTGTCAGAGGGCAGAACAGGAGTGGAATAATGGCTAAGCTGTAAAAAAAGATTAAAGACAGTTTTAAAAAAGAATAACTAAAATCAAATATTTATCCTTCATGCATTCTGCAGATATGTAAGAAATAAATACAATAGAATAAAGAGTTCACTCTCTATGATCTGTCTTCATATTATACAAGTCTCTCTTGTTTAATTTTGAGTCAGACACTACTCAAATCTTTATGTAGATATATTGTTCAATTGAAAATAATATGCCTTAGATCTAAAGTTAATAATAACTTATTTTTCAATAATCACACATATGCTTCTTTTATTTTCTCATGGTGGTGACACTGTGTGTGACTCCACATTCATTGATTGAAATGGATTAATGATATATCTCCACACATCATCAAAAACACCATTCTTTTTATGATTAGTGGAAAATTAACAAATATTAACACACTCTCCAAAACATTTTGAAATAAATATTTCTGGCATAATTCTCTCTTTATAACTGTTGCATTATTAAACTTCAATGCATCAGGTGAGCTGAAATTCAAATAAATGCATTGTGTTTGTGCTGTTCATAAACAGTGTGCCTTCATATCTAGTGTTTCTATACCTAATGTTTCTATGCCATGAGATCCAATATTTTGCTCTCAATTCCATTTGATGATTGCCACACCAACTTTGATGTTAGAATTTCCTGTCTTGTTTCTACGTTGCAGCCCTTGTTTATATATTTCTGTTATATTTACTTTGTATTCACATGATGTGGCAAAAAGATAAATTTGGAATTATCATAGATATATGGTTTTTATAGTAATATATTACACCAGAGTGTATATCTAAAAATAATATGTGTACTTTCACTTATGTATCTATTGTGCCTTACTACTACAGATGGAGGAAGTAGGTTAAAAATGAAAGAAAATAGGTTAAAAACTTCCCATTACAGTTTTCTCATATATATACCTGATATTGTATATCACCTGGAAGGCTTTAATATTTCTGACAATAATTGTCTGTCTATCTTCTTTCCTCACACCAAAAAATTTTACTTACCCATCATAACCTCAGGGGAACCTTATTGGAAGACTAGTCAATTTCTTTTACTTAGTAAGCCCAAATGTACATTTTTGTTTTATTTTCCTTCATAGTTCTTTTATAAACTAAATTAACCAAGGTCCTATGGTGTTATTAATTATATATGCTTTTGCTCTTAATCATACAATTACCTGGAAAAGAACTCATTGTCTGATAACCATCAGAACAAAAATGATGTAACACAAAATTGTTATTTGATTGGGACTATAATGTTTTATCTGTAAATTATAGAATCTATTCATACTTGATAAGACAATTTACAGAAATTGCAAAGTATTTGAGCCTCAAAGTTAAGAAACATACACTTTACTATGAGAAAAACATAGCCAAAGAGTTCTGATGAGTTCTTTTGTATTTACAATGCCCATGTCCTGATATATCTAAAACACTTTCTTCCTCCATTGATTCTCATCATACTGAATGGAAGAGACATGATCGACAACTGACCTGATTAGGAAAACATTGTGGCAAACAAGAGATGATTGGATAAAGAATAATGTAGGCAGGAAGGTCCCAAGAGGAATTCTCCAGTAGAGCATATAGATAATTGGTTTATTTAGAGGGAAAATCTGAGTCTGGTTATTTTAACAGTCAGAATCTTTCCTGATAATTTATTGTTATATGTTTGAAATAAAGGTGCAAACTTGTTTTGCCACTGACATTTCCATAACTAAGTTCATATATTACTGAAACACTCACAGGACACTACACTGGATTTTTTTAGTAAAGCTATATTTCTTCTAGCTAGTAAATCCAAATAGATTTCAAAACTTCATTATCTCTACAACAATTGGAAGTGATAATGTATTCTTTGACTATTCTTTATGACTTTTATACCAAGGGGAATTGGTCTGCCTTGATTTTAAAGATTAATAACATGCACCAAGACTACCTATCAGTATGATTGGAAGTCAGTGAACACAGAGATTACTTAAGGGAAGAACACCTGTCTCAGGGTATAATATGCATGTGAGGCAAAAGCATTGCTCAGATATCATATGTAATATAACATCCTTTTATCTGTTATTTCAGAGATAAATACTGATGACATTTGTCTGATGGTCCTGTGGTAAAAGTATCATTTGTATTGTCAATGAGAAAGCCACACTGTATGACACAGATTAATCAGGATTAACATTACCAAGAGGAATGATTTTATTTAATTTCTAGCATGAAATAGCCCTTGAATTTTATAATACTGGAGAGTATGACATACTTCCTCAAATAATAACTTAAGATGTTTGATGCAGTTTTTATCATGCATGATATAAAAGTATGTTTAAAACTGATTACATTGGGTGTGGATGGATGTGGGAACTGTCAGTGAGCACATGTCAGTCTGCTGGTAGAAGTCCAGGTCAAATGGAGGGATTTGATTCTTTTCTTCAAAGGTATGAGTCAAGAGATTGAACTCAGACCATATGCCTTATTAGTAAGCAAAGTTGTCCATTGGTACATTTGATCGAACATACTGTAGAGAAGTTAAATATCAGAGTATTGCCATGTGTAAGGTTTAATATAGATTTGGATTATGACAACAGATGGAAAAAGTGAAGTTTCAAATCTATGGTCACATTTGTGAAGGATTTCTCTAGACAGAGATAATACAGTTAGGAAGAGACATCCTAAACACACATCATATGAACCCATGTAGTAGAGTCAAATTGTAAAAAAGGTTAAAGGTAGTTAATAATTAATTCATTTCCCTTGTTTCTTGTGTATCCATGTGAATTGATAAAATGTTCATCTTAATTATAACATGCATGTTCTTTTGTTGTTGATTAAAAGTATATTTCAAAATAGGGAGAAATGACATATTAGTAGTTTTATTCCATTCGATGTATTGTGAGGTTACACAACAAAATAAAGGTACTTGATTTCAATCTTATCTTTAATCTGAAAAGAACATTAAAATAGAAATCATTAAAATCAATGATGATGCATACTTACATAATATAGAAAAGGTTTTTATCAAATGCTTAAAACATGCCTTTAGAATTTTATGTGACAAAAGATATATATGGTTTTACATATTATTATGGTAACTTTCAGAATTTTAAAGTAATTCACAAAATATTCAAGAAGAATAAAATTTTTAAAAATATTTTATGTAGTTGTCAAACATGCTTTAAAATGAATGCAGTTAATCAAAACAACCCTGAGATTTCACCTCACACCAGTGAGAATGGCTAAGATCAAAAACTCAGGTGACAGCAGATGCTGACGAGGATGTGGAGAAAGAGGAACACTCCTCCATTGTTGGTGGGATTGCAGACTGGTAAAACCATTCTGGAAATCAGTCTTTTGGTTCCTCAGAAAATTGGACATTGAACTGCCTGAGGATCCAGCTATACCTCTCTTGGGCATATACCCAAAATATGCCTCAATATATAAAAGAGACACATGCTCCACTATGTTCATCGCAGCCTTATTTATAATAGCCAGAAACTGGAAAGAACCCAGATGCCCTTCAACAGAGGAATGGATACAGAAAATGTGGTACATCTACACAATGGAATATTACTCAGCTATCAAAAACAACGACTTTATGAAATTCGTAGGCAAATGTTTGGAACTGGAAAATATCATCCTGAGTGAGCTAACCCAATCACAGAAAGACATACATGGTATGCACTCATTGATAAGTGGCTATTAGCCCAAATGCTTGAATTACCCTAGATCCCTAGAACAAACGAAACTCAAGACGGATGATCAAAATGTGAATGCTTCACTCCTTCTTTAAATGAGGAAAAAGAATACCCTTGGCAGGGAAGGGAGAGGCAAAGATTAAAACAGAGACTGAAGGAACACCCATTCAGAGCCTGCCCCACATGTGGCCCATACATTTACAGCCACCCAATTAGACAAGATGGATGAAGCAAAGAAGTGCAGACCGACAGGAGCTGGATGTAGATCGCTCCTGAGAGACACAGCCAGAATACAGCAAATACAGAGGCGAATGCCAGCAGCAAACCACTGAACTGAGAATAGGTCCCCCGTTGAAGGAATCAGAGAAAGAACTGGAAGAGCTTGAAGGGGCTCGAGACCCCAAAAGTACAACAATGTCAAGCAACCAGAGCTTCCAGGGACTAAGCCACTACCTAAAGACTATACATGGACTGACCCTGGACTCTGACCTCATAGGTAGCAATGAATATCCTAGTAAGAGCACCAGTGGAAGGGGAAGCTCTGGGTCCTGCTAAGACTGGACCCCCAGTGAACTAGACTATGGGGGGAGGGCGGCAATGGGGGGAGGGTTGGGAGGGGAACACCCATAAGGAAGGGGAGGGGGGAGGGGGATGTTTGTCCGGAAACGGGAAAGGGAATAACACTTGAAATGTATATAAGAAATACTCAAGTTAATAAAAAAAAAAGAAATTCAATTTTTAATCTCTTTTTAACTCATGAAAATACAAAAAATACTCAGAGTTGTTTCATTCTCAAGATTTCTTTGACATTACTTCTGACCTTCACTTTTCTATGTGACATCAATATCTTTAAGACTATAGTTATTTTTCACATAGTGGTTTTCTCAACATGTTAATAATAACAAAGAACATAGAGACAGGGAATTCCTAGAACAAGTTTGCTAACTTAACTATGCACCATCTAGAATGGTGTTACATTGAAAGATTATGACAATGAATAAAGGAAAAAATGATCAAGAATTCTCGTTGTATCAAGCCCAAACCTCTACATTCATGACACATATATACAAGAACTTGCACATACATGTCTACGCCTTACAGGGGAACATGCATACAAACATATTATACATACATATAAATATGTAGAAAAGTTACACGACATCCACTTATTAACAAAAGGTTTTATTAACATGTGGAAAAGTATTTCATCTCTATATTATTTGTCTATAAACATTATAATATATTACTATGCATCTACTGATTTTGAACAGCCTTTGTATATTATCTTATACTTAGTATATCAGAAATACAAAATTATGTGTCTTCATAGCCATAGATAGTTACGTGGTCTTTAGGGAGACATGTACTTCTTGGCCTATTTCAGCCTATAAGCTTAGTCTGTAGTGGTTGGCCTATGCTTCCATTACTCCTTCTTCCAAACAATTTTTTTCTTATACCACCATCTTTCTAGTTCTTTCTCTTATATATTTCAGTTTATGTTTTCAAAACACTGTGCATAAAGTGGGTCCAGCCCAATCATCAACATATCGTAAGTGCGATTGTGCTAAACAGTCTGAAGTGTATATGATATCCTATTTACCATCTTACATGTGTAGAAAGTTATGCAGGTAAGTCATAAAAAGGAGAGGAGGACATTTCTACATGTAAATAAGTATTAAAGAAATGCTCCCTGTTTGCCAAGTAAAGATTTTATATTGGTCAATTCTCTTTAATCAATCCACAAGCAGTGGTGAATGTTTATAAGCTTAACACTCATCAAACCAAGCAAGCAAACCTATAATTGAGTGGCTAAGAAGGAAAGAAATGAATGAATACTTAAAGCTTGGAAGATCTAATTTAGCAAAGAGAATAATAATCTCTGTATGGGTTATCATTTAACCAACTCTGGATGTCTATATATTGTTCTTGGTTTGCTGTATAACTGAAATATTTTTGTCTATTTAATACAAACATATACAAGATTGTGTTTTAATGATGTCTAAAGAAGAACTGTTATATTGTACTAAAATCAGGAGAAAAGTTAATGGTCAGTCAATTATTACATGGTTTGCATTTCTTTTTTTTTTTTTATTAACTTGAGTATTTCTTATATACATTTCGAGTGTTATTCCCTTTCCCGGTTTCCGGGCAAACATCCCCCTCCCCCCTCCCCTTCCTTATGGGTGTTCCCCTCCCAACCCTCCCCCCATTGCCGCCCTCCCCCCATAGACTAGTTCACTGGGGGTTCAGTCTTAGCAGGACCCAGGGCTTCCCCTTCCACTGGTGCTCTTACTAGGATATTCATTGCTACCTATGGGGTCAGAGTCCAGGGTCAGTCCATGTATAGTCTTTAGGTAGTGGCTTAGTCCCTGGAAGCTCTGATTGCTTGGCATTGTTGTACTTTTGGGGTCTCGAGACCCTTCAAGCTCTTCCAGTTCTTTCTCTGATTCCTTCAATAGGGGACCTATTCTCAGTTCAGTGGTTTGCTGCTGGCATTCACCTCTGTATTTGCTGTATTCTGGCTGTGTCTCTCAGGAGAGATCTACATCCGGCTCCTGTCGGTCTGCACTTCTTTGCTTCATCCATCTTGTCTAATTGGGTGGCTGTATATGTATGGGCCACATGTGGGGCAGGCTCTGAATGGGTGTTCCTTCAGTCTCTGTTTTAATCTTTGCCTCTCCCTTCCCTGCCAAGGGTATTCTTTTTCCTCATTTAAAGAAGGAGTGAAGCATTCACATTTTGATCATCCATTTTGAGTTTCGTTTGTTCTAGGGATCTAGGGTAATTCAAGCATTTGGGCTAATAGCCACTTATCAATGAGTGCATACCATGTATGTCTTTCTGTGATTGGGTTAGCTCACTCAGGATGATATTTTCCAGTTCCAACCATTTGCCTACGAATTTCATAAACTCGTTGTTTTTGATAGCTGAGTAATATTCCATTGTGTAGATGTACCACATTTTCTGTATCCATTCCTCTGTTGAAGGGCATCTGGGTTCTTTCCAGTTTCTGGCTATTATAAATAAGGCTGCGATGAACATAGTGGAGCACGTGTCTCTTTTATATGTTGAGGCATCTTTTGGGTATATGCCCAAGAGAGGTATAGCTGGATCCTCAGGCAGTTCAATATCCAATTTTCTGAGGAACCTCCAGACTGATTTCCAGAATGGTTTTACCAGTCTGCAATCCCACCAACAATGGAGGAGTGTTCCTCTTTCTCCACATCCTCGCCAGCATCTGCTGTCACCTGAGTTTTTGATCTTAGCCATTCTCACTGGTGTGAGGTGAAATCTCAGGGTTGTTTTGATTTGCATTTCCCTTATGACTAAAGATGTTGAACATTTCTTTAGGTGTTTCTCGGCCATTCGGCATTCCTCAGCTGTGAATTCTTTGTTTAGCTCTGAACCCCATTTTTTAATAGGGTTATTTGTTTCCCTGCGGTCTAACTTCTTGAGTTCTTTGTATATTTTGGATATAAGGCCTCTATCTGTTGTAGGATTGGTAAAGATCTTTTCCCAATCTGTTGGTTGCCGTTTTGTCCTAACCACAGTGTCCTTTGCCTTACAGAAGCTTTGCAGTTTTCTGAGATCCCATTTGTCGATTCTTGATCTTAGAGCATAAGCCATTGGTGTTTTGTTCAGGAAATTTTTTCCAGTGCCCATGTGTTCCAGATGCTTCCCTAGTTTTTCTTCTATTAGTTTGAGTGTGTCTGGTTTGATGTGGAGGTCCTTGATCCACTTGGACTTAAGCTTTGTACAGGGTGATAAGCATGGATCGATCTGCATTCTTCTACATGTTGACCTCCAGTTGAACCAGCACCATTTGCTGAAAATGCTATCTTTTTTCCATTGGATGGTTTTGGCTCCTTTGTCAAAAATCAAGTGACCATAGGTGTGTGGGTTCATTTCTGGGTCTTCAATTCTATTCCATTAGTCTATCTGTCTGTCTCTGTACCAATACCATGCAGTTTTTATCACTATTGCTCTGTAATACTGCTTGAGTTCAGGGATAGTGATTCCCCCTGAAGTCCTTTTATTGTTGAGGATAGCTTTAGCTATCCTGGGTTTTTTGTTATTCCAGATGAATTTGCAAATTATTCTGTCTAACTCTTTGAAGAATTGGATTGGTATTTTGATGGGGATTGCATTGAATCTGTAGATTGCTTTTGGTAAAATGGCCATTTTTACTATATTAATCCTGCCAATCCATGAGCATGGGAGATCTTTCCATCTTCTGAGGTCTTCTTCAATTTCTTTCCTCAGTGTCTTGAAGTTCTTATTGTACAGATCTTTTACTTGCTTGGTTAAAGTCACACTGAGGTACTTTATATTATTTGGGTCTATTATGAAGGGTGTTGTTTCCCTAATTTCTTTCTCGGCTTGTTTCTCTTTTGTATAGAGGAAGGCAACTGATTTATTTGAGTTAATTTTATACCCAGCCACTTTGCTGAAGTTGTTTATCAGCTTTAGTAGTTCTCTGGTGGAACTTTTGGGATCACTTACATATACTATCATGTCATCTGCAAATAGTGATATTTTGACCTCTTCTTTTCCGATCTCTATCCCCTTGATCTCCTTTTGTTGTCTGATTGCTCTGGCTAGGACTTCAAGAACTATATTGAATAAGTAGGGAGAGAGTGGGCAGCCTTGTCTAGTCCCTGATTTTACTGGGATTGCTTCAAGTTTCTCTCCATTTAGTTTAATGTTAGCAACTGGTTTGCTGTATATGGCTTTTACTATGTTTAGGTATACCTTGAATTCCTATTCTTTCCAGGACTTTTATCATGAAGGGGTGTTGAATTTTGTCAAATGCTTTCTCAGCATCTAATGAAATGATCATGTGGTTCTGTTCTTTCAGTTTGTTTATATAATGGATCACGTTGATGGTTTTCCGTATATTAAACCATCCCTGCATGCCTGGGATTAAGCCTACTTGATCATGGTGGATGATTGTTTTGATGTGCTCTTGAATTCGGTTTGCCAGAATTTTATTGAGTATTTTTGCGTCGATATTCATAAGGGAAATTGGTCTGAAGTTCTCTTTCTTTGTTGTGTCTTTGTGTGGTTTAGGTATAAGAGTAATTGTGGCATCGTAGAAGGAATTCGGTAGGGCTCCATCTGTTTCAATTTTGTGGAACATTTTGGATAATATTGGTATGAGGTCTTCTATGAAGGTTTGATAGAATTCTGCACTAAACCCGTCTGGACCTGGGCTCTTTTTGGTTGGGAGACCTTTAATGACTGCTTCTATTTCCTTAGGAGTTATGGGGTTGTTTAACTGGTTTATCTGTTCCTGATTTAACTTCGATACCTGGTATCTGTCTAGGAAATTGTCCATTTCCTGAAGATTTTCAAATTTTGTTGAATATAGGTTTTTATAGTAAGATCTGATGATTTTTTGAATTTCCTCTGAATCTGTAGTTATGTCTCCCTTTTCATTTCTGATTTTGTTAATTTGGACGCACTCTCTGTGTCCTCTCGTTAGTCTGGCTAAGGGTTTATCTATCTTGTTGATTTTCTCAAAGAACCAACTTTTGGTTCTGTTGATTCTTTCTATGGTCCTTTTTGTTTCTACTTGGTTGATTTCAGCTCTGAGTTTGATTATTTCCTGCCTTCTACTCCTCCTGGGTGTATTTGCTTCTTTTTGTTCTAGAGCTTTTAGGTGTGCTGTCAAGCTGCTGACATATGCTCTTTCCTGTTTCTTTCTGCAGGCACTCAGCGCTATGAGTTTTCCTCTTAGCACAGCTTTCATTGTGTCCCATAAGTTTGAGTATGTTGTATCTTCATTTTCATTAAATTCTAAAAAGTTTTTAATTTCTTTCTTTATTTCTTCCTTGACCAGGTTATCATTGAGTAGAGCATTGTTCAATTTCCACGTATATGTGGGCATTCTTCCCTTATTGTTATTGAAGACCAGTTTTAGGCCGTGGTGGTCCGATAGCACGCATGGGATTATTTCTATCTTTCTGTACCTGTTGAGGCCCGTTTTTTGACCAATTATATGGTCAATTTTGGAGAAAGTACCATGAGGAGCTGAGAAGAAGGTATATCCTTTTGCTTTAGGATAGAATGTTCTATAAATATCCGTTAAGTCCATTTGGCTCATGACTTCTCTTAGTCTGTCTACATCACTGTTTAATTTCTGTTTCCATGATCTGTCCATTGATGAGAGTGGGGTGTTGAAATCTCCCACTATTATTGTGTGAGGTGCAATGTGTGTTTTGAGCTTTAGTAAGGTTTCTTTTACGTATGTAGGTGCCCTTGTATTTGGGGCATAGATATTTAGGATTGAGAGTTCATCTTGGTGGATTTTTCCTTTGATGAATATGAAGTGTCCTTCCTTATCTTTTTTGATGACTTTTAGTTGGAAATTAATTTTATTTGATATTAGAATGGCTACTCCAGCTTGCTTCTTCTGACCATTTGCTTGGAAAGTTGTTTTCCAGCCTTTCACTCTGAGGTAGTGTCTGTCTTTGTCTCTGAGGTGTGTTTCCTGTAGGCAGCAGAATGCAGGGTCCTCGTTGCGTATCCAGTTTGTTAATCTATGTCTTTTTATTGGGGAGTTGAGGCCATTGATATTGAGAGATATTAAGGAATAGTGATTATTGTTTCCCTTTATATTCATATTTGAATGTGAGGTTATGTTTGTGTGCTTTCATTCTCTTTGTTTTGTTGCCAAGACGATTAGTTTCTTGCTTCTTCTAGGGTATAGCTTGCCTCCTTATGTTGGGCTTTACCATTTATTATCCTTTGTAGTGCTGGATTTGTAGAAAGATACTGTGTAAATTTGGTTTTGTCATGGAATATCTTGGTTTCTCCATCAATGTTAATTGAGAGTTTTGCTGGATACAGTAACCTGGGCTGGCATTTGTGTTCTCTTAGGGTCTGTATAACATCAGTCCAGGATCTTCTGGCCTTCATAGTTTCTGGCGAGAAGTCTGGTGTGATTCTGATAGGTCTCCCTTTATATGTTACTTGACCTTATTCCCTTACTGCTTTTAATATTCTTTCTTTATTTTGTGCGTTTGGTGTTTTGACAATTATGTGACGGGAGGTGTTTCTTTTCTGGTCCAATCTATTTGGAGTTCTGTAGGCTTCTTGTATGTCTATGGGTATCTCTTTTTTTAGGTTAGTGAAGTTTTCTTCTATGATTTTGTTGAAGATATTTACTGGTCCTTTGAGCTGGGAGTCTTCACTCTCTTCTATACCTATTATCCTTAGGTTTGATCTTCTCATTGAGTCCTGGATTTCCTGTATGTTTTGGACCAGTAGCTTTTTCCGCTTTACATTATCTTTGACAGTTGAGTCAATGATTTCTATGGAATCTTCTGCTCCTGAGATTCTCTCTTCCATCTCTTGTATTCTGTTGGTGAAGCTTGTATCTACAGCTCCTTGTCTCTTCTTTTGGTTTTCTATATCCAGGGTTTTTTCCATGTGTTCTTTCTTGATTGCTTCTATTTCCATTTTTAATTCCTTCAACTGTTTGTTTGTGTTTTCCTGGAATTCTTTCAGGGATTTTTGCGATTCCTCTCTGTAGGCTTTTACTTGTTTATTAATGTTTTCCTGTGCTTCCCTAAGTGTGTTCATGTCTTTCTTGAAGTCCTCCAGCATCATGATCAAATATGATTTTGAAACTAGATCTTGCTTTTCTGGTGTGTTTGGATATTCCGTGTTTGCATTGGTGGGAGAATTGGGCTCCGATGATGCCATGTAGTCTTGGTTTCTGTTGCTTGGGTTCCTGCGCTTGCCTCTCACCATCAGATTATCTCTAGTATTACTTTGTTCTGCTATTTCTGACAGTGGCTAGACTGTCCTATACGCCTGTGTGTCAGGAGTGCTGTAGACCTGTTTTCCTCTCTTTCAGTCAGTTATGGAGACAGAGTGTTCTGCTTTCGGGCGTGTAGTTTTTCCTCTCTACAGGTCTTCAGCTGTTCCTGTGGGCCTGTGTCTTGAGTTCACCAGGCAGCTTTCTTGCAGCAGAAAATTTGGTCTTACCTGTGGTCCTGAGGCTCAAGTTCGCTCATGGGGTGCTGCCCACGGGCTCTCTGCAGCGGCAGCAATCAGGAAGACCTGTGCCGCCCCTTCCGGGAGCTTCAGTGCACCAGGGTTCCAGATGGTCTTTGGCTTTTTCCTCTGGCGTCCGAGATGTGTGTGCAGGGAGCAGTCTCTTCTGGTTTCCCAGGCTTGTCTGCCTCTCTGAAGGTTTAGCTCTCCCTCCCATGGGATTTGGGTGCAGAGAACTGTTTATCCGGTCTGTTTCTTTCAGGTTCCGGTGGTGTCTCAGGCGCAGGGGTCCTGCTGCTCCTGGGCCCTCCCCCACGGGAGCCCAGAGGCCTTATACAGTTTCCTCTTGGGCCAGGGATCTGGGCAGGGGTGAGCAGTGTTGGTGGTCTCTTCTGCTCTGCAGCCTCAGGAGTGCCCACCTGACCAGGCGGTTGGGTCTCTCTCTCACCGGGTCTGGGAGCAGAGAGCTGCTGCGGGCCGGGATCCGCGGGTGTGGGACTTCTGCTAAACACAGAACGTGCCCGGTCCTAGAGAAATTCTGCTTCCGTGTGTCCCAAGCTCACCAGGCAGCTTTCGTGCAGCAGAAATTTTGGTCTTACCTGTGGTCCCGAGGCTCAGGTTCGCTCGTGGGGTGCTGCCCAGGGGCTCTCTGCAGCGGCAGCAACCAGGAAGACCTGATGGTTTGCATTTCTAAAATATAAAAGGACCTTGCATCTAGAAGAAACCAGAAAGGAACAGATAATGCAAAGAAGAAATTAAATATATAAAGAGTATGATATATTACTTATATAATTAATATTTTCATATATAATATTTGCATATGTGCAAATATTAAACAAACAGAAAACACAGGATTAAAAAGAAAAAAATTGGCAAAAAATGAGGATGAATTTAGTTTCCAGAAAACAGAGATGTTATGTCAAATAGATTTGAGCTGTCATTAAGATCTGATTAAAATAGTAATATTCCCAATATTATACAATAAAACATTTATGCTACAGTTTGTAACACAAAGTCAGTATTTCAAAATGGAGTTTTTGCATTTTTTGTCATTTATTATTTAGAAATAGAATTCCAAAGCATTTAAACATCTTTTAAAATTAGGACAGAAATTGTACATTGAAACGTGTGGGCTATATTATCAATCATTTGAAGTTAAAGAATAGAACATGCACTCTAGAAAGAATGTGTTGTGATTTTAGAGGCCTTGGGGAATAATGCTGTTATTTCAGAATGCACAAAACCCAACAGTAAGATCCTGGTGCAAAAAATATTAAAGCATAATGGGTAGGATAACGGAAATTTCTAGAATGTTCATTGTGGAAATGAGTGGCCTGAGGCTTTGGCAGTGGAATTAATCAAACATGTACATCCACTATTTTTGTCCTGTAAACCAGTATTTAACCTCCTCAAGAGAAAGTCATGAATTCTGAAATGAGACACAGAATAGAACAATTGGAGCTCTTGCTTTGAAAATATTTATTCTGAAAATGTTTTCCTTAGCTAATAGAGTAATTGTATTATGATTTGGCACTAGTTAAAAAATCACAGACTCAAAGATAACTACTCTACTAAAGGTTTCTCATATAAGCAAAAGTACTCTTCAAAATTGAAATATTGCTCATAATTATTTACAAGAGGATTGCTTTAAATTTCCACTGCTTATAATAGGACTTCATCAGATCTTTATGAAAGTTTTTTTGGGTTGTCATAGTCAGAAAAGGGTGGGCTCATAAAGGTTTGCTTTTCTAGTTTTAGTTTTTTCTATGGAAGAGCTTCTCAACTGGATACTTTAAAATTTCTGACAACTTAACTGATATATACACATTTTTATTTAATAGTGTATTTAATTTAGAAATACTTTAATGTTTGATTTGAAAATTATGAAGGTCTCAATGAAAAGAAAATTTTTCCCATTCTACTGCAACATTTACTTCCTGTTTTGAACAGATTCATTATATAATCCTTTCAGGTTAATATGAAAAATTAAAAATTATTTTATGTTTCTGCTCTATTCATATAAGGTATGTATGTGACCCTTCATTATGAATAATTTAATAAAAGGTTTATATATTATAATAAAATTTCAATTATTTTACAGAATTCTATAGATTGAATTAATTCAAATACAAATTTTGTCCCTAAAACCATTGAGGGCTGGAAGCTCAACACGGTAGCAAAGGCAGGATTAGACTCTGATGAGTATTCTCTACAGATTTTGTTTTCAAGTACTGTGTTATCTATGTTCCCAAGTTCAATGATCTAGCTATACTATAAGATATTGATGTTACTTTAGAAAAGAACATGTTATGCTTAAATTTTATCTTATCACTATAGTAAGTTTGGGGATGGTGACAGTACTTTTTTGAATAAATCCCACTGGAAGAAGATAACTGCATCTATATCATTTCTATGCTCATCAAAGGTCCAGGTCAGAGCTATCTATTGCCTGGCTACAACACATTGGCAACTGGTGTCAACATGTAAGGAAAACTGGAAAAGTTTTATATTCCAGTTTTCTGTATCACTAAGATGTAGACATAAATAAATTACATATGGAGAAATATCAATGTGGATGGCACATCCAGGTAGAAGACAAAAGTCACAGAGTTATAGGTGTTTGTCAACATTGAAGAGTACCTTTATGTTTCTTTAATGTGCATTATATTTTAATAAAGTTTCTATTATGGTACATTTTTAAAATAGTAGGTATGATGACAAACATAGGTGAATACAACTTCCTTGTAAAACTGACTTTAAAAATAAAAGTTACCCACTGCTTTCTACAGTGATAAGGGAGTAACCTATCCTTCTTTTATTTGATCTAACTCTGATTTTATAAAATGGAAACCATTCCTGACACATGACTGAATTGGTCAAGTGTCTGAACTTAGATAAGTCATGGGCACTAGGGGAAATTGTACTACTATTACTTGACTGACAGAAGAGGATAATAATATAATTGTTAATTACAATTTTGTATAAATACAGACCTGAGCATTGATCAAATTTCTTTATAAAAAAACTTCACAAACTGGTCTCATAGCACTCTGTACACAAATCTTCTGTGGAAGAATGCCGGATATTCCTGAGAGCTCAGGGGAGACCAAAACTACTGCTCACACGCCTGGCTCACAAAGAACCCACTAAGTGCCCTCTGGAAACAGAAAGCTAGGAGCAGTCAGGGGCAGGACCCTTCTGGTTTCTGCCTGCACACAGAGGTTAAAGTGAATCTCCAGGAGACACACCTGAGAACAGAGGTAAGACCGATTCTTCTGTTCTGAGAGACCCACCTGGGGGTCACAGGACATGCAAAACCAGGAGCAGTCTGGGTTAGAATGCTTCAGGTTTCTGCCTGAGTCCAGAGTTGAACCTGTCCAATAGCTTTTTATTCCCAGATCCTGCTGTAAGAAAACAAGTCTATAGGAGTGCTGACAGGAGGCTTAAACCATTGTCCGAGATAGCAAGGGAAGCTAACTCCAGAGACAACCAAATAGCAAGAGGTAATCACAGGAAACTAAGCAACAGAAACAAAGACTACTTGGCATCATCAGAGACCAGTCCTCCAACCAAAGCAAATACTGGATATCTAAGCATATCAGAAAGATTTGGATTTAAAATCCCATCTCATGATTGTGATAGATGACTTTAAGAAGGACAAAAATAACTCCCTTAAAGAAACACAGGTAAACAAGGAACATACTTAAAGAGGAAACACAAACACACACAAAAAAGTTACTTAACGTTTTACAGGAAAACACAAAGAGGTGAACGAATTAAACAAAAACATCCAGGATATAAAAATGGAATAGAAACAATAAATAAATCACAAAGAGTGACAACAATGAAGATAGATAATCTAGGGAAGAGATAAGGAATCATAGACACGACCATCCCCAACAGAATACAAGAGATAGCAAAATCTCAGGGGCAGAAGACAACATAGAAAACAATGACAAAACTGTCAAAGAAAATGCAAAACACACACACACACACACACACACACACACACACACACACACACACAAGCTCCTAACCCAAAACATCCAGGATATCCAGGATATAAGAAGAAGGTCAAAACTAAAAATAATTAGTATAGAAGAGAGCAAACACTTCCAACTTAAAGGGCCTGTAAATATCTTCAGCAAAATTGTAGAAGAAAACTTTTCTGTCCTAAAGAAAGAGATGCCGATAATCATGCAAGAAGCCTACAGAACTCCAAATACATTGGACCAGAAAAGAAATTCCTCCCATCACATAATAGTCAAAACACCAAATGCATAAAACAAAGAAAGAATATTAAAAGCAGTAAGGGGGAAAGGTCAAGTAACAAGTAAAGGCAGACTTATCAGGATTACACAAGACTTCTCACCAGAGACTAGGAAAGTCAAAAAGATCCTGGGTAGATGTCATACAGACACTAAGAGAGAACAAATGCCAGCCCAGGCTAATATATCGAGCAAAACTCTCAGCACAGATGGTGAAACCAAGATTTTCAGTGACCAAACCAAATTTGCACAATACCCTTCCACAAAAACAGTCCTACAAAAGATAAAAATTGAAAACTACAAAACAAGAAGGAAAACTACAACCTAGAAAAAGAAAGTATTCGTCTTGCAACAAATTGAAAAGAAGAGAGCCACACAAACATAATTCCACCTCTAACAAGAAAAATAATGAGAAAAAAAAATCATTATTCTTTAATATCTCTTAACATAAATGGACTCAATTCCCCAATAAAAGACATAGACTGGGGCTGGGGATTTAGCTCAGTGGTAGAGCGCTTACCTAGAAAGCGAAAGGCCCTGGGTTCGGTCCCCAGCTCTGAAAAAAAGAACCAAAAAAAAAAAAAAAGACATAGACTGACAGGCTAGATATGTAAAGTGGACCCAGCATTTTGCTGCATTCAGGGAACACACCTCAATGACAAAGACAGACATTACCTCAGAGCAAAAGACTGAAAAGACTTTTTCCAGGCAAATGGTTCCAAGAAACAAGCTGAGGTAGCCATCCTAATAGCAAATAAAATCAACTTTTAACCAAAAGTTATCAAAAAAAGAGAAGCAAGGACAATACATATTCACCAAAGGAATAATGTACTAGGATGAACTCTCAATCCTAAATGTCTATGCTCCTAATGCAAGGGAATAAACATTCATAAAAGAAATCTTACTAATCTCAAAGCAATCATTACTCCTTGCACAAAAATAGTGGGAGATTTCAACACCTCACTCTCATCAGTGGACCGATTGTGGAAACAGAAATTAAACTGAGACAGAGAAACTTACAGAAGGTATGATTCAAATGGATTTAACAGATATTTATAGAACATTTCATCCTAAAACAAAATGATATACCTTCTTCTCAGTACCTCATGGTTCTTTCTCCAAAATTGACCATATAATCAGTCACAAAACAGGCCTCAACAGATACAAGAATATTGAAATAAGCCCATAGACCAAGGCTTGTGTTCAATAACAAAAAAAAAATAACATAAAGCCCACATATACGTGGAAGTTGGACAATGCTGTACTCAAAAATAACTTGATCAAGGAAGAAATAAAGAAAGAAATTAAGGACTTTTTAGAATTTAATGACAATGAAGGCACAATATACCCAAATTTATGGGACACAATGAAAGCAGTAAGAGGAAAACTCATAACTCTGAGTGCCTCCAAAAAGTAACTTAGCAGCTTGACAGAAAATCTAAAAGCTCTAGAACAAAAAGAAACAAATACACCCAAGAGGAGTAGACAGCAGGAAATAACGAAACCCAGGGCTGAAATTAACTAAGTAGAAACAAAAATAACTATTCAGAATCAACAACTTGAGAAGTGAATCCTTTGAGAAAATCAACAAGATAGATAAACCTTTAGACAGATTAACCAGAAGTTACAGAGCTTGTATCCAAATTAACATCAGAAATGAAATGAGAAACATAACAACAGAATCTGAGGAAATTCAAAAATATCATCTATCCTACTACAAAATCCTATATTCAACAAAACTGGAAAACATTGATGAAATTTACAATTTTCTATACACATACCAGGTACCGAAGTTTAATCAGAATCAGAAAAAAACATATAAACACTCCCATAACTACTAAAGAAAAAAGAAAAGAAGTTATTAGAAGTCTCCCAACAAAAAATAGCCCAGGACCAGATGTGTTTAGTACAGAATTCTATCAGATTTGCATAAAAGACATCATACCAATACTGTCCAAACCATTCCACAAAATAGAAACAGAAGAAAACCTGCAAAATTTCTTCAATAAATCCACAATTACTTTTATATCTAAGCTACACAAAGACAGAACAAAGAAAGAGTTCAGTCAAATTTCCCTTATGAATAAATGATAGAAAATACTCAATAAAATTCTTGCAAACTGAATAAAAGAACACATCAAAATGATCATCCATTATAATCAAATAGGCATTATCCCAGGGATGCAGGGACGGTTGTATATACAGAAATCCATTAAGGTAATCCACTATGTAAACAAACTCAAAGAAAAATCACATGATCCTGTGATTAGATGCTGAGAAAGCTTTTGACAAAATTCAACACCCCTTCTTGTTAAAAGTCTTGGCCAGATCAGGATTTCAAGACTTATTCCTAAACATAGTAAAACCAATAAACAGCAAACCAGTACACATCATCAAACTAAATACAGAAAAAACTTGAAGCCATCCCACTAAAATCAGGGACTAGACAAGGCTGCCCACTATCTCCCTACCAGTTCAACTTAGTGCTCAAGTTTCTAGCCAGAGCAAGAAGACAACAAGAGAAGGTCAAGGGGAAACAAATTGGAAAGGAAGAAATCAAAATCTCAATATTTGCAGATGATAGGATAGTATAATTAAGTGACCCTAAAAGTTCCACCAGAGAACAACTAAGCCTGATAAACAACTTTAGCAAAGTGGCTGGATATAAAACTAACTAAAAAAAAAAATCAGTATTCTTCCTCTACTCAAAGGATAAACAGGCTGAGAACGGAATTAGGGAAACAACACCTTTCACAGTAGTCACAAATAGCATAAAATTCCTAGGTGTGACTCTAACCAAACAAGTGAAAAATCTGTATAACAAGAACTTCAAGTCTCTGAAGAAAAAAAATGAAGAAGATCTCAGAAAACAGAAAGATATTCCATGATCATGGATTGGCAGGATTTCTATAGTAAAAATGGCCATTTTGCCAAAAAAACTACAGATTCAATGCAATTCCCATAAAAATTCAAACTAAATTACTCATAGAGTTAGAAAGAGCAATTTGCAAATTCATCTGGAATAACAAAAATCCCAGGATAGTAAAAACTATGATCAACACTAAAATGACTTTTGAGGGAATCCCCATCCGTTACCTCAAGCTGTATTATAGAGCAATATTAATAAAAAATGTATGGTATTGGTAAAGAGACAGGCAGGTAAAAAAAATGGAAAAGAATTAAAGACCCAGAAATGAACTGACACACCAATGGTCACTTGATCTGTGACAAAGAAGGTAAAACCATACAGTGGAAAAAAGATATTTTCAACCAATGATATTGGTTCAACTGGAGGTCAGCAAGTAGAAGAATGCAAAGCAAACCATTTTTATTTCCCTGTACAAACCAAAGTCCAAGAGGATTAAGGACCTCCACATAAAACCAGATACACTCAAAGTAATAGAAGAAAATGTGGGGAAGAGCCTTGAACACATGGCTACTTGGGAAAATTTCCTGGACAGAACCCTAATGGCTTACGGTCTAACATCAAGAATCGACAAATGGGATCTCATGAAATTGCAAAGCTTCTATAAGGCAAAGGACACTGACATTAGGACAACATGGTAACTAACAGATTGGAAAAAGATCTTTACCAATCCTTCATATTATAGAGGGCCAATATTCAATATATACAATGAAATCAAGAAGGTAGACTCCAGAGAATCCAATAACCCTATTTAAATATGGAGTACAGAGGTAAATTAACAATTTCCAGCTGAGGAATATCAAATGGCTGAGAAGTATATAAAGCAATGTTCAGCATCTGTAGTCATCAGGGAAATGCAAATCAAAACAATCCTGAGATTCTACCTCACACCAGTCAGAATGGCTAAGCTCAAAACCTCAGGATAAAACAGATGCTGGCAAGGATGTGGAGAAAGAAACCACTCCTCTGTTGTTGGTGGGATTGTAAGCTGGTACAACCACTGTAGAAATCACTCTGGAAGTTCCTCAGAAAATTGTATATAGTACTAATTGAGGACCCAGCTATATTACTTCTGGGCATATACCCAAATGATGTTCCAATGTATAACAAGGGCACATTCTCCATTATGTTCATAGCAATCCTAGTTATAATAGCCAGACGTTGGAAAGAAGCAAGACGCCCTTCAACAGAGGAATGGATACAGCAAATGTGGTACGTTTATACAATGGTATACTATTCAACTATCAAAAACACCGATTTCATGAAATTCATAGGCAAATGGGTGGAACTAGAAAAGATATCCTGAGAAAAGTAAACAAATCACAAAAAAAAAAAACCACACATGATATGTAGTCACTGATAAGGGGATATTAGTCCAAAATCTCAAACTATCCAAGATACAATTGACAGACCACATAAAGCTCAAGAAGGAAATGAAAGTGCTGATGCTTCAGTCCTTCCTGAAATGTGGAATAAAAATATTCACAGCAGGAGATATGGAGACAAAGTTTGGAGCAGAGACTGAAGGAATGCCATTTGGTGCCTGCCCCACCTGGGGACCTAGCCCATATATCTACAGCCACCAAACCTAGAAAAAGTTGATGAAGCTAAGAGATTTATGGTGAAAGGAGTTTGATATAGCTGTCTCCTGAGAGGTTCAACCAGAACATGAGAAATACAAAGGCGAATGCTAGCATCAAATTATTGAACCATGAATGGTGTCCCAATGGGTGGAGTTAGAAAAGGGACTTAAGGAGCTGAAGAGGTTTGCAATCCCATAAGAACAACAAAACCAACCAACCAGATCTCCCAGGGACTAAACCACTACCCAAAGACTATATATGAACAGACCCATAGCTCCAACTGCATATGTAGCAGTGGATGGCTTTGTTGGGCACCAATGGGAGGAGAGACCCTTGGTCTTGCCAAGGCTGGACCGACCAGTATAGGGAAATGTCATGGTGGGAGGTGGAGGTGCTTGGGGAGAGGTAACACCCTCACAGAAGAAGGGCTAGGGGGGAAGAAATAGGCTTATCGATGGGAAATCAAGAAAGGGAATAACATTTGAAATGTAAATAAAAAATATCCAATAAAAATTAATAAAAAACCCTAATGAAGTAGACACTAATTAACATAAAAGTCTGTGATTGGATATAGTGAGATGTTGGAATATTCAGAGCAAAGAGTCTTTATTAAACTCTTCCCCTCAAAGCAAGCAGTTTTATAAGGAAAACCGCTTATAAACTTATAAACTCCAAAGTTGGTGGTGACTCCAAGGGAAAATGTCATCCAGAATTCTCAGGAATGATAACCCTTTGAAGAAGATTTGTACAATTTAAAAGTGGCAACAGTCTAAGAACTGAGCAGGGAAAGTAGATACAAATTCCCACTCATAATCATAAAACTAGTTGTAATTGATCTTCTTTGGAGTGTCACCAAATAAATGATCCACACTTTAGGTCAGACTTGATGACAATGAATAGTTGCCCAAACACAAAATGGACTGCAGGTTTCTTCTTTCTTTCTTTCTTTCTTTCTTTCTTTCTTTCTTTCTTTCTTTCTTTCTTTCTTCTTCCTTCCTTCCTTCCTTCCTTCCTTCCTTCCGTGTGTGTGTGTGTGTGTGTGTGTGTGTATGTGTGTGTTTGTGTGTGTGTGTATGTGTGTGTGTGTTTGTGTGTGGTTTGCTTTGTTTTGCTTTCATTCAAAAATCAAGAATGTATATGAGTGGGCAGGGTGTTAGGAAAACTATGTTAGAAGTTGGGCAATGTTAAAGAATGTGATGAGAATATAGTTTAAGAAAAAATAAATGAAAACTTATCCAGTAAATAAGAAAAAATATCAATGGAATTGGAAATAATTATGAGTGAGTGAGGTAAGTCAGAATCAAAAGGGAAACACTGTATGTTTTCTCGAGTATATGAATGACGGCCTTTATGATTCACATATGTGTGTTTCAGTTAGAGAAACAGAAGTTAAGTAGGTAATAAGAGATAGGATGTGGAGGAGCGCAACTTTCAAGGAAGTCATATAACAGTAAAGGACTTTTAAAATGCCCTGAAGAGAGCAAAAACAAATCTTCTCGAAAATGTAGGATTAGCACTGTAGTTGTATCAGGGAAAAGCTGGAAGAGGCTGAGGAGGGCAATCGATAGGAATATCAGCAATCTCAACTAACCCGGAACCATGGCATCTCTCAGACACTGAGCCATCAACCAGGCAGCATACACCAATTTATATGAGGGCTATGATACAGATCCAGCAGAGGACTGCCTGCTCTGACCTCAGTGAGAAACTTGATGCACCATGGAGTCGGGAGGCCTGTCAGGGTGTGTGTGTGTGTGTGTGTGTGTGTGTGTGTGTGTGTGTGTGTGTGTGTGTGTGTACATCCTCTTGGAGACAGGGTAGGAGGAATGGGAGGAAGCACTGTCAGAGGGCAGAACAGGAGTGGAATAATGGCTAAGCTGTAAAAAAAGATTAAAGACAGTTTTAAAAAAGAATAACTAAAATCAAATATTTATCCTTCATGCATTCTGCAGATATGTAAGAAATAAATACAATAGAATAAAGAGTTCACTCTCTATGATCTGTCTTCATATTATACAAGTCTCTCTTGTTTAATTTTGAGTCAGACACTACTCAAATCTTTATGTAGATATATTGTTCAATTGAAAATAATATGCCTTAGATCTAAAGTTAATAATAACTTATTTTTCAATAATCACACATATGCTTCTTTTATTTTCTCATGGTGGTGACACTGTGTGTGACTCCACATTCATTGATTGAAATGGATTAATGATATATCTCCACACATCATCAAAAACACCATTCTTTTTATGATTAGTGGAAAATTAACAAATATTAACACACTCTCCAAAACATTTTGAAATAAATATTTCTGGCATAATTCTCTCTTTATAACTGTTGCATTATTAAACTTCAATGCATCAGGTGAGCTGAAATTCAAATAAATGCATTGTGTTTGTGCTGTTCATAAACAGTGTGCCTTCATATCTAGTGTTTCTATACCTAATGTTTCTATGCCATGAGATCCAATATTTTGCTCTCAATTCCATTTGATGATTGCCACACCAACTTTGATGTTAGAATTTCCTGTCTTGTTTCTACGTTGCAGCCCTTGTTTATATATTTCTGTTATATTTACTTTGTATTCACATGATGTGGCAAAAAGATAAATTTGGAATTATCATAGATATATGGTTTTTATAGTAATATATTACACCAGAGTGTATATCTAAAAATAATATGTGTACTTTCACTTATGTATCTATTGTGCCTTACTACTACAGATGGAGGAAGTAGGTTAAAAATGAAAGAAAATAGGTTAAAAACTTCCCATTACAGTTTTCTCATATATATACCTGATATTGTATATCACCTGGAAGGCTTTAATATTTCTGACAATAATTGTCTGTCTATCTTCTTTCCTCACACCAAAAAATTTTACTTACCCATCATAACCTCAGGGGAACCTTATTGGAAGACTAGTCAATTTCTTTTACTTAGTAAGCCCAAATGTACATTTTTGTTTTATTTTCCTTCATAGTTCTTTTATAAACTAAATTAACCAAGGTCCTATGGTGTTATTAATTATATATGCTTTTGCTCTTAATCATACAATTACCTGGAAAAGAACTCATTGTCTGATAACCATCAGAACAAAAATGATGTAACACAAAATTGTTATTTGATTGGGACTATAATGTTTTATCTGTAAATTATAGAATCTATTCATACTTGATAAGACAATTTACAGAAATTGCAAAGTATTTGAGCCTCAAAGTTAAGAAACATACACTTTACTATGAGAAAAACATAGCCAAAGAGTTCTGATGAGTTCTTTTGTATTTACAATGCCCATGTCCTGATATATCTAAAACACTTTCTTCCTCCATTGATTCTCATCATACTGAATGGAAGAGACATGATCGACAACTGACCTGATTAGGAAAACATTGTGGCAAACAAGAGATGATTGGATAAAGAATAATGTAGGCAGGAAGGTCCCAAGAGGAATTCTCCAGTAGAGCATATAGATAATTGGTTTATTTAGAGGGAAAATCTGAGTCTGGTTATTTTAACAGTCAGAATCTTTCCTGATAATTTATTGTTATATGTTTGAAATAAAGGTGCAAACTTGTTTTGCCACTGACATTTCCATAACTAAGTTCATATATTACTGAAACACTCACAGGACACTACACTGGATTTTTTTAGTAAAGCTATATTTCTTCTAGCTAGTAAATCCAAATAGATTTCAAAACTTCATTATCTCTACAACAATTGGAAGTGATAATGTATTCTTTGACTATTCTTTATGACTTTTATACCAAGGGGAATTGGTCTGCCTTGATTTTAAAGATTAATAACATGCACCAAGACTACCTATCAGTATGATTGGAAGTCAGTGAACACAGAGATTACTTAAGGGAAGAACACCTGTCTCAGGGTATAATATGCATGTGAGGCAAAAGCATTGCTCAGATATCATATGTAATATAACATCCTTTTATCTGTTATTTCAGAGATAAATACTGATGACATTTGTCTGATGGTCCTGTGGTAAAAGTATCATTTGTATTGTCAATGAGAAAGCCACACTGTATGACACAGATTAATCAGGATTAACATTACCAAGAGGAATGATTTTATTTAATTTCTAGCATGAAATAGCCCTTGAATTTTATAATACTGGAGAGTATGACATACTTCCTCAAATAATAACTTAAGATGTTTGATGCAGTTTTTATCATGCATGATATAAAAGTATGTTTAAAACTGATTACATTGGGTGTGGATGGATGTGGGAACTGTCAGTGAGCACATGTCAGTCTGCTGGTAGAAGTCCAGGTCAAATGGAGGGATTTGATTCTTTTCTTCAAAGGTATGAGTCAAGAGATTGAACTCAGACCATATGCCTTATTAGTAAGCAAAGTTGTCCATTGGTACATTTGATCGAACATACTGTAGAGAAGTTAAATATCAGAGTATTGCCATGTGTAAGGTTTAATATAGATTTGGATTATGACAACAGATGGAAAAAGTGAAGTTTCAAATCTATGGTCACATTTGTGAAGGATTTCTCTAGACAGAGATAATACAGTTAGGAAGAGACATCCTAAACACACATCATATGAACCCATGTAGTAGAGTCAAATTGTAAAAAAGGTTAAAGGTAGTTAATAATTAATTCATTTCCCTTGTTTCTTGTGTATCCATGTGAATTGATAAAATGTTCATCTTAATTATAACATGCATGTTCTTTTGTTGTTGATTAAAAGTATATTTCAAAATAGGGAGAAATGACATATTAGTAGTTTTATTCCATTCGATGTATTGTGAGGTTACACAACAAAATAAAGGTACTTGATTTCAATCTTATCTTTAATCTGAAAAGAACATTAAAATAGAAATCATTAAAATCAATGATGATGCATACTTACATAATATAGAAAAGGTTTTTATCAAATGCTTAAAACATGCCTTTAGAATTTTATGTGACAAAAGATATATATGGTTTTACATATTATTATGGTAACTTTCAGAATTTTAAAGTAATTCACAAAATATTCAAGAAGAATAAAATTTTTAAAAATATTTTATGTAGTTGTCAAACATGCTTTAAAATGAATGCAGTTAATCAAAACAACCCTGAGATTTCACCTCACACCAGTGAGAATGGCTAAGATCAAAAACTCAGGTGACAGCAGATGCTGACGAGGATGTGGAGAAAGAGGAACACTCCTCCATTGTTGGTGGGATTGCAGACTGGTAAAACCATTCTGGAAATCAGTCTTTTGGTTCCTCAGAAAATTGGACATTGAACTGCCTGAGGATCCAGCTATACCTCTCTTGGGCATATACCCAAAATATGCCTCAATATATAAAAGAGACACATGCTCCACTATGTTCATCGCAGCCTTATTTATAATAGCCAGAAACTGGAAAGAACCCAGATGCCCTTCAACAGAGGAATGGATACAGAAAATGTGGTACATCTACACAATGGAATATTACTCAGCTATCAAAAACAACGACTTTATGAAATTCGTAGGCAAATGTTTGGAACTGGAAAATATCATCCTGAGTGAGCTAACCCAATCACAGAAAGACATACATGGTATGCACTCATTGATAAGTGGCTATTAGCCCAAATGCTTGAATTACCCTAGATCCCTAGAACAAACGAAACTCAAGACGGATGATCAAAATGTGAATGCTTCACTCCTTCTTTAAATGAGGAAAAAGAATACCCTTGGCAGGGAAGGGAGAGGCAAAGATTAAAACAGAGACTGAAGGAACACCCATTCAGAGCCTGCCCCACATGTGGCCCATACATTTACAGCCACCCAATTAGACAAGATGGATGAAGCAAAGAAGTGCAGACCGACAGGAGCTGGATGTAGATCGCTCCTGAGAGACACAGCCAGAATACAGCAAATACAGAGGCGAATGCCAGCAGCAAACCACTGAACTGAGAATAGGTCCCCCGTTGAAGGAATCAGAGAAAGAACTGGAAGAGCTTGAAGGGGCTCGAGACCCCAAAAGTACAACAATGTCAAGCAACCAGAGCTTCCAGGGACTAAGCCACTACCTAAAGACTATACATGGACTGACCCTGGACTCTGACCTCATAGGTAGCAATGAATATCCTAGTAAGAGCACCAGTGGAAGGGGAAGCTCTGGGTCCTGCTAAGACTGGACCCCCAGTGAACTAGACTATGGGGGGAGGGCGGCAATGGGGGGAGGGTTGGGAGGGGAACACCCATAAGGAAGGGGAGGGGGGAGGGGGATGTTTGTCCGGAAACGGGAAAGGGAATAACACTTGAAATGTATATAAGAAATACTCAAGTTAATAAAAAAAATGCAGATTAAAATAATTAAAAGAAAAAAATGAATGCAGTTTAATGTAATACTTTTATGCCTTTCATAATTTTAAAATATGTTCTTATTAAGCATGTTTTAATATCACATTAATTTAATTTCAACTTATTAAATTATTGCAAATTAACAATAACAAAATGTAAAATGTTAAAAAAAATGTGTCATAAGATTTGTTTTGCTGCAGTAATACAAAAGTTTCCTATTTAGATATAATGATAAATTCAGAAAAAAATCTTTAATTCAATGTTCTAAAATCAATTTATGACTTCTACAATTATGTGTAAATTATCTATAAATAATAATTGTTTTAATATTCAAATTAATATTTGCGTGCATATAACAATATAATGTATATATAATATATACCATATTGCATATATAGCACAGATTATTCAATATAGCATATACTATAATAAGATTTATTATTTTTATAATTTATGTATTTTAATCTTTATTAGATATTTTTTACTTAAAATTCAAATGTTATTCTCCTTCCAGGTTTCCTCTCCATAAGCCCCCGTTGTGTGTACACACTCAGTGAGCATATGCACACACATATATATCACTGAAACTACTATATAGAGACAAAATTGCATTCAGGAAAATAGAATGCTCTTTCTGGAATACCTTTTTGTATAATCAATGTTATCCTACAATATATAAGATTTAATTTTTAATAAAGGATATAACATGACTAATATTCAGAATTTATAGCAATTTTAACTATTTTATCATTTTTCTCTGTGATACAGAAATAATAAGCATCACCATTTAAATAATCTGTGATATTTCAAAAGGTGAATATGCCATTCAGGTCTGATATAATTCCTTTGGGATAAAGTTAGATTCTCATCCACTACATCTCAATAAAAACTCTTCGCTGTCAAGCTGACCTTTAGAGTACTTCCTTATATTAATTACCATTATCAGTCATTATATTTTTTGCTTAACATTGAGAAAAATTTTACATTGGTTTATTTGTTTTTAGGAAATCTTTTCTGTCTTTTTTTATTTCAAAAGTTTGTACCTTCTATTTTTTATTGGATATTTTCTTTTTATGGAGTATTTTTAATTCACATTTCAAATGTTATCCCATTTACATGTTTCCCTTCCATAAACACCCCTGTCCTATTCCCACTCCCCCTTCTTCTAAGATGGTGTTCCCCCACCCAATTTCCCACCCCTTCCCACCTCCCTGCCCTGACATTCCTCTACACTGGGGAGTCCAGATTGGAAGGACCAAGTGTTTCTCCTCCCATTGGTGTCTAACAAGGCCATCCTCTTCTACATATGTAGCTGGAGCCATAGGTCTGTCCATGTGTACTCTTTGGATGGTGGTTTAGTCCCTGCGAGCACTGGTTTTTTGGTATTGCTGTTCTTATGGGATTATAAACTCCTTCAGCTCTTTCAATTCTTTCTTTAACTCCTTCAATGGGGACCATGTTCTCAGTTCAAAGGTTGGGTACAAGCATTTGCCTCTGTATTTGTCATGCTCTGGCACTTCATCTAGGAGACAGCTCTATCAGGCTCCTGTCAACGTGCACTTCCTGGCATCTGCAATATTGTTTGGTTTTGGTGGCTGTATTCATATGGGCTGGATCCCCTTTGCAGCAGTTATAGAATGGCCATTCTGTTAGTCTCTACACCACAGTTTTTCTCCATATCTCCTCCTATGAATATTCTTGTTCCCCCTTCTGAGAAGAACTGAAGCATCTGCACTTTAATTGTCTTTCTTGAGATTCTAGTGGTCTGTGGATTATATCTTGGGTAATCCAAACTTTTTGTCTAATATCCACTTGTCAGTGAGTGCATATCATGTGTATTTTTTGTGTGTGTGTGTGTGTGTGTGTGTGTGTGTGTGTGTGTGTGATTGGGTTTCCTCACTTAGGATCATATTTTCTAGCTCCATACATTTGCCTATGAATTTCATGAAGTCATTGTTTTGATAGCTGAATAGTATTCAATTGTGTATATGTACCACATTTTGTGTAAAAATTCCTCTGTTGAGGGACATCTGGGTTCTTTCCAGCTTCTGGCTATTATAAACAAGGCTGCTGTGAACATCTTGTACCATGTGTCCCTGTTAGATATTTGAGAATCTTTGTGTATATGCCCAGGAGTTGTAAAGCTGGATTATCAGGTACTATCAACTCCAATTTTCTGAGAAACCTCCAGACTGATTTTCAGAGTGCTTGTACCAGCTTGCTATCCTGTCAACAACTCCTCTTTCTTCACGTCTTCACAAGCATCTCTTGTCACTTGAGTTTATTTTTTACCTTAGCCATTCTGACTGGTGGAAGGTGGAATCTCAGGGTTGTTTTGATTTGCATTTCCCTGATGACTATTTTTTTTTTACTTCTCAGCCATTTGATATTCGTCACTTGAGGATTATTTGTTTACCTCTGTACCCCAATTTTTAATAGGGTTATTTGATTCTCTGAAGCCTAACTTCTGGACTTCTTTGTATATATTGGATATTAGCCCTGCATTGGATATTTCATTGGTAAAGATTTTTTTTTCAATCTGTTGGTTGTCTTAATTAAAGTGTCCTTTGTCTTACAGAAGCTTTGCAACTTTATGAGGTCCCTTTTTTGATTCATGATCTTAGAACATAAGCCATTGGTGTTTTGTTCAGGAAATTTTCCCCAGTGCCCATGTGTTCCAAGCTCTTCCCCACTTTTTCTTCTATTAGTTTAAGCATATCTGGTTTTATATAGAGGGCCTTGATGCACTTGAACTTGAGTTTTGTATAGCGGTATGAAAATGGATTGATTGACATTTTTCTACATTCTGAGCTACTGTTAAACCAGCACCATTTGTTGAAAATACTATATCTTCTGCTGCATGGTTTTAGCTCTTTGGTCAAAGATCAAGTGACCAAAGTTATGCGGGCTCAATTTCTGGGTCTTCAATTCTATTCTATTGATCTACATACCTGTCTCTGTACCAGTATCAGGTAGTTCTCTTATTGTAGAAGGTAGTTTTCACTATCCTATTTTTTTGTTACTCCAAATGAATTTGGGAATTGTTCTTTTTAGTTCTATGAAGAATTGTGTTGGAATTTTGATGGGGATTGCATTGAATCTGTAGATTGCCTTTGGAAAGATGGCCATTTTTACAATAATCCTGCCAGTTCATGAGCATGGGAGATCTTTCCAACTTCTGAGATCTTCTTCAATTTCTTTCTTCAGAGACTTGATGTTTCTGTCATACAGATCTTTCATTTGCTTTGTTAGAATCACACTGAAGTATTTTATATTATTTTTTGAGTATTGTGAAAGGTGTTGTTTCCCTAATTTCTTTCTCAGCCGATTTATCCTTTGAGTAGAGGAAGGCTACTGGTTTGCTTGAGTTAATTTTATATCCATCCACATTGCAGAAGTTGTTTATCAGGCTTAGTATTTCTCTGGGGCAACTTTTGGGGTACCTTAAGTATACTATCATATCATTTGCAAATAGTGAGATTTTGACTTCTTGTTTTCTAATTTGTATCCCTTTGACCTCTTTTTGTTGTCTGATTGTTCTGGCTTAGCCTTTAAGTATTCTATTGAATAGATGGGGACAGATAGTGGGCAGCCTTGTCTAGTTCCTTGTTTTATTGGGATTGCTTCAAGTTTCTATCCATTCATTTTGATGTTGTTTACTGTTTTGCTGCATATTGCTTTTATTATGTTTATATATGGGCTTTGAATTTCTTATCTTCCAAGACTATTATGATGAAGGAGTGTTGAATTTTGTCAAATGGTTTCACAGCATCTAATGAAATGATTATGTTGTTTTTTCCTTTGTTTACGTAGCAAGTCTTTTCTTTTATGTGAATAACAAATATAATTGCAAAACAACTCAAATGTATTTCATTTACACTTAGTTACTCTCAAAACACACGTTCAATTTTTAAACATATTATAACTTTTGAAGTGCTTGAACATTTTATGTTAGTATTTTCTCCTATATGCATGTGCTTAAATTGTTACAATACTAATATTGTTTTTCATTTTTATATATGTCAGTTTAAAATATTTGAATCTCAACAAGTAAAAAGTCACAGTGAAATCTCAGTGTATAAATTAACTAGGTTTGCCAGCCACTACCTCTCCTTCCAGCACTGAAGAGACTGAATCAGATAAACAATTTAGACAGACCTTTACATCCTAATGAAACACAAGCAGACACTAAGAGTCTCCCAACCAAAACGACCTCTGAGCCAGATGTTTTCATTGAAGAATTCTGGCACACTTTTAGAGAAGAACTAGTGCCAATAATCCTCAAATTATTTCACAAAAATAGAAACAAAAATAATGTGGCCAAAGTCATTTTATGAGGTTCCAGTCACCTTAATATTGAGACCACTCAAAGACTTGAAAAAGAAAAGCTGAAGGGGAAGGTGACCTCATAGGAAGACCAGAAATCTCAACTAACCTGGAACCCTGTGAGCTCCCAGACACTGAACCACAAACTAGTCACATACACAGTGTGGTCAGAGGCCCCCAGCACAAATATAGATGAGAACTACCTGGTCTGCTTTCAGTGGGAGAAGATGAGCCTCATCATAGAAAGACTTGAGGCCCCAGGGAAAGGGGATGCCTGGCATGTTGGGGGAGCACCCTCATGGAGGCAAGAGGAAGTAGGAATAGAATACGGAACTGCGAAGTGGGGGACTGGGAGGGGAAGCAAATGCTAGAATGAAAATGAATATTTTCTTGAAAAAAGAAAGAATTTCAGACCAATATTTTTCATGAAAACTAATGTAAAAAATGGTATCCATTCCATATACATACACCAAACCCAAATACAAGAAGTGCATGCTGACAGGAGTCCAATATAGCTGTCACCTAAGAGGCTCTGCCAGAGCCTGACAAGTACAGAGGCAGATGCTCACAACGAACCATTGGACTGAGCATGTGGTTAGTCCAATGGAGGAGTTAAAGAAAGGACTGAAGCAGCTTAAAGGGTTTGCAACCCATATGAACAACAACGATATCAACCAAACACCAGAGCTCCCAGGGACTAAACCACCAACCAAAGAGTACACATGGAGCAACGCATGGCTTCAACTGTATATGTACCAGAGGATTGCCTTGTCAGATATTGGTGGAGAAGAGGCCCTTGGTTCTGTGAAGTTTTGATGTCCCAGTGTAATAGAATGTCAAGGTGGGGAGGTGGGAAATGGTTGGGGGGGATGGAAGAGGGGATAACCGGGAATTGGGATATAATTTGAAATATAAATACATAAAATATCCAATAAATACAAAACATTGAAGAATATGAACCATAATAACTGTTTTTATTTTGTTGTTGGAAATAATTTTATGAATTTCTTAGATTAGCTGTTCAAAATAATTACTAGATCTTCCTGCATTAATTGCAAAGACGTAAATCCATGTAGTTTCGCTGACATGTCAGCAACAACAATTGCTGAACAACGATGACACAAACAGGCAGCCAATGTGAAAGTGAGAAGAGTAGTCATTCCCAGGGATAATTACACAAACTGGTTATACAAAACAAATGCTCATCTCTGAAAGTATACAGAAACTGTATGATACTAGGAATATTATACTAATATATAAATATATTATAATATATAAACATATAGTAGATATTAGGTTATATTTATAGATTATAATACAATATGCATATATGCATGTACTGAGGGTTGAAAAAGATATGAATTTGAAAAAGACAAGGAAGGGAACATCAGACAGTTTGCATGGAGGAAGGAAAGGGAGAGATATTGTAATTATCTTATAATCTAAATAGAAAAAGTTTAAAGAATACAAACCAAAACAAAAGAAATGTATACTTGTCCTATAAGAGTATAAAATTCATACAACTTCTATATCCTTAGGATTTTGTTTCTTCTCAACTTTTATGAAGTCAAGTACTTTTGTACAACCCTCACTTCTGATGAGTAAAATTCTCATTGTTCTCCTTTAAGTACCATTTTTCTATGGAATTGTGCACTGCATGAAATGCACTGGTGATATGTTACTTTTAGTCCTTATATCTGAGTCTAAGTTGAGGATGTACCTCTATTTGGAGACCATTCACAATTTTGTAAACTTCCATTTGCCAGTATCTGCAGCTACAAAATAGAAAAGCACTCTGCATTCATTATTGCATCTAGCTAATTTTGTTACCTAGAACTATAGGTAAATATAACTTGAATTTATTTTTGCCCTGTTTCGAATATATATTTGAAGACAGCAGTCCTGACAGGTTTCTAAATACATCACATTTTAAATCCCTCAGATCACAGCTATGGAATACTTGAGAGAGAATGCCAGTATGTTTTCCTTGGCCATCTGCTCTCATGTTTCTTTCCAGATGTCTAACTGCATCCCACACCAATCCCATATCCGACATCACTCGAGCAGTCTTCAACTAGCTACTCAGTCTTGTCTTCTTTTGTTTGAAATGACTTTCAATCTGGAGGAAATCTTCTATTATAGGTTGTTTGATTTTATGCTTAATGTATGAACATACTACTTCTCTGATATATATATATATATATATATATATATGAGTTTGAACTGGTAGATACTTATATCTACTTATCAAATTGTGTTTATAAGTAAATCCTAAATCAGTTCTCTTACACTGACCTTCAAAATTCTCTTGTAAGTTTTGCTGAGAGTAGTGTCACAAGATGAGTAATATCATTGTGACACATTACATCCTATCATATACAAGTCACATAGATTGTTAGAAATTAAATGAATTTGATTTACAGGCAAGGCTAGGTACAAAACAATTTCAATTCATGCAGAGGATGATATATTCCTTATGACTGCATGCCTTTATGAATCCAAATCTCTAAGTTGGCCACATCTTATAACATGCTTCCTCTACTGGGCTATAAATTTCCGTTTCCAGTGCCTTTTCCAGAAATACAATACTTACATTTGGCCAAGTGCATATAAAGTCATCTCGTTTGGGGAAGATTTTCTAGGTCACTCTTCTTAGCTGGTTTAAGCACTGAATTGTTCTTGCTGGACTTCTTAAACATCTGTTTCTTATCGCTTCTACCTCGTTTCTTGGTAACAAATAGCTGGGCTTCCCATGTCTACTTTGAAACTTCCCATGTCTACTTTAATTCTGGGACCTAGAGAAATAGCCCAGCAGTTAAGAACAGTAACTGTTCTTTTATAGAACTTGGGCTTACTTTCCAGCACTTGTGTGTAAGCTCACAACCACCTATACTATATTGATCCAGGTGATTTGTACTCTTTCCTGACCGATAAGGGCCCTTCATACATGTAATCTACATGAGAAGGAATACACTCATACAACTATGTTTTTTTTTAAATATTTGCCTTTCTTTCTTTTAAAACCCAGTTCTTTATTGGATGTTTTTATTTATATTTTAAATGTTATTTTCCTATTCTTATCCATAAACTACCAATCCCCTTGCCCTCCCCAATCACCCGTTCTCCTGCCTGGGAGATTCACCCTGACATTCCCCTACACTGAGGGGTCCACCATTGACATCACCAACGGCTTCTCCTCCCATTGGTGCCCAGCAAGGCCCTCCTCTGCTATATATTCAGCTGGAGCCATGGGTCTGCCCATATGTACTTTTTGGATGGTGGTTTAGTAACTGGGAGTTCTGGTTGGTTGGTATTGTGGTTTTTATGGAGTTGCAAACATCTTCATCTCATTCAATCCTTTCTCTAACTCCTCCAATGGGGACCCTGTTCTCAGGTTAATGGTTTGCTTCTACCATTCTCCTTTTCATTTTTTCATGCTCTGGATGTGCCTCTCAGGAGACAGCTATATCAGGCTCCTGTCAGCATGTACTTCTTGGCTTCAATATTGTCTAGATCCTCATGTGGGACAGACTCTGAGTGGCCATTTCTTCAGTCTCTACTCCAAACTTTGTCTCCATATCTCCTCCTATGAATTTTTTTACTCCCCTTTTTAAGAAAGTCTGAAGTATCCACACTTTGTCTATCCTTCTTGTTGAGCTTCATGTGGTTTGTGGATTTTGAGCTAATGTCCACTTATCAGTGAGTGCATACCATGTGTGGTATTTTGTAATTGGTATAGCTGGGTCTCAATTAGTACAATGTCCAATTTTCTGAGGAACTTCCAGAGTGGTTGTACCAGCTTGCAATAACACCAGCAATGGAGAGATAGGTCTCAAGGTGAGACACTCATTGGTTTAGTAATTTCTAAATTTCTGCTTAATATCTGCTATGCAGGACAAATGGTGGCCTGAAGATTTTGTAGGTGGATTGGCATATTTAGACCTCCACTGGAATTCTTGGCTGGATATAGGATTTACCCCTTTCTTGTTCTATGTCCCCTGTGGTTATGAGTCTTACCTAATGTCACCTTCATAGATATTTGGGAGTTTTCCTTGTTGTACATTTCTAGGGCTCATCCCAGGTGTTTCCTGTTACCCAGTAATTTCACTTCTCTCTCCTAGATCTTTCTCTATTCTCCGCACACTTGATCATTCCAGTTTGCCTTGAACTACAGTTCGATCCATTTTCCTCTCTCTATCCCCAGCCAATGTCTATTTTAAAATGCCTTCTGAATTAAATTCAAGGATCTTCCCTTGGGCCTTCATTGCTACTTAGCTTCTCCCAACTGTGTATTGTAGCATGGTTATTAAGTCCATTTTTCCTTTATTAGAATAACAAACATCTATGTATTTAAAACTGACAAGCTAAACAGTTACATTCTTAGGACAAAACCAAAATAAATAAGTTGAAGACTATGCAGAAAAATTTCTCTTGCCAAAAATATATTAGATACATATATGTATCATGATATTAGTAGCATATCAATAATATGTCATGAAACAGTTATTTTTTATAATTAGATACTACATTCACAGTATTAGAGTTGTTTTAAGAGGTGAATGAGAATGTTAATATAAATATTAATGAGAAAAGCATCTCTGGTACTATTTTCGTGACTACACAAAATCGTAAAATTAACATTTAATGAGAATCAGTTGAAGGCAATAAACATTGAATTATTTTGAGAAGAAAAGATTGAATATGTCCTATGCTTCTTCAGTCATTTAAACTGCCACCTGATACTCCTTCTAAGCTTCAGATGTTTATCACTAAAGACAGCATTATTCAACACAAATTAGTGCTCATGACAGTGAAATTAATTTAAGAGTTAAATATTTAGAGTTCATAATAACATGAAGATCCCACACAGTGTACTAAGCATTACTAAATTCCAAGTCACTCTTTTATGTTAAGAGCAAGGCAGAGTTGTATTCTCACCTGAGAACTTTAAAGAAAGAGATTTGTGTACTTTAGGAAACCATAGACACTGTTTGTGACCTTGCTATTCCCTAAAGAAGCTAACTGGATATGAACGTATCTGATGTGCCTGCACTCTCCAATATTTATTCACCTTGGTATTAGTTCAGTTTGTATTTTCTGTGATAGTCTCCACTAACTTTAATGAGTGACTTCTTTTGAGAGATATTAGCTACTTTTATCCACGGGTATAAGACTGTAATGTAGAATGTACAATATTTAATGCTGATCTATAAGTGATGGTAGTTAATTGATTTCTAATAGTCAGGACCTCACTAGGTGCAGGAGCTGTTTAGAGTTTCCATATAGGGCATTTTTCTTATGTTGAATAAGTCTAGAATCCATTAGAAAACTACAATTTACCACTAACTCGTGAGTGTCACATATTAAACCTCTGTCGGTATCTTGGCATGCCAGCCATTGCTTTGTTCCACAGGTGTTTCAGTTGGTAGCATTGTCTTAGCAAGTTGCATAATAAGAAATGCATGGCTCAGAGAAGACTAAAGGATAGAATTATAAATGTTGTAAGAGCTAGAATATCAGGAAATGTGTACTAAAAGAGCTGGCTACATAATCAAGACCAGAGTATTACAGGTAAACCTAGAATGGGGAAATTTCAAGGGCACCACTTATATATTAAGAGCTATAGGAAACTCCTAATTACTGAAAGAAGGTTAATTAGCCTCTTCTAGGGGTGAGCACAATTATTAGTTGTTCAATGCAGAGAAATCAGACATGAAACCATATATACACAAGCAAAAGAAATGAGGAGGAAAGCGACCCTCTAGAAGGACCAGCAGTTTCAGTTAACCTGAATACCTGAGATGTCTCAGACTCTGGATAACCAACCAGGCAGCATACAGCAGCTGAGATGAGTCCTCCAACACATATACAGCAGAGGACTCCTGGGTCTGGGTTCAGTCAGAGAAGATGTATCTAATCCACAAGGGACTGGAGGCCCCAGGAAGTTTAGAGGTCTGGTGAGGTGGGAAGTGGGGACATCCTCATGGAGACTGGGGAACAGAGATGAGGTATGTGATGTGGAACAGTTGGAGGGCGAACCAGGAGGGGAGTAAAATCTGGAGTGTAAAAATAAATAAAAAAGTAAAAATAAATAAATAAATAAAAGCTTTTATTATGGTTTTAATTACTTATTTCTAAATGATCACAAATGCCTCATAATAAGATAATTTCAGAAAGTGTCATTGTTTCTGTCATTCTATTATGAAAAAATAAAAAATAATGTTTTGACATAGGTTAGCCTTGATCTTGCTACATAATCCAGGCTGGCCTTGAACTTTTGATAAATTTAACTGTATGTCTAAAAGCATGAAATTCAAATATACACCATCTTTCCAAGCTCACAAATTCATTTGATTAATTATGTGGTAATATATTTACAAAATTCAAAGGAATAAGTATTATGACATTTAAAACAATATCAAATTCACTAATGCTGTTAAGCAAAATTCATAAATTACTAGGTAAATTTATGATGGAATGAATAGTGATAGATTAGACAAACTACTACTTTTTTCTCCTTCAAATGAAGAGTATTATAGACATGTTCCCAAGTTCTTGGTAAAGGATAAATTTGTGTTTTTTGTTGCTAGTGGCTTTTGCCTGTTGTCTTCAGTGCAAGAGATTAACCACTAAAGTTGGAACTACTTATAAAAAACTGAAATCTCAGAGATCATAATTAGTTCCTGCTAAATGGTAAAGTTGAGAAAATATGAAATATATAAACAAAAGAATTTATTCAGTAAAAAGAAATTCATGGACAAATTAAATAATAATAAACTGTAGTAGACAGAGAATATGAATGTAGTCTGGAGCTTAAGGTATATTGAAACCAAAATTCATGATGGAGCTTGTGATCAAGTTCACAATTTTGTATGTCAGAAAATAACCAAATTGGATAGTACAGAGAGTTTAAGACTTAAAATTTATATTAATTTCTGCATGAAATTATCCATGATAATTGTAAACATTTACAGCAAAATTTAAAATATGATTAATTAAGAAGTATAATAAATACATTTATAGCTTCCAGGAAAATATATTTTATATAAAAGATTAAAGCCAACTGATCTTTAGATTTAATGATTTATAAACTTCCCTTCTGAGAACTGTTAAATTGGCTAAATATTTACTTCAAGAAATATCAATAATCAGAATAAAATTTGATTGGCAACAATTGGGATTATTACAGCAAGTTAAAAGTTCTAATGTATATTTTAGAATTTCTGTAATTTTTTTTAACCACAGGATATCACTACATAGATAAGGCTGACATGGGATTGATTAACAAGCCAACCATCCTACTTTCTCAGCTGTCTAAGTACTAGTATTTTAGGTGCCATTATATCTAGCAAAAAATTTCTTAACTAAATTCAATTTATTATGGTACTTTTTCTTGAGAGATAGTAAGTTCTTTTATATGAAAAAATGCACACAATTTTTCTCTTCTTTCATGTGGCTTACTTGTAAAATAGTATGGCCTGATGACTTACATGGTTTTGAATAAGGAAAAGTACTTTTTATGATCAAAAATCACTACCGTTTTGTTACTAGTAACAGAAAAACTTCAGCATGTTCCTTTTTATCTTCTTACAGCATGGGGACTCAGATAAATTGACTACAAGTACAAAGGACTGAGTAATGTAGACCTGAAATAATCCTCTGTAAGATGAATGAAAGCTGACAACCTCGATTGCAATTTGAACTGTCTTTTTGTGTATGAATGTGATTTAATGGAAATCTGATATTCAATAAACCTGACTTCTTTATGATTTATAATAGCTAGTCTTAGGTTACCCAGATTCATTTCATAATATAAAGCTGCACAAGGCCCTGTCTTGGAGATAGGAAAATTTTCAGTCAACCAAGAATCAGGACCTTTATTCCTGATTAGAAAGAATGAAGTATATGAATTGCACCGCTGAACTGACACTGAACTGTAGAATCTGACCCTTTCATCCTTGTCATTTTTTTATTTCTTAAAGAAACATACAAAATGTCCTGTAAGATTCCATAACGTAAGTAATTCTTCAACATCCTCTTCTTCTATTTCATGTCTGTTTATGTTAGATAATTGGACAAGAAAATTGTTCAAGGAGAAATGTTCCTATATCCTCATGTCCATATATACTATATAACAAGGAACTGAATTCTATAGGGAAAAAAATCAAGTGTGAGTAAATAGACCTTGGGTAAACTTCAAAGATGAAAGACAAGCCATATTTTGTTACAAAACTTGACAGAGCAACACAAACATCTGAGGGTTCTGTTCAGTTATACAGGCCTAGAGTGCTGGCTTGTTCACCAGGAACATATTCATTTCTATTTCTATCCAGAAAGCTGGAGTTGAAGCAAAAAGAAGTTTAATCTAATTAAATATACTAATCAAGACTCTAAAGTGAATTGTGAGGCTCAAATTACTTTTAATACTTAAAAGAGCAGAGCTTTCTTCTAGAAAGCAATGTGCCAAGCCAAAAAAAAAAAAAAAAGAAAAGAAAAGAAAATTTCTTATGTTTTAAACCATCTTCCCATGCTTTTATCTGGGCACCTGACTGTTTTATAAGGCTAATTTTACATTCAAAAACTGAATGATCAAATTTTCCACTTATGATTGGACAATGGCCTTGAGCTGACACGAATTCCCAATAGGCCACAACCAAATTTCATTCTGCTATGTAGCATCATTATGAATACAACTATAAAAAAATTCTGATCGCTTTAAGAGTGTTTCCCAGAACACACAAGATAGAAGGATAATATTGTTTTGCAAGTTGTATTAAGAATTCCACAGTCTTCTCATAGTATCAATACACACACACACACACACACACACACACACACACACACACACACGCACACACACACACACAGCATACAATACACACAGCATACAATACACACAGACACACAATACACACAGACACACAGTTCAAAGAGCTTTTTAAGTAATTAAAAAGAAATGTGATATTATAATACAGCACAGTAACAGGTGGGTGGCTGCTGAAGTTCTAAATTGGGTCTCTTTGAAATGCAGTAGCCCCTGAACCCATTCTTTTATTTTTTTCACCATATATTGGATATAAAATGGGGACAAAAATAATAAGAAGATGGTAGAGTATACTTTTTGGTTCCTGATGAATTGTGAACTATCATGGTAAGAGAGGCCATCCTTGAACATCTTCCTTGGGGAAAAATGGGTTATTCACTTAAACTGTGTGTGTTTTTACTCAATAATCATTATGCGATTCTATCTTATCTATTACTTAAGTATACCAATTGACCAAAGAGTGAATGAAAGTTATATTATACACAAGTATGCCTACAAATAGCTTAGGAAGACTTTTGATCCTCATACTATTTTTCAAATATTGTATCATTTTAAATAATGTATAGTTGAGTGTTTCTGTGTGTCAGTACATGTACATGTGTGCTGGTGATTCTGTAAGCCTAAAAGCCAGCAACCTCATATGTTTCTGTCAATTAAGAGCCTCTTGACATGGGTGGTAAAATTAAACTCAGGTTCTCTTGAAAAACAGTTTGTACTGCTAACAACAAAGCCATTTCTTGAGCCCATCATTTCAGATTATCCCCATGACTTTATGCTCTTCTGGCTTGGAGGTCTTATACATTAAAGAGTGACTGGTAGCAGTGCCATCACAGGAATGTAAAAGAGTGATGACAAATAAGTGCAAATTAAGTTATCTTGTGACTTTGGAGAACCTGCCTTTTCCCTGACTACCAAAAAACTTTAAGAATTTTAGTGTTGGCTAGGATGATCTTTTCTCATGTAAAAAATGAATAAAATGATACCATCTCTTTTCAGTGTTGGATCTCTAACACAAAATATCTGCATTTGATTGGATAAGATGCTTTGATTTGTTCTCAATCTTAACTTACCTGTCAACAACTCATATGAAGACCTAAGTAACTGGCTATTATTTTGATTTTGTCTTAAGGATATAGTCTCATTAATTGAGAGCCTCATTAAAGCAGACTTAAACTGTGCCATATTTAATACAATATCATTGGGATTAGACATAATTGTGATGAATGAAAGAACGCTGACTCAAGTTTTCGTATGTCTCAATTATGTGGAATAAATTTGAGTGTGGACTGAAGGCAGGTGGGGTTGGGGACAGGAGGGATCAGGTGAGAGGTAGGGAGATAATGGAACTGGAAGAGCATTTTTGGGCCTAGTACAATGGAAACTTCATTGAACATATAAGAGTAACCTAGAAAATTCCCATAATAATAAGGAACATGTAGTCTAAACCAGACATGTGTTTTTAACTCAGGTAAGGCCTCAAGGGAAGTTAGTGGAACACAAATACAGCCACAAAACTTTAACCTGCAGTTTGGCCATCCCACTGAGTGTGCTCTGACTGAAGTCTTGAAGAATTTGCATCTAAGAGACTTCATGAAATTCTTAGGCAAATGGATAGAACTGGAAAATATTACCCTGAGGGAGATAACTCAGTCACAAAAGAACACACATGGAATGCACTCACCGATAAGTGGACATTAGCCCAAAAGCTCAGAATACTCAATTTATAGTCAGCATGAAGCTCAAGAAGAAGTAAGACAAAAGTATTGATGTTTCAGTCCCTAAAAGGGGGAAGAAAATACTCAAGGGAGGAAATATGAAGACAAAGTATGGAACAGAGACTGAAGTAAAGGCCATCCAGAGACTGTCCCACCTGGGGATCCATCCCACATATAGACACCAAATCCAGACACTATTGTGGATTCCAAGAAGTGCTTGCTGACAGAAAATGTCTCCTGAGAGACTCTACCAGAGCCTGACAAATACAGAGGCAGATCCTCACAGCCAACCATTGGACTGAGCACAAGGTCCACAATGGAGGAGTTAGAGAAATGGCTGAAGGAGCTGAAGGGATTTGCAACCCCCTTGGAAAAACAACAATATCAACCAACCAGATGCTCCACCCCCAACCCTTGCCACCCCTTCTCCCCAACCCAGAGCTTCCAGGGACTAAACCACCAACCAAAGAGTACAAATGGAAGGACCCATGGCTCCAGTTGCATATGTAGCAGAGGATGGCCTTGTCAGACATCAATGGTAGAAGAGGCCCTTGGTCTGTGGGTTGATGCCACATAATAGTGGAATACTATGAAGGCGAGGCGAGAGTGTTTGGCTGGGTTGGGAAGCACCCTCATTGAAGCAGTGAGAGGGGGGATGGCATAGGGGTTTCTGGAGAGGAATCCAGGAAAGGGGATAACATTTGAAATGTAAATAAATAAAATATCCCTCACCTCCTTCCCCCAAAAAACAGTATCCAGAGAGACTCATCTATTAACTGATAAAACTGATGCAGAGCGCTAAGGGCAAATGTTACAGAGAGATCTGGAAGTTCTGAGGAGAAAAAGGAGGAAGGAACAGAGAAAGCAGGAGGCCTGGCAGGGATATCAAAATAACTGAACTCACAGAAACAGCTGAGCAGGACTCCTGAGAACATACAGAGATCAGGGTACTTGTATTGGTCTGACGTAGACCCTCTGCATATATCTTATGGATGAGTAGCTTGGTGTTCTTTTGGGAATCCTACCAAAATGAGTAGAGGTTGTCCCTGACTGTTCTGACTAGGTTTGAGACCCTTATCTTTCTGCTGGATTGTCTTGTTCAGACTTGACAGAATGGTACCTTCTAGGTCTTATTGTAGCTTGTTTTGGTATGTTAGCTAGATATCACAGGAATCAGGTTTTCCCATGAAGGAAGAAAGGAAAGGTGTTTCTGAGGAGAGAGGAAATAGGAGGGTAGTAGAAAGAGGAAGAAGGGGATTGGGGGATTCTTATTATGCCTACCTTGAGGTCTAGTATTAGAAATGTATGGTAAACCAGAAGAGACTGCTCCCTGCACACACATCTCTGACGCCAGAGGAAAAAGCCAAAGACCATCTGGAACCCTGGTGCACTGAAGCTCCCGGAAGGGGCGGCACAGGTCTTCCTGGTTGCTGCCGCTGCAGAGAGCCCCTGGGCAGCACCCCACGAGCGAACCTGAGCCTCGGGACCACAGGTAAGACCAAATTTTCTGCTGCAAGAAAGCTGCCTGGTGAGCTTGGGACACACGGAAGCAAATTTCTCTAGGACCTGGAACGTTCTGTGTTTACCGGAAGTCCCACACCCGCAGATCCCGACCCGCAGCAGCTCTCTGCTCCCAGACCCGGTGAGAGAGAGACCCAACCGCCTGGTCAGGTGGGCACTCCTGAGGCTGCAGAGCGGAAGAGACCACCATCACTGCTCACACCTGCCCACATCCCTGGCCCAAGTGGAAACTGTATAAGGCCTCTGGGCTGCCGTGGGGGAGCGGCAGGACCCCTGCCAGAGACACCACCAGACCCTGAAGGAAACAGACCGGATAAACAGTTCTCTGCACCCAAATACCGTGGGAGGGAGAGCTAAACCTTCAGAGAGGCAGACAAGCCTGGGAAACCAGAAGAGACTGCTCCCTGCACACACATCTCGGACGCCAGAGGAAAAAGCCAAAGACCATCTGGAACCCTGGTGCACTGAAGCTCCCGGAAGGGGCGGCACAGGTCTTCCTGGTTGCTGCCGCTGCAGAGAGCCCCTGGGCAGCACCCCACGAGCAAACCTGAGCCTCAGGACCACAGGTAAGACCAAATTTTCTGCTGCAAGAAAGCTGCCTGGTGAACTCAAGACACAGGCCCACAGGAACAGGTGAAGACCTGTAGAGAGGAAAAACTACACGCCCGAAAGCAGAACACTCTGTCCCCATAACTGACTGAAAGAGAGGAAAACAGGTCTACAGCACTCCTGACACACAGGCTTATAGGACAGTCTGGCCACTGTCAGAAATAGCAGAACAAAGTAACACTAGAGATAATCTGATGGCGAGAGGCAAGCGCAGGAACCCAAGCAACAGAAACCAAGACTACATGCCATCATCGGACACCAATTCCCCCACCAAAACAAACATGGAATTTCCAAACACAACAGAAAAGCAAGATCTAGTTTCAAAATCATATGTGATCATGATGCTGGAGGAATTCAAGAAAGACATGAACACACTTAGGGAAACACAGGAAAACATTAATAAACAAGTAGAAGCCTACAGAGAGGAATCGCAAAAATCCCTGAAAGAATTCCAGGAAAACACAATCAAACAGTTGAAGGAATTAAAAATGGAAATAGAAGCAATCAAGAAAGAACACATGGAAACAACCCTGGATATAGAAAACCAAAAGAAGAGACAAGGAGCTGTAGATACAAGCTTCACCAACAGAATACAAGAGATGGAAGAGAGAATCTCAGGAGCAGAAGATTCCATAGAAATCATTGACTCAACTGTCAAAGATAATGTAAAGCTGAAAAAGCTACTGGTCCAAAACATACAGGAAATCCAGGACTCAATGAGAAGATCAAACCTAAGGATAATAGGTATAGAAGAGAGTGAAGACTCCCAGCTCAAAGGACCAGTAAATATCTTCAACAAAATCATAGAAGAAAACTTCCCTAACCTAAAAAAAGAGATACCCATAGACATACAAGAAGCCTACAGAACTCCAAATAGATTGGACCAGAAAAGAAACACCTCCCGTCACATAATTGTCAAAACACCAAACGCACAAAATAAAGAAAGAATGTTAAAAGCAGTAAGGGAAAAAGGTCAAGTAACATATAAAGGGAGACCTATCAGAATCACACCAGACTTCTCGCCAGAAACTATGAAGGCCAGAAGATCCTGGACTGATGTCATACAGACCCTAAGAGAACACAAATGCCAGCCCAGGTTACTGTATCCAGCAAAACTCTCAATTAACATTGATGGAGAAACCAAGATATTCCATGACAAAACCAAATTTACACAATATCTTTCTACAAATCCAGCACTACAAAGGATAATAAATGGTAAAGCCCAACATAAGGAGGCTAGCTATACCCTAGAAGAAGCAAGAAACTAATCGTCTTGGCAACAAAACAAAGAGAATGAAAGCACACAAACATAACCTCACATCCAAATATGAATATAAAGGGAAACAATAATCACTATTCCTTAATATCTCTCAATATCAATGGCCTCAACTCCCCAATAAAAAGACATAGATTAACAAACTGGATACGCAACGAGGACCCTGCATTCTGCTGCCTACAGGAAACACACCTCAGAGACAAAGACAGACACTACCTCAGAGTGAAAGGCTGGAAAACAACTTTCCAAGCAAATGGTCAGAAGAAGCAAGCTGGAGTAGCCATTCTAATATCAAATAAAATCAATTTCCAACTAAAAGTCATCAAAAAAGATAAGGAAGGACACTTCATATTCATCAAAGGAAAAATCAATCAAGATGAACTCTCAATCCTAAATATCTATGCCCCAAATACAAGGGCACCTACATACGTAAAAGAAACCTTACTAAAGCTCAAAACACACATTGCACCTCACACAATAATAGTGGGAGATTTCAACACCCCACTCTCATCAATGGACAGATCATGGAAACAGAAATTAAACAGTGATGTCGACAGACTAAGAGAAGTCATGAGCCAAATGGACTTAATGGATATTTATAGAACATTCTATCCTAAAGCAAAAGGATATACCTTCTTCTCAGCTCCTCATGGTACTTTCTCCAAAATTGACCATATAATTGGTCAAAAAACGGGCCTCAACAGGTACAGAAAGATAGAAATAATCCCATGCGTGCTATCGGACCACCACGGCCTAAAACTGGTCTTCAATAACAATAAGGGAAGAATGCCCACATATATGTGGAAATTGAACAATGCTCTACTCAATGATAACCTGGTCAAGGAAGAAATAAAGAAAGAAATTAAAAACTTTTTAGAATTTAATGAAAATGAAGATACAACATACTCAAACTTATGGGACACAATGAAAGCTGTGCTAAGAGGAAAACTCATAGGGCTGAGTGCCTGCAGAAAGAAACAGGAAAGAGCATATGTCAGCAGCTTGACAGCACACCTAAAAGCTCTAGAACAAAAAGAAGCAAATACACCCAGGAGGAGTAGAAGGCAGGAAATAATCAAACTCAGAGCTAAAATCAACCAAGTAGAAACAAAAAGGACCATAGAAAGAATCAAGAGAACCAAAAGTTGGTTCTTTGAGAAAATCAACAAGATAGATAAACCCTTAGCCAGACTAACGAGAGGACACAGAGAGTGCGTCCAAATTAACAAAATCAGAAATGAAAAGGGAGACATAACTACAGATTCAGAGGAAATTCAAAAAATCATCAGATCTTACTATAAAAACCTATATTCAACAAAATTTGAAAATCTTCAGGAAATGGACAATTTCCCAGACAGATACCAGGTATCGAAGTTAAAATAGGAACAGATAAACCAGTTAAACAACCCCATAACTCCTAAGGAAATAGAAGCAGTCATTAAAGGTCTCCCAACCAAAAAGAGCCCAGGTCCAGACGGGTTTAGTGCAGAATTCTATCAAACCTTCATAGAAGACCTCATACCAATATTATCCAAACTATTCCACAAAATTGAAACAGATGGAGCTCTACCGAATTCCTTCTACGAAGCCACAATTACTCTTATACCTAAAGCACACAAAGACACAACAAAGAAAGAGAACTTCAGACCAATTTCCCTTATGAATATCGACGCAAAAATACTCAATAAAATTCTGGCAAACCGAATTCAAGAGCACATCAAAACAATCATCCACCATGATCAAGTAGGCTTCATCCCAGGCATGCAGAAATGGTTTAATATACGGAAAAGCATCAACGTGATCCATTATATAAACAAACTGAAAGAACAGAACCACATGATCATTTCATTAGATGCTGAGAAAGCATTTGACAAAATTCAACACCCCTTCATGATAAAAGTCCTGGAAAGAATAGGAATTCAAGGTCCATACCTAAACATAGTAAAAGCCATATACAGCAAACCAGTTGCTAACATTAAACTAAATGGAGAGAAACTTGAAGCAATCCCAGTAAAATCAGGGACTAGACAAGGCTGCCCACTCTCTCCCTACTTATTCAATATAGTTCTTGAAGTTCTAGCCAGAGCAATCAGAAAACAAAAGGAGATCAAAGGGATACAGATCGGAAAAGAAGAGGTCAAAATATCACTATTTGCAGATGACATGATAGTATATTTAAGTGATCCCAAAAGTTCCACCAGAGAACTACTAAAGCTGATAAACAACTTCAGCAAAGTGGCTGGATATAAAATTAACTCAAATAAATCAGTTGCCTTCCTCTATACAAAAGAGAAACAAGCCAAGAAAGAAATTAGGGAAACAACACCCTTCATAATAGACCCAAATAATATAAAGTACCTCGGTGTGACTTTAACCAAGAAAGTAAAAGATCTGTACAATAAGAACTTCAAGACACTGAGGAAAGAAATTGAAGAAGACCTCAGAAGATGGAAAGATCTCCCATGCTCATGGATTGCCAGGATTAATATAGTAAAAATGGCCATTTTACCAAAAGCAATCTACAGATTCAATGCAATCCCCATCAAAATACCAATCCAATTCTTCAAAGAGTTAGACAGAACAATTTGCAAATTCATCTGGAATAACAAAAAACCCAGGATAGCTAAAGCTATCCTCAACAATAAAAGGACTTCAGGGGGAATCACTATCCCTGAACTCAAGCAGTATTACAGAGCAATAGTGATAAAAACTGCATGGTATTGGTACAGAGACAGACAGATAGTCGAATGGAATAGAATTGAAGACCCAGAAATGAACCCACACACCTATGGTCACTTGATTTTTGACAAAGGAGCCAAAACCATCCAATGGAAAAAAGATAGCATTTTCAGCAAATGGTGCTGGTTCAACTGGAGGGCAACATGTAGAAGAATGCAGATCGATCCATGCTTATCACCCTGTACAAGCTTAAGTCCAAGTGGATCAAGGACCTCCACATCAAACCAGACACACTCAAACTAATAGAAGAAAAACTAGGGAAGCATCTGGAACACATGGGCACTGGAAAAAATTTCCTGAACAAAACACCAATGGCTTATGCTCTAAGATCAAGAATCGACAAATGGGATCTCATAAAACTGCAAAGCTTCTGTAAGGCAAAGGACACGGTGGTTAGGACAAAACGGCAACCAACAGATTGGGAAAAGATCTTTACCAATCCTACAACAGATAGAGGCCTTATATCCAAAATATACAAAGAACTCAAGAAGTTAGGCCGCAGGGAAACAAATAACCCTATTAAAAAATGGGGTTCAGAGCTAAACAAAGAATTCACAGCTGAGGAATGCCGAATGGCTGAGAAACACCTAAAGAAATGTTCAACATCTTTAGTCATAAGGGAAATGCAAATCAAAACAACCCTGAGATTTCACCTCACACCAGTGCGATTGGCTAAGATCAAAAACTCAGGTGACAGCAGATGCTGGCGAGGATGTGGAGAAAGAGGAACACTCCTCCATTGTTGGTGGGATTGCAGACTGGTAAAACCATTCTGCAAATCAGTCTGGAGGTTCCTCAGAAAATTGGACATTGAACTGCCTGAGGATCCAGCTATACCTCTCTTGGGCATATACCCAAAAGATGCCTCAACATATAAAAGAGACACGTGCTCCACTATGTTCATCGCAGCCTTATTTATAATAGCCAGAAAATGGAAAGAACCCAGATGCCCTTCAACAGAGGAATGGATACAGAAAATGTGGTACATCTACACAATGGAATATTACTCAGCTATCAAAAACAACGAGTTTATGAAATTCGTAGGCAAATGGTTGGAACTGGAAAATATCATCCTGAGTGAGCTAACCCAATCACAGAAAGACATACATGGTATGCACTCATTGATAAGTGGCTATTAGCCCAAATGCTTGAATTACCCTAGATCCCTAGAACAAACGAAACTCAAGACGGATGATCAAAATGTGAATGCTTCACTCCTTCTTTAAATGAGGAAAAAGAATACCCTTGGCAGGGAAGGGAGAGGCAAAGATTGAAACAGAGACTGAAGTAACACCCATTCAGAGCCTGCCCCATATGTGGCCCATACATATACAGCCACCCAATTAGACAAGATGGATGAAGCAAAGAAGTGCAGACCTACAGGAGCCGGATGTAGATCGCTCCTGAGAGACACAGCCAGAATACAGCAAATATAGAGGCGAATGCCAGCAGCAAACCACTGAACTGAGAATAGGACCCCCGTTGAAGGAATCAGAGAAAGAACTGGAAGAGCTTGAAGGGGCTCGAGACCCCAAAAGTACAACAATGCCAAGCAACCAGAGCTTCCAGGGACTAAGCCACTACCTAAAGACTATACATGGACTGACCCTGGACTCTGACCCCATAGGTAGCAATGAATATCCTAGTAAGAGCACCAGTGGAAGGGGAAGCCCTGGGTCGTGCTAAGATTGAACCCCCAGTGAACTAGTCTATGGGGGGAGGGCGGCAATGGGGGGAGGGTTGGGAGGGGAACACACATAAGGAAGTGGAGAGGGGAGGGGGATGTTTGCCCGGATACCGGGAAAGGGAATAACACTCGAAATGTATATAAGAAATACTCAAGTTAATAAAAAAAAAAAAAAAAAGAAATGTATGGTAAAATCTCCCAGGTTCTAAAGATTGTGTACTACAGGTCTGGGAATTTTCACATTTGAACTAGATATGGTTACTCCTTATAGTATTAAATTATTAGCTTTTCTTGGTAGATTTTGTTTGTTTTAATTCTCTGTCGAACTCTGGATAATTTACATATACAGGTGTAATTTTCATAGTTTACTTTTCTCAAGTAAGTTGTACCTAGGAAAAAGAATACATAAAAAGTATTTCAAATTAAAAATGGTGACTAAAATTTAAGTCCTTTTTGCAAGAAGTGAAAAATCCATTTTGCCAACATACCTTAAGTATTTAGAGAAGTTTACAGTAGTAATTTGTACAGAGAAATCTGTATAGAAAAATCTTATTCCGTAGGTTTAAGAGATGGAACATTCTGATTTATTCATAGGATCCAGAGTCATCTCATCACAGACATGATCACTCAAAACTATTTAGAACTCCACATCCATGCAATCCAGTGTCCTCCAGTTGCTTTTATGGTCACCAGACATACAAATAGTGCACAGACATAAATCAAATCAAAATACTCCTACACATTTTCTATTTTACTTAAAGACAAATAATCTTACTCTATGTGTAAGTAAGAAAAAAAGATACCCATGTTCATTGCAATGAAGTCTTGCTGTCTTTATTCATTGTATATTTAGTTATTATTTGACCTAATACCAGAACCTCTTCTGCTACTTAATGGCAGAATAATCAGGCAATATGGAGCATTATAGAATGGAGCAGAGATGTTGGTATGATAGGAAAGAAAAGGTACATGTAGACAAAGAATATATATAATAATACCACTCAATACCCAAGAGTACAAGAAGCTATAAAACCTAATAAGCGCAGAAGCAGAATAAGTAACACTCAGGTTGACGCTAGTGACTTCCACTGTAACCCAACGAGAAGTCTGTAGGGAAAGTAATACGAGGGACATGTAACCTTCCCTTCCCGTTCTCCCCATTTACTTCTACTAGAGCCATTGCAATCACTTCTAGTTCAGTGGTATAATTCTTTATTCCATTAACTTTAATGGGCTTTATACCAATGTTAAGTAATGTGATCATTTTACACTGACTGAGTTGATGAGAAATACCTCCACTCAATTAGTTTCGCAATCCTGGAATATTTTGGAACAAAGGAGATAGGCAATTTGTAAAATCTTAAACTGAAAAGTAGATCAGCGTCACTCTGATTTTATACTTCACAAAGTTTGAAAATCTTGGCACTTTTTCCTCAATAAAGTTAGGGAAAATGTGTTCATTGATTTTTCTGGAGGACAAAAGGATATACATTATCAGTTATTTCAAAAGAAATATAGGTAAGATATGTATATAACAATAGAATAAAGTTTTCTTAACACTCATTCATTTTACACAAACTAAAGGATTTTTATTAAAGGCACACACATATACACAGGCATAAAATATAAATCATATTGATCCATTGTTATCACGTATTAATTATTCCTCTTTTGTAAAATCATTAACTTTTTGTTTTTCAAATTTTGAAAAAAGAATTTCTGCTCTTTTCTTTTGATTTTGTCCTCGTTTTCCTAGAAGTAATCACTTAACAAAAACAAGGTCAGCCTGTGAGTAACTCTGTACCCAAGGCGTCCTGTAAGTTATTACCCCTCAACTTACAATTTTTGAGTGATATGATAATATTACACAAAATAGAGACCCTATTACTACAATGCATTATTTTATGAGATTTGTATCTATTTTAACATTGACTGAGGTTTCAATTTGTAGTAAAATAAAATGAACACAGAAGTTGAAATATCTGGTTTCATTAGAAACTCAGCTGTGTCTTGTGATGTTTTCCTGAAAACTGTCTTATAAGAGGATGTTTTACTGAAGCAGACACATGAGACAATGTTTTGCTGATAATAGACATGTATGTTTTTCTGAAAGCTGTCTGAGGAAAAGGCATGTGTTATTTTCCTGGAGCAGACACTTGAGAGGAAACATGATGTTTAGAAAGAGTTTAAGTATAACACAACAGTGGACAACTTTCTGTCATTAATTTGCCTTGCTGGTCTTCATTGAGCTTCACCTTGTTGGTCTTTACTGAAGATGCTCTGGCATAGATTCAACTTCCTTTCTTCTCTGATCTTCACTTGTAGAGACTTCACAGAGAGAAATGTACCAAAGATCTTCAGGTGGTGTCCCTGCTGCTTCTTGCCACTTCAGTGGACTTGTACTGATTGGTAGAGCCTCAAGGTTTCTTCTGGATAGAGCCATTGCTGCTGATTCATGTTTGTTGTTTTGTTAGTGGACTAGACTACTGACAGAAAGCATTGGAATTGTCCCAAAGAACTACTTCCAAACAGGTCCTTGTCTCTCTTGTTTTATTAGCCATATTCTGCCAAAACATTTGATCATCATGTTATGAGGGTGGTTAAAGTGTTTAAGAGCCCTTATTAAAATAGGTTGAGAAAAATATAAGTGAATACATTGGACATAATTAGAAATCATGAACCATTTTATCCATATTAGTAAAAAATGTGTTTATATTTATATCCAATTTCTCAAATTACAATAGGATATACTATATCAGAAATTAAGTTGAACCAAATAGATTTGCTGAAAAACTTTCCCATCTATTTTCTTTCCAATCAATTAAGAACACTTTCTAAAACATCCTTATGTACTGTGTAGTACAGAAATAACAAGGCATACCTATTATTTCATATGTACATTAAGACCTGTCACTGAATCAGACTGTACATGTATGTGTGTAATGATAGTCATGCACATTTATTTCTTTACTACACAGTACATAAGTATACTTTAACAACTCTGCAAGTTTCACTGAATAAATATGCATCTTTTAAAATAAATCATGGACTTCTTCCTAAAGAAAACCCAATTGCCTATATTTTTCTGGATGCCCCATTCCTTTGAATTCACTTTCCTGTAGAGAGGATTGGAATTCAGATGCTTGTGTAGGTAACTTGTCATTTGGTGTTCTGCTCCATCTTTCTTTCTTAGGTGCAATATTTACCTTATAGAGTTCCCTATGTGCTTGTTTGCCGTCGTTCATGAAACCTTTCATAGTAAAGTAGCAGGCTATAGTGAAATTTCACCAATGTTGTTAGCATTAGAGACACTGGTACATTCCCCAACTTTTCCATGAACCTTCATGTAGAAGTGTTTTGTTAGTAGAAAGAAATCATTTAGAATATAAGAGAGAGGCAAAGATTAAAACAGAGACTGAAGGAACACCCATTCAGAGTCTGCCCCACATGTGGCCCATACATATATAGCCACCCAATTAGACAAGATGGATGAAGCAAAGAAGTGCAGACCGACAGGAGCCGGATGTAGATCGCTCCTAAGAGACACAGCCAGAATACAGCAAATACAGAGGCGAATGCCAGCAGCAAACCACTGAACTGAGAATAGGACCCCCGTTGAAGGAATCAGAGAAAGAACTGGAAGAGCTTGAAGGGGCTCGAGACTCCATATGTACAACAATGCCAAGCAACCAGAGCTTCCAGGGACTAAGCCCCTACCCAAAGACTATACATGGACTGACCCTGGACTCTGACCTCATAGGTAGCAATGCATATCCTAGTAAGAGCACCAGTGGAAGGGGAAGCCCTGGGTCCTGCTAAGACTGAACCCCCAGTGAACTAGACTGGTGGGGGGAGGGCGGCAATGGGGGGAGGGTTGGGAGGGGAACACCCATAAGGAAGGGGAGGGGGGAGGGGGATGTTTGCCCGGATACCGGGAAAGGGAATAACACTTGAAATGTATATAAGAAATACTCAAGTTAATAAAAAAAATATAAAAAAAAGAATATAGAACTCGGAAATATTTTATAAGACCTCTTCTTTGTTACCTTTATACTGCCACACTTTTTTAACTGAAAACATATTCTTCTCTTATATAATAATCACATCCAAAATGTCCTCTCCCTTCATTTCATTCACCTCTCCCTCAGTTCCATTTTTCCTAATATCAACTTCCCTTGCAAGAGATGACTATAAGCATTCTCCTGACTCCTGATTCTACAATCTTTCCTCCCCATTTGTCTGTGTAGTTTCCTGATCTCCAATAGGAGGAGAATAAAGCAAACATCTAATTTAGACTCCCTCTTTGCAGACTCTGTGATGATGAACACCCACTGATCTATGGGCATAGCACTAGTATATTACAAATCTTTTTATAGAAAGAAGTCATTTTATTGATTCTTATATATTTTAGTTTTATATTTAACAGTAAATTTTGTTTCTATCCTAGATCTCTGCTCTCTAGTCTTTGGTTCCGGAGCATACAGAGAGTGCATGTGTTCCCTCTCATAGATTGAGCATGAAGCTAAACAAAACATTGCTTAGCCATTCCCAGAAGTACACACTTATGGTAATTCAGATTCACACTTGTACAATTCTTCAACATTCCTTGTACTCCTATTGTTCTTTTGGATGTCTAGCTAATTCTGCACAATGTAAAGAATGATATAATTTACTGTCTTCTTGCATGTAAATATATTATGGGATAACTCACTAGAAATTCATACCTTTGTCTTTGCTCTATTGTGGATCCCATAAAGTCACTTGTTCCCTGAACATGTCTTGTTGTATGAGAAAAACTTCTAGTTAGTGAGATATGCAAATTGAATACAAAATGTCTAATACCCTGTACAGTAAGCAAATGCATAATAGAGTCATTTGCTTAACCTTGCAGTAGAGACAGCTTTTATGTAATAAAATTAATTTGAGAAAATTGAAAGTATTAATTTCCAAAGCATAAATGATAATGAGCTATTCTAAAATAATAATTTACTTTGCCATTTAAATATATGATACATGTCTGTACAACTTCAAGAGCATTGAATATATTTTATATTTTGTATCTCATTGAACAGATGAAAAAAAAGAAAATAAAAAAAATAAATATTTACATAGAAACTATAATCTATGGCCTGAAAAAAATGTTAGAAACATGTGCCCTCTTTGAAATAAATATTATTAAACACATAAGGAATTAAGGTAATATTTTCCTCAAGAAAGAAAAAAAATCTAGTTCATGTTTGGAAAAATCTATCTTAACTTTATTGAATAAATATAGCTAAAATGAAAAATTTTTTTTGATCTATAATAAACATAATTGAAAGTGTTAAAAATAAAGAAAATTATAATTACTATAATGATGAAAATGACTTAATGTTTTCTTGATATAATAAATATTGCATATAATAATTTCTTCATGAAAAACTTGAAATGATCCAGGGTATCATCCAATTTTGTTGGAGATTTCACATTATTAATGAATAAACATTACTGAATTATTACTGAAGTATGTACAGAAAATATGCCAAATTTCCATAATCATTTCTAGATAGAGATTTTAATGAGTATTCTTTTGTAGAATTATCTTTTCCCCAAGTTTATAAAAAGTGTATAGCAAATTTGCATTCTGACTTTATCTGATTTCTGCCTAAAAGTAGTTTTGAGTTGAACTGTCAAAAATTATTACAGATCAGCTCTGATGATGTCTAATGTACAGGAAAATAACTACATGGGCTATTATTATCATTATTATTTAACTATACCAAAGAAAATAAACACAGTGAAGTTGAGACTGGAAATTTTGAAGTATTCCCTATGCCCTCAGAATAAATGGTTCTGTGTGATGAACCAATATTGTTTGAGGTGTTTATTTATACATTATTGCAATATAATTGAGTAGAGCAAATAGGGGACAATTACAAATAATAGTTGTCTGAATTTCTCCTTTGTTTTCTTTTTTTTGGTATATTTGTTTTGAAATATTTAGCAATTGCTCACCCATTGAACTACTTCTCCATTTTTGCTTTGGGTGAGAGGAAACAGGACATACACATGCACACACACACATAAAATATATGATTGATATAAGACATATGCTATATATATTATATATTATATGTGGTATATGCTATATACTATATATGAAATGATATATGAGCTATAAGATATATGATATACAATATACCATATACAATATAATAAGAGATACAAAATACATGATATATATGATAAATCATATAATCTACTGTCTTTAATCTCATGATTGCCTTGCTTCAACTCCAGAGCTGTAGGAAAGAAGGAATCCAATATTTTGCTTACTGGATATTCTTCATGTCCAGTGATCGAAACTTTAAAAAAAGCCCTTCAACTTTAGAGATACTCTCAATGCCTAATATAATTAACATTACCTACTATGTTTTATGTTACTACAGTAAAATACATAGACTATGTGCTCTCATAGACAATACTGTTGTAAATATTTTGTCATATTTTTGTACATCAAACTCCATGGTAAAATACATTAGTTTCTCATAATTACTTACTTAAATATACAGCAGAGCAAGTTTTAGGTAAAGTAAAACATTAGGTCAAAGTCACAATACACAGTTTCTAGCAACCCACTTACATAATAACTATTTAGTTTCTGCAATAACAAGAATATTTTCTGTTTCTGAAATCTAAAACACTCATTCAAGAGAAGCATACTTTAAAAAACCCAATCAGTAATCTTTGAAACTTTGTTATTTCAAGTACAATCTGTATAAGAAGAACTTCAAGTCTCTGAAGAAAGAAATTGAAGAAAACATCAGAAGATTGAAAGATCTCCCATGCTTATATTTCAGCAGGATTAACATAGTAAAAAGGGACATCTTATAATATAGTAAAGCAATCTACAGATTCAATGCAATCCCCATCAAAATCCCAATCCAATTCTTCACAGAGATAGAAAGAGAAATTCTCAATTTTACCTGGAATAACAAAAATTTCAAGATATCAAAATCTATTCTCAACAATAAAATAACTTCTTGGGGAAATCACTGTCCCTGAGCTCAAGCTGTATTATGGAGCAACTGTGAGAAAAAAAAAACTGTATGGTCTTGGTACAAAGACAGACAGATAGCTCAGTGGAATAGAAGTGAAGACCCAGAAATGAAACCAAACACCCAGTGGAATTTGATCATTAACAAAGGATCAAACGACCATTCAATGAAAAAAGACATTATTTTTAGCAAATTGCACTGGTTCAAATGGCATTAAGCATGTAGAAAAATGCAAATTGTTTTCTTCTTCTTCTTCTTCTTCTTCTTCTTCTTCTTCTTCTTCTTCTTCTTCTTCTTCTTCTTCTTCTTCTTCTTCTTCTTCTTTCTTCTTCTTCTTCTTCTTCTTCTTCTTCTTCTTCTTTTTACATTTTTATTGGATATTTTGTCTAATTTAGGTTTCAAATGTTATCATCTTTCCCGGTTTCCCAGGAAACAGCCTATCCCATCCCTCCTCCCCCTGCTTCTATGAGGGTGCTCCCACACCCAGCCACCTACTCCTTACCAACTCTCCCAATTCCCACCCCTGGCATTCTCCTAAACTGAGGCATCAACCCTTCACAGGACAAAGGGCCTCTCCTCCACTGACCCTCAACAAGACCATCCTCTGTTACATAGGCAGCTGGAGCCATGGGTCTCTCCATGTGTATGTACCCTGTGTGTGGTGGTTTAGTCTCTGGGAGTTCTGGTTGGTTAGTATTATTGTTCTTATGGGGTTGTAAGCCCCTTCAACTACTTCAATCCTTTCTCTGACTCCTCCACTGTGGACACTGTTCTCAGTCAATGGTTGTCTGCTAGCATTTGCCTCTGTATTTGTCACGCTCAAGCAGCGTCTCTCAGAAGACAGCTATGTCAGGCTCCTGTCAACAAGTACTACTTGGCATCTGCAATATGGTCTGGGTTTGGTGGTATGTGGGAAACGTCCCCAGGAAGGGCAGTCTCTGGACAGCATTTCCTTCAGACTCTGCTCCACACTTTGTCTCCATATTTCCTGTTTTTAATGGAGGAAATGCATAATGTGTTCCCCCTTCTAAGAAGGACTGAAATGGCCACACTTTGGTCTTCCTTCTTCTTGAGCTTCATGTGGTCTGCAAATTGTATCTTGAGTATTTCAAATGTTTTGGCTAATATCCACTTAAGTGAATGCATTCCTTGTGTTTTATTTTGTGACTGGGTTACCTCTCTTAGGATGATATTTTCTACTTCCATCCATTTGCCTATGAATTTCATGAAATCATTGTTTTTAATAGCTGAATAGTACTCCATTCTATAAATATACTGCATTTTCTGGATCCATTTCTCCATTGAAAGACATCTGGATTCTTTCCAGGATTTGCTATTATATATAAGATCACTAAGAACATAGTTGTAGCATGTGTTCTTTTATTTGTTGGAGCATCTTTTGGGTATATGCCCAGGAGTGATAGAGCTAGTTTCTCATGTAGTATAATGTTCACTTTTCTGAGCAACCACCAGACTTATTCCCAGAGAAGTGTACCAGTTGCAATCCCACCAACAATGGAGGAGTGGTCCTCTTTCACCACATCCTCACCAGCACCTGCTGTCACTAGAGCTTTGGATCTTAGCCATACTAAGGAGTGTGAGGTGGAATCTCAAGCTTGTTTTGATTTGCATTTCCCTGATGACTAAGGATATTGAGCATTTCTTTAGGTGCTTCAAGTCATTCTTTATTCCTCAGTTGAGAATTCTTTCTTTAGCTCTGTATGAAGTTTTTATAGGGTTATTTGGTTCTCTGGATTCCAACTTCCTGAGTTCTTAATATATATTGAATATTAGCCCTCTATTGGATGTAGGATTGGTAAAGACCTTTTCTCAATCTGTTGTTTGACAGTTTTTTTTCTTATTGACAATGTCTGTTGACTAACAAAACTTTTCAGCTTTATGAGGTCCCATATTTTAATTCTTGATCTAAGACCAAAAGCCATTGATATTCTGTCAAGTCCTTGTTTTTTTTTTTTTTTTTTTTTTTTTTTTTTGGTTCTTTTTTTCGGAGCTGGGGACCGAACCCAGGGCCTTGCGCTTCCTAGGTAAGCGCTCTACCACTGAGCTAAATCCCCAGCCCTCAAGTCCTTGTTTAAGGCACTTCTCCACTCTCTCTTCTATTAGTTTCAATGTATCTGGCTTTATGTGGAGGTCATTTATGCACTTGTAATTGAGCATTGTATTGGGAGATACGAATGGATCTATTTGCATTCTTCTACATGCTGACCTCCAGTTGAACCAACACCATTTGTTGAAAATGTTATCTCTTTTCCACTGGTTTTAGTTCCTTTGTTAAAGATCAAGTGCCTATAGGTGTGTGAGTTCATTTCTGTGTCTTCAATTCTATTCCATTGATCTAACTGCCTGTACTGATGCCATGCAGGTTGCTTTTTTTATAATGCATTGTAATAATGCTTGAAGTCAAGGATAATGACTCCCCCAAAAGTTCTTTTATTATTGAGAATAGCTATAAGTGTCCTCAGATTTTTGTTATTCCATATGTATTTGCAAATTGCTCTTTCTAACTCTTTAAAGAATTGAATTGGAATTTTGATTGGACTTCATTGAATCTAGATCACTTTAGGAAAGATGGTCATTTTTTGCTATATTAACCCTGCCAATCCATGAGCATGGGAGGTCTTTCCATCTTCTGAGATCTTTTTTAATTTCTTTCTTCAGAGATTTGAATTTCTTGTCATACAGTTCTTTCACTTGCTTTGTTAGAGTCACACCATGATATATATTATTTGGTTCTATTGTCAAAGGTGTCATTTCCCTAATTTCTCTGTTAACCTGTTTATCCTTGAGCTGAGGAAGGCTACTGATTTGTTTGAGTTAATTTTATATCCAGTCACTTTGCTGAAGTTATTTATAAGGTTTATGATTTCTGTGGTAGAATGTTTGGGGTCTAAATTGTTCCATTCTTATCTCCTTGTACAAAGCTCAATTCCAAGTGACAGAAGGACCTCCACATAATCCCAGATTAACTGAAACTAGTAGAATAGAAAGTAGGGATGAGCCTCGAATACATTGGCACAAGCAAAAATTTCCTGAAGAGAACACCAATGGCTTATGATCTAAGATCAAAAATTGACAAGTAGGACCTCTTACAATTGAAAAACTTCAGTAATGTTCTCAATAGGACAACACAATAGGCAATCCACAGATTGGGAAAAGATTTTTACCAACTGTATATCCTATAGAAGGTTAAGATCCAAAATACGTAAAGAACTCAAGAAATTAGACTCTAGAGAAGCAATAACTGTATTAAAATATTGGGAGGTCAACGAGATAGAAACTGGAAAGGCAGAAGTCAAAATATCCCTATTTGCAAATGCTGTGATAGTATACTTAAGTGACCTCAGATGTTTATCAACAATGGAATGGATACAAAAATGTGGTACATTTACATAATTGATTACTACTCAACAATTAAAAACAATGATTTCATGAAATTCACAGGCAAATGGATGGAACTTGAAAATAACATCCTGAATGAGGTAGCCCAGTCAAAAAAGAACAGACATGTTTTGTACTCACTGATAAGTCAATATTAGCTAAAAAGAAACCCAGAAAACCCACAAAGACCATATGAAACTCAAAAAGAAAGAAGATCACACCAAAGTGTGGATGTTATAGCCCCACTCAGTAGGGGGAAGAGAATAATGTCTGGGAAGTAGAGAGAGCGAGGGATCTGAGAGGGAGAGAGGAGAGGGAGGAAAAGGAGGACCAGTTCAGATATGGGAGGAGATTGGGGAGAAGTACAGAGGGTAAGGAAATTGAAAGTAGGTAGCAGTGGGAGAGGGGAATCTTGGCGTAGCCACTAGAAAATCTCAAATACAAGGGACCCAAGAGGTTCCCTGAACCAAACATGGAGGACATTACCTGAAATTCCCAACAAATGTGAGATAGAACCTGTAGAGACCTATTTGCAAATCCAGTAGATAATCAAGGTCCTCAGTTGAGGAACTGTTCTACCCAACTCCTCAAAAATATTAATCCAGAATTCCTCCAGTCAAAAGGAAATACAGGAACAAGACTGGAGCAGAAACTAACAGATAGGCCACCCAGAGACTGTCCCACCTAGGGATCAATCCCATCTGCTGACACCAAACCCAGACACTCAGACACTATTGCTGGTGCCAAGAAGTGCTTGCTGACCTGAGCCCAGTTTGGCTGTGCCCCCCAAGAGGCTCTGCCAGAGCTGGACCAATACAGATATGGTTGTACACAGTCAAGCATTGCACTGAGCAGGGGGACCTGAATGGAGAAGTGAGGGCAAGGATTTTAGAAGCTGAAGGAATTTGCAATCTCATAGGAAGAACAGTATCAACCATCCAGACCACACAAAGCTCCTAGGGACTAAACCACCAACCAAAGAGTACACAGGGCTCCAAGGTCCAAAGAGCTTATGGACCTTATCTTTGCTAACTACACAGGTGATTTGTAGTAAAAAGACCACACCTTGGATCCAGTCCCAGTCTGTAACACACCTTGGATTCTCCATAGCTGTCGTCTGCAGCTTTGCCAGTGTTAGTAAGGCATTCCACAGCACTGTGTCTTTTTTTTTTTTCATGGCTTCAGCTGGATATGTAGCAGAAGATTGCTTTAGCTGGCATTACTGGGAGGGGAACCCCTTGGTCCTCTGGAGTCTTGAGGACCCAGAATAGGTCAACACTAGGGCACTGATTCAGGAGTGGGTGGACAGTTGGGGGATCATCCTCATTTAAGCTGGTAGGAGGGAAAAGGGGATAGGGAGCTTGTAGATGGGAAACTGAGAACAGGGATAACATTTGAAATGTAAATAAATAAAATAACCAAAAAAAACTTGATGTTAATAGCAAAATCCCACAACACAATTTGGGGTCAGTCTACACAAAGAAACTGCCATATACATTTTACTGCACTGTTTTCCTGGCATCTATAGTGATTTTTACACCTACCTTTTATTTTTGTCATTTTCTGATTTATTTTACCTTTTTACTTTTTACATTTTTTCTTTTATTGGGTGCTTTTTATTTACATTTCAAATATCATCCCCTTTCCAGATTTCCACTCCAGACCTACTACCTCCCCTAGCTTCTGTGAGGGTGATCCCCATCCACCCACTCCCTCCCATCTCCCCACCCTGACATTACCTTACACATGGGAAAGATAGCTTTGAGAGGACCAAGGACCTCTCCTCCCATTAGTGCCCGACAAGGCCATCCTCTACTACATATGCTTCTGTAGCCATAGGTTTATTCCTATCTTCTCTTGGAATGGTGGTTTAGTTCCTGGGAGCTCTGGGGTTAGAGGGTCTGGCTGGTTGATATTGTTGCTCTTCTTATGGAGATGCAAACCCCTTCAGCTCCTAGAGTCCTTTCTCTACCTCCTCCATTGGGGAGCCCATTCTCAGTTCAATAGTTAGCTGTAAGCATATGTCTCTCTGTTTGTCATGATCTGGCAGAGCATCTCAGGAGACAGCTATATCAGGCTCCTGTTAGCAGGCACTTCTTGGCATAAGCTATATTGTCTGGGTTTGGTGGCTGCATATGGGATATATCCCCAAATGGGCAGTCTATGGATGACCTTCAGTCCCTGCCCCATATTCCCTCCTGAGAGTAATTTTGTTTCTTCTTCTAAGAAGGACTGAAGCATCCACACTTTGGTATTCCTTCTTCTTGAGCTTCATGTGGTCTCTGAATTGTAACATGGGTATACTGATCTTTTGGGATATTATGCAATTTAAATTTCGTATTTTCTGAGTAGTATTTGTCATCTTGCAAAATATTACTTCTAGCATATTCAACAGGGGTAACCTTTTAACATGTAATAATCTAAATATAAAAAGAAAGATCCAATAAATTATAACAGGAAGCCAACTGCCCTTCTAATGCTTTGTCAGAACCTAAAGGAACAGGCCATCTGTAGCTCAGAAATGCACTCTAAGGAAGAATTATGGCAACTGGTTAATGCAAAAAAAAAAAGTACAGTTTATACTTTATGTCTTCATCCTTTCAAGGAAAACCACCATCCAAAGAGTACACATGGACAGACCCATGGCTCCAACTGCATATGTAGCAGAGGATGGCCTTGTTGGGCACTAATGGGAGGAGAAGCCATTGGTCATGCCAAGGCTTGACCCCACAAGGTAGGGGAATGTCAGGGCTGGGAGGAGGGAAGGGAGGTGGTTGGGAAGGGGAACACACTTATAGAAGAAGGGGAGAGGGATAAGATAGGGTGCTTATGGACAGGAAACTGGGAAAGTAGAGAACATTTGAAATGCAAATAAAATATCTGATTAAAAAAAGAAAATTAAAAAAAAAAACGAAGGTTATATGATTCACTGATGGTCCTCCACAATGATGCCATCTTTTTGTGGTTATGTAGCTCCTCCTTCTTGAATGTGCTCTCCTCATCAGTTATGTCATATTTGAAATTCCCTGATGGCTTATAGAGCCTTTGGAACTCCTATAGCATGCTCTAATAATATTTATTCTTAGATCTTTTACTTTTTACTTCATGTGATAATTTTTAAAAACCATGTTTTTACTTCGACCTCGTTTCTGCATGCACTCATTTCCTTGGGAACTTGTTAGCTAGAATCATGCCTGAAAAGACAGTTTTCAAGTTTAGAGCTGTAGGTTACCTGTTCATAGACTAAATGCGGCTGCAAGTCATTTTATGACACTCATGGTGCTTGAGTGAACATTGGAAAGCAACTGACCAACTCCAGCATTAGTGTTGAAGTGGGAAAAATAATTATTGCTGGAGGGAAACCAGTATACTAATAGGTGTCTGAAAGATAGAGACAACATATTCAATGCAATGAAATAGAGTGGTAAATATTATACTGTGATCCTACACTCGTAGAGACTACAGAATGGATGATCTCTCCCTATTAAGACTGAGGAATACCCCCGTGAAACATGGGATTACCATGAAAAGCAACTTCTCTCATGGTATCTGCAACCAGATATTTTCCTGTTAAGATCCCAAAGAATACATATGAAAACAAATTGTAACCCTCTAATAGGAAGATCCTGTACAACTGATCTAGGAGACCAAATAATACGAAGGATAATGAATATACTTGTTTATTTTTTAAAAAATGAAGAATTAAATTTACTCCAAATATGTTTTTATTTATTGTGCCCTCAAAAGTCCTGACTGATGGTTTGATTGAAAATATATAAATATGCATACATAAATCCACATATTAATTTATGTGCATTTATATGTATTTTCTTATGTAAAAGTTTTTTCATTCTGTTAACATCATTTTTCTCTCTTGTTTCAATAGAAATTTATTGCTCCAAAGAGAAGAGTGCAAAAACAAAGGTTTTTCCCTTGCTCCTGCTTAGGATCTTTTCACTTTTCCCCTCTTTCTTAGAAAGCTTTCATAGGTAATGTTTTATAACTTAGAAATAAATGCAACAATCACATTTCAATGTGTCCCTTTGTCTTCTGAGTTGTAGCCTGAGAGTTAGAGCTGTTCAGTTCCTGCTGAGATAGAAAAAAAGCCATATTACTCAATCCTCTGTTCTTAGGCTACAGGTGTTAATCAAGCCAGCAGCTTTTTACCCTCAGAAAGAGCAAGAAAGTTTTTAGGACTTTTCAGAACCTATCATCAGCATTTCAATATAGTTAAAGAGCTAGGGGCTGGGGATTTAGCTCAGTGGTAGAGCACTTACCTAGGAAGCGCAAACCCCTGGGTTCAGTCCCCAGCTCAAAAAAAAAAAAAAAAAAAAAAAAAAAAAAAAAAAAAAGCTAGAACATCTAGAGATCCTCAATTTTGAAGTTACACCAGAGTCTTACTTTGAGCCTAGTCTCTACACTCCCCAGGCGGGGAGGCACCAGGCAATATATCAATTCAATTCAGTGGTTCCCCGGGCTTTTGTGCTATTATTTTATTGCTGTGACAAAATACCATGACTAAGGCAACTTCTAAAATAAAGTGCTTAATTGGACATATGCTTTTAGATGCTTAATGTCCATCATGACGGAATGAAAATGGGACAGCAAATGTAACTGAGTGCTCAGCTCTGACTTCGACTCATAAGAAACTTTATTAAAGTATAACAACTTCATATGATTATTCTTATTATTAAACTACTACTATTTTTCCCTTTATTTTTATTTTATCTTTTTAGGTTTTTTTTCTCTATCTTTATTAACTTGGGTGTTTTTTATTTACATTCGATTGTTATTCCCTTTCCCTGTTTCCAGGCGCTTCTATATGGGTGTTCCCCTCCACATCCTACCCACATTACTGCCCTCCCCCCAACAATCACGTTCACTAGGGATTCAGTCTTGGCAGGACCCAAGGCTTCCCCTTCCACTGGTGCTCTTACTAGGATATTCATTGCTACCTATGAGGTCAGAGTCCAGGGTCAGTCCATGTATAGTCTTTAGGTAGTGGCTTAGTCCCTGGAAGCTCTGGTTGCTTGGCATTGTTGTACATGTGGGGTCTCGAGCCCCTTCAAGCTCTTCCAGTTCTTTCTCTGATTCCTTCAACGGGGGTCCTATTCTCAGTTCAGTGGTTTGCTGCTGGCATTCGCCTCTGTATTTGCTGTATTCTGGCTGTGTCTCTCAGGAGCGATCTACATCTGGCTCCTGTCGGTCTGCACTTCTTTGCTTCATCCATCTTGTCTAATTGGGTGGCTGTATATGTATGGGCCACATGTGGGGCAGGCTCTGAATGGGTGTTCCTTCTGTGTCTGTTTTAATCTTTGCCTCTCTCTTCCCTGCCAAGGATATTCTTGTTCCCCTTTTAAAGAAGGAGTGAAGCATTCACATTTTGATCATCCGTCTTGAGTTTCATTTGTTCTAGGCATCTAGGGTAATTCAAGCATTTGGGCTAATAGCCACTTATCAATGAGTGCATACCATGTATGTCTTTCTGTGATTGGGTTAGCTCACTCAGGATGATGTTTTCCAGTTCCATCCATTTGCCTACGAATTTCATAAAGTCGTTGTTTTTGATAGCTGAGTAATATTCCATTGTGTAGATGTACCACATTTTCTGTATCCATTCCTCTGCTGAAGGGCATCTGGGTTCTTTCCATTTTCTGGCTATTATAAATAAGGCTGCAATGAACATAGTGGAGCACGTGTCTTTTTTATATGTTGGGGCATCTTTTGGTTCTTTCCAGCTTCTCTAAGCCCCATTTTTAAAAGTGTTATTTGTCTCCCTGAAGTCTAACTTCTTGAGTTCTTTGTATATTTTGGATCTAAGCCCTCTATCTGTTGTAGGATTGGTAAAGATCTTTTTCTCAATCTGTTGGTTGCCGTTTTGTCCTAACAACGGTGTCCTTTGCCTTACAGAAGCTTTGCAGTTTTATGAGATCCCATTTGTCGATTCTTGATCTTAGAGCATAAGCCATTGGTGTTTTGTTCAGGAAATTTTTTCCAGTGCCCATGTGTTCCAGATGCTTCCCTAGTTTTTCTTCTATTATTTTGAGTGTATCTGATATGATGTGGAAGTCCTTGATCCACTTGGACTTAAGCTTTGTACAGGGTAATAAGCATGGATCGATCTGCATTCTTCTATATGCTGACCTCCAGTTGAACCAGCACTATTTGCTGAAAATGCTGTCTTTTTTTCCATTGGATGGTTTTGGCTCCTTTGTCAAAAATCAAGTGACCATAGGTGTGTGGGTTCATTTCTGGGTCTTCAATTCTATTTCACTTGTCTATCTGTCAGTCTCTGTACCAATATCATTCAGTTTTTTTTCACTATTGCTCTGCAATACTGCTTGAGTTCAGGGAAACTGATTCCCCTGGAAGTTCTTTTATTGTTGAGTGTAGTTTTCACTATCCTGGGTTTTGTGTTATTCCAAGTGAATTTGCAAATCACTCTACCTCTATGAAGAATTGGGTTGGAATTTTGATGTGAATTGCTTTGAATCTGTAGATCGCTTTTGTAAAATAGCCATTTTTACTATATTAATCCTGCCAATCCATGAGCATGGGAGATCTTTCCATCTTCTGAGATCTTCTTCAATTTCTTTGTTCATAGGCTACTATTATTAAAGAACAGAAGCCAGACAACTCTTCTAGACCAAGGTGTCATTGCAATGAACATTTTCAATCAAAGAAGTATGGACAAAATAGTTTACTAAGGAATGCACTGTTTTACACTACACCGTCTACAATGAATTGTTCTTTTATGTTGCAGGTAAGGATACAAAGGTTGAGAGGGACCACTTGGAGAAGGGATGATAAGTTGGATTGGGGTACATGGTGCGATATTCACAAAGAACCAGAAAATCTTTAAAAAAATGGGGAGAAAAATAGATTTGAACTGTGCACAAGCAGAACTAGGTACATAACTAAAGATGTATAAACATATCTCAAGGGCCCCAAACCTTATTAAACATCAATATTATATTCCTTACTCAGTTAACTGATGATGAAAGTCACATGACTTTACTAGAGCGACAATATCTCCTTAGCTTAAAGAAAATATGGATTAAAGAAAAAAAGTGATTTTTGTACTCAGGACTTTCTTGAAGAAATGAGGATTTTGGAGAATACTTACAGGAGCATGTTTACTTACAGAAGGATAGATGGCTCAAAGCAACTTTAGACCTGCAAAGACCAGCTGAATCAGGGTGTCAACTGAAAAACTTGTATTGTTGATGTTCCGAAAAATCTTGTAAACAAACTCATAAGTCTTCTCTTCCCCAGAAACTGTTTATAACTCATATGACCCTGATTAGTGCCTTGTATATCTAGTTAATTTCTGAGCATTCTGATTCGTGTAAGATTCATAAATTTCCTGAGACATTTGAGATTCATTTTCATTCTGAGTCTTATGAGCTTCCTATATCTTTCAATATAGGAATGATTGAATTTGAAAATAGTTACAAAGTATTAAGAGATCCATCAAGATTAGCAGAAAAAAATAGTAAATTATTCATAACATCCTTTTTCTTACCCACAGAGGACAGCACTACTCTATCCTCATTACGGGAAGCTTCTACCTCCAAGAGATGGTAATTAAACAAGATCTACAACTGAAGATCTTGCTAAGTGTCAGGCACTTTTGTGCTCTCAGGCATGAATGGAGTTAAATGATGAGGCCTACTGACTTACAAGGATTAAGGTGATAATGTCATTAACGTTTAAAATACCTAGGAGATTATCAGGAAGATTGAGTAAGAGTTTAATTGTAAGAATCATAATTACAGTCCTAAGAATCATTTTCCAAATCATGGTATAGGAAATTAAGACTGTTCTTACAAAATAAGTAGTGTGGCCTTCCTACATATAACTTGAAATCTACATTTACAATGTACAATAGGATTAGTGATGGTCTTGGTACATGTGGACACTCATGTAGTATTTGTAAGAGAAATCCACACATGTGTGTACATACAACTCCCTCATACTCCAAACAAACTCTCAGTCTAGTTTGTACTATGATGGCCTCATAATTTATACCATTCTGATTAGAAAAGTTTGTCTCTGTGTTTTCTGGACCACTAGTATTATGTGGGAAGGAGAAGGATTTGATTCATAGTACAAGTTAGGAACAACAAATTAATTTGAGATGTTACCAACTCTGATGGAAGGATAATAAAAAAGTGCCAGTTTTTTTTTTTTTTTACTGATTTTATTATCTTGAGTATGTCTGCCACCATGGTCATGTGTTTTCCTCAGCAGAATTTTTCATTAGAAATGAACAAAATTGCAGTTCACAAGGACAAATGTGTTTTACTATTTAAGAAGCATGAAGAGAGGCATTTTTTTTGTTTTTGTCTTTTTTTTATAATAATCTAGGTCTTACAGTGAGAGAGGAAGCAACTGTCACTCTGTGTCCAACCATCCTGTATGAAAGATCATCTAATATGCTTAGCTTTGCTGAAACAAATCTGAGTATAGTAGAAAGCAATGGGAGAAAGTGAGTCTATGCTTGATGAGCGAGGTTGTATTTGAAAAATACTCCAAAATCTATGCTTTTAAAAATTAAGATCCTAGATTAATTATTATAAGGTTTGATGGGACAAAAAAAAAACTAAGTTGTGCAAATTAGTGTTCTGACCTTTGGTGACAAAGACTCTCCTAACTTTTCTATGTTAAAGTACATAGATAGTTTGAGTTGTAAATTTTTAGTTTAATGACAGTGAAAAATATGAAAATTTCTTACTTTAGTAGAGCACAAAGTGATGTATAACAGGTGTCTGCCAGATAGAGTCTGTAAAATAGGCTGGCTGCATTAGTGGTATATCATTTATTTATATTTGAACACATGCAGAATCTTTTCTTCTGACATTATGACTATAAAACTCTATTTTTGTTTGTGGTCAAAAATTATCCAACACCATATTGAAGCTTCTTGGTTCTAAATAATTATAATTTAGTATACATTAATAATCATTCCTTCCGTAGTCCAGACTTAATTTCTAATCTCATTTTTTGACATTTTCTTGTAGTGTTTAAATTATAAATTTGAATCATCTATGAATTGTGTAAGATTAATATAAAATAAGACAGGATTAGTTCTAATTAACTTCACTAATGAATATTGGTGTTAAAATAACTATGTTAAACTATGCAAATCAAATTTTACTGAATAAATTTAATATGTATTCTATACTCTGAATATCTATATTTTATATATTCTGTATGCAGAATTTATACATATATACACACATATATATGGATAGATATTTGTGTTTTATAGATAGAAAGAGTGAGAGAGACAGACAGAAAGCGAGAGAAAAACAGAGAGAGAGAGAGAGAGACAGAGAGACAGAGAGACAGAGAGACAGAGAGACAGAGAGACAGACAGAGGCAGAGAGCAAAAGGACCAAGAAATGTCAATTTATGTCTTTGATTTTGAAAGTTAGATTTTGACATCAGTTAACAAGTTATCATGTATTAAGTATATATTTGCACATATATATGACAACTTAGGCCATATTTGCAAGAAAATCTGACAGCTTGTAACAGAGTCCATCAAAAACAATGAAAGATTTAGAAAACTGAAAATAACATATGTTGATTTAGATTTTGATTTTACAAGTTTCTTGGCAACAACATCCTCTAAAATGGTAACCATATGCACAATGAATCATTATATATAATTTTTGTTTAATTTTCAAAAACAAGTCTCTTCTACAGTTAACTCACATGCATGAAAAATACATTTTAAGTGGTTTCATGATTTTGGATGAAATTTTAACATTGATAATCTCTGCCTGATAAAATGGTCTTTCTGAACAGTGAGGTATTTGACTATTTTGTCATCAGAATCAAGCTGATAGTTTGTTTGTGTGTTAAAACTCTGGAAATGATGGCAATGCACACGGGATCAGTGATGGTTAAAGAGTTGCTAATTGGCTTATCTCGGTGATGCAGATCCTCTCAGCAAGTGCAAACTGGTCAGTGAAATTTTCTCCTGTTCTTCTATTGAAAACAGGGCCAGCTTGGCAGACAGAGAATACAGGCAGGTCTGTATGAAGATAATGGGCTAAAATTAAGTACAATTAAGACAACTCCTATGGTAAGCACCAATTTATTCACATTTTACTACAATAAACAAGCATATTTTACTCCTTATGGTTCGATATCTTTCACCATCATCTATATTTTCCATTGGCAGTGAACTCATTTACATATTTAAATATTTTGGGGTTGAACCAGAAAATGCATATACTTACTTTGATAGGGGAGACTCTAAAAATGTATACACTAAACAGAAGAAATGTTACATTAGAAAAAGTCAATGGATTCGTAATAGTTCATTAAGGGATGATTTAAATGTGATCCTCTTTTTTCATTTTTTCTGTTTTTAAAATTACTTTTAGTTTTTTATAGCCCAGCTGCTGCCCACCCCCCACAGTTCCTTTTCCCATTCCTCCTCCCCCTACCTTCAAGAGAATGTCCCTCTCCCTGCCAGGCCCTCTCCCTGGGGCGTCAAGACTCTCCAGGGTTAAGTGCATTATCTCTCAGTGAGGACAGACCTGACAGTCCTCTGCTATATATGTGTCAGAGGCCTCCAAAGAGGTAGTGTATGCTGCCTGGTTGGTGGCTCAGTGTCTGAGACATCTCACAGTCTGAGATATCTCATAGGTCCTGGCTAATTGAGACTGCTGGCCTTCCAGGGGGTTATCCTCTCCCCCAGCTTCTTCCAGCATTTTTCTAATTCAACCACAGGTGTCCCAGACTTCAGTCCATTGGAGGTATTAAGTATTTTCTCAGTCAGCTGCTTGTTTGGCCTCTCAGAGGACAGCCATGCTAGGCTCCTGTCTGGAAGAAGATCACAGCATCCATCATTAATAGTATCTGGCCTTAGAGCCTCCCCTTGAGATGGATCCTAATTTCGGCTGGTTACTGACACTCCTGTTCCTCAGTCTATTCTCCATTTTTGTGCCTGAAGTTCGTTTAGACAGGAACAATTCTGGGTCAGTATTTTTTACTGTGTCATGGCAGTCCCGTGCCTCCACTTTTTACTGGAGGAGGACTCTACGAGTTCCCACTCCCCTCTGATGGACATTTCATCTAAGATCCTTCTCTTTGAACCCTGAGATTCTCTCAACTTACAGGTCTCTGGCACTTTCTTAAGGGTCTCTCCACCTCCCAGCCCCTGAAGTTGCATATTTCTATTCATCTTCTGACTCTCAGAGCTTCTCTCCTGTCTAACTCCCATACCTGATCTTGTTCCCCTTTCCCCTTCTCCCTCCCAGCTCCCACCAAGGCCCCTCCGTCCATCTGCCACCCAATAGATTGGCTTGAGTATTTATTTATAAGGAAAAAAGAAAGAAAGAAAGAGAGAGAGAGAGAGAGAGAGAGAGAAAGAGAGAAAGAAAGAAGGAAAGAAAGAAAGACAGACAGACAGACAGACAGACAGACAGAAAGAAAGAAAGAAAGAAAGAAAGAAAGAAAGAAAGAAAGAAAGAAAGAAAGAAAGAACCGTGAAGTGGACATCTACCGTGGGATAAATAGTTTATGCATAATAAAAAGGGAAAAAATAGGGAAGTGTCTAAAATAGCTTTGTGATGAAACTCTGTAAACTGCCAGAGATAGGTTTCCTTATCTAAACAACAGTGAGTGTTAAGCCTCATATTCCCACTACAGTACATTGTACCCCAAATGAAAATGTTTTGTCTATTCAATGGCCACTCAAATCTCACAGTGGCCAGTCACTCCTTAGAATTAAGTAAAGAAAAATATCCGGAATAAGTAATCACACCTAAATTCACACAATCTTCATGTCAGCAACTGCGAATCCACCTACCCATTACCACAACGTGTAAACATTTAAAGAGTTCCAAGAACATATAAAGAAAACGTATGTTACTTCTTCAAATGGGAATTTGGAAGAAAACAGAGATGGAGCATTTCTCCCCTTCTGTTTGGAAACATTTAAATAACACTAAAAATATTTGTATTTTGAAGGTTTGATAAAATCACTTGTGAAACATTTTCGGGCTTGTTTTATTTTGGAAAGGAGCTGTTTGACAGCTTTCTCAAATTGTACCATGATAATTGGTTTGTTTACATTTATGCTTTCCTGGCAATTTATATTTTCTGAGAATCTGAAGTCAATTTTCAAATTTATTTAAACAGAACTGAACAAAATATTGTACTATAATTAGTTTCCTCACATGGTTCTATGATTCTTTCTTTATTTGATCAGATTAGCTAGTGAATTATCTATTTAATTGGATCTTTGCAAAGTCCTAGCTTTTAGATTTACTCAGTTGTTGGGATTAAATATTCTATTATCAAGACACACTAGTATTTATAATGAGTTGCCCATTTGATCTCCCAAAGATTATTTTACTCCATTAAAAAATTTGTCTCATTATTTATTAATCTATACTTGTTTGTAATTCACATGAATGTTAGATAATATTTGGATAATTTCCAGATTATATATATAATATTCATACCAAATTAAAAATAAGATAAATAATATGCAGATTTTATTCAACTTACTGAAGTAGTATGTTCATTGTCTTCTTACCTTGTAGCACTTTTTCTCTCTTCCTTTCTTTCTCCTTCTTTTTATCAGCTTCATTCATTTCTAAGCAAATATACAAAGTTTTCATCTGTAAGTGAATGAGAGATATTGTTACATGGAGCAAATTCAGTGTGACTAGCTCAGGAAAACTCATCCAAGTTACCTTAAAGACCACGGCCCAGTTTGGCTATAATTTCCTTACATCTTTACAGACACAGAAAAAAAAAATCAAACATCAAGACATTTCAAAATTATAGCAAAACAGAGATCTGTTTATAAGATTTGTCACATGCTGTTTATAATAATTTTAAATTTTGAAATGATGGAAGTTAGAGGTATGTTAGGTTGATGCATTCAAAAATGTGTCATGTGACTCTCCCAAGGATGTTAGGTCAGATATTAGTTGGACATTGAAGGACTATTATGGAGCTAAATATTGCACTAATTTTTTTTGAGATTTGAAACATTCCAAACCTGTGTCATTACTATCCTCAAATCATTAATCAATTACCCAGCTTTTCGAATCATAACATAGATGTAAAAAATCAACATTTGTGCTTTTTCTCTGTCTTACTAACTCCTTCCTTTTCTCTCTCTCTCTCTCTCTCTCTCTCTCTCTCTCTCTCTCTCTGTGTGTGTGTGTGTGTGTGTTTGTTTATGTTTGTGTGTGTGTATCTGTCTGTCTGTCTGTCTGACTGCCTGCATGACTGCTTGTCTTTCCTCCTGACTTGCTTTCTCTCTATCATACTATTGAGGACCGAAGCAAAATATTAGGCAGGGTAAATACACCCTGCACCCAGTGACTTTCTAAATTGTTCAGGCAGAACATGACATCAGGATATAATTAAGCCCAGCTAGCCCCAAATTTGTAAGGATTTCAACTTCAAGCTTCTAGGGAACTGGAATGCCAGGTTTGATTTGCCCTTTGTGAAGATCTGCATAAGGCAGTTACAGGTTTTCTTTCAGGTAGCATTGCTCACTTGGTCTTATGACTTAAATGTATCCTTTTTGTTACCACATGTTTATTTAAACCTGATAATTTTTATTTTATATTTGTGTATTCTTTGCAGTTAGACACTAGGAGTGTTTCCAATTCAGGTTGTTATTGAATTGAGTGTTGCGAGTGTTCTTGCACATGTTGTTGTACATATATTTGGTGATCTGTTTTGGATGCATGCCCAGCAGTGAAATAGTTGAGTGCTGTTAGCTTTGTGCCAAATATTTTCAAAGTCGTTTTATTACTTTTGTTCCCACCAGTTCTTTGTGTTGTGTCAAGTGTGGAAATATATTCTTATGAAATTTGATATTATAATAGTTTTAGTGACTTGACTTAAAAATTTACAGTGCTATTTAAAATAATATCTACTTTTCTAGATATATAGTCCAATGATAGTCATGGTTCTAATTTTATTTCACTGAAGAAAACCTAAAATATCATTTTATGCTTATTTCCCATCAACATATATTATATTTAAAAACATATTTTAGAATTATATATCATTGTGTGTATTGATTTATGTTTTGAGATTCAAGTGTCTTTTATATATTTTAAAACAATTTTCATGTAAATTACAAAAAGCTATTCTCCCCTTCTCTACTTTGGTTTAGTTTACTGTAATGTTAATAACTTCATTAATTGAAGTATAACTCTCCAGTAATCCTGAATTCTATTTTTCTCCTATGATCTATGACTACTGAATCCTATGAATATACTAAAATCTTACTCTTCTCTTTTACTGAAAAAAGGTTGTTTTCACATATATCCTGATTAGCTTTCTCTCTCTACTTTCTTCACATCTTTCTCAAATCTCCTCCCATCTAGATTCATTCTTGTTCTGTTTCAGCTTAGAAAACAAATAAGATTCTAGGGATCAATAATAAAATGCAATGTAGATTTTTTTTAAAAATCATGTATGACAATATAAACATAAACAAAGTACACATCCTATGAAAAGCCACAATAAACATGTATAGATTGAGATCCATTAGTTTGCCCATTCAGAAATGCAATAAAATCAAAAGCTTAAGACATAATAAATATGTGAAGGACCTGTAGAATAAAACGTATAAGATAAAACTTAGAAGAAAGAAAAGGAAGGAAGGAAGCAAGGAAGAAAGGAAGGAAGGAAGGAAGGAAGGAAGGAAGGAAGGAAGGAAGGGAGGGAGGGAGGGAGGGAGGGACGGAGGGAGGGAGGGAAAGAGGGAGAAATGACAAGGAACCTCCCAAGCTGTCTTTGAATTTGTTTTCTGTGAACATCAATTAATGGGAATGTAGCCTACCCTTAAGAGTATTTTGTTTCCTTAGTGAGAGTCTACTGAAGAAAGCTAAAGTCTCATTTGTAAGTAGATATACATTAGAATGGCTTCTAGGTTAGAGAGAGGAATATGTGTCTGTTTCTCCTTTTACCTCAATCTGGGGCAAATTCATGTGTACATGCTATCACAGCCTATGTGAGGTCAGCTGTTGGTATTTGTGTTTATCATTTTCAAGTGTGTTGAGTTTCTTACTATACCAAAACATGAGCTCAAATGAGTGAAGTCTTTAATAAGCACAAGCTCATTTTCTCCATGTTAATAGGGGTTGTCTTCAGGAATAGGATTTTGTTGTCAATCTGTAGAGTAACATATAGCATGGGAGAAAGCCAGGTTTTTGGGGATTCCACTAAGACACATTTGGCCAAAACATCCACGTTCTGGAAGTTACATTTGTTGAACAGATATGTACAGCAAGGGTTCTGCCTTCCCTGTTATTTGGCAATTTCATTTAGAATGCATTTATATATGTACATATTTTAGCTGTCTCTCAATATTTCCTTCATCCACTACACTTCCACCCACATCTCTCCTTGATCCTTCCATTCTAGTTCCAATCTCTCATTTACCTAAAATTATTCTATTTCTCTTTCTTAGAGAGATGTTGATTAATGCTAGTTGCTTACTCTATATGTAACATTTATGATTATATACATTGTAACTTACTTATCTAAACTTAAAAGGTAAGATATGCATATAAGTGAATAGATCCCATATTTGTATTTCTGGGTCTGAATTACTTCATTTAGATATATTTTTTCCAGATTCATCCATTTACCTGCCAACTTCATGATTTAACATTTTAAATTAAGTAATTTTCTGCTGTCAATGCATTCATCTATTGATGGAGATTTTTCTTAAGATTAACAAACCTCAGAACATACAGAACATAACAGGATATGTGACCAGCATGACATGCTCTGAGTCAAGTTATTTTTCTGTGTCAATGACTGGCAAGAATATTACAGCAACAATGTGAAATAGCTGTCAGTCATGGAATAAAATGGTTGACCTATACTTGAGGAGCAAATGTAAAAAAAATATTTTTCTGATGATTGTGAAAGATATTGTGTCCCTGATTTCTTCCTTAGTCAGTTAGTTGTTTGTATGTAAGAAGGCTACAGGTATTTTTGAGTTAATTTTCTATCCTGCTACTTTAATGAAAGTGTTTGTTAGATAGATGTAGGAGTTTCCTGGTAAAATATTTAGGGTCACTTACATACCATCTCAAAATTGATACCTTGACTTCTTCATGTCCCATCAGTATAAATTTGATCTCCTTCAATTTTCTTACTGTTCTAGCTAAGACTACAATACTATATTTGGAAAGGTGTGGAAAGAGTCAATCTTAACTTCTTCCTGATTTCAGTGAAATTGCTTTGACTTTATTCACTTAAGTTAATGTTGGCTATCAGCTGGCTGTAAATTCTTTATTATGCTTAGTTACATCCCTCATATCTCTAATCTAAGAAAATTATCATGAAGGTAGTTTGGATTTATGGCAAAATTTTTTTTCTAATGTGATGACCATGTTGATTTTGTACTTTACAGGGTTTATGTACTGCAGGGGCGATCAAGCTGTGGGTCACATACCTTTTGGAATGAATGAGGTTTTCCACAGAGGGTTCCTAAGAACATGGGAAAATATAGATATTTAAATTATGATTTATAACCACAGCTAAATTATGGATCTTTAGTAGAAGTGAAAGTAATTTTCTGGGTCACCATAGTATAGAGAACCAAATGGAAGTGTCATAGCATTATAAAGTTTGAGAACCACTTACATAGCGATTTACAATTACTGATTTACATATTTCAAACCATTCCCTTGTCTTTGGTATAAAGGCTACTTGATGACGGTAGATGATGTTTATTTATTATTTAATTACTTATTTACTTAGATTCTTTCTCACATATTATATCCTGAATTCTACCAGATTCCACTTTCTCCTCTCCTCACAGTTCTTCTTCCAAATCTTTTCCTCTCCTATGTTTCACTTCTCCTCCATTTCCCTTCAGAAAAGAAAAGACTTGCCTGGGATGTCAAGGGGACATGATATAAAAAGTTACAATATGTCTTTTTTCTTTTTTCTTGATTATTTTCTTTATTTACATTTCAAATGTTATCCCATTTCAAGGTTTCCCCTCCTGGAATACCCTATTCCATCCCCTGTGCCCCTGCTTCTCTGAGGGTGTTCCCCTAACTCCCTCCAAATACTCTCTCCTGCCTCTTCACCCTGACATTCCGCTATACTGGGATATTGAGCCTTCCCAGGACCAAGGGACTCACCTCCCATTGATGTCCAACAAGTCCGTGTTCTGCTACAAATGCAGCTGGAGCTATGGGTGATTCCATGTGTAGTCTTTGGTTGGTGGTTTAGTTCCTGTGAGCTCTGGAAAGTCTGGTTAGTTGATATTATTGTTCTTCCTATGAAGTTGCACAGCTTTTCCGCTCCTTCAGTCCTTTCTCTAACTCCTCCATTGAGGATCCCATTCTCAGACCAAAGGTTGGCTGCAAACATCTGCCTCTGTGTTTGTCAGGATCTGGCAGGGCCTCTCAGGCTCCTGTCATCATGCACATCTTAACATCTACAACAGTGTCTGGGTTTGGTAACTGTGTATGGGATGAATCTCCATGAGAGGCAGTCTCTTTATGGCCTTTCCTTCAGTCTCTTCTCCACATCTTATCTCCATATTTCCTCCTGTGAGTATTTTGTTTCTCCTTAAGCATGTACACTTTGATCTTCCTTCTTCTTGAGCTTCATGTGTTCTCTGTACTGTATCTTGCAATGATGAGGTTTTTGTCTAATATCCTCTTAGCAGAGAGTATATATTATGTGTGTTCTTTTGTGATTGGGTTTCTTCACTCAGGATGATATTCAATAGCTCTGTTCATTTACCTAAGAATTTCATTAAATCATTATTTTAATAACTGAGTAGTATTCCATTGTGTAAATGTACCATACTTTCTTTTTTTTTTCTTTCTTTTTTTTTCGGAGCTGGGGACCGAACCCAGGGACTCCTGCTTGCTAGGCAAGCGCTCTACCACTGAGCTAAATCCCCAACCCCGTACCATACTTTCTGTATCCATTCCTCTGTTAAAGGACATCTGGGTTTTTTTCAGCTTCTGGCTATGTTAAATAAGGCTGCTATGAACATAGTGGAGCATGTATCTGTGTTATATGTTGGAACTTTTTTTGAGTATATGTCCAGGAGTGGTATAGCTAGGTACTTAGGTAGTACTATGTGTATATAACAAGTGGCTATTACCCTACAAGTTAAGAGGAGAATTCTTTATTTAGCCTGGTATCCCATTTTTAATAGGGTTATTTGGTTCTCAGGAGTCTAACTTCCTGAGTTCTTTTATGATTTTTGATATTAGCCAACTATCAGATGTAGGATTGGTGAAGATCTTTTCCTAATCTGTTAGTTGCTATTTTTGTCCTATTGACAGTGTCCTTTGCCTAACAGAAGCTTTGCAATTTTATGAGATGCCATTTGTCTGTTGTTGATCTTAGTGTGCAAGCCATAATAAGAATATTTTAATGTGCTCTTGGTTTTGATTTTCAAGTATTTTATTGAAAAAAATTGTATTTATGTTCACAAAGGAAATTGATCTGTAATTTTTGTTGGGCCTTTATGAAGTTTGGTGGTGAGGGTAACTGTGGCATTGTGTAGCAAATTGGACTGAATTCACATTTCTTCTTTTTCTAGATCAATTCATTTGCCTGCAAAACTCAGAATGTCCTCATTCTTAATGGCTGATTAGTATTCCATTGTGTAAATGAACCACATTTTCTGTATCCATTCTTGTGTGGTGGGACATCTGGGTTGTTTCCACCTTCTGGCTGTCACAAATAAGGCTGCTATGAACATAGTGGAACATATGTCTCTGTGGCATGGTGGAATGTTCTTTGGGTATATTCTTAAGAGTAGTATTTATGCATCTTTAGGTAAATCTATTTTCAATTTTCTGAGGAACCTCTAAATTAATTTCCAGAGTAGTTTCTAACAGTTTGCAGTTGTTCCACTAATAAAGAAGTGTTCCTCTTTCTCCACATCCTTGCCAATATGTGTTGTCACCTGAGATTTTGATCTTAGCCATACTGGCTGATGTAAGGTGGAATCTCAGGTTAGTTTCATTTGCAATTCCTGATCACTAAGGACTTTGAACACTTCTGTAGGTGCTTCTCATCCATTAGCGTATCCTCTGTACTTAATTCTTGATTTAGTTCTATACCCAATTTTTTGATTGGGTTGTTTGGTTTTTTGGTGTTTTCCTTCTTGAGTTCTTTATATATTTTGGATATTAGCCCTCTATCTGATGTGAGATTAGTGAAGATTTTTCCCCCAATCTATAGATTGCTGGTTTGTCTTATTGACTGTGTCCTTTGCCTTAGAGAGGCTTTCTGTTTTTATGGGGTTCCATTTATCAATTCTTGATCTTAGAGAGTGAGCCACTGGAGTTCTGTTGAGGAAATTTCCCCCTGTGCCAATGAGTTCTAGGCTTTTTCCCATTTTCTTTTCTATTAGATTCAGTATATCTAGTTTAATGTTGAGGTCATTGATCGACATGGACTTGAGCTTTGTGCAAGGTGACAAATATTGGCCTATTTTCATTTTTCTACATACAGACAGTCAATTAGAACAGCACCACTTATTGAAGATGCTTTCTTTTTTCCGTTACATATTTTGGGACACTTTGTTAAAGACCAAGGGTGAATAATGTGTGGTTTTATTTCTGAGTCTTCAATTCTACTACACTGATCAACATATCTGTCTCCATACCAGTACCATGCAGTTTTTATCACTATTGGTCTGTAGTGAGCTTGTGGTGAGAGATGGTAATACCCTATCTGTTCTTTTATTATTAATAATTGTTTTCTCTTACTTTGTTTTTGTTTTTTCTTTTTTTTTTTCGGAGCTGGGGACCAAACCCAGGGCCTTGCGCTTGCTAGGCAAGCGCTCTACCACTGAGCTATCTCGAACACATGGGCACTGGAAAAAAACTTCCTGAACAAAACACCAATGACTTAGGCTCTAAGATCAAGAATCGACAAATGGGATCTCATAAAACTGCAAAGCTTCTGTAAGGCAAAGGACACTGTGGTTAGGACAAAACGGCAACCAACAGATTGGGAAAAGATCTTTACCAATCCTACAACAGATAGAGGGCTTATATCCAAAATATACAAAGAACTCAAGAAGTTAGACCACAGGGAGACAAATAACCCTATTAAAAATGGGGCTCAGAGCTAAACAAAGAATTCACAGCTGAGGAATGCCGAATGGCTGAGAAACACTTAAAGAAATGTTCAACATCTTTAGTCATAAGGGAAATGCAGATCAAAACAACCCTGAGATTTCACCTCACACCAGTGAGAATGGCTAAGATCAAAAACTCAGATGACAACAAATGCTGGCGAAGATGTGGGGAAAGAGGAACACTCCTCCATTGTTGGTGGGATTGTAGACTGATATAACCATTCTGCAAATCAGTCTGGAGGTTCCTCAGAAAATTGGACATTGAACTACCTGAGGATCAAGCTATACCTCTCTTGGGCATATGCCCAAAAGATGCCCCAACATATAAAAAAGACACGTGCTCCACTATGTTCATAGCAGCCTCATTTATAATGGCCAGAAGCTGGAAAGAACCCAGATGCTCTTCAACAGAGGAATGGATACAGAAAATGTGGTACATCTACACAATGGAATATTACTCAGCTCTCAAAAACAATGCCTTTATGAAATTCATAGACAAATGGTTGGAACTGGAAAATATCATCCTGAGCGAGGTAACCCAATCACAGAAAAACACACATGGTATGCACTCATTGATAAGTGACTATTAGCACAAATGCTTAGAATTCCCTAGATACATAGAACAAATGAAACTCAAGACGGATGATCAAAATGTGAATGCTTCACTCCTTCTTTAAAAGGGGAACAAGAATACCCTTGGCAGGGAATAGAGAGGCAAAGATTAAAACAGAGGCAGAAGGAACACCCATTCAGAGCCTGCCCCACATGAGGCCCATACATATACAGCCACCCAATTAGACAAGATGGATAAAGCAAAGAAGTGCAGGCAGACAGGAGCCGGATGTAGATCGCTCCTGAGAGACACAGCCAGAATACAGCAAATACAGAGGCGAATGCCAGCAGCAAACCACTGAACTGAGAATAGAACCCTCGTTGTAGGAATCAGAGAAAGAACTCGAAGAGCTTGAAGGGGCTCGAGACCCCTTATGAACAACAATGCCAAGCAACTAGAGCTTCCAGGGACTAAGCCACTAAGACTATACATGGACTGACCCTGCACTCTGACCTCATAGGTAGCAATGAATATCCTAGTAAGATCACCAGTGGAAGGGGAAGCCCTTAATCCTGCTAAGACTGAACCCCTAGTGAAGGTGATTGTTGGGGGGAGGGCGGCAATGGGGGAGGATGGGGAGGGGATCACCCATAAAAAGGGGAGGGGAGGGATTAGGGGGATGTTTGCCCGGAAACCGGGAAATGGAATAACACTCGAAATGTAAATAAGAAATACTCAAGTTAATAAAAAAATTGTTTTCTCTATTCTAAGTTTTTTTGCCATTATAGATGAATTTGAGAACTGCTTTTTCCATGTCTTTAAAGAATTGTGTTGGCAGTTGAGGAACGTAGAATGGCTGAGAAGCACCTAAAGAAATGTTCAACATCTTTAGTCATAAGGTAAATGCAAATCAAACAACCCTGAGATTCCACCTCACACCAATCAGAATGGCTAAGATTCTGATAAAACTCCTCCAGTGACAGTAGATGCTGACGAGGATATGGAGAAAGAGGAACACTCCTTGATTATTGATGGAATTGCAGACTGGTACACCCATTCTGGAAATCAGTCTGGAGGTTTCTCAGAAAATTGGACATTGTACTACCTGAGGACCTAGCTATACCTCTCTTGGGCATATACCCAAAAGATGCTCCAACATACAACAAAGACACATCCTCCACTATGTTCATAGCAACCTTATTTCTAATACCAGAAGCTGGAAACATCCCCGATGCCCTTCAACAGAGGAATGGATACAGAAAATGTGGTACATCTACACAATGGAGCACTACTCAGCTGTCAAAAACAATGACTTCATGAGATTCATAGGCAAAAGGATGGAACTAGAAAATATCATCCTGAGTGAGGTAACCCAATCACAGAAAAACACACATGGTATGCACTCATTGATAAGTGGATATTGGTCCAAATGCTTGAATTACCCAAGATGCACAGGCCACATGAAACTCAAGAAGGATGACCAAGATGCAGGTGCTTCACTCCTTTAAAAGGGGAAAAAGAATACCCTTAGGAGGGAATAGGGAAGCAAAGTTTAGAACAGAGACTGAAGGAACGGTCATTCAGAGTCTGCCCCACATGTAGCCCATACATACACAGTCACCAAACTAGATAAGATGGATGAAACAAAGAAGTGCAGGTTGACAGGAACGGGATACAGATCTCTCCTGAGAGACACAGACAGAATATCCAAATACATAAGCGAAGGCCAGCAGCAAACCACTGAACTGAGAGCAGGACCCCCATTGAAGGAATCAGAGAAAGGACTGAAAGAGCTGAAGGGGCTTGAGACCCCATATGAACAACAATGGCAACCAACCAGAGCTTCCAGGGAATAAGCCACTACGCAAAGATTTTACATGGACTGACCCTGGGCTCCAAATTCATAGGTAGCAATGAATAATCTAGTAAGGGCACCAGTGGAAGAGGAAGCCTTTGTCCTCCCAAGGGTGGACACCCATTGAATGTGATTGTTGGGGGAAGGGCGGTAATAGGGGGAGGATGGGAAGGGGAACAACCATATAGAAGGGGAGGGGAAGGGTATGGGGTATGTTGGCCTGGAATCCAGGAAAGGGAATAACATTTGAAATGTAAATAAGAAATACCCAATTTAATTAAGATGGGGAAAATGCAAAAAAAGAAAAAAAAAGAATTGTGTTGGTTTTTTTTTTTTTTTATTAACTTGAGTATTTCTTATATACATTTCGAGTGTTATTCCCTTTCCCGGTTTCCGGGCAAACATCCCCCTCCCCCCTCCCCTTCCTTATGGGTGTTCCCGTCCCAACCCTTCCCCCATTGCCGCCCTCCCCCCATAGACTAGTTCACTGGGGGTCCAGTATTAGCAGGACCCAGGGCTTCCAATTCCACTGGTGCTCTTACTAGGATATTCATTGCTACCTATGGGGTCAGAGTCCAGGGTCAGTCCATGTATAGTCTTTAGGTAGTGGCTTAGTCCCTGGAAGCTCTGGTTGCTTGGCTTTGTTGTACTTTTGGGGTCTCGAGCCCCTTCAAGCTCTTCCAGTTCTTTCTCTGATTCCTTCAATAGGGGACCTATTCTCAGTTCAGTGGTTTGCTGCTGGCATTCGCCTCTGTATTTGCTATATTCTGGCTGTGTCTCTCAGGAGAGATCTACATCCGGCTCCTGTAGGTCTGCACTTCTTTGCTTCATCCATCTTGTCTAATTGGGTGGCTGTATATGTATGGGCCACATGTGGGGCAGGCTCTGAATGGGTGTTCCTTCAGTCTCTGTTTTAATCTTTGCCTCTCCCTTCCCTGCCAAGGGTATTCTTTTTCCTCATTTAAAGAAGGAGTGAAGCATTCACACTTTGATCATCCGTCTTGAGTTTCGTTTGTTCTAGGGATCTAGGGTAATTCAAGCATTTGGGCTAATAGCCACTTATCAATGAGTGCATACCATGTATGTCTTTCTGTGATTGGGTTAGCTCACTCAGGATGATATTTTCCAGTTCCAACCATTTGCCTACGAATTTCATAAACTCGTTGTTTTTGATAGCTGAGTAATATTCCATTGTGTAGATGTACCACATTTTCTGTATCCATTCCTCTGTTGAAGGGCATCTGGGTTCTTTCCATTTTCTGGCTATTATAAATAAGGCTGCGATGAACATAGTGGAGCACGTGTCTCTTTTATATGTTGAGGCATCTTTTGGGTATATGCCCAAGAGAGGTATAGCTGGATCCTCAGGCAGTTCAATGTCCAATTTTCTGAGGAACCAAAAGACTGATTTCCAGAATGGTTTTACCAGTCTGCAATCCCACCAACAATGGAGGAGTGTTCCTCTTTTCCACATCCTCGCCAGCATCTGCTGTCACCTGAGTTTTTGATCTTAGCCATTCTCACTGGTGTGAGGTGAAATCTCAGGGTTGTTTTGATTTGCATTTCCCTTATGACTAAAGATGTTGAACATTTCTTTAGGTGTTTCTCAGCCATTCGGCATTCCTCAGCTGTGAATTCTTTGTTTAGCTCTGAACCCCATTTTTTAATAGGGTTATTTGTTTCCCTGCGGTCTAACTTCTTGAGTTCTTTGTATATTTTGGATATAAGCCCTCTATCTGTTGTAGGATTGGTAAAGATCTTTTCCCAATCTGTTGGTTGCCGTTTTGTCCTAACCACAGTGTCCTTTGCCTTACAGAAGCGTTGCAGTTTTATGAGATCCCATTTGTCGATTCTTGATCTTAGAGCATAAGCCATTGGTGTTTTGTTCAGGAAATTTTTTCCAGTGCCCATGTGTTCCAGATGCTTCCCTAGTTTTTCTTCTATTAGTTTGAGTGTGTCTGGTTTGATGTGGAGGTCCTTGATCCACTTGGACTTAAGCTTTGTACAGGGTGATAGGCATGGATCGATCTGCATTCTTCTACATGTTGCCCTCCAGTTGAACCAGCACCATTTGCTGAAAATGCTATCTTTTTTCCATTGGATGGTTTTGGCTCCTTTGTCAAAAATCAAGTGACCATAGGTGTGTGGGTTCATTTCTGGGTCTTCAATTCTATTCCATTGGTCTATCTGTCTGTCTCTGTACCAATACAATGCAGTTTTTATCACTATTGCTCTGTAATACTGCTTGAGTTCAGGGATAGTGATTCCCCCTGAAGTCCTTTTATTGTTGAGGATAGCTTTAGCTATCCTGGGTTTTTTGTTATTCCAGATGAATTTGCAAATTGTTCTGTCTAACTCTTTGAAGAATTGGATTGGTATTTTGATGGGGATTGCATTGAATCTGTAGATTGCTTTTGGTAAAATGGCCATTTTTACTAAAATAATCCTGCCAATCCATGAGCATGGGAGATCTTTCCATCTTCTGAGGTCTTCTTCAATTTCTTTCCTCAGTGTCTTGAAGTTCTTATTGTACAGATCTTTTACTTGCTTGGTTAAAGTCACACCGAGGTACATTATATTATTTGGGTCTATTATGAAGGATGTCGTTTCCCTAATTTCTTTCTCGGCTTGTTTCTCTTTTGTATAGAGGAAGGCAACTGATTTATTTGAGTTAATTTTATACCCAGCCACTTTGCTGAAGTTGTTTATCAGCTTTAGTAGTTCTCTGGTTGAACTTTTAGGATCACTTAAATATACTATCATGTCATCTGCAAATAGTGATATTTTGACCTCTTCTTTTCCGATCTGTATCCCTTTGATCTCCTTTTGTGGTCTGATTGCTCTGGCTAGAACTTCAAGAACTATATTGAATAAGTAGGGAGAGAGTGGGCAGCCTTTTCTAGTCCCTGATTTTAGTGGGATTGCTTCAAGTTTCTCTCCATTTAGTTTAATGTTAGCAACTGGTTTGTTGTATATGGCTTTTACTATGTTTAGGTATGGACCTTGAATTCCTATTCTTTCCAGGACTTTTATCAGGAAGGGGTGTTGAATTTTGTCAAATGCTTTCTCAGTATCTAATGAAATGATCATGTGGTTCTGTTCTTTCAGTTTGTTTATATAATGGATCACGTTGATGGTTTTCCGTATATTAAACCATCCCTGCATGCCTGGGATGAAGCCTACTTGATCATGGTGGATGATTGTTTTGATGTGCTCTTGAATTCGGTTTGCCAGAATTTTATTGAGTATTTTTGCGTCGATATTCATAAGGGAAATTGGTCTGAAGTTCTCTTTCTTTATTGTGTCTTTGTGTGGTTTAGGTATAAGTGTAATTGTGGCTTCGTAGAAGGAATTCGGTAGTGCTCCATCTGTTTCAATTTTGTGGAATAGTTTGGATAATATTGGTATGAGGTCTTCTACGAAGGTTTGATAGAATTCTGCACTAAACCCGTATGGACCTGGGCTCTTTTTGGTTGGGAGACCTTTAATGACTGCTTCTATTTCCTTAGGAGTTATGGGGTTGTTTAACTGGTTTATCTGTTCCTGATTTAATTTCGATACCTGGTATCTGTCTAGGAAATTGTCCATTTCCTGAAGATTTTCAAATTTTGTTGAATATAGGTTTTTATAGTAAGATCTGATGATTTTTTGAATTTCCTCTGAATCTGTAGTTATGTCTCCCTTTTCTTTTCTGATTTTGTTAATTTGGACGCACTCTCTGTGTCCTCTCGTTAGTCTGGCTAAGGGTTTATCTATCTTGTTGATTTTCTCAAAGAACCAACTTTTGGTTCTGTTGATTCTTTCTATGGTCCTTTTTGTTTCTACTTGGTTGATTTCAGCTCTGAGTTTGATTATTTCCTGCCTTCTACTCCTCGTGGGTGTATTTGCTTCTTTTTGTTCTAGAGCTTTTAGGTGTGCTGTCAAGCTGCTGACATATGCTCTTTCCTGTTTCTTTCTGCAGGCACTCAGCACTATGAGTTTTCCTCTTAGCACAGCTTTCATTGTGTCCCATAAGTTTGAGTATGTTGTATCTTCATTTTCATTAAATTCTAAAAAGTTTTTAATTTCTTTCTTTATTTGTTCCATGACCAGGTTATCATTGAGTAGAGCATTGTTCAATTTCCACGTATATGTGGGCATTCTTCCCTTATTGTTATTGAAGACCAGTTTTAGGCCGTGGTGGTCCGATAGCACGCATGGGATTATTTCTATCTTTCTGTACCTGTTGAGGCCCGTTTTTTGACCAATTATATGGTCAATTTTGGAGAACGTACCATGAGGAGCTGAGAAGAAGGTATATCCTTTTGCTTTAGGATAGAATGTTCTATAAATATCCGTTAAGTCCATTTGGCTCATGACTTCTCTTAGTCTGTCGACATCACTGTTTAATTTCTGTTTCCATGATCTGTCCATTGATGAGAGTGGGGTGTTGAAATCTCCCACTATTATTGTGTGAGGTGCAATGTGTGTTTTGAGCTTTAGTAAGGTTTCTTTTACGTATGTAGGTGCCCTTGTATTTGGGGCATAGATATTTAGGATTGAGAGTTCATCTTGGTGGATTTTTCCTTTGATGAATATGAAGTGTCCTTCCTTATCTTTTTTGATGACTTTTAGTTGGAAATTGATTTTATTTGATATTAGAATGGCTACTCCAGCTTGCTTCTTCTGACCATTTGCTTGGAAAGTTGTTTTCCAGCCTTTCACTCTGAGGTAGTGTCTGTCTTTGTCTCTGAGGTGTGTTTCCTGTAGGCAGCAGAATGCAGGGTCCTCATTGCGTATCCAGTTTGTTAATCTATGTCTTTTTATTGGGGAGTTGAGGCCATTGATATTGAGAGATATTAAGGAATAGTGATTATTGTTTCCCTTTATATTCATATTTGGATGTGAGGTTATGTTTGTGTGCTTTCATTCTCTTTGTTTTGTTGCCAAGACGATTAGTATCTTGCTTCTTCTAGGGTATAGCTTGCCTCCTTATGTTGGGCTTTACCATTTATTATCCTTTGTAGTGCTGGATTTGTGGAAAGATATTGTGTAAATTTGGTTTTGTCATGGAATATCTTGGTTTCTCCATCAATGTTAATTGAGAGTTTTGCTGGATACAGTAACCTGGGCTGGCATTTGTGTTCTCTTAGGGTCTGTATGACATCAGTCCAGGATCTTCTGGCCTTCATAGTTTCTGGCGAGAAGTCTGGTGTGATTCTGATAGGTCTCCCTTATATGTTACTTGACCTTTTTCCCTTACTTCTTTTAATATTCTTTCTTTATTTTGTGCGTTTGGTGTTTTGACAATTATGTGACGGGAGGTGTTTCTTTTCTGGTCCAATCTATTTGGAGTTCTGTAGGCTTCCTGTATGTCTATGGGTATCTCTTTTTTTAGGTTAGGGAAGTTTTCTTCTATGATTTTGATGAAGATATTTACTGGTCCTTTGAGCTGGGAGTCTTCACTCTCTTCTATACCTATTATCCTTAGGTTTGATCTTCTCATTGAGTCCTGGATTTCCTGTATGTTTTGAACCAGTAGCTTTTTCCACTTTACATTATCTTTGACAGTTGAGTCAATGATTTCTATGGAATCTTCTGCTCCTGAGATTCTCTCTTCCATCTCTTGTATTCTGTTGCTGAAGCTTGTATCTACAGCTCCTTGTCTCTTCTTTCGGTTTTCTATATCCAGGGTTGTTTCCATGTGTTCTTTCTTGATTGCTTCTATTTCCATTTTTAATTCCTTCAACTGTTTGATTGTGTTTTCCTGGAATTCTTTCAGGGATTTTTGTGTCTCCTCTCTATGGGCTTCTACTTGTTTATTTATGTTTTCCTGGAATTCTTTCAGGGATTTTTGCGATTCCTCTCTGTAGGCTTCTAATTGTTTATTAATGTTTTCCTGTGTTTCCCTAAGTGTGTTCATGTCTTTCTTGAAGTCCTCCAGCATCATGATCAAAAATGATTTTGGAATTAGATCTTGCTGTTCTGGTGTGTTTGGATATTCCATGTTTGTTTTGGTGGGAGAATTGGGCTCCGATGATGGCATGTAGTCTTGGTTTCTGTTGCTTGTGTTCCTGCGCTTGCCTCTCGCCATCAGATTATCTCTAGTGTTACTTTGTTCTGCTATTTCTGACAGTGGCTAGACTGTCCTATAAGCCTGTTTGTCAGGAGTGCTGTAGACCTGTTTTCCTCTCTTTCAGTCAGTTATGGGGACAGAGTGTTCTGCTTTCGGGCGTGTTGTTTTTCCTCTCTACAGGTCTTCAGCTGTTCCTGTGGGCCTGTGTCTTGAGTTCACCAGGCAGCTTTCTTGCAGCAGAAAATTTGGTCTTACCTGTGGTCCTGAGGCTCAAGTTCGCTCGTGGGGTGCTGCCCACGGGCTCTCTGCAGCGGCAGCAACCAGGAAGACCTCTGCTGCCTCTTCCGGGAGCTTCAGTGCACCAGGGTTCCAGATGGTCTTTGGCTTTTTCCTCTGGCATTCGAGATGTGTGTGCAGGGAGCAGTCTCTTCTGGTTTCCCAGGCTTGTCTGCCTCTCTGAAGGTTTAGCTCTCCCTCCCACGGGATTTGGGTGCAGAGAACTGTTTATCCGGTCTGTTTCTTTCAGGTTCCGGCTGTGTCTCAGGCAGGGGTCCTGCCGCTCCTGGGCCCTCCCCCACGGGAGCCCAGAGGCCTTATACAGTTTCCTCTTGGGCCAGGGATATGGGCAGGGGTGAGCAGTGTTGGTGGTCTCTTTTGCTCTGCAGCCTCAGGAGTGCCCACCTGACCAGGCGGTTGGGTCTCTCTCTCACCAGGTCTGGGAGCAGAGAGCTGCTGCGGGCGGGGATCTTGTGTTGGTTTTTGAAAGGGATTGCATTCAATCTGTATATCGCCCAAAGTACTATAGCCTTTTTCCTGTGTTAATTCTGCCAGTCCATGAGAATATGAGATCTCTCCATTTTCTGAGCTCTTCCTTGATTTCTTTCCTGAGATACTTGAAGTTATTGCCATATACATCTTTCTACTTGTTTGGCCATTTTTATCCCAAGGTATTTTATATTATTTGTGACTATTGTGAATTTATTTCCCTAATTTCTTGCTCAGTATGTTTATCATTTGTACAAAGGAAGGCTATTGATTTATTTGAGTTAATTTTGTATCTGGCCAGCTGAAGAAGTTCTCTGGCAGAATTTTTGGGGTTGCTTATATATACTACCATATCACCTGCAGATATTGATACCTTTATTTCTTCTGTGCAATGTGCTTCCCCTTGATCTTTTTGTTTTCTTATTGTTCTACCTAGCACTTCAGTTACTATATTAAATAGATATGGGGAGAATGGGCATCCTTGTCTTGTCCCGGATTTTATTGGGATTGCTTCAACTATCTCTCCACTTAATTTGATATCAGCTGTTGGTTAGCAGTGAATTGGCTTTTATTATGTTTAGGTATGGACTTTAAATTCTTGATCTCTCTAATACTTTTAAGTTGAAGGGTTTTTTTTTTCTTTTGTCAAATGATTTTTCTATATCTTAGAAGAAGATCATGTGATTCTTTCCTTTTAGTGAGTGTGTTTATGTACAAGAATACATTAATGGATTTTTGTATACTGAACCAACCTTGCATCACTCGAATGAAGCCTACTTGATAGTGGCGAATGATGGTTTTGATGTATTCTTGAGTTCAGTTTGCAAGAATTTTAATGAATATTTTTGAATTAATATTCATAAGCAATGTTGGTCTGAAGTTCTCTTTTGTGGCTAGGTCCTTTTGTTGTTTACATATCAGAGCAGTTGTGGCTTCATAGAATGCATTAGATAGTGTTCCATCTGTTTCTAGTTTATGGGATATTTTCATGAATATTGGTATTGGGTCTTCTTTGACAGTCTGGTAAAATTCTGAACTAAAGCCACCTGACACTATTTTTTTTTATTTGGTGGTTTTTAATGACTTCTAATTCCTTATATGATATGGACCAGTTTAGAAAGTTTATGTGATCTAGATTTAACTTTGGTATGTGATATCTGTCTAGAAAACCGTCCATTTCATTTCTATTTCCCAGTTTTGTTGAGTATAGGCTTTTGTAGTAGGATCTGATGATTTTTTTTTTTTTGGATTTCCTCTGTTTCTGTTGTTTTTTTCTCCATTTACATTTCTGATTTTGTGAATTTGGATACTGCCTCTGGACCCTTTAGTTAATTTGGTTAGGGGTTTATCTATGTTGTTGATTCTTTCACAGAAGCAGCTTTTGGTTTTGTTGATTATTTGTATTGTTCTCTCTGTTTCTATTTGCCTGATTTCAGTCTCCAGTTTCACAGTTTCCTGCCTTCTAGTCTTCTTGGGTTAGTTTGCTTCTTTCTGTTTTAGAGCTCTTAGGTGTGCTGTTTATTTGCTAGTGTGAGTTCTCTCTAGTTTCTATACAAGGGCTGTGAGTACTATGAATTTTACTATTTTTACTGCTTTCACTATGTCCCATGTTTGGGTATGATGTGTCAACATTTTCAATAAATTCTTGGAAGTCTTGAATTTCTTTATTTTTCTCCTGACCAAATCATCACTGAGTATAGAGTTGTTCAGTTTCTACATGTATGTGGGCTTTCTCTTGTTTTTCCTTTTATTGAAGGCAAGTCTTAGGTCATGGTGGTCTAATAAGGTGTATAGGATTATTTCAATATTCTTTTATTGCTTGAGGGTTGTTTTGTGACCAATTCTATGGTCGATTTTGGATAAGGTATCATGAGGTGTGAGAAGAAGTTGTATTCTTTTGTTTTAGGGTGAAATGTTCTGTAGGTATCTGTTAAATCCATTTGGTTCATAACCGCTATTAGTTTCACTGTGTCTCTGTTTAGCTTCTGTTTCAATGACCTGTCCATTGGTGAAAGTGGGATGTTGAAGTCTCCCACTGTTATTCAATGTGTTTTGAGCTTTAGTAAAGTTTCTTTTATGAATATGGATGCATTTGGGGCATAGATCAGAAATGAGATTTTTCTCTTGGTGGATTTTTCCTCTGATGAATGTGAAGTGTCCTTCCTCATCAAGCTTGATAACTTTTGGTTGACAGTATATATTCTTGGAAATTGGGATGGCAAATCCCACTTGTTTCTTGGGACAATTTGCTCGGAAGAACTTTTCCCATCCTTTCATTCTGAGATAGTGTCTGTTATTGTTATTGAGGTGTGTTTCTTGTATGCTGCAAATGGCTGGATATTGTTTGCATATCCGGTATGTTTGCTTAAGTCTTTTTATAGGTGAGTTGAGTCTATCAATATTGAGAGACATTAAAGATAGATGATTGTTGGTTCCTGTCATATTTGTTTTTGGAAGTAGCATTATGTGCTTGTGGTTCTCTCCTTTTCGCTTTATTGTAAGATGCTTAATATTTTATGTATCTTTGGTGTGGTTGTCTTCTTTGTATTGGAGGTTTCCTTCTAGGATCCTCTGTAGAGCTTGATTGATACATACTGTTTGAATTTGGTTTTGTCCTGGAATACTTTGGGTTCTCCATCTATGTTGATTATTGGCTTTGCTAGGTATTGTAGCCTGGGCTAGCATTTGTCTTCACTAAGAGTCTGCATGACCTCGAACCACTCTCTTCTGGCTTTCATAGTCTCTGTTGAGAAGTCTTGTGAAATTCTAGTATATTTACCTTTGTATGTTACCTGGCCTTTTTCCCTTGCAGCTTTTAATATCCTTTCTGTGTTCTGTAGATTTAGTATTTTGATTATTATGGGACAAGAGGATATTCTTTTCTTGTACTATTTGTTTGGTGTTCTACAGGCTTCTTGTACCTTAATGGCCATCTCTTTCTTTAGGTTGGGGAAGTTTTCATCAATGATTTTGTTGAAGACATTTTCAGGTCTTCTCAGCTGGGAATCTTCATTCATCTCTGTTGCAATTATTTTTAGGTTAGTTTTTTCATTTTGTCCTGAATTTCCTGGATGTTTTCAGTTAGGAGTTTGTGTTTTAAATTTTTTTTGACAGTTGTGTTAACCTCTTCTATGGTATCTTCTACACCTGAAATTCTAACTCTTATATTCTGTTAGTGGTACATCTGTAATTCCTGACCTCTATTCTACTTTTTCCACTTTCAAGTTTGCCTCCATCTGTGTTTTCTTTGTTGTTTCTACTTCTGCTTTTAGGTCTCGGACCACTTTCTGCAATTCTTTCTCCTGTTTACCTGTATTTTATTTTATTTTTTTTTTCAGTGAGTTATTTATATCCTCCTTAAAGGACTCTATTATCTTCATGAGAGGATTTTAGGTCAGCTTCCTGCTTTTCAGGTGTGTTGGTGTATTCAGGGCTTGTTGTGGTGGGAGAAGTTGGTCTTGATGATAGCAGTGTACATTGACTTTTGTTGCTTGTGGTCTTATGCTTACTTCTCACCATCTGGTTATCCCTGGTATTTACTGGTTTGGGTGACTCTGTCTAAAGTCTGCCTCTTTGTTCCTGGGTTGCTTCAAGTCTCCAGGTAGGCCTGTGACCCTGGCTGTAGCAGACCTTTTGTGGGGACTTCCCACTGGAGGGTATTCAGAGAGGCAGAGAAGCTGCTTATTTGTTGCCCTGACTTCAGTAGATCTCCTGGAAGGCATTCAGACTGTTGGGTCCTCAGAGGAGCATCCAAACTGTTGTTCTGTGTGAAGTTGTTTTCCAGGACAGGCCTATAGACTATGGTTTCTGTTTCCCTGTTTGCAGCAAACTCTGTTGCGGCTTTCTGTCTTTTGAGTCAGTTGTCCTGTATGTTACAGAGACCCAGGAGGTCTTCACATTGTGGTTTCGGTTGCTTAGTCTCCCTGTATACAGAGGGATGCCTTCAAGTTGCAGTGTCCAGGGTGCAGTAGATCTCCTGGGATGTTTCCAGCTGTGGTGTCAGGTGCCCTTGGTTCAGCAGATCTCCTCCTATGCCTCAGGATATGGTATCAAATGCTCTGAGTGCAGATGATCTTCTGATAGCCTTTAGGAATATACTAGGTAGTAGTCTGTCCCAGCAGAAATAACCAAGCAGAAGTGGAGTATTTGGCAGGCAGGATATTTGGCAGGCAGCAGGTGGGGTGGGGATGGCTAATGATGAGCTCCCAGCAGCAGCTGTGGGACTTCCCGGTAGGGGGTGCTTACATAGTACACTGGGTGAAGCAGATCCTCTGGAATGACTCAAGATATAACCTCTTACAAGGAGCAGACTAGCTAACAGTCTTTCCCAGCAGAATGGACTAGGTAGAAGAGGAGTGGTATTTGCAGGGCAGCGGGGATGTTGGGGAGACGTTGGACTCCCAGTGGCAGCTGTGGGACTTTGGTCTGAGTGCAAAGGATCCTTTGGTATGCCTCAGGATATAACCTCTTCCAGGGAGCCAGATTTTTTTCTTTCTTGAGAATTTAGTATTTATCCTTCTTTTATTCTAAGTAGTTGTTTTAAATGGATTTTGTCTGAAATTATATTGGTAAAACAGCTTGCTTTTTAAGTCTATTTTCTTTGTCTTTTTCTATCCTTCTAAGTTGAGACAACTTTTAGCCTTGATGTTGAGGTATATTTCTTAGAAGTGTGAATCCTGTATTAAAATCCAATCTTTCACTGTGCATTGGTATTGGCATATTCAGAACATGAACTTCAGAGTTATCATTGAGAAGTAAAAGTTGATTTCTGTATTTTTGTTTGTTTTCTTTTCTCGCTTTTGATTTGCTGGTCTGGAATTATTTTTTCCTTCAGTATTTGTTTTTGTTATTTTGTTTTATTTTGTGTTGTTTTTGTTTGCCTTGTTTTGGGGATGTGATTTGCCTGTTGAGGTTAATGTTTTATTCCAGTCCCTCAGGAAGAGCTATTGCTAGATATTGCTAAAGTTTAAGTTTTACATGCAAGGCCTTTCTTGCTTGATCTCACCGTGATTCAAAATTTATTTCTGGGAAGAGTTCCTAGTCCTCTCTTGCATCCATAGTTTCTAGGAGTCTGTATAACAACTCTTGAGTCTCTGTTGAGAAGTCAGAGGTTATTCTAAAAGGGCTTTCTTTATATGTTATTTGGTCTCATTTCCTTGCAACTTTTAATATTCTTTCTTTACTTTGAATGATTATTATTATTTTAATTTTATTGAAGGGACTTTGTCTTCTTTCTTTTTTTTTTCTAAAAAGTTTATAATTGTGTACTGTTAATTTCCCAAAACTCTAATACAAGTTATTTCAAGCTGTAATCATTTTGAACAATGTATGCCTTCATTTGCTCAATTTTTAAAAACATATTGGTATATTGATTACTTCAAGCTGTGTCATTCAAAGAACTTTAGGAAAGACTAGGTGTTCTACCTTTTCTTCCGTGCAACAAGCCTTAAAATTTCTCTTGGCAAGAGAGTCAGAGACAACCCCACTCCTACGGTTAGGGGTCCTACAAGAACATCAAGTTACACAAGCATCACATATATGCAGATGACCTAGCTCAGACCCACCAGGCTCTGTGATTGTGACTTCAGTCTCTGTGAGCCCCCATGCACCCTGCTTAGTTTATCCTGTGGGTTGTGTTGTCATGGTATCCTCAACCCCTTTGGCTCACCATCTTCTATGGGGTTCCCTAAGCTCCACCTAATGTTCAGCTGTGGGCCTCTGCATCTGAGTCTAAAATATATTTTTAAAAAGAAGAAAGGGAGCCTGGAAAATGGCTCAGTGGTTAAGACCTCTGGCTGATCTTCAGGAGGAACTGGGTTCAATTCCCAGCACCTGTATGGCAGCTCACAACTGCCTGTAATTCCAGGAGATCCAGTACTGTCACATACACATACATGCATATACAACACCAATGTGTATAAAAATCATAAAATTAAAATCATATAAAAGGAAATTTAAAATTTAATATGTACCAAAACAAAACAAAACAAAAAAAGCATTGCAATGAAATGGTACTATGTACCTCTTAAAACATTAGTGCAGGAAAAGGCTGCCTGGACCTGGCTTTCTCAGTCTATTCGCTGTTCTTCAGGCTTCTTATACCCTGATAGGCAACTTCTACAGGGTAGGAAAATGTTTCACATCCTTTTGGTTTGTATTTTCTGATAGGGAACTGTGTTTCCTTATATGATGTTATCATGTTGTGTTGGCTGAGCTCCTCCCTCAATATTTTCCTCTTCAAATTCTTTGACAAAATAATTTTAGGTCAATTCTCAATGCATTGATATATCTGCTTTAGAGTAATTATCTTGTTCTTTTGTTTTAGTACTAAATTCACACAAACAAAAGCATTGGTAATCCAGTTATTATTTGGATCTTGGTTCTGTGTTGCATATTCTTAAAGAGATTGAATTATGGTAAAATGGCAAAGGTAATTATAATGATGACAGCTTTTGTCAATAAGTAAAAAGTCGTATGTATCTCGGTGTAACTTATTCTATTGACACCTGTGTATTCATTGATTCTTCTTCTTATTGCAAGGCAAGAAATAACCCAAACTGAAAAGATACACAGTTATTTTGGACATGGTTATATATTTTAAATACATGTTGTATTTAGAAGTGTATGATAAAATTAATATTTTAATTTTTGAAATATTTGCTTATTGATTTTACAAACTTTTATTGAAAAAATGTTCACTTTTCTCTCAGAAATTATTTCCGGTGAAGCCTATTATTTTATTTTAATGAAGCATTTCTCCATTTTAACATTTAAAAATATTTAAGGAATCATGAAATGACTCAACAGTTAAGAGTATTGGCTACCCATTCTGAAGGATTGTGTTCAGTGTTTAGCATACGCACGGTGCCTAACTCTATAACAATGACTTCCTCTGACCTCCGTGGCACCAGACATATACTTGGTAAACAGACATACACGCAACAAAAGCTGTTTATACACATAGAATAAAATCAATTTTAAAAACTAAAGTATTTAAATTTTTATCTGTGCATGATGTCCAATTAATAATAAAGAAACAAATATCAGCTTTTCTATATTTGATTAGGAATGTTTGAGGACTCTTTTGTTTCAAGGAGACAGATTTCCTTTTCTTTTAAGGAATTGGGATTGATGATAAATGGAAAGTAATAGCCAAATATATAAATATTTTATTGAATTAGTAAATATGTGTATGTTATAAAGGCATAATAATTGATAATTCTTTTATGAATTAGAAATTAAAATCTATTCCCTATCAGGTTCCTCTCCACAGGTTTTCTAATGTATTTATAAAAAGAAGAAAATTATCAAAATGAAATTGCTAATATTGTCTATGATTCGTGGACTTATTGTTGAGAAAACTAAAATGAGAAGTTAAATTCTTGATGGAAGTCATATGTGTAATATAGATTAGTTTGGGCTATAAATAGGCCAAACTTAACATAACAAGTTTATTTTTCATTTGTGCTAAATCTACTATAAATCTCTTTTCTACATAGCACTGTTCCAAATTAACATTTTGCTTGTTGAGTGTCTTAGCTGTTGTGAGAGACAGACAGAAGGCATAGTAGCATAATCCTGGGACATCAATTTTCAGATCCAATTCATAGTGCTTGATCTGAAACTCCATATAAAGTCTATGCTGGAAAAAAATCACAGAAATTAACAAGTCTCTGCCTCAGATTAATGGCATGTGCCATAATCCTAGGTCTAAGCCCTTTCTTTGTCATTTAATACATATTTAAATTCTATTATTGCCAAATTTATAAATAGAAACTTGAAAATGAATGTGTACTCTGACAAAGGTTCACTTCTTTTTAGTTTGTAAACTTCAGCATTATTAATTCAGACAGCATGGTGAGCTATGACGTATGGGTAGTCTCTTATACTTTTATCACTCAAACCCTTTATACCCCATTCGTCTCTAACCTCAGCTTAAAGTTTGTGGTTTATGGTCCTTCCTGCTTCGCATCAAGAAGTTATCACGATTGCTGACAATGACCTAGGGTTTTGCAAGTCCCTTTGCTCCCCGGTCCCCTAAACCACTATTCAGATTAATTCTCTGTTCTCAAATCTCCCTCAACAATTTTATTCTCAGCTTTGATCTTACACTTTATTTCCTTGAAATATAAAAATTGACAGACAGGAGGAGAATCCATTCACAGCATTTCTTCATGATATTAACCTCCTCACTAAGGTGGTTAGCTTTTGTGTCTATATCTGTCTCTCTTCACTGTTCAATGCCTTAAAACATCAGTTTATGAATAGGGGAAAGGAGTGATTTTAGTAGCATTAAAACAGTAACTAAACAGTTTATGGAATCATTTCTTTAAAACAACTAAGTTGAATACATATATTATTATACTTGAAACCATTTTCAGAGTGCCCCCTCCTTTCTTTCACTGTTCCCTTATCTCTCATTTAAAACAATGACTAATAAAAGAACTAGCTTTTCTGATTTCTCCTAATATAATCCTGCCTCATTCACTTCTCAATTAAGACTTCATTTCTTCCTATCATGTAAGTCCCACCTTCAAGGTCATATAAAGCTTCTGTATTCCAACTGCAAAATTACAAAGTTTGTTTTATTTGATCGAACATCAGACCACAATTGAATGGATGATTCAATCCTTTGAAGTTTCAGTGAATTTCAGCAGACACTATGCTCACCTGCTTTCCTTGGCTTCTGTCCAATATTTCAATGGTTTCTGATCATCTCCATGACCACTGTGGGATGAGACAGTGACAATCTTTGGCCATTTCTATTTTAAACCTGTACTCACCCATTTGATGCTTGCATTCTGTTCATGACTAATTGCTCTAAATAAATATCAAAACCCTCACTTGCATATTTTACCTTAGTTCCAGACTTGCTTTCAAATGCCTTTAATGTGTCCAATCTGCTGTACAGAGTATTTATTTCTAGAAGGGGTTATTTCAGTGAAACTTTAGCAGGCTTCATTTCCCCCCAAGCTCTGTGTTTATAAAGTCTATTAAGCACCTATGCCCACGTGATATTTATAAACTGTTTTACATCACATTTCAGCTGACACATTGTCAAAGACTCCCCATCCCCAACTGAAAGCCAAATCTGATAATGACCTCTCTGGTGTTGTCTATTCCTCATTGCCTCTTCTGTCTATTCCCCTTCAGACACAGTCTAGCCTCTCTAATTTAACTGTTTTTATTTTCACCATAGGCATCAAGGAAGCTTTTGTCTTAAATCTCTCTGATTCCAAGTATAAATATATTTTTCTTTTAAACCCTTAAACCTACAACAAATTTGCCTGTCTGGTTATATTTTCTAGAGACTCTAATTTGCAGAAAATATGCACAACATATCCTTTGCACTCTTGCTGCAATTTCCTTCCTATCCCATTACCCTCCCACACCTTTTTTGTCTGTTTTTTTTTTGTTGCTCTTTTATATATTGATAATTTCAACACCAAGGAAATATCTCCATGTAGGCAATAATTTTGTGAACTCTTTGATTAATTATATCTCTGAAATGAGTTGTCTTTAGCTTACTCACGCAAGAAATTCAGTTAACTTTTTTGAATGAATAACTAGTTGAAGCATGCTTAAAGCTTAAAAATTAAACCTACAAAAATTTGATTTTCCACTCATCTGTGGTAACAAGGACAAATATTCAGAATGCTGTTTATGTATAAATTTTTCAGTAAAGTAGTAATTGCAGTTCTCCAAGATTTGTGGTTATACCTGTCTGGAGTAAGTGGCTATGTTGAAAATACTAGGCCTCATTCCTATTTAAGGATTCTTCTTGTTGCAACAAAGGATATTACAGAATGTCACAACCAAGAAAAATGCAGTTTTGACGCCCAGTCCTAATAGATTGTCCAACAAGAAAACTTCCAGATGACAAAACTGAATTTTCTCCTATGAATACCAGGCTGTTTTCCAAGTTTTCACCAGTCAGATTCATCCCAGAGTTGAGAATCTACACTTTGCTTGGGCTGTACTAGAGCTCCTGGACTCAAGTGATCCTACTTTATACAGCTCGAAAGAGCCAATAGATTACTTCATCATGGCAAAAAGGAGGACTGGGGTGGCATTTGACGTTTTTATCATTCCTTTGCACTTGGGATTCATATCCTTAACCAATAACATAATCCATACTAAAAATTTACCCATGAAAGGTTTCAGCTAAATGTATTAATTCAACTGATCCAGCATTGTTAAGGGTTCTGATGCTTATGATTAGCAAAAGACAATTACGAAGCTCCAGCACATGAGTCAAAGATGATGGAACTTTTCTTCAGGATGAAGGATGGAGGAATGAGAGTATACATACCCATATTTACTATTCTTGTTATTTGTACTCTTGAAGGAGTATAACATTTGAATAAATAATTAAACAGTAATTTCAAGCAAGTTTGTGTGTCAAATACTTCACCTGACCAGGCCTCACTAAGAAGAACCCCCAAGCCAAATTCCACTCTCTTTATTTTTATATAAAGCAGCTTTCGTTGAATATCCCATCATTATATTCTTTATAATTGTGTACAAATTACAAACTGCAAATGAGACTTTTGACAGATAAAACATCTCATAATTTTTGTTATATTGCCTGTTTAGTTTTTCACAGAATAAAATATATTAAGCTTTTTGATGAATGATAATTTAGATCCTATTAAACTTTCACATTACCCAAATATCATGTGATAATACACACAGTTTGGAATATGAAGAATATTAGATTTTCCTAGAAATTCATTGATTTATTCTTGTTATATTACACTAGCCAAACGAATTAGACTTTTTGCAAATACTTTAAGCTGCTATTTAAAGTATAGTAATTTTAACATGAATGCACATCATACTTTTCAATTATATCTAATAATGGAAAGATTAATTAAGTAACCCAATAAATCCTAAATAATCATGGATTCTTATTCATAGCAAGGATATGGCAATTAGAGGTTTTATGGAGAAGAAAGTACATTTCCAGAGAAAACATCAATATCCTTTAATTAAGTTGCACATAGTAATTTTACATGTAACTTCTTTATTTGGACCTGGAAGAAAATGAGGCTTTTCAAATATTAAACCAGATATAAAAATCTGAAATTGTCCGTGAGAATACTATGTATTAGCTAATAAGCTTATTTAAATAAGCACCGAGATTTGATCTAATATTTGCGAAACATTTTGGGCAAGTACAGAAATGAGACTTGCTGTATAAATTACTTTCTCTATTAGAATAAAACCTGTAACAAACATTCTATATAAAACAATTTATAATTAGAATTGTGGTTTTCAAAATGAAGTGGTAACTCAAATCCAAAAGGTCACACATGTTATGTACTCGCTGATAAGTGGATACTGGCCCAAAAGCTCTGAATAACCACAATAAAACTCACAGACTAAATGAAGAAGAAGGAAGAGAAAAGTGTGGCTACTTCCATTCTACTTAGAAGAGAGAACAACATAATCACAGCACGGAGAGAAAGGGAGGGATCTAGGGGTGGAGAGGAAGGGGACAGGTTAAGGTATGAGAAGATATAGGAGAGAAGTGCAGAGAGTCTGGAGAAAGAATAAAAGTATGCAGCAGTGGGGGAAGAGGGGGTGAGAGGAACCACTAGAAACTCCCAGATGTTAGGGAAGTAAGAGCTTCCCAGGACCCATGGGAAATAACATTAACTGAAATAAACAAAAGAAGTGACATAGAACCTGAAGGGATCACCTCCAGTACATAGTCATGGACCCCAGTTGAGGGATGGGAACATTCGCCTATCTCAACATTTTAACCCAGAACTGTCCCTGTCTAAAGGTTATGCAGGGACAATAAATGGAGTAAAGACAGAAGAAAAGCCCATCCAGAGATTCACTTCATTTTGGTATCCATTCCATCTTCAGACACCAAACCCTGACACTACTGCTGATGCCAAGATGTCCTCCCAGATAGAAGACTAGTATGGGGGACCTCTGAGAGGCTCTGCCAGCATCTAACTAAGACAGATGCAGATACTTAGAGTCAACCACTGGAGTGAGCCTGAGGACCCCAATGCAAGATTTAGGGGAAGAACTCAAAAAGCTAAAGATGATTGCCATCTCATAGGAAGGTCAATATCAACTAACTAGACTCCTCAGAGCTCCCAGGGAGTAAACCACCAACCAAAGAGTATATAGTTGGATGGGTCCATGGCTTCAGCTAAATATATAGCAGAGGATTGTCTTATCTAGCATCAATGGGAGGGAAGACCCTTGGTCCTGTGGTGGCTTGCTGTCCCAGTTTAGGAGGGTGTTAGAAGTGTGAGGGAAGAGTGGGTGTGTGGAATAGTACCCTTTTGAAGCAAAGCAGAGGAAGTATGGGATTGGGTGATTATGGCAGGGACACAAGGAAGGAGGACCACATTTGAATTGTAAATAAATAAAATGACTAATTGATTAACAAACATGCTATGATCAAAAGATTAAAAAGAAAAAAAAAAGATAATCAGGTCACTCAAACTGCTTGTGTCTTTAGGTCACATTGGTAACATTTGCTGACTGTTTAAGATCTTGCAGGTACCTTTTCTTTCAAGTTAATCTTTCAGGTCTGGTCATGTTGATTATATTAATTGCATTATTGTTCAGGGACTGCGCACCAGGCATACTTTCTACTTCTTCTGTACTGATGATGTGCTAATATAAAATTGTTAGAAAGGGTTCATTTTAGAGCTTAGTGGTATGTTTAAATATTCCAGTGCATAGTTGACTATATTTCCAATGTAAGACATGTGATTAAAATGAGATTAAAGTCATCTTCCAATATTCAATGAGGTCAAGAGTAGGCTAAACTATGTCAAATGTACCTTAATGGAAAATATTAAGGCTGAACATATGGAGTAATGCTTATTGCGCAAGCACGAGGACCTAAGTTCTTACCCATAGAATCCACTGAGATCAGCCTAACAAGAGTATCTGCAACAGCATACATGGGAAAGCAGAAACATAAGGCTCCCTGATGCTTCTTAGCCAGCTAGACTAGATATATACTAGAGCTCAGATTTGCTGACTTGTCAAAAATAAGGACAAGAGTGACAAAGGCACAGAGGCATCATTGACATTAGGTCTCCATTCTCAAATGTACAAATATGCATATACAGGAAATCATACATACTTGAACCACTCCTTCCATAAAATTTAAGTAAAGAAAGAAAGAGCAAAAGAGAGAGAGAAATTTTAATATTCGATTTGACTTCTTGCATTCCTTACTCCAAAATGATCATATCCTGCATTCAATATTTATTGAATTGTGCTTTAAAAGAAAAGAAATACACTTACATAAATGTTGTTCTCTGGTTCTAACAGTCCAGATAACCATAAGACTTTAGTGGAAAATTAAATTTTTGTTGTGCCTACCTGAAAATATAATTACAAAGATAGTTAATTCATTACATTAAAAAGAGGTGATTTTATGGTTTTTTATTCATTGCACAAGCAATGTATTAATATTCATTATAAAGCTTAGAAACAGACACCATATATAGAGTAGGACAAGAAATTATCATTGGACAACATTGAATTACATTCCCCAAAGTAAAACCATAGTGTTAATTTATCCAGTGAGAGGTTACTTGGAGTACAGGACTTATTTATCACTTTTGGTTTGGAAGGTTATCTTTGAATTTCACATTTAAAGCAAGAACATTCTTTTCTAAAGGTTGTAAGAAACACCATTCTCACGTGTTCTAAATATAACTCTCCAACACAACTATGGACTACAAATTTGTATACACATGTATCATATTATTGGCAAGAGTTCACTTTAAAGGAAGCTTGCTTAAGAAAAACCCAGAAATGTCTATATCCCAAAAAGTAGATTTTTGCACTCTGTAGATATGTACAATTGCAGTAATTACTTGATATATTATAAATATGGGCTTATATCTTTTAGCCATGTAATATATGTAATTGCTTTTTGTAAAGTATATGTGTATATACAAATATGTGTGTGTGTTTGTGTGTGTGTTCTAAAAACAAGATTCAGAAATTTGCTGTGATACTCTGTGTGCTAGTAATATCTAAAGCTGCTCTGAAAATGTTTCAATATGATTGACTAAATGTGAGATGTACAAGAAAAACAATAGGCACAGCAAAGTCTACATAGAAGAGTGTATGAGGCCTCACCCTTCACAAAAACTGCAGCCAAGTAAAGAACACTGAGAGCAGGCACAATAGTCTTTCCTAGGTAGAGCATACCAAATGGTTATACAATACCAAATGCACACAAGCACCATTATTCAGGATGTGCAGGTTTAAGTACAGTTAACTCTAACCACAGTTAATGAAAATGTAGGATGTAAAAGAAAGGAAGAAAGAGAAGAAAGAGGTAAGACTTAGTGAAGAAAGGGAATGGAGGAAAACTACAATTATAGTATAATCTAAAAATTAAAGAAATTGAAAACCACAACACACATAAACACACCCACACTAAGGACATGGCCATAAGTCATGTGCTCTGCTTTATAATAGCATCAATCACCCTGTGAATTCAATACGCATCACAGGAATAACTGACAATTTAAAGCAATGAAAATCTAAAGATGACACCTACTTTGAGACCTGATAGTTAATTTTATTACTTCATCCATAACTATGATTGTAACTTAAGAATCACAGATGATTCAATTAAAAGGAATACCTGTCATAAAATATTAATGATGAGCTAAATTATAGAAACTGTCAAATTAGAAGTGTCAATAGATAGAGAAGTGTAGCATGAAGATATTTATTTTTCCCAATAAAATCCATCAAGAAAAATGTCAAGAAATTACATTTTATGTATTTTTATTTTGTGCATTCCAGATTTTAAGTCATAAATTTGAATATATCAGAGGAAAATATACCCTTGAAAGATTCCTAACCATAATAAACTTTCAAGAAAATGAGCCTTTTTTATTTATGTATTAAAAAGTTACAAAACAGTTCTGTCTACTTCTCCTGAGCTTCAAACATAACTTATCTAAAATCGTTTTCTAAACTGCAGTGGTACCTGTTGTGTGAATGAATAATAAGTGCTAAGTACAGAGCAGTGAATATGTTGCACTTTACTCAATTAATGAAAAGCAAATGAAAATAAATCTTTGTCACTATTTTTATTTAACCAACCACAATGTATTCCAGGCTGGCTTATAGCATTCTGTCACCAGGAATGTCCTTGAATTCTTGATACTCTTTCTTCCTCTACATCCTGTATTCTGAAATTATATGCATGTGCTACCATACATACTTTGTACAGGATAGGTACATGCAAGTGAGGCAAATACTGCACTAATTGTATATTCAGCTCCAGATCCCTACCTTTCCTATTCGTGTGTGTGTGTGTGTGTGTGTGTGTGTGTGTGTGTGTGTGTGTATGTGTGTATGTATGTTTGTGTGTGCTCAGAGTGTACATATATACATGTATATGCATGTAGAATCTAGGGTATAATTAGTTCAGATAAAATACTGAACAATATTGTTTACCTCCTTTGAGACAACGTCTTTCCTTGGCCTTGATTTAGCAAATAAGGCAGACTCTCTAGTTAGTGAACAGGAGGGTTCCTCATCCTTAGTTCTCCCAGCACTGAAATCACACAAAAAAACCCACCATATGGGTGAGTTAATTTTAATATAAGTTCTCCAGACATAATACAGTTATGCCTGCTTGCAAACAAGTACTTTATTGACTGAGACCTGATGGTATTCTCCTCTAACATTTTAAATTAGTAGACCAGTGGCACATAAGTTTGGAGATCTCATGACTATTTCATGTCATCATTCTTTACTGAAAAAATATGCATAGACTCACTGGAGGAAAGAAAGACTGAGGGAGATAGGAGAAAGAGAAAAGAGAGGGGGGTGATTCTTTATTTTTTTTTTAAATCCAGACTCAGAGAGCAAAGGCCCTTTTCACCAAATATTAAGGCCTGAGTTCAACTTTTAGTAATCGCATGTTGGAAAGAGAATAACAAGTCATTACATTTTCTTTGTCTTCAAAACAAATTGTGGCTTATGATTGTAAAACCAAAATCCCCACTTACCACATATAAACACACACAGAAAACAAGTAGATTATAGATAAAAAAGAGATCAGAGTATTAGTAGATGAATATAGATGTATGATAGAATACGGAGAGTTTGATGGTAGACAGCAATATAGAAAGATAGATGGATAGATGACATAGATAGATAGATAGATAGATAGATAGATAGATAGATAGATAGATAGATAGATAGGTATTTAATATAATAGACATAGTAAAGTAACTAATATTTGTACAGAACTTCCTGAATATCTTTTTATCATATTGTTTCTATTTCATCAGTAATACATATGCATAGATTATATAAATTAGTTTCTAATTTTTATGTGAATAAATGTTTGTTAGTTTGTAATTTGTTCACTCTGTGCAGGCATTGCACTAGTAGGACAAAAGAATGTACTAGATACCTTGAAAATATTGTTAGATGGGTTTTAACTGCTATTTATTTGGCTTCTGAAAACAGTATCCATGTCCTCTGCAAGAGATATCTGGAAATACAGAGCATATTTACACATCCAAATAAAATTGTTTAAATTCATTTTAAGAAATAAAATAAAAAGTATGCACAAAAAAGCAGAAAATATTTATTTCAGCCCACTTAATAAAAATTATTAAAATTGTATTCATAATCACTTATTTTTCTCAAGTATAATTGTTAATATACTCTGTAATATGAATGTAACCCATTAAAATTTTGTCATATGCAGGCAATTAAATTAAATATGACTATTTATCATTAATACCAATTCTGGCTTACTCATATTCTTCCATACAATTATTATCTTGGACCAGATCATTTTGCTCTTTGGTAATATTTTAATGCTTAAGGTATAATTTCATATATATTTTTAAGCCTCTAAGTTTTTTTCACGTGGTTACTTATTCATTCTTTCTTCTTCTGTAATGTATTATTTTCATTTATCAAGGTACTCACTCGAAATATTGAAGCATTGTAGCCAACATTGTCTTAAATATAATATTATATTGAGAATAGTGTCATTATAGGTTGATACTTAACATGAGTTTATGTGTAACACATATTAAATCTGAATCCAACTTGACAGATTACATTATAAAATGAATCATCAAAAATATTAGAACATGAAATGCCAAAAATTAGTAACCCATTTAATTAAGATAATGATACAAAGGTTTAGAGAAAAGAGAATTTTGATAAAGACATGTAAAACATTCTAACTTAGACTAAATTGCCTTGTCACATTTTAGGAAGATAATGATAAGTTTACTGGACTTAAAAACCTAACTTCTATGTGAGTTACAATTCACATGAAACATATGGTAAATGAATTTACATACATAAAACTTAAGTGATTATACTTTTTTGATATTTTTTTTAAACAAACACTTGGTGATCATGAAATCTGCAATGTACATTTCTCTTCAGATTAATTAAAAGGCATGTTTATAAGGAAAATATATGTAAAAAATATCTAACTGAAGGATGGTAAGTGTGAAGTGTTTAAATGAAAGAAAGTTTCAATGATATATAGACAGATAAAGATTTAGGTAACATAGAGAAAATTACACAACACAGACCTTTGCTACTTATTTTAGTACTATTGCTATAGTATTGAAGCCTTTAAATGTGTACTGAATATATATTAAAATATTGTGTATATCCATTAATATTTTATACATATCATATGTACATACATATAAAGTATTACATATAATAAAATACATACAATTTTATGTACATAAATTATATGTTATATATGTATACACACAGCAGGAAGAGATGCTCATTTGTGTGCCTTCCATTTCTACCGCTTTACTCCCACAGAATATATAACCATCTGTGTTCATTTCCATGCTCCTTATCCTGCCAGATTTGGAAAAGAACTTATTCTTCATTCATTTATTTCTCCATGATGCTCTGTTATACTGTGAATAACACTGAAAATTATTTCTTCTGTGTTTAGCCATAAGTATATAATATTACATCGTGCAAATTCCAGATTTTTGAACTAGTCAGTTTGGGCTTTCTACCTCATACTAGTCATGACTGTCTGTTTCAGTTAATTTGCTGGAAGGGTCTCAGCCTTGCATCAATCATAGTTTGTGTGTTCTCACAGGATCCTATCACATGTGGTCATAGCTCTCCTTCTGAATGCATTGCAGTTGGAAAGACCGCACCTATAAAAGACTAAAAGCCATTTAAGAAGCAAAATCCAAACTTGGCATAATGTATGAAAACAGGAGTTAATATCAATCTACTACAAAGGCTGACTCCCATACTCAAGATGTGTGCAGCTAACATATTATTTTATTTGTCCTAAGGATGCTTTACTTAGATGTACAGAACTACTGTCACAGTTTGCTTCTATATTTCCTGTCATGGTTAAAAACAAACACGAAATAATTTCACTGACATTTTAAATATTTACTTGAACATCATGTACTGTGAGCCTATGAGAAGTGCACATCCAGAGTCCTAATTTACCCTTCTAATAAACATGTTTATACTCTCAGTGAGTGGAAAATCTGAAGCCAAAGAAATATGAAGCATATATACATATCATTTTTCAAACCCTATTCACCTAGTATTATGAAAGTATGTTTAATGTTTTCCCAGAATATCTTGAACGTTTTAGACGCATGCCCCTCTGCATGTGTAGCATTGTACATTTATACTTGTACAATTCTTATATAGACCCGTTTAGAAACTACCATCTTTCAAATACCTCTGCATCTCAAAATGTATACCAATCGAGCAATACTTAGAAGACATAATCGATTATGTTATTGTTCAAGTCACATGACATGTTCACTGTATATATTTGAAATTCATAGGTTGATAGAACATTTTCACATGAGTCACACACATTTTTATGAGTAAAAATCAGCACAGAATCTGCCTTGTATTTGAGCAGCCAGCCGGGACACAATGTACCTCATGCTGGTCCATTTAGTCATTTTGCCTTTTCACGTGGCACCTGCATCTTCATCTGTTTTATTCCGTTTTTATTTTAGGGAACAAACTCTAACCATGAGCACATTTGCAGCAGTACTATCTGCCACAGTGCTGTAGAATTTTAAAGCTGGAAGGAACCTCAGAGATTAGCTCATTTAGCACATTAGGAATTTCTCGCTGAGCTTTTGGCAGACACAAAGTAAAGTAGCTACAAAAGAAAAAAATGTAATATACAAAGATTGGAGTTTTTCCCAAAAGTATATTGGAACAGAACTTTTACTCCTAAAATGTATACTCTGAGCAAGAACATTCATAGGGCCCCAAGGCCCCTCTTTTGTTCCTGAGGATCAAGCTATGACTCCTAATGGTGTCACATCCATGGCCATTACAGCTATTTCTGAGGCCTCCTACAGCCCTTATGCAAACAATCCACTGAAACTTACTGCTGGGTACTTTCCAGTGGGAGCATAAATTTAAAGCTAACTCCACATTGCCTCAGAGGTGCGTTCTTCAATAGCAATCGTAGCTACAGCTGTGTTGAAATGGAAATTCTGGAGCTGGCAGCTAAGGTATTCAATTTAGGTAGACATTTAGAGAAAAAGTAATTGGGAATAATACACTTTAAATGTTTTAATCTCTAGAAAGGATAGGAGTCAAGCCGTTACAACCCATTCTACCACGGTGCTAAATAGACACTAGGACTGAACTGGTAACTAAGAAAAGCTAATGGGATAGATAAGATAAGTAGTTTACAAGTGAACTGAAAGAGAGCAGAGTCGTTTTCACTGGTTCATATCTAATTCTATAAAAGGCAGTTAGTGGTGGTTTCTAGGCATCAAGTAAAATGTAATATATAGAGCTATTGTTTTCAAATGTATGATTTTTCTCTAATTTAGAAATTACTCTGGATGGCATTGTAAAATTTTTTCTTTTAAATGTTGAGGTATTTTCAGTATAAGACAGTCGTTAAAACTGATGAAAATTTAAAATCAATAAGTATATTTCCTTCTTGGGAATCAAGGCAAAAAAATTGAAATAGTGATAACAGCTATAGTCTTCTTTACATGGTTGAAGCTTATTAACAACTTAAACTCCATTACACAACATTGCTTAAATTCTGAAAGGTTTTAAGAAACTGATAGGGATATACTAGAGCAATAATACTCATTAAATTTCAATCTTTTTAAGCCAAATAATGAAGAGTTTAAATTATGTTTTGATTGGAGGTTTTTTCTCTTGTTCTTTTTTCTTTCTTTTACTAGATATTTTCTCTATTTACATTTCAAATGTTATCCCCTTTTTTCCATTTTCCCTTTTAACCCTGCCCCCATTCCAACCACCAATGCCCTGCCTCCAAAAAGGTGTGCCCTCACCCAGCCACCCAACCCTTTCTACCTCCCAGCCATAGCATTCCCCTATACTGGGGCATCTAGTTTTCACGGAAGAAAGGGCTTCTCCTACCTTTGATGTCCAACAAGGCCTATCCTCTGCTACATTTGGGACTGGAGCCATAGGTCACTCCATGTATACCCTTTGGTTGGCGTTTTAGTCCATTGGAACTCTGTGGTATCTGGTTGCTGGATATTGTTTTTCTTTCTATGGGGTTGCAAACACCCTCAGTTACCTCAGTCCTTTCTCTAACTCCTCCATTGGGGACCCTGTGCTCAGTCCAATCATTGGATGTGAGCATCCACCTCTGTGTTTGTCAGGTCTGGCAGAGCCTCTTTGAAGACAGGTCTATCAGGCACCTGTCAACAAACACATCTTGACATCTGCAATACTGACTGGATTTGGTGTCTGTATATGAATTGGAACCCCAGGAGGAGCAGTCTCTGGATGGCCTTTCCTTCAGTCTCTGCTCCATACATTGTTATCTGTGCTTCTTGCTGTGAGTATTTTGTTCCCCCTTCTAAGACATACTGAAGTATCTGCACTTTTGTCTTTCTTCTTCTTGAGCTTCATATGGTCTGGAAATTGAATCTCGTGTGTTCCAAGCTTTTGGGCTAATACATACTTATCAGTGAGTACATAATATGTATGTTCTTTTGTGATACTCAGGATGTTTTCTAGTTTCATCCATTTGCCTATGAAGTTCATGAGGTCATTGCTTTTAATAACTGAGTACTACTATAGTAGTAATAGTATTGTATAAATGCACCACACTTTCTGTATCAATTACTCTGTTGAATGACATCTGGGTTCTTTCCAGCTTCTGGATATTATAAATAAGGCTTCTATGAACATAATGGAGCATGTGTCCTTTTTATATGTTGGGGTGTCATTTGGGTATATGACCAGGAGAGGTATAGCTCAGTCCTCAGTGCAATGTCCAATTATCTGAGGAACCTCCTGACTGATATCCAGAGTGGTTGTACCAGTTTGCAATCCCACCAACAATAGAGGAGTGTTCCTCTTTCTCCACATTCTCACCAGCAACTGTTGTCACCTGAACTTTTGGTCTTAAACATTCTGCCTTGTGTGAGGTTGTCTCTCAGAGTTGTTTTGATTTGCTTTTCTCTGATGACTAAGAATGTTCAACATTTCTTTGGGTGTTTCTCAGCTATTTGATATTTCTCAATTGAGAATTCTTTGTTTAGCTCTGTACCCCATTTTAATAGAGTTATTGGGTTCTCTGGAGTCTAGTCTTTTGAGTTCTTGGTATGTATTGGATATAGCCCTCTGTCGGATATAGGATTGGTAAAGATCTTTTCCAAATCTATCGGTTACTGTTTTGTCCTATTGACCGTGTCCTTTGCCTTACAGAAGCTTTGCAGTTTTAGGAGGTCCTATTTGTCTATTCTTGATCTTAGAGCATAAGCCATTGTTTTTCACTTCAGGAAATTTTCCACTCTCTCCATGTGCTTGAGGCATTTCCCCATTTTTTCTTTTAGTAGTTTCTGTGAATCTGCTTCTATGTCCTTGATCCACTTGTACTTGAGCTATGTAAAAGGTGATAAGAACAGATCAATTTGCATTCTTCTGCATGCTGACCACCAGGTGAACCAGCACCATTTGTTGGAAAAGCTATCTTTTTTCCACTGAATGATTTTAGCTCCGTTTTGAAAGATCAAGTGACTAGAGGTGTGTGGGTTCATTTCTAGGGTTTCAACTCTATTCCACTGATTTACCTGCCTGTCTCTGTATCAATACCATACAGTTTTTTTTTATCACGATGAAGCCTACTTGATTATGATGGATGAATGTTTTCATGTGTTCTTGCATTTGATTTTCAAGATTTAATTGAGTATTTTTGCATTGATATTCATAATGAAAATTTGTCTGAAGTTCTCTTTCTTTTTGGTTCTTTGGGTAGCTTAGTTATAAGCATATTTGCAGCTTCATAGAACAAATTGGGTAGTGTTCCTTCTGATTCTATTTTGTGGAATTGTTTGAAGAGTGTTGGTATCAGGCCTTCTTAGAAGGTATGATAGAATTCTGCACTAAACCTATCTGTTCCTGGCGTTTTTTTGGTTGGGAGACTTTTAATGCCTGCTTCTAATTCTTTAGGGGTTATGGGATAGTTTAGATAGTTTATCTGATTCTTATTTATTTTTGATACCTGGTCTCTGTCTAAAAAATTGCCTATTTCATCGAGATTTTCCAGTTCTATTGAATATAGCCTTTTGTAGCAGGATCTGTTTTTGTTTGTTGTCTTTTTTTTATACTCTCCTTACTTTCTGTTGTTATCTCTCCCTTTTCATTTCTGATTTTATTAATTTGGATACTCTCTCTCTGTGCCCTCTGGTTAGTCTGACTAAGTGGTTATCTATCTTGTTGATTTTCTCAAAGAACCAGCTCCTGGTTTTTTCAATTGTTTTATAGCTCTTTTTGTTTTTACTCGGTTGAATTCAGCCCTGAGTCTGATTATTTCCTGCAGTCTACTCCTCTTGGGTGTAATTGCTCCTTTTGGTTGTAGAGCTTTCAGGTGTGCTTTCAATCTATTATTGTATGAGCTCTCTAGTTTCTTTTTGGACGTACTCATAGCTAGGACTTTTTCTTTTAGCACTGCTCTCATTGTGTCCCAATGTTTTGTTATGTTGTGCCTTCATTTTCATTAAATTCTAAAAAGTATTTAATTTCTTTTTTAACCCAGTTATCATTGACTACAGCATTGTTTAGCTTCCATGTGTATGTTGATGTTCTGATGTTTTTGTTGTTATTGAAGACCAGCCTTAGTCAGTGGTGATATAGTGGGATGCATATCTTCCTGTATCTGTTAATGCCTGTTTTGTTACTAATTATTTGGTTATTTTTGGAGAAAGTACCATGAGGTGCTGAGGATAAGGTATATTCTTTTGTTTCAGGATGGAATGTTCTATAGATATCTGTTGAATCCATTTGGTTCATAACTTCTGTTACTTTCACTGTGTCTGTGTGTAGTTTCTGTTTCCATGGGCATTGATGAGCATGGGGTGTTGAAGACTCCTAATATTACTGCATGAGCTAGAATGTATGCTTTGTGCTTTATTAAAGTTTCTTTTATGAATGTGAGTACCCTTGCATTTGGATGTTCAGAATTAAAAGTTCATCTTGGTAGATTTTTTTTTGCCTTTAAAAAGTATAAAGTGTCCTTCCTTGCCTTTTTTTTGATTACTTATGGTTGAAAGTCGATTTTATTCAATACTATAATGGCTACTCAAGCTTCTTTCTTGGAACCATTTGTTTGGAATTCATTTTCCAGTCTTTTACTCTAAGATAGTGTCTGTCTTTGTCACTGAGGTACATTTCCTGCATGCAGTAAAATGCTGGGTCCTGTTTAAGTATCCATTCAGTTAGTCTTTGTCTTTTTATTAGGGAATTGAGCCCATTGATGTTAAGAGATATTAAGAAAAAGTGATTGTTGTTTTTTATTATTTTTGCTGTTAGAGGAGGAATTATCTTCTCTTGGGCTTTTTGCTAGGGTGTAGTTTTCCCCCTCGTGTTGGAATTTTCCATCCAATATTCTTTGTAGGGCTGGATTTGTGTGAAGATATTGTGTAAATTTTGTTTTGTTATGAAATGCTAATTGAGAATTTTGCTGTGTATAGGAATCTGGTCTGGAATTTGTATTCCTATAGGGACTGTATGACGTATGCCCAGAATCTTCTGACTTTCACAGTCTCAGTTGAGAAATTTGTTGTAATTCTGATAGATCTGCCCTTATATATTACTTGACCTTTTTCCCTTACTGCTTTTAATATTCTTCTTTGTTTTGTGCCCTGGATGTTTTGATTATTATGTGACAGAAGGAGCTTCTTTTCTGGTTCAGTTATTTGGAGTTTTGTAGGTTTCTTGTATATTTATGAGCATCTTATGCTTTAGGTTAGAGAAATTTTTTTCTACAATATTGTTGAAGATATTTACTGGACCCTTAAGTGGGGAATCTTCACTTTCTTCTATACCTATTACCCTTAGGTTTGTTCTCATTGTGTTTCAGATTTCCTGGATGTTTTCGTTCACCATTTTCCTGCATTTTGCATGTTTTTGACTAATCTGTCAATGTTTTCTATGGTATCTTCTGCACCTGAGATTCTCCCTTCTATCATATGTATTCTGTTAGTGATGCTTGTATCTATAACTCCTGATATCTTATCTAGGTTTTCTATCTCCAAGATTGTGTCCCTTTGTGATTTTTTATTGTTTTTAGTTCCATAATTTTTTTTTTATCCTAGATGGATTTGTTCAAATCTGTCACCTATTTGGTTGTGTTGTCCTGTAATTCTTTTAAGGGAATTTTGTGTTTCCTCTTTAAGGGCCTCTACTTGTTTCCTTGTGTTGTCTTGTATTTTTTAAGGGAGCTATCCATGTTCTTCCTAAAGCCCTCTATCATCATCATAAACTGTCCTTTTGAATCCAAATCTTGCTGTTCTTTGTGATGGGGTAACCATGACTTGCTTTACTGGGAGAACTGAGTTCTGCTGATGCCAAGTGGCCATGTTTTCTGTTGCTTATGTTCTTGTGCTTGCCTGTTGCCATCAGGTTATCTCTTGTGCTACCTGACCTTGCTGTCTCTCACAGTAGCCGTTCTCTCCTGTGATTCTGGTTGTTTCAGAGCTCCTCAGACTCCAACTGTCTCTGTGATCCTATAATTCTGTCATCCTGGAATCCTGGGATCCCAGGTGTTTTAGAGCACCTTTGATCCTGGGCATGTTAGAGCACCTGGGATTCTGGATTCCTCTGGGTGTTGTGGCACATGGTGTGCAGCCAGTGCCCAGGGTCTGATAGGGTACTGGTTAACACTGGAAGAAAATCATGTGACTGTTGGGGGTTCCTGTGTCTCTGGATCCTGGGAGACCCAGTTACTTTGGGTGTTGGGGCAGATGTTGTGGTCTCCTCACCTCCTATCCTAAATGTGTTGTAGCACCTAGGAGTTGGGTTTCCTCTGTGGGTAGTGGTACTTGGTAAAGAGCCAGTGCCCAAGATCTGCTCAGGGCACTGTTTCAGATTGGAAGGCTTATCTTTTCTGTTTAATAATTTTCCCTCATGTAAACATTTTATTGGCCTTATTTATTTTTAAATGGCATACAGTGATGTATGTGAGCTGCACCTCTGTTTAGACAGAACATGTTAATGTTTATTCATTGTATAAAATTACATAGAGCATACTTGTGGGAACTCAAATTCTGGTGCCAGGTTGCCTAAAAGTCCAAAGGACAGACAGGACCCTCTACTTGGCTGTGAATAGATGCTATTTTAATTTTAACCTCACATGGGAAAAAGAAAGAGGCATCTCTGAGAAGTTTTAAATAAGGACTTCAGCACAACACGCCACAGGTCCAAGTTTGATAATGGAAACTACAGAGAGAGAGAAACAGAGAGAGAGAGAGAGAGAGAGAGAGAGAGAGAGAGAGAGAGAGAGAGAGAGAGAGAGAGAGAGAGATATGAAAGAAGTAGTTCGATGCTCACCACCTTGAATATTACAATCTAATCTTATGCTTTGCCTTTCTATGAATTCAATTGTAATGTGTCTCTTTTTATTGCATGTATTTGTTTGTGTTTATATGTATATGAGAGTGTACAAGCAGGAATATCATATGGAAGTCATAGGACAATTTTTAGGAGACAGTTCTCTCCTTCCATCATATGAGTTCCAAGTATGAAACTCAAAGCGTTAGCCTTGGTAGCAAATGTTTTCTCCTACAAAATTATCTTCCTGACCCTATACAGATTAACTATAGAGGCTTTACTTCCTTTCTCAAAAGCAAACAACAGCAACAAAGAAAAAGAGATAAATCTGTGGATAAGATTAATTAATTGGTATATTTATGAATAAATACCCAAGTTTTTTCTGTAGGATTTAAGAATTAAAATATGTTAAGTGTGTGCGTTAATTACTTTTAGCATGTCTCTAGACCAAAAATTAAACATACAAATAAATAGCAATGATTGGTTCACTGTAGCTTGTGACATTGCTTTCCCTTCCTCTCACACAAGGCTTCTTTTGCTTACAATGTTAAATTACACACTGATGATTTGTTAGAGAATATTTATGGTTGAAATTCAATTTGGTTTTGAATAACAGAGCTTAGATTTTATTCTCGAAGTAATGTTTTAATTATTTCTTGTAGTTTTTGTGACTATAATTATATAATTTCTCCCTTCAAAGAATTTACCCCCTTTCATGTCTTCCTATTTAAACTTCCTTTTTCTTTCAAATTTTGACACTTTTTTATTAATTCTTGTTACATATATATTTATTCATGGATGTAGATAGATGATAGGTATTCAATAGATGGATAGAGGAAAGGTGAAAGGTACATGAATGGCTATAGATACATTATGGCTCATAGATCTATAGTTAGTAGACAGATAAGCCAGATAGAGTTATTTCTACATTCATGAGTATGGCCTGATCAATTTGTAAAATCTTACTTGTATGTGTTTTTTTTTCAGCGTTAACCATTTGTTCTTTGATAATCAATTAATGTAAGCTTCCCTATGCACTATAACTACATTTCCAGTTCTCAGAATTCTAATTACCTGTAGTTCCTTTTTAGGACTGAGAGTTCATAGGCTGCCTGCATCAATGTTGAGTTTATTATTGTTGTGTCACTCAGCTCATGTTTAGACAGTCATGTTGCTGAGATTTTTTTTTTTATTAACTTGAGTATTTCTTATATACATTTCAAGTGTTATTCCCTTTCCCGGTTTCCGGGCAAACATACCCGTCCCACCTCCCCTTCCATATGGGTGTCCCCCTCCCAACCCTCCCCCCGTTGCCGCCCTCCCCCATAGTCTAGTTCACTGGGGGTTCAGTCTTAGCAGGACCCAGGGCTTCCCCTTCCACTGGTGCTCTTACTAGGATATTCATTGCTACCTATGGGGTCAGAGTCCAGGGTCAGTTCATGTATAGTCTTTAGGTAGTGGCTTAGTCCCTGGAAGCTCTGATTGCTTGACATTGTTGTACTTTTGGGGTCTCGAGCCCCTTCAAGCTCTTCCAGTTCTTTCTCTGATTCCTTCAATGGGGGACCTATTCTCAGTTCAGTGGTTTGCTGCTGGCATTCGCCTCTGTATTTGCTGTATTCTGGCTGTGTCTCTCAGGAGCGATCTACATCCGGCTCCTGTCGGTCTGCACTTCTTTGCTTCATCCATCTTGTCTAATTGGGTGGCTGTATATGTATGGGCCACCTGTGAGGCAGGCTCTGAATGGGTGTTCCTTCAGTCTCTGTTTTAATCTTTGCCTCTCTCTTCCCTGCCAAGGGTATTCTTTTTCCTCATTTAAAGAAGGACTGAAGCATTCACATTTTGATCATCCGTCTTGACTTTCCTTTGTTCTAGGGATCTAGGGTAATTCAAGCATTTGGGCTAATAGCCACTTATCAATGAGTGCATACCATGTATGTCTTTCTGTGAGTGGGTTAGCTCACTCAGGATGATATTTTCCAGTTCCAACCATTTGCCTACGAATTTCATAAACTCGTTGTTTTTGATAGCTGAGTAATATTCCATTGTGTAGATGTACCACATTTTCTGTATCCATTCCTCTGTTGAAGGGCATCTGGGTTCTTTCCATTTTCTGGCTATTATAAATAAGGCTGCGATGAACATAGTGGAGCACGAGTCTCTTTTATATGTTGAGGCATCTTTTGGGTATATTCCCAAAAGAGGTATAGCTGGATCCTCAGGCAGTTCAATGTTCAATTTTCTGAGGAACCTCCAGACTGATTTCCAGAATGGTTTTACCAGTCTGCAATCCCACCAACAATGGAGGAGTGTTCCTCTTTCTCCACATCCTCGCCAGCATCTGCTGTCACCTGAGTTTTTGATCTTAGCCATTCTCACTGGTGTGAGGTGAAATCTCAGGGTTGTTTTGATTTGCCTTTCCCTTATGACTAAAGATGTTGAACATTTCTTTAGGTGTTTCTCAGCCATTCGGCATTCCTCAGCTGTGAATTCTTTGTTTAGCTCTGAACCCCATTTTTTTAATAGGGTTATTTGTTTCCCTGCGGTCTAACTTCTTGAGTTCTTTGTATATTTTGGATATAAGGCCTCTATCTGTTGTAGAATTTGTAAAGATCTTTTCCCAATCTGTTGGTTGCCGTTTTGTCCTAACCACAGTGTCCTTTGCCTTACAGAAGCTTTGCAGTTTTATGAGATCCCATTTGTCGATTCTTGATCTTAGAGCATAAGCCATTGGTGTTTTGTTCAGGAAATTTTTTCCAGTGCCCATGTGTTCCAGATGTTTCCCTAGTTTTTCTTCTATTAGTTTGAGTGTGTCTGGTTTGATGTGGAGGTCCTTGATCCACGTGGACTTAAGCTTTGTCTAGGGTGATAAGGATGGATCGATCTGCATTCTTCTACATGTTGCCCTCCAGTTGAACCAGCACCATTTGCTGAAAATGCTATCTTTTTTCCATTGGATGGTTTTGGCTCCTTTGTCAAAAATCAAGTGACCGTAGGTGTGTGGGTTCATTTCTGGGTCTTCAATTCTACTCCATTGGTCTATCTGTCTGTCTCTGTACCAATACCATGCAGTTTTTATCACTATTGCTCTGTAATACTGCTTGAGTTCAGGGATAGTGATTCCCCCTGAAGTCCTTTTATTGTTGAGGATAGCTTTAGCTATCCTGGGTTTTTTGTTATTCCAGATGAATTTGCAAATTGTTCTGTCTAACTCTTTGAAGAATTGGATTGGTATTTTGATGGGGATTGCACTGAATCTGTAGATTGCTTTTGGTAAAATGGCCATTTTACTAAATTAATCCTGCCAATCCATGAGCATGGGAGATCTTTCCATCTTCTGAGGTCTTCTTCAATTTCTTTCCTCAGTGTCTTGAAGTTCTTATTGTACAGATCTTTTACTTGCTTGGTTAAAGTTACACCGAGGTACTTTATATTATTTGGGTCTATTATGAAGGGTGTCGTTTCCCTAATTTCTCTCTCGGCTTGTTTCTCTTTTGTATAGAGGAAGGCAACTGATTTATTTGAGTTAATTTTATACCCAGCCACTTTGCTGAAGTTGTTTATCAGCTTTAGTAGTTCTCTGGTGGAACTTTTGGGATCACTTAAATATACTATCATGTCTTCTGCAAATAGTGATATTTTGACCTCTTCTTTTCCGATCTGTATCCCCTTGATCTCCTTTTGTTGTCTGATTTCTCTGGCTAGAACTTCAAGAACTATATTGAATAAGTAGGGAGAGAGTGGGTAGCCTTGTCTAGTCCCTGATTTTATGGGATTGCTTCAAGTTTCTCTCCATTTACTTTAATGTTAGCAACTGGTTTGCTGTATATGGCTTTTACTATGTTTAGGTATGGGCCTTGAATTCCTATTCTTTCCAGGACTTTTATCATGAAGGGGTGTTGAATTTTGTCAAATGCTTTCTCAGCATCTAATGAAATGATCATGTGGTTCTGTTCTTTCAGTTTGTTTATATAATGGATCACGTTGATGGTTTTCCGTATATTAAACCATCCCTGCATGCCTGGGATGAAGCCTACTTGATCATGGTGGATGATTGTTTTGATGTGCTCTTGAATTCGGTTTGCCAGAATTTTATTGAGTATTTTTGCATCGATATTCATAAGGGAAATTGGTCTGAAGTTTTCTTTCTTTGTTGTGTCTTCGTGTGGTTTAGGTATAAGAGTAATTGTGGCTTCGTAGAAGGAATTCGGTAGTGCTCCATCTGTTTCAATTTTGTGGAATAGTTTGGATAATATTGGTATGATGTCTTCTATGAAGTTTTGATAGAATTCTGCACTAAACGTGTCTGGACCTGGGCTCTTTTTGGTTGGGAGACCTTTAATGACTGCTTCTATTTCCTTAGGAGTTATGGGGTTGTTTAACTGGTTTATCTGTTCCTGATTTAACTTCGATACCTGGTATCTGTCTAGGAAATTGTCCATTTCCTGAAGATTTTCAAGTTTTTTGAATATAGGCTTTTTTAGTAAGATCTGATGATTTTTTGAATTTCCTCTGAATCTGTAGTTATGTCTCCCTTTTCATTTCTGAGTTTGTTAATTTGGACGCACTCTCTGTGTCCTCTCGTTAGTCTGGCTAAGGGTTTATCTATCTTGTTGATTTTCTCAAAGAACCAACTTTTGGTTCTGTTGGTTCTTTCTATGGTCCTTTTTGTTTCTACTTGGTTGATTTCAGCTCTGAATTTGATTATTTCCTGCCTTCTACTCCTCCTGGGTGTATTTGCTTCTTTTTGTTCTAGAGCTCTTAGGTGTGATGTCAAGCTGCTGACATATGCTCTTTCCTATTTCTTTCTGCAGGCACTCAGCGCTATGAGTTTTCCTCTTAGCACAGCTTTCATTGTGTCCCATAAGTTTGGGTATGTTGTATCTTCATTTTCATTAAATTCTAAAAAGTTTTTAATTTCTTTCTTTATTTCTTCCTTGACCAGGTTATCATTGAGTAGAGCATTGTTTAATTTCCACGTATATGTGGGCATTCTTCCCTTATTGTTATTGAAGACCAGTTTTAGGCCGTGGTGGTCTGATAGCACGCATGTGATTATTTCTATCTTTCTGTACCTGTTGAGGCCCGTTTTTTGACCAATTATATGGTCAATTTTGGAGAAAGTACCATGAGGAGCTGAGAAGAAGGTATATCCTTTTGCTTTAGGATAGAATGTTCTATAAATATCCGTTAAGTCCATTTGGCTCATGACTTCTCTTAGTCTGTCTACATCTCTGTTTAATTTCTGTTTCCATGATCTGTCCATTGATGAGAGTGGGGTGTTGAGATCTCCCACTATTATTGTGTGAGGTGCAATGTGTGCTTTGAGCTTTAGTAAGGTTTCTTTTACGTATGAAGGTGCCCTTGTATTTGGGGCATAGATATTTAGGATTGAGAGTTCATCTTGGTGGATTTTTCCTTTGATGAATATGAAGTGTCCTTCCTTATCTTTTTTGATGACTTTTAGTTGGGAATTGATTTTATTTGATATTAGAATGGATACTCCAGCTTGCTTCTTCTGACCATTTGCTTCGAAAGTTGTTTTCCAGCCTTTCACTCTGAGGTAGTGTCTGTCTTTGTCTCTGAGGTGTGTTTCCTGTAGGCAGCAGAATGCAGGGTCCTCGTTGTGTATCCAGTTTGTTAATCTATGTCTTTTTATTGGGGAGTTGAGGCCATTGATATTGAGAGATATTAAAGAATAGTGATTATTGTTTCCCGTTATATTCATATTTGGATGTGAGGTTATGTTTGTGTGCTTTCATTCTCTTTGTTTTGTTGCCAAGACGATTAGTTTCTTGCTTCTTCTAGGGTATAGCTTGCCTCCTTATGTTGGACTTTACCATTTATTATCCTTTGTAGTGCTGGATTTGTGGAAAGATATTGTGTAAATTTGGTTTTGTCATGGAATATCTTGGTTTCTCCATCAATGTTAATTGAGAGTTTTGCTGGATACAGTAATCTGGGCTGGCATTTGTGTTCTCTTAGGGTCTGTATGACATCAGTCCAGGATCTTCTGGCCTTCATAGTTTCTGGTGAGAAGTCTGGTGTGATTCTGATAGGTCTCCCTTTATATGTTACTTGACCTTTTTCCCTTACTGCTTTTAATATTCTTTCTTTATTTTGTGCGTTTTGTGTTTTGACAATTATGTGACGGGAGGTGTTTCTTTTCTGGTCCAATCTATTTGGAGTTCTGTAGGCTTCTTGTATGTCTATGGGTATCCCTTTTTTTAGGTTAGGGAAGTTTTCTTCTATGATTTTGTTGAAGATATTTACTGGTCCTTTGAGCTGGGAGTCTTCACTCTCTCCTATACCTATTATCCTTAGGTTTGATCTTCTCATTGAGTCCTGGATTTCCTGTATGTTTTGGACCAGTAGCTTTTTCCGCTTTACATTATCTTTGACAGTTGAGTCAATGATTTCTATGGAATCTTCTGCTCCTGAGATTCTCTCTTCCATCTCTTGTATTCTGTTGGTGAAGCTTGTATCTACAGCTCCTTGTCTCTTCTTTTGGTTTTCTATATCCAGGGTTGTTTCTATGTGTTCTTTCTTGATTGCTTCTATTTCCATTTTTAATTCCTTCAAATGTTTGATTGTGTTTTCCTGGAATTCTTTCAGGGATTTTTGTGTCTCCTCTCTATGGGCTTCTACTTGTTTATTTATGTTTTCCTGGAATTCTTTCAGGGATTTTTGTGTCTCCTCTCTATGTGCTTCTACTTGTTTATTTATGTTTTCCTGGAATTCTTTCAGGGATTTTTGCGATTCTTTCAGGCATTTTTGTGATTCCTCTCTGTAGGCTTCTACTTGTTCTCTAAGGGAGTTCTTCACGTCTTTCTTGAAGTCCTCCAGCATCATGATCAAAAATGATTTTGGAACTAGATCTTGCTTTCCTGGTGTTTTTGGATATTCCATGTTTGTTTTGATGGGAGAATTGGGCTCCGATGGTTCCATGTAGTCTTGGTTTCTGTTGCTTGTGTTCCTGCGCTTGCCTCTCGCCATCAGATTATCTCTAGTGTTACTTTGTTCTGCTATTTCTGACAGTGGCTAGACTGTCCTATAAGCCTGTGTGTCAGGAGTGCTGTAGACCTGTTTTCCTCTCTTTCAGTCAGTTATGGCGACAGAGTGTTCTGCTTTCCGGCGTGTGGTTTTTCCTCTCTACAGGTCTTCAGCTGTTCCTGTGGGCCTGTGTCTTGAGTTCACCAGGCAGCTTTCTTGCAGCAGTAAAGTTGGTCTTACCTGTGGTCCCGGGGCTCAAGTTCACTCGTGGGGTGCTACCCACGGGGCTCTCTGCAGCAGCAGCAACAAGGAAGACCTGTGCCGCCATTTCCGGGAGCTTCAGTGCACCAGGGTTCCAGATGGTCTTTGGCTTTTTCCTCTGGCGTCCGAGATGTGTGTGCAGAGAGCAGTCTCTTCTGGTTTCCCAGGCTTGTCTGCCTCTCTGAAGGTTCAGCTCTCCCTCCCATGGGATTTGGGTGCAGAGAACTGTTTATCCGGTCTGTTTCCTTCTGGTTCTGGTGGTGTCTCAGGCACAGGGGTCCTGCCGCTCCTGGGCCCTCCCCCACGGGAACCCAGAGGTCTTATACAGTTTCCTCTTGGGCCAGGGATGTGGGCAGGGGTGAGCAGTGTTGGTGGTCTCTTCCGCTCTGCAGCCTCAGGAGTGCCCACCTGACCAGGCGGTTGGGTCTCTCTCTCACAGGGTCTCATGTTGTTGAGATTTTATAAGGGTAGATTCTGAAATTCCGAGAAGGCATAGTATCATGGCAGATTTCCAGTTCCTCTGGCACTTATAATCTTTCTGTTCCTCTTCTAAAATATTCCTAGAACATTTTTAGATGCATTTTGGAATAGTGCATTTTGATGTATTGTGGATTTTATTATTTATTGAATAGTCTCTATTTGTTTTAAAGAATTACTATTACCACATTTCTTGATCTCCTTTTAAAATTATGTTTACTAATGTTTTAAGAGAAGTCTTTTGACTTTTCTTAATGTCCAGAACAGCATATATATTACTATGCTGTCCAATGTGACAATCATAACCACATCTGCTAATAATTTATTATACTTTCTTATTAGGAAATGTCATTGTTCTGACACTGATAGGAGGGAAAATGGGGAATATTTGAAATGTAAATAAATAAAATAGATAAAAAGAAAGACTACCTTAAGCCAATAATTAAAAGAAATAAATAATATTCCCTTAAAGGAACACTCTAGTGAATGGAAACTTGATGTATTACCCTGGCAGGTTTGGCTCACAAAAAAATTAGAATAATAATAAAACCAGTATAAGAATAGGAGTGAAAAAGCTTGAGTCTAAGTGGATCAAGGACCTCCACATCAAACCAGACACACTTAAACTAGTAGAAGAAAAAATGGAGAAGAATTTCAAACACATGGGCACTGGGGAAAATTTCCTGAACAAAGCACCAATGGCTTATGCCCTAAGATCAAGAATTGACAAATGGGGCCTCATAAAACTACAAAGCTGCTGTAAGGCAAAGGACAAAACAGCAACCAAAAGATTTGGAAAAGATCTTTACTAATCCTACATCCTATAGAGGGCTAATAGCCAAAATATAAAAAATAAATAAATAAATTCAAGAAGTTAGAGGCAAGAGAGCCAAATAACCCTATTAAAAATGGGGTACAAAGCTGAACAAAGAATTCTCAGCTGAAGAATATCGAATGGCTGAGAGTCAACTAAAGAGTGTTCAACATCCTTGCTCATCAGGGAAATGCAAATGAAAACAACCCTGAGATACCAAGTCATACCAGTCAGAAGGGCTAAGATTAAAAAACTCAGGTGACAGAAGATCCCAGAGAGGATGTGGAGAAAGAGGAACACTCATCCATTGTTGGTGGGATTGCTAACTGGTACAAACACTCTGAAAATCAGTCTGGAGGTTCCTCAGAAAATTAGACTTTGTACTACCTAATGACCCAGGTATACTTCTCCTGGGCATATATCCAAAAGATGTTTCAACATACAACAAAGACACATGCTCCACTATGTTCATACCATCCTTATTTATAATAGTCAGAAGCTGGAAATAACACAGATGACCTTCAACAGAGAAATGGATACAGAAAATGTGGTACATCTACAGAATAGAGTACTACTCAGCTATCAAAAACAATGACTTCATGAAATTCATAAGCAAATGGATGGAACTAGAAAATATCATGAGTGAGGTAACCCAATCACAGAAAAATACACACAGTATGCATTCATTGATAAGAGGATATTATCCCAAAAGCTCAAATTACCCAAGATTCAAACTACAGACCACATGAAGCTCAAGAAGAAGGATGACCAAAATGGGGATGTTCCCACTCCTTCTTTAAAGGGGGAACAAAAATATCCATAGGAGGGGATATGGGAGCAAAGTTTAGAGCAGATTCTGAAGGAATGGCCATTCAGAGCCTGCCCCCCGCCATATACATATATATCCACCAAAACTAGATAAGATTGATGAAACTAAGAAATGCACACTGACAGGAAGCAGATACAGATGTCTCTTGAGAGACCCAGCCGGCATGTCAAAAACAGAGGAGAATGCTAACAGCAAACCACTTAACTGAGATCGGGACCCTTGTTGGAGGAATTAGTGAAAGGATTGAAAGAGCTGAAGGGGCTTGCAACCCCATAAAAACAACAATCCCAACCAACCAGTGTTTCCTGGGACCAAACCACTACCCAAAGTCTATACATGGTCTGAACCATGGCTCCTACTGCATATGTAGCAGAGAATGGTATTGTTGGGCACCAGTGGAAGGAAAAACCCTTGGTCCTGCCAAGGTTGAACCCCCAGTGCGGGGGAATGTCGGGGTGGGGGGCATTGGCAAGGTGGGTGAATATGGGGAAACACTGTTATGCGGGAGGGGGAGCGGAGGGAATAAGGGGCTTATGGACAGGAATTCGGGAAAGGGAATAACATTTGAAATGTAAATCAAGTAATGTACACATTAAAAAAATAAAAAATAGGAGTGTAAGATAGCACACTCTTAAAATGAACTTAAATGATAATGGAGAGCAAACTGATGTAGCTAAGAGTGGGCAAAGCCTATTCAAAGCAGGAAAAAATGAAAATTTAATTTTCTGTTAGAAGAAAAATCTGCTGTAGTTCATAAATTTCCTTTTTGTCCTTTTTATTTACTATACTCTCAATGTAATACATCCCAATTATAGTTTTCTTTCCTCTATTCTTTTTAATTTCCTCACACCTCCCTTCTCCCTCATATCCATTGCTCCTCCATTTCCCTTTGGATGAGAGAAAGCAGGCTTCCAATAAATATCAACTAAACACTGATTGCAATATATAGTAACACTAGGCACAAAATCCCATCTCAAGGGAGGACCTGGCAGCCCAGAAGAAGGAACGGGGTCCCAAGATCATTACAGAAGTAAGAAAACAAAATACATTCAAAATTACTGCATCAGCTAATAACTTGTCAAAGTGGTTCATGACATAAGCAAAAAGAGTGAATTAATTTTGTTTATAATTACAAACGAAAATAATAGGATATTTCTTATTGGTATAGATGGACAAGAATGAAGACAACTTTTCTCTCAGAATGACATGTTAATTGGTCAGCCATTAAATGAGATAAACAAGACTACACATAGTAAATACCAGTCTTCCTGCAGAAGGAAAAAGAAAATTAGTTTGAATAAATTAATGTTTTAATTATATTATATAAATATCAAATTTTTGAGAGTAAATGTGATCACTATAATAAAACACAGAAAAAAAATGCCTTCTAAATAGAATCTGAGACAACCCTCTGCATTCAGAACCAAGATTTAAAGAAGAATCTGTCTGGAAGAGCTGAGAGGACACAATGGTGTTGAGGGGTAGAACAAGATTTGTGGAAACCAGGAGAGCAGTAAGGTTGAAAGGACTTTAGACTCTGGAAGGGATAAATAATCTTTAATATAAATATATAAATATGTTAGTAAAGATATGGAGAGGGGATGGTTATTATAAAACTTGAAATATTCATTATATTTGGAAGTATATTTTTTTTTATTTCAAAGCACTGACATGGGACAAAATAGAGGAAAGAGTTGGTGCACTGAGAAAGTCAGATGTGAGACGTAGACTTTTGCAGATTAAAGAATTTACTAGTATCTAGGTGGTACTGATGTCTTAGATCCTAATAGTAATCCAGAGACTTCTACTATCTGAAAACTTGAGAGTTTGATCAGCAGGCAGCAGATGTCTGCAACAGTATTCTGAAGTCAGGACCTTTTAGTGAGGCTACAGCATCCAGAAATACATGAGTACATTTATCTTCAATATAAAGTGATTGTGAGTATTAAATGTGTGGTATATTTAAAATTACACAAAATAGAGTGTTCAGCAGAATGAAAACTTTTGTTTTGAATATTTTCCACTTGCTACTCCTTTTTGGTTTTGGTTTGTTTTGTTTTAACGGCTTTCATCATTTAGTTGTTGGTTTGCCTGCAGTGTAAATTGTCTAGGACTGTTATGCCCTCTGCAACTGCATACTTAATAGCTTGACCTTGGTCTCAGGCTACATTGTGAGCTGCCTATGTTGTTTATCTGCTGCCCTCCTACCCCCTATGCAGAAGTTAAAGACACATTTGATAGGTCTCCATATGTATGTCTTTTGCAAAGCTTCATGGTGTGAACGTCCATTGCTCTTAATAGGTTTACTTCCCAGGGTAGTTCTACTTTTTTCTACTTCAAATACATTGACCCCCTAATCTTTGGAGCATGGAGAGCAAAAAGATAATATACCAGCTATAAATATATTCAGACAAACCAGGCTACGTATTTTCAGAGAAAACCTGCTGTTCTCTTCCTACCACCTCTATTAGGAAGACAAAAATGTGATTTAGGTCATTCTTCATTCACAACTAAATCAGAAAGATTAAAAGTATTTCAAAGAAACATTAGGGGGTTATTTTAAAATCCCAATATTAAACATCTCAAATGGATTTGAAGTCTTTTTAAGCATTTGAGCCTAATTTTTAAGACCAAACTCACCTATACAAATTTCATCAGCTTAAATTCACTGAAAAATGCTCTTAATTTTATTAAGCTATATCATAATAGCTATGGTTCACCTCACAAGGATCAAAGAGATAATGCTTACTGAATCATAGTGAATAATCTTAACTGTTTTATACAATATAATACTGTTTTTTGTTCAGAAAGTTTTGAAATGAAACTAGTTTTTGAACACATTTTAAAATGTTCAAAGTCACAAGGTGTATCATTAGAAAATATTTTCTTTATATATGCCCTACCTGGCCACTTTCACCATGTCCTATTTTATACTAGCATTAAACAACAACCTTTTATTTTGCACTTGTATTTTATTGGTATTGTTCTGTTATTTAGCAGACATGAGACTTAGAAAAAGCTCCCTTGACATTCATTTACGGTCATATTTATGCTTAAGCCATACCTTTCACTTTTGTTTCATCTAACACATCAACAAGGATCTCCTCCTTACAACATATAGGATTCCTGTGATAGAGACCATAGCTCATCGACCACTCTATCCTAATCTTCATTATAATCCTAAGTATTTTATCCTCCCTATTCTCCTTTCCCATGCATCCTGGTCCAGCGGTTACCCTTCCTTTTTAACTCTCTGTGGTTTCTTCCAATAAGTCATCTGTACTTCTAATCACATTTTGATGTCTGTCTCAAAGGATAGGTGATCTTAAACTTGAGGTTCTATAAACAGCCAAAAATTGAAACAATAATCAGTAATTTACTTCCGGATTGCATTCCACCCAGAAACTGAGTGAGACTATCATTAAATGTTCTTAATGGTACTTGTACACATATTAATATTTGGTACAATATTAATCCCACTGTTAAAACGTTGGCAGGTATGAAACAATGAAATGGACACAGATAATTTGAAAAATAGAGATGGAAATACCCACTGTGAATTCAGGTGACACATTTATTACAAAGTTTCTTTGGCATTGAGAAGCTAGAGAAGGAAAGAAAACAATAAGAAACTCATAATTGCTAAGCATATAGTCAATTGGACAAATTGGCATCTTACACAGATGCTTTGGTACACACTGTAATGAGTAGCCATTTCTTTAAGTACAGAAAGACCAAAAGGAATTATTGTCAATCATAGCGAATGAGCTAGAGATCAGGTTTTGATTGTGAACCCCGACACACTGAAATGTGATATGCAGTTATTTTGAAGAATTCCCTGATCACACTGTTCTGAAACCTGTAAACTATGAGAGGTTGCAGAGTTGACACAACCAGTCTCATTAGAAGATTATATTTTTAGTGGGCAGACAGATTTTTTACCAAAAGGAAAGTTTAGCCTATTCTGAACCTTTTCTCAATCTTCTTTTAATTTCCTGTCCAACAATTAGGATTAACTCACAGCATACAAAGCCAAATGATTTTTGGATATTTGCATGTTTAGAAATTGAAAACTACCTGAAGAAATCATCCAGAATTGCTTGCAAAGAGAGGTTTTGTTAAAACAGCACAGATTTATCTTTGAAAATTGAATTAAATGATTCATTACCAAGAAAGCTACTGAAATGCAAGGTCTCTGAGTGATGAATCTAATATATTTCCTTGTTGATGTTTAGAGGTAAGCAAGACATGACTATGAATATTTAGCACAATGGTTAAACTTGACTCTGAAAACTAATTTTAAAGATAGGTGAAGTGCTTCAGAGCAAGGAGGCAGAATTTACATGATGTTTTATCTGGAAATAAATATCAGAGGGAATAATTATGTAGGATGTAGTATAGACAACTTATGGGGATTCAATTTAGAGCAAGACTTGATCGAAGCAACCATTCAATTGTGTTTCTTCTCCCTAGAGCAGAGTTGAGAGTAGCAATCCCAGAATCCCAGACTAGCATATAGTAATATCCCTGAAAAAAAGTATACCCCAAAGTAATGGCATTTCTAAGCTATAAGAAGCCAATTTGCATATTGTCTAGTAAATTTGAAATGGAAGCTGAGGACACTTGTCTCTCATAATATTGGGCAGTTAATACTGAGAATATGGAATCTCTGTTCATAAAACTTACACAAATGTTATTTACCATGTAAAGTACAAAAGAAGATAAGATCAATATGCATGATGGACAAGTTTGTTATTCTCATAAGAAGTCATATTTTCTGGCTTATTTTAGAGACCAGGGAATAATTGATTATTCCTCAATCTTATGCCAAAAGAGTTCTTTGTAAGACATAATCTCAAAACATTGTAAATGTAAATGTATGTTGTTATCATTGTTTATGACATACACCAACACCCCACCCCTGTCGCGCGCCCAAGGTCTCGCCAGCAATATCGACGTGTGGACACCAGGATCCTTCTGCAGCAAAGCCTTTATTGCATCTTGAAGAGGAGAGACCCGGGGCCCAGAAAGGCGCTGCTTATAAAATCCTAGCACGTCGTGTCCACGCCTGATTGGTCGCTTACCCATGATCTCACTGGCACGCCCCGGGGTGGGCAAAGAGTTGGCGCTAACACACTCTTGCACATGCGCACACAGCTTGTTTACAGGGAAGAGCCGGGCTGCCTCAATGGAAGCTAGCGCCATCTTGTAATGGCGGAAGCTATTACGGCTTTCCACACCCCCCTCTTTGGATGGGCAGTGGGCTGCTGGTAAATACCATGATGACAGTGACTGCATTTTCTCCATGACTTTTTAAAGGCCAGCAACATAAAGCATCACCAATTTCAGAAAGTTAGCAATGACTACAATTGCTTACATGGGAAGTTTATGTTACACATCATCTATGTTTGACTAAGCCCATTTTCTTCAGGCCTGGGCAGTCTCTCAAAAACATATATGTAAGCAGAGGAACTCTGCAGGATATAACACTCACCCTAACTAGAAACAAGGGCAGATGTTGGCAGACTCATTCACGATTAATCACAAGCAAGAATTCAGCCAAAGTTAACTCTGGGTGTGCTCCCCATATTTCAGAATACTTTAATAATAAAATCAGAAGAAATTACTATAAAATAAAGCAGAGTGGAGCTACCATTTGGAACACAGCATACAAAGAAGCTTTGTGGGTTCTGGGGACAACTCTGTTGATGAGATGGATTATGGCCACATTTGCCACCATAAAAGTATGACTTTATGTGGGAATTTCATTCTCAAAAACAAAACAAAGCAAACAAAAAAATTACCAAGAAATATATTATTTTAGTCGATAAACATAACCTAATTCTAATCTGTTTTCTTCATGTCAGGTTTAAAAATTTATCATTCACTCTCATGATAACTGATGCTAACTGATATGGCTAGGTATGGGTCAATGACCTTACACACATTCTCTTATTTCTTATTCACAAGGTCTCCATGGGATTGTTGTTGTCCCAATTACTGACAGGAAACTGGAACTGTAGGAATAAACAAAAGTTAAGTAAGCTTCCCGAAGTTACACAAAAAGTAAATTGGATACTTAAGGTTTCAAAATAAATGATCCCAATGATCACGTTCTTCTTCTTTTTCTTAAATAATATTCTTCTATTTATTTTTTTAGGGTGGTAGGTAAATGTCACTATTTTCCCATGCCAACATTTTCTTGCGACACAGAATAATACAGAATAAGAACAGAAAAAGAACTATACAATCTCAAACATAACTTTCCTAATATGCATTAATTTTTAAGTCAAAATTGGTATGTGGAGAGGAAATTCATTGCCAGAACCATCTTTTTAGATAAACGTTCTTCACTAACCAAGCATGAGAAGAGTTCTGGGCAAATCCATAATCATACATAGAACATGAGGTAAGAGGTAAACTCTGAAGAAAACCAATTGTTATTCTTGTCTTCTAGAAGAAATAACTCCCATCATGTAATTGCCATTTCTGCTAGCTCATGGTATACCTAGTAATACACTTGTATAATGGCTTCACTTATCTAAACAGCACACACACATACACACACACACACACACACACACACACACACACACACAAACCCCACATACTTTATATATATAGTTAAAAGACTTGGAGTTAAGAGTGTTTTCTGCAATCCATAGACTGACAGAAAAGGAATTTTAGGCACAATAAATGTCCCTTCAAATAGATGGTCAAGTTAGTTCAATTGAATCCCCAAGTAATATAGTTTGTAAATATAAACCTTGATTGCCTCTTAGAGTTTGGGAGTGAGTCCCTTGACTATTAATAGCTATCATATACAATTCTGTGTTCTCACATTCTCAGTTTTACAGTAAGCACGGGGAGGAATTACTAGATCCTGTGTTCATTCTCATGGCTTGCTTTCATTTATAGCAACGCACCCTCTAATTTAGCGTATTATCACATATTTACCAAATAATTTTTCTGATTTCTATTGAATACTATGGTTTTATTTCTTAAATATATCAATATCTGGACTCATAGCATATACACATTCATGCAATGAATAATATTTTAATTCCCCCAAGAAGAGTAGATCATAATTCAAATTATCATAAAATGAACAGAATTATTTGTTAACAGTTTTGTCTTAGAGCTATATAATATCTCTGCCATTTGTCATAAGAAACTCCAAGGATTTTTGGACTGCTCATAAATCTTCTGGAACATTAAATATTTCTATTACAAAAGTATTATCCTGTTGGACAGAGTACAATGAATGCTTCCTGTATTATCTAGAGCTCAGCATGGCAACAGTTGTTCAGAAAATAGGAACTAAGATCCTTTAAAGTTCAAGACATTGAGGGACTCTACCCGAGACCTGGGAGGTGAGAGACACTCAGGATTCAAAGGAAAGGACCCTAGATAAAATACCAACAGTGGGGAGAGCTAACTTATAGAGCCCACCTCCAACAGAAAGATAGGTCATTGAGAGGAAGAATGGGATTGATATCCCACAGTCAAGAAATCTGAACCAGAATTGTTCCTGTCTAAAAGAACTGCAGGAACAAAAATGGAGAAGAGAGTTAGGAAAACAAGGTTCAGTGAAGAACTCAAATTGGGATCTAGATCTAGGGGACGATCCAAGGCCTGACACTATTACTGATTACTATTACTGGTGTGCTTACAGATAGGAGTCTAGCATGGCTGCCTTCCTAGAGGACCAAGGAACAGCTAAAAGAAACTTATGCAGATACATACACCCAACCAATGAACTGAAATCTGGAATCCCTCTTGTTGAATTCTGGAGAGACTGAAAGAAGTTGAAGAGGATGATCCCATAGGAAGAACAGCAGTCTCAACTAACCAGGACCCCTCAGATCTCTCAGACTCTGAGCCACCAACCAGGCTGCATACACTAGCTGGTCCAAGGCCTCTGACACATATACAGGCCTGATATGGCCTCAGGTGATAGAAGAGGCCCCAGGAAGTGGGGAGGTTTGGCACGTTTGGGTGGGCTGGGAGGTGGGAACATCTTCTTGGAGACGGGTAAGGAGGAATGGGATGAGGAACTATGGAAGGGCTGGTAAAGTAATGACTGGACTATAAAAAACATAAAAGCAACAAGGCGGAAGAGAGAGAGGGAGAGAGAGGAAGGAGAGGGAAATAGAATAGGAGACGGAGAGGGAGAGAATAAAGATAAGACCATTCCTTTTGCATTGAAATGTCTCCCTATTAATAAACACATGCTTGCTGGCATGTGTTCAACATATTCTTCCATAGGGTTCTTATGGTTTTGAACTTAATTATTTGGACTAATAAAAGTGTCTGACAAGCAATTTTACATGGAAAATATCAGTGGTTCACAGAAACAAATATTTTCTTCAGGGGAAAAAAAAGGTGTATGTTTGTGCACTGCCCAGAGTCATAAGTGTACTAGCTCCACACACCAGTTCTCCCAAAGATAGAGTCAGGAAACTCAAAGTTCTTCACATATAAACAAAATCATTAAGTTAAAATTGCATCAGTTCAGTCTACCTGGATTTCTGTATGTTCTCTGTTAATTGTGGGCTATTTTTAAACCATGAGTAATTGTATCCTCTGTAAATGATCCTGGAGTCTCTATTCTTTTGATGGCCTTCTTGGAATCATGATGACTTCAAGATATAGAATAAAAATAGGAAACAAAACCCGAGAACATTCCAGACACTTTTCAGGTTTGGATGAGCAGGTAGGGATCCTATCAGAATCACAGTTTTAAAAGAAAAATCATGACAATTTGGGGTAACATGAACTACGTTGTGTTTAAGATAATTCCCTAAAACAATGGAACCTGTTTAATGTTAGTCAACCTCTAATGGCATGGGACTTGTCCCAGAGTACTTTATATTCCCAATACTTTTTTTTTGACAAAACCATTTTTTGTCTGTCCTTTTCAGTGTTCTATTACTGTGAAGAGACAATATGACCCCAGAAACTCTAGTACATTAAAACGTTTATTTGGGGTTTACTTATAGTTTCAGAGATTTAGTCCATTTTCCTCATGGTGGGAAACATGGCAACACATACACTGTCTTGGTTCCTGAAATTCCTACGTCTGAATCAGAAGGCACCAGGAAAACTGAGAGAGAGCCACTGGGCCTGACTTGTGTTTCTGAAACCTCAAAAATATCACCCCCAGTGTCACCCTTCCTCCTACCAGTCCACATCTACTTCACCAAAGGCATTCCTCCTTGTTCCTCTCTAATAGTACCACTCAGTGAAGACTAAGTATTCAAATATATAAATCTGTGAGGGATATGCTAATTTAATCAGCACACTATTGCAGGAGATATCAATTACAGGTAGCTTCTTGGTAATTGTTGTAACTTAGTGTCCATCTCTCCTTTCCAGTGCCTGAACTTTGTCTGCTTTGAACCAGAGCAAATTTTGCACATGCTGTTGTAGAATATCTGGTAGCAAATGTTCTCCCTCATGTAAATGTGGCAGAATGGGTCCCATTAATTTTATAATTCATCAATGTTAGAGGATGAAGAACTAAAAATAAGATTTGTAGTAAAATATTCTCTTAGTGATTTCACTGTTGCTCACACACTTCTGTATAGGAAGGAAAAATATTAATTTTTACTGATTTATTGATTTTAATAATTTTTATTATTTACTTTTTTATGTATATCCAAAATATTAACCTCCCTCCCAATGTTCTTCACCCACTCCATCCCCTTCACCTTTTAGAGGGTGCTGCCCTTTCACCTAAGCAGAGGGCACCCACCTTCTCTGGGGCATCTGGTTTTTAAAAGATTAGCCACATCCTTTCCTACTGAGTCTTGCCAGGGGCTTCCTTCTAGCCAATGTATGCTCTTTGGTTGGTGGCTTAGTCTCTGAGAGCTCCCAGAGATCTGGGCTACTTGACACTGTTGGTCTTCCTATAGAATTGCCATCCCCTTAAGCTCTGTCAGTCCTTCCCTTAACTCTTCATAGGGATTTTGACAACAGTCCAATGATTGAATGTGTCTGCATCTGTCTCAGTCACTTTTTGGTAGAGCCTTTTAAGAGGCCAGTCATATCAGGCTCCTGTTTGCAAGCACAACATATCATGAGTAATAGAGTCAGAGTTTTGATGATGCCTGTTCAAAAGAAAATGTGTTTTTTCAAGGATGTAATTTTTTAGTATAGAAAATGTAGTGTGGCATACACTCTCTATCACTTCCTTTACTTAAATGAAGCACACATGAAACAATCACAATATTCGATGCAAATGGAGACTGGGGACTGTTTCACCTTAAAGCCTCTGATAGCCAAAACTGGGTCATTCATCAGGGAACTAAAATCATGAGAATGGTTACATTATATCTTTCCATGTTGATTGACTCTCAGCATGAATAAATCTGCCTATAAGGATCTAAGTTAGTTATGAATCTTTGAGATCTCTAGAAGACTTAAAAGAGACAAAAGTATACCTTTATTGGAAAGACTTATTTAATCCATTTCATAGATGTTTAAAATTCTATGGTGGCTAATTAATGTTTGTTTCTTCATTAATGTGAGCAATCATCTTGATCTCCATTAAATATTAGTCTTCTATACTTTTTTGAAAATTTGTATTATTAAAAGAAAAAAACATTTAAAATTCTTAAAAGATATATTAAAATTTAAAAATTAATGGGACAATCATTTTATATAGTTATATGGAAATAATTTTGCTTATTTACTATTTGAAAGAGTAAAAAGTAAAAAGATATAATTCTCTCATGCTTTTCTGCTACACTTCTATCACATTCTATATAAGTTTGCAGTGGTTACTATAAAGGCTATATTGGATACAATATCTATATTAAATAGCATAAAACTGACAGCTGATTATGGGTGCGAAACCTAAATGAGAATAAAAAATAACAATGAAACCAGTATAAAAACAGGACAGTGGAACTCAATAAGGCATAGCTGACACACACAAAAAGTATTCAGGAAGACATACAGCAGGAAAAATTTGAAACTTATTAGATCATCTGTCATCACAAAATGATCTATAGTAATGCTAGGTTTTTGTGAACCCATGCCTTATGGAAATGTCAGAGCATCTGGTAGACTTGCCCTGACATGAATTAAAATTGAATTTTTATGGTAATATTTACCAGTATGCCTCTCATAGAACTTCTCATTTTCATGGCAAATTACCTACTGTGTACTTCTTTTCTTTTACTTAATTAATTTTTTTTAACTTATTCACCTTATATCTCGCACACTGCCCCTCTCCTGGTCACCCCTAACATAATCCTTTTCCCACAATTCACCTTCTCCTTTGAGTTTCTGGGTGTTCCTCTGGGTATCCTCTACCTTTGCACTTCAAGTCTCTGAAAGCTAGGCACTTCTACTCCCACTAAGGCTAGACAGGGATTGTCTTAAGAGGGAATTTCTATTTAAACTGTAAGACAACCTTATAACTTATGTCTCATCTTAATGAAAGTCAGAATATAAGGTATTTTCAATGTCATATAGAATACCAACTACGGAGTAAGTTTTCAGAGGAAACCACAAAATCAGGTAATTCACTAGAATCCAGTATCAAGTAATTTTATTGAAAATATTCCGGACAAAGGCAGATGAATTGGTTCAGAATACAGATATACTAATCTTCAATCTGACGAATGGATTTTGACAGCCTAGAATCTGCAAAGGTGTATCAGCCAACTGACTTTGGAAGTGTCCATGAAATGATCTCCAAATTCACTTATGGGACACACACACACACACACACACACACACACACACACACACACACACACGTGAGCATGCATGTGCACACACACATAAATGAGCATGCATGTGCACACACACTTGATATGTAATAATTAAAATGAAAGATTCTGAACATGAAAGTATTAATAAAGTGCCATTGTACAGCAGGAATAAAAACTCAGGAGTCTGGAAGATAGCATTTTCTTAAAGGGAAAAGTGCATGTATAATGTTAGCTTTGAGCGAAATACTTTATTAGGCCATTTAAAGTAAACTATGGAGAATCTGGGAGCTGAAGAATTTTTATTTCTTGTCAATATCTTATGCTATTGGAAACTGTGTTTTAGTATGACAGAACTATGCTTCCAGAATGAGAAATACACTTTCAATCAGAGCAGATGCTAAAATGATACTAAATTATATATATATATATAATATATGTATATATATAATGTATGTATATATATATGTATATATATAATAGGTGGTATAAATGTGTAGACAAATATAAGCATATATTTATATATTTCGATGTATTCATTATTGAAAAAATAAACAGACTAGGGATGTTTATAGTTTCATTTTTTTTTATTTCTTTGGTATGTGAGTAGACATGAGTGAGTTGCTTTCTGTTTTAAGATATTATATAAAGTGCCTTTTTATGCAAGGTGCATGGCATCCTGAAAAATATATTTATAAGTTAGTTTTAGCATAGTAAATCACTTGCAATAATTTTAAAATCAAGTTTTATGGCAATTATTAAAACAAATCAGTTTTGGTTTTAATTTCAAAGATTTGCAGTGTCCCATAATTTGACAAAGAATAAACAAGAAAAAAATCAAAATATGTGCTTGATATACAAGCCAAATATTATGTAGAGTTTGGGGAGCCCTGCAAAAGAGGATGTGGAAGGAGTATAAGAGCTAAAGAGGCTGAGGACATCTGGAGATGACAGTACAAAGAATCAACTAATCAGAGCTCAAAATGACTCACAGAGACTAAAGAGAGTTGCTGAATCTTTATAGGTATGACCTAAGTCTTCTGCATATATGTTTTGGTTATGTAGCTTGGTATTCTTAAGCAAATCATTGTTGATGGGATTGAAAACTTGTACAACCACTCTGGAAATCAGTCTGGAGGTTCTTCAGAAAATTGGACATTCTACTACCTGAGGACCCAGCTATACCTCTCCTGGGCATATACCCAAAAGGTGCTTCAATATACAACCAAGACACATACTCCAATGTGTTCATAGCAGCCTTATTTATAATATCCAGAAGCTGAAAATAACACAGATGTCCTTCAACAGAGGAATGGATACAGAAAATGTGATACATCTACAGAATGGAGTACTACTCAGCTATCAAAAACAATGACTTCATGAAATTCATAGGTAAATGTATGGAACTAGAAAATATCCTGAGTGAAGTAAACCAATCACAGAAAAACATACGCGGTATGCACCCACTGATAAGTGGATATTAGCTCAAAAACTCGAATTACCCATGATACAATCCACAGACCACATGAAGCTCAAAAAGGCTGACCAAATTCTTTCTTTAAAAGGGAATGAAAATATTCATAGGACAGGATATGGAGGCAAAGTTTGGAACAGAGTATGAAGGAATGGCCATTTAGAGATTGCCCAAAATGTGCCAACATATAAACAGCCACCAAAACTAGATAAGACTGGTGAAGCTAAGAAGTGTATGCTGACAGGAACCAGATACAGATGTCTCCTAAGAGACACAGCCAGAGCATGTCAAATACAGAGGCATTTAAATGCTAGTAGCAAACCATTGAACTGATAACAGGACCCCCTTTGGAGGAATTAGAGAAAGGATTAAAAGAGAAAGGACTGAAAGAGCTTGGAGGGGCTTGGGACCCCATATGAACAATGCCAACCAACCAGAGCTTCCAGGGACTAAGCCACTACCCAAAGACTATACAAGGACTGATTCTGAGCTCCAACCGAATAAGTAGCAATGAATAGCCTAGTAAGAGCACCAGTGGAAGGGGAAGACCTTGGTCCCGTTAAGACTGAACCCCCAGTAAACGTGAATTTTGGGGGGAGGGCGGTAATAGGGGGATGTTGGGAAGGGAACACCCATATAGAAGGGGAGGGGGAGGGTTTTGGGGGATGTTGACCCGGAAACCAGGAAAGGGAATAACAATCGAAATGTAAATAAGAAATACCCAAGTTAATAAAGATGAAAAAAAAAAGAAAGAAAAGAAAAAAGAAAAGAAAAAAAAAGACCTGAAGGGGCTTGCAACCCCATAAGAACAATAATGCCAACCAACCAGAGCTCCCATGGACTAAACCACTATCCAAAGATTATGTATGGACCAACCCATTGCTCCAGCTGCATATGTAGCAGAGGATTTCCTTGTTGGGCACAAAAGGAAGCAGAAGCCCTAGGTCCTGCCAAGGTTGAACCCCCCATTGTAAGGGAAATGTTGGGAGGGGGAAGGGAGTTGGATGGGGAGGGGAACACCCTTTTAGAAGAAGGGGAGGGTGAGGGAATAGGGGGCTTATGGACAGGAAACTGGGTAAAGGGGAATGATATTTGAAATTTAAATAAAGAAATATCTAATTTTAAACAGAGAGAGAGAGAGAAAGAGAGAGAAAGAGAGAAAGAGAGAGAGAGAGAGAGAGAGAGAGAGAGAGAGAGAGAGAGAGAATCCTAACAGTAGGAATGTGGAGATATTTGGAATGTGGAGATATTTCTGCCTGCTCTTGGGACCCTACTGGGTTACCTTATCTATCTTGGAATGAGGGTGTATGCATCTTTATTATAACTTGTTATGCAATGTTTGGTTGATGTCCTTCAGAAGCCTTCCTTTCTGAAGAGAAATGGAGAAGTGGATCTGGAGAAGAGGGAAAGTATGTGAAAGGGGGGCTTGGAAAAGTGTGTGGAGGGCAAACTGCTATAGGAATGTAATGCATAAAAGAAGAATAAATTTTAATCAGAAACAGAAATAATTACAAAAGTATTCATTAACAAAAATTACAGGCAAAATATACTAAATTCAAGATGAAATCTTTTCTGGAAGGCCTCTGTACAGCTTATCAATACTGTAATATCCTGAGAATGTAACTACTTGCCTAATTAATACAGAACTAGACATTTAAAATTGTGCTTCATTTGTCCAAATTTCTATTTCATACTTTTTAGATATAGAATGTATGTAAATTCGGAAACTAAGTTCATATATAAGATGAATTAAATAATTAAATTTAGGTTTTCAAAATATGTTTAATTCAATTTTTGTTTACCCAATAAACTGGTAACCTAAATGATGTAGAAAAACTCTGTAGAATATTTTAATATTTTAATATTTTAATTCCTACAAAATTTTTTACCATTTTGTCTGTGATTGAGTTCTATAACCACTTCTATAAATTAGTAATATGCAGAAAATTATGAGAAATATGTATGTTCCAAAATCCTTAGAGAAAAAAATTGAAAATTAAAAAATCCAATTGATTATTTCAGGATTGTTAAATTAAATTATAATATATATTGCTAGCCTTCAGTCTGTCAATCAGAAGAGTCATGCCCTAAAATAATGGAAAAATGTAGCATCAAATAAGATTTCCAGGAATCACTTTACCTAAGGTAAAATCTCAGGAGAGTCAACAGTAGATTCACTTACATGGGCCTTAAATTTTTTTTTATTTCTGTTTAAATGTTAAGAGTCATACCAGTACTGAAAATGCAGTTTCACATTTTATTGAAAATATTTACCTATATGTAAGAGTTGAAATCAAAGGTAATCAAGATTTTTTTAACATTATTGATCTACCTTTAAAATAAATATTATTATTTATCCACAGTTTCTAAGATATGGCAAGATTTTAACTATAAAGGAAATGTACTACCATTTTATCTTCTAAAACATTCTCAATTAAACTGAAACTGAGAATGTCCATTTTATAGAATTTGAATTGATAATTGTTTATTTAAATGGTCATTTCTTAACCATTTGATAAAATGGTGATACATCCCCAGTTTCATATTTTCTAAATTATCGGTTTTACTTCAAATTATCTAATAATATGGAAGAGCTTGAAGGGGCTCGAGACCCCAAAAGTACAACAATGCCAAGCAACCAGAGCTTCCAGGGACTAAGCCACTACCTAAAGACTATACATGGACTGACCCTGGACTCTGACCCCATAGGTAGCAATGAATATCCTAGTAAGAGCACCAGTGGAAGGGGAAGCCCTGGGTCCTGCTAAGACTGAACCCACAGTGAACTAGTCTATGGGGGGAGGGCGGCAATGGGGGGAGGGTTGGGAGGGGAACACCCATAAGGAAGCGGAGGGGGGAGGGGGATGTTTGCCCGGAAACCGGGAAAGGGAATAACACTCGAAATGTATATAAGAAATACTCAAGTTAATAATAAAAAAAAAATAAATAAAAAAAAAATAATATGTATAGTATACTTAAAGGAATATATGTATGTAACTGTTGACAAGCATGCTCTTTTTTGTATGTTTTGGCACAGAAAATTATAATATAAAAACTTTGGGGGCAGAGGAAGGGAATAAAAAAGATCTTTGTGTATTACCTATAGGTGTTAGCATATGAAAATATCTCATGAATTAATTTTAAGTAAGTTGAAAGAATCAGTATAAAATTGGTAAATTTTAAATGAAATAGGAATAGGGTTACTTTCTCAATTATCAAAATGAGAATTTAAAACTCACAAGATGTAAATGAATGCTTTAACACAAGTTTCCCATGCCCTGCAATACATGGCCAACACACATCAATCTCAATCGCATTGTGTGTGTGTGTGTGTGTGTGTGTGTGTGTGTGTGTGTGTGTGTGTGCGTGATTAAGGTTCTTTTATTATTGAACTTACAGGTCTTTTTCATTATGTTTCCAATTTTGTGTTTTGATAGAATTCCTTTGTGAACAAAAGTATGTGTCTCAGCATCTCTGTGTGTTAACTGTGCTTTTTCTTTGACTGTTTTTCTTATAATTGTTTTTGTCCTACTCTGGTTATGTGTTTGTTTTTATTACATCAGATTTTTAGATACCTCTTTTGTTGTGAGAAATAGAAGGGAGTTGTGGGGTTTTTTTAAGCTGTTTATTTATAATACAAATGATACCCACTATCCCAGTTCAAACTCCAAGTGTTCTTTGTCGCATCCATCCTTCATCCCCTTTGCCTGAGACAGTACTCGCCCCAGGTCCTACCACTTCCTGTCATGCCCCACATTTCCCTAGCCCTAGGGTATCAACTCTGTAGGTTTAGGCATATCTTCTCCCATTAAAGCCAGATAAGGCAGTCCCTTAATACATATGGGCCAAGGGCCATGGACCAGCCAATGTATGTTCTTTAATTGGTGACTTAATTTCAGGGAGCTACCAGGCATATGGATTAATTGATTCTGTTGGTCTTCCTATGTGATTGCCATCTCATTCAGTGACTTCAAACATTCCCATAACTATTCCATAGGGGTCGCTGAACTCAGTCCAATGGCTGTCTGTAAGTATCTTCATCTGTCAGAGTGAGCTACTGTTAGAGCCTCTCAGTGGTGAGCCATGCTAGGATACTATCTGAAAGCACAGCATGGATCATTAAGAGTGTGAGGGTTTACAACCAACATACTGGGAAAAGAACTTTACCAATCCTACAACTGATAGAGGGCTTATATTCAAAATATACAAAGAACTCACAATGTTAGACTGCAGGGAGACAAAAAAACCCTATTGAAAAATTGGAGTTCAGAGCTAAACAAAGAATTCACAGCTGAGGAATGTCAAATGGCTGAGAAGTGCCTAAAGAAAATTCGACATTTTTAGTCATAAGGGAAATGCAAATCAGAACAACCTTGAGATTCCACCTCACACCAATCAGAATGGCTAAGAACAAAAACTCCAACGAGAGCAGATGCTGGAAAGGATGTAGAGAAAAAGGAACACTCCTCCATTGTTGATGGGATTGCAGACTGGTACAACCATTCTGGAGGTTCCTCAGAAAATAGGACATTTCACTACCTGAGGACCCAACTATACCTCTCTTGGGCATATACGCAAAATATGCTCCAACATCTAAAAAAGACACATGCTCCACTGTGTTCATAGCAGCCTTATTTATAATAGGCAGAAGCTGGAAAGAACCCAGATGCCCTTCAACAGAGGAATGAATACAGAAAATGTGTTACATCTACACAATGGAATACTACTCCGCTATCAAAAACAATGACTTTATGAAATTCATAGGCAAATGAATGGAAGTGAATGGAACTCATCCTAAGTGAGGTAACCCAATCACAGTAAAACATATATGCTATGCACTCATTGATAAGTGGATATTAGCCCAAATGCTTGAATTACCCTAGATACACAGAACACAGGAAACTCAAGAAGGATGACCAAAATGCAGATGCTTCACTCCTTCTTTAAAAGGGGAACAAGAATATCCTCAGAAGGTTTAGGGAGGAAAAGTTTAGAACGGAGGCTGAAGGAACGCCCATTCTGAGCCTGCCCCACATGTGGCCCATACATATACAACCACCAAACCAGATAAGATGGATGAAGCAAAGAAGTGCAGGCTGACAGGAACCAGATGTAGATCTCTCCTGCGAGACACAACCAGAATATGGCAAAAACATAGGCGAATGCCAACAGCAAACCACTGAACTGAGAACGGGACCCCTGTTGAAGGAATCAGAGAAAGGACTGAAAGGGATGAAGTGGCTTGAGACCTCATATGAACAACAATGGCAACTAACCAGAGCTTCCAGGGACTAAGCCACCACCCAAAGAATATACATGGATTCACCCTCGTCTCCAACTGCAGAGGTAGCAATGAATAGTCTAGTAAAGGCACCAGTGGAAGGGGAAGCCCTTGGTCCAGCCAAGGGTGGACCCCCCAGTGAGGGTAGGGCAGTTATGGGTGGAGGATGAGGAGGGACAACAGATAAAGAAGGGAAGGGGAGTTAGAGGGATGTTGGCCTGGAAACCAGGAAAGGGAATAACATTTGAAATGTAAATAAGAAATACACAATTTAATAAAGATGGAAAAAAAAAGAGTGTCAGGGTCTGATGCCTGCCTATGGGATAGGTCACAACGTAGGCTAGTTATTGGATGGTCTTTCCTTATGTCTCTGTTCCAATTTTGTCCTTGCATTTATTTTATACAGGAACAAATCTGGGTCAAAAATTTGAAGGAAGTTTGGTTACCCCATACCTTCACTGAGGGAGGAGGGATTTTTATCTACTGGAAATATTCTCTGCATATTCTGTCTCCCTAGTGTTGTGCATTTTGGCTAAGTTTATCCCCCTTGAGCCCTTCATCCTCCCATATCCAAGGTCTCTGGGACTTACTAGGGAGTCCCCCAACGTCCTCCCCCTGAGCTGCAAATTTCTATTCATTCTCCTGATTCTTTGGGCTTCTCTTCTGCATCCTCATACCTTATCCTGTCTTACTTTTCCATTCTCACATCACTTTCCCACTCTGTTGCCCTCTTCCTCTGCTTTCCATGATTTTTTGTTCCCTCTTCTTATTTATTATTGTATATTTTATTTATTTACATTTCATGTTATCCCCTTTCACTGTTCCCCTCCAGAAACCTCCATCACACCATCCTTCCCTCCTGCCTCTTCTACAAGGGTGGTCTCTGACTCGCACACCCTTCCTGCCACCCCACCCTAGCACTCCCATACACTGAGGCATTGAGACTTCAAAGGACTAAGACCTATCCTCCCACTGATGCCCCAGGAGACCATCCTCTGCTACTTATGCTGCTAGAGCCATGGGTTTCCTCATTTGTACTCTTTGATTGGTGGTTTAGTCACTGAGAGCTCTGGGAAGTCTGGTTGGTTGATATTGTTTTTCTTCCTATGGGTTGAAAATGCTTTCGATTCTTTCAATTTTTTTTCTCTAACTCTTCAATTGGGGACCAAATGCTCAGCTCAATGGTTGACTGCGAGCATCCACCTCTGTATTTTTCAAGCTCTAGCAGATCCTCTCAGAAGACTGTTGTATCAGGCACCTGTCACCAAGCACTTTTGGCATTTACAATACTGTATGAGTTTAGTGTCTGTATATTGGATGGATCCCCAGGTAGGTCATTCTCTGCATGGCCTTCAGTCTCTGTCCCACACTTTGTCTCTGTATTTTCTCCCTTGAGTATTTGTTCCCCCTTCTAAGAAATACTGAAGTATCCACACTTTGGTCTTTCTTCTTTTTGAGTTTCATATGGTCTGTGAAATGTATCTTGGGCATTCCCAGCTTTTAGGCTAATATCCCCTTATCAGTGAGTGCGTACCATGTGTGTTCTTTGATGACTGAATTACCTCACTCAGGATGATATTTTCTATTACCTTCCATTTATCTAAGAATGTTATAAAGTCATCATTTATGACTGTGTAGTAGTTCACTGTGTAAATGTACCATATTTTCTGTATCCATTCTTCTGTGGAAGGACATCTGCATTCTTTCCAGCTTCTGGCTATTATAAATAAGGCTACTATGAACATAATGGAGCATGTGTCCTTGTTATATGTTGGGGCATCATTTGGGTATAAGACCAGGAGAGGTATAGCTGAGTCTTCATGTAGCACCAGGTCCAATTTTCTGAGAACCTGTCAGACTGATTTCCAGAGTGGTTGTACCAGCTTGCAATTCCACCAAAAATAGAGGAGTGTCTTTCTTTCTCCACATCATCGCCAGCATCTGCTGTCACCACCTGAATTTTTGAGCTTAGCCATTCTGACTGGTGTGAGGTTGAATCTCAGGATTATTTTGATTTGCATTTCCCTAATGACTAAGTATGTTGAACATTTTTTAAGGTACTTCTCATCCATTCAATATTCATCAGATAAGAATTCTTCATTTAGCTTTGTACCCCATTTTTAATGTGGTTGTTTGGCTCTCTGGAGTCTAACTTCTTGAGTGCATTGTATATATTGGATATTAGCCCTCTATCAAGTGGAGGATTAGTAAAGATCTTTTCCCAATTTGTTGGTTGCCATTTTATCCTATTGACAGTGTACTTTGTTTTACAGAAGCTTTGCAATTTTATAAGATCCCATTTGTTGATTATGGTTCTTAGAGCATAAGCCATTGGTGTTTTGTTCAGGAAATTTTCTCCAGTTACCATGTGTTAGAGGGTCTTCCCCACTTTCTCTTGTATTAGTTTCAGTGAATCTGATTTTATGTGGAGGTCCTTGTTCCACTTGAACTCGAGCTTTATACGAGGAAATAAGAATGGACTTACTTGCACTCTTCTACTTGCTGACCTCCAGTTGTTGAAAATGATGTTTTTCCATTGGATGGGTTTAGCTCCATTGTCAAAGATCAATTTACCTAGGTTTGTGGGTTCATTTCTGCATCTTCAAGGTCCCCTTGAAGCCGAAGTCTCCTCACTTGGACTTTCCACTTGTTAAACTTCTTATAGTCTGCTTGTTGTTATCATGTATATTCTGTACCTTTTTGGCTATTATTCATGTACTAGTGAGTATTTACCACACATGTCCTTTTGCATCTGAGTAACCTAACTTAGCATTATATTTTCAAGTTCCATCTATTTTCCTGAAAATTTCATGATATTCTGATTTTTATAGCTAAGTAGAATTTCACTGTGTAAATGAACCATATTTTATGTATCCATTCTTCAGTTGAGGGACATCTAGGTTATTTCTGGCTTCTAGCTATTAAGAATGAGACTACTGTGAAAGATGTGTACTTTAGAAAAGGGTGAGCATTTGGGTGGCGTGGAAGTTGGAGAGGGTCTGGCATGAGCTGGGAGAGTGGAAGCTCTAACTAGAATAAATACAGTATATGAAACCTCAACTTTCAAAAATAGAAAGATAAGAGAAAGAAACATTCCCCTTTTAGTTGTTGGTTGCCACTGATTGGGACAACATTTGAAATATAAATAAATAAAAGAAAAAAGAAAAAATGAAAAAATAAATGAAACAATGAACCACATAAATATATTCTTATATTAATAAAATTGTATACATTTTTGATAACATGTAATCTCTTTCACTGGTCCATGTTTTTATATTTTCATTCAAATTAGCAAGGTAACATGTTAATTAAATACATACCTGAGATTCAAATTTAGTGATGAATCACGTTCTTCACTTAGGTTTGAAAATGTTATTCCTTCAAATCTTCAGATATATTTAGTTTACATACTATTAGGCCTGGATAGACTGTTCAATTCATAAAGTGATTACTATGAAATCATAAAACCTGAACTTGATGCCTAGAAACATGTGAAGCAGATGGTTATGATTCCATGTGATTGCAATGTCAACCCTTGGGAGGGGAGACAGGCACACACATGTGCTCACTGAATTCAAATCAAATTAAAAGTTCCCATTCTAAAAGTCAAGTACTATCAAAAACAATTGAGGTGGATAACAAAGGGGCATAAGCGATTCTGTGTGTGTGTGTGTGTGTGTGTGTGTGTGTGTGTGTGTTTGCTGACACATTGGTTCATGCACAGTTTACACAAATATACACGCACTGAATGGACTGCATAACACATATACACATATTTATATATTAGGGTTTTTTGATCCTTTAGCCAAATATGTATTGTGTGTTTTCATATATGTGTCTTGGGTGCCCTTTCTTTCTTTTGGAGATAAACTCTTGTATAATAATTATTACCAGAAAGCTGCTGTGCTTTCTTTGGAATGATATCATGTATATACATGATATATTTTAATTCATCTATTCGGTGACTTAATACATAAATTAAAATATAGTTATATAAATTATCCTTGTACTGAAACTCAAGAAAATCATCCATTCCTTCATTGGAGATACATGTTCTTTTTGGTATTTTTTTTCAATTTTAACGGTTTATTTTATTGGTAGGATAAATGCAGTTCAGGTATATGTACTTTGCTTCAAGAGGTCAAAAGGTGCCAAAGCTTGGAATGTAGCCTCAGGCTATGCAGACTAGCCAACTTGTTATATGGTTGCTGGGATCAGAACTTGAGTCCAAATGTTTGCTGATCTCATGTTTAAATTCTGTGTCATCTACTTAGCTGCAAACCTATGTTTCATGAGTATTTTTCATACATAGACCACAGGACTCAAAAATGTAGAAGTTACAGATATACTGTGTTGCGTATAATAGTATTACCTTAGAAATAATTGAAGTGGATCAACAGATTAGTATGACTGATAGCCATGTTTTAAGCAGATTAAATTTAAATTCAAACTCCTCTTTGACTTAATTGTGCAATTGACCTTATAAGTTGCCTACTAAATACCTTAGAAGTTGCCTACTAATGTGCATTTTCACCACAACAAATCCACCATGCTTTTCAAAGTCTGAAATTGTGAGTAAACACTGTTTCATAGCCTAACATGCCCTTGCCATATGGTAAGTGCATATTTCCCAAGGAGCAAATGCTCTGTCAGGGAGTCTCGCTGGTGTTTTGATTGGATTGCTCTATTACCTGAACATGTCTGCCAAAAGAGAGCACCTGCATAACAGTGTTCAAAAGCTGCCAGGCTGCCACAGTGAAGAGACACAGTGTACATGCTGACAAGGTGCCTGTCATCCTAAGATCTGTTAGGCAGACTATGAGAAATGTCTGCATAATTGTTGCCTCGAAGTAGAACCGATGCGCATTGACAAACTTATATCCTTAAGAGTCCAAATGAACTCACTCCAGATGTGCAGCAATGAACTGTCAAGGTTTTTTCGCTACAAGGCAAAGAACTGAAATGCATTTATTTAATAGTTCACTTTTGAATTCCTAGATTTCACAAACTAATCGAATATTACTGTAATCTTTTCATAGGATCTTGATAATTTATATCTTAATAAATATGGAACTACTAAGCAACATTTTAGAAACAACTCCATAGAGTTGTATTTAATTGATATTCTTTAAATCTTCACAATTACATTTTATGAGAATCATAAAAGTTTATGTTATAGTAAATCTAAAGTAAAAGAGTATTGCTTTAAGATATTTTAGTCATATTATTCTACATTTTAACTATCAAGAATTCATTCATTATCTGTGACTGTACAAATTTATGAGGTTTTATTGAAAAGATTTATATGTGTAGTTAATTTTAAACTCCATTGTTCTTCATAGATCACTTACACATCCTGAGAAAAAGAATCACTTATAATTTATAAATCTTCAATTGCTTAGCATATAAATACTATTAGTAAATTCAAACTCCAGAACACTATTACCTAAATCTTATTTAAAAACTGACAGACTCAGATGTGAATTCTCCTTTATTGTTCCCAAACTAAATAATTAAAAACATCTTACACATAGCATCTTCATATTATAAAAATTGCTATAAAATATGTTTTAGTTTTTTTTTACAAGATAACTACAAAATAAGCAGGGAAAGAAATTTTTGAGACTCTTTAATTCAATTATATCATAAAAACTCATTGTGTACTTCAAAAATAAATTAACTCAAGATGTTACTCAAAACTCCATCTGCTGTATTGCCTTAAACGCATTCCATGGAACCTGTATAACTTCAAATGATTTTCCATCAAAAGCCAAGGGCTGTTTTTTTAATGTTCGACTTTGTTTCAGAAACGACCTCATAAACTCTTTGATGATTTTTTTTTTCTTTTTCTATTTCTCTATTCCTTCCTGTATGGAAGGCAACAATGCTATAAAATGCTTTTACCTGCTGTCTTTTATGTAAATTACTTTTGATTGCAGTTTGGAACTTTTAGAGAAAGGAGGCTTGCCTTCTCAAAGCAAGTAAATACGCATGCAAGAACAAGTGAAATGGCCCAAAATTGTCCTTCACTATTATCTTCTTCTACTTCATTCTATTGGAAGACATCCGCTGCTTTGTACAAAAGATACACTGTTTGGAATGTTTTAAATGCACTTCCCCAAATGATATCAGCAAATATAACAGAAAAAGATTATTGGAACTCAAACATAAAATTGTTCAAATGAGAGTAAAGCTGTTTGTTACAGAATTTATGATTGTTTTGAATACAGCTTAATGGAAAGGCATCACTTAAGTTATTCAGTTTGAATTCTTCTTGACTATCCTATCAGACATTGAACGAAAAATGTTCTTTATGCTGAATCAGTGTGTATGACAGTAGATGAAGACACAGTTTATTAGCATACAAAATAAAAAGACTGAGAGAGGAGAATAGGATCAGGGAAAGCAAAAAGAGAAACAAATACAGTAACTGTGTGTGTCTCTTTCTTGTTGTGTCTCATTCTCTGTGTTGCTCTGTGTCTCTGTGTGTCTCTCTCTCCTTTCTCTGTTTCTCCATATTCCCCTAATATAAACACACAATCAAACTGAAACACACCAATAGATTCCTCTAATTCAAAACAAGGCTATAATATATGTATTGAAGGAGTCTTACAGAAACATATTTCATGGATTTTTCAGTATTTTCTACAGATTAAAATAGTGATTGATTTAATTGATATGCTAAATAATACCTTAGAAGTTTGCTCACATAAAATAGGAGATGAAAGATATTAAAAGAGCAAGAAGCACAAATAGTTTAATTCTATTTTAAAAAGTCAGATGAGATAAGCACTGTAGTGAAAAAATAAATGAGTTTTTCTTGTTCTTATTGCATTTTTCTTTGATAAAATCAGGTTATAATATGGATGACAAATACAATTTCCTTTACCAAAAAGTGTTTTTCACTATGAAAACACTGTTATATTTGTAAGACTGAATAAACGAAAGAGACATTCAGAGTGACAAATAATTGTCATTTTTGAAGCTACTATCATAAAATTATATTAATAATAGTTTACTTGTTTTATAGCAAATATAAACACAAGTTTTGTAATTGAATAATCAAGACAGGAGTAGCTCACTGGTTGAGAACATTGACTGTTCTCTTCTAGAGGACTCAATTTTTAGTTCTATTACTTGCATGTTGACTCACAACTGTCTAAAATTTCAGTCCCAAGGTATCCAATGTTTTCTTTTCCTAGGCTCCATTGGTTCTGCACTCATATTTTAAGCAGACATAAGAAAAATTTATATACAAATAAAATTAAAATAAAGGTTAAAAAGTTAATGATCATAATCTCTCCATTTTTCTTCTATTGTTGCTCCTCCCATATATTTTTCAATTCATCTATTATTTTTAAAATAATTTATTCACTTTGTTTACTATGTACTTTTTATTATTTTCACATGTAGATATAGTATTCTTTGGCTAAATCTGCCTCAATTTCTTCCCTTAAGGCCCCTCTTATTCATTTTACCACTCCTTCCGCCAAAGTTCACATGCTTTCCTTTTAAGTATATAGGATCTTCAGAAGCTATGCCCATCAAGTTTCACCAACATTACACCCAACTATGAGCTAAACGCAGATGAAAACAACAATCATGACAAACTGAGTGAGGCAAACCTCATGAAAGCTCAAGCCCTCAAGCCTACAAAAAGAACTATAGGTGACTAAGTAGAGTTGGGAACAAAAGATATGGTGTTCCCAAAAAAGAAAAACAACAGTTAGTTTTCCAATGACAAACAGTTGTCCCTGAATATACAAGCATCCTTGTATTGGACTAATAAGATATATTTAGGGATGTGTGTGTATGTATATTTATATGATGTATAGGTATAAGTTTAGGTATAGAAATAGGTTTAGGTATCTGAATCAGTATAGGTATAGGAATCTGTATAGGCAGGTATAGGTAGTTATAGGTACTTGTATAGGTATATGCTATAAATTAATCTTTACATGTGTATTTAAATTGGAATTTGCATAAAGGTCAGAAAACTAGTCAAGGGCCATTGTAAGGTGGCTTAATTTTAAAAGAAAAATATGTTTAATTAAGGCAGAAGTAATGATTTAAAAACTGTCGTGTGGGCTGTAGGATATGACCACAGAGCAGGGTAGTGAGTTGGAGGAGGAATTCTTGACAGAAAAGACCTATTTTAAATGACATATGAAAACATGTTTTCTAAAATATACGCATATGCACATAGGAAAGGAAGACCATTGTGCTGCAGATTTATAGTTTTTATAAATTTAAGATGTGTATTTCTCCTAAACAGTTTTCTTTATTTTCTTTAGAGAACATAGGTGTCTCCATTGCCAGTTGGAGTTCCAAGATTTTTGGCAAGTTAATCAAAGCATACATAAACAGTTGACAGCCAAGGGTTTGACTGGAAAGAGAACTAAGCAGTAGCAGGCAGACACACTGCAAGAGAGCAGCAGGCTCAGGTATGAGGGCACCCAATTCAGAAGCATTTCTGCTTTCTTTAAGTCCAAGGTGAGGGAGGAGCCCCATGAAGGTACCGAAATTATCATATTCTGGAGGGACAGATGGGCTCGTGTGTAAGTTTTGAGAAGCTATGCTACTGTGAGCTTTCCTACCATAGTTTATAAGTGTCTGAAAAGTATCATGTGTATTAGGTGATAAAAAATGGGAGTATTCCGTGACAGATAATTTCAAGGATAAATTTACAAAGCCGAACTTGCTTACTTTTCTTTCTATTTTTACCATAAAATACTTGACCCCAAATTACCCTTAAGACAGAAAATACCAGTTTGCATGTCCATATACTTATATAAAGACACACAATGGCAACAATTCATTATTAAAGCTAAAAACAATGTTTTAAAAGACTTCTGTTAAAAATATAATGAAGTTAATAAAAGCTCAGGCAAGACTTAGAAAAGACAAAACACTAACCAGTAATATTTTAAAAACTGTGGAAGAAAAAAACAGAATTTACAGAGACTAAACCCCATTACTACTGGGCAGTCCCTAAGACACGAAAATAAAGAAGATTCAGTAGGATGGACACCTACACACACACACACACACACACACACACACACACACACACACACACATACACACACACACACACACACACAGATATTTTTTTAAAAATATTATCCAAGAACATGATTTTGCTTTGATCAGTAAATTTATTTACCAGAGTAAATTTTACTTTTTTAGGGGATTTTAGTAATTTTGCTGCGTGCATTTTGAGTGCTGACATCTTCCTTTAGTAGTTCAGGATTATCAATAAATATCCCTGAATCCAACCTATTTCCTTTATAATTTCAACATTATTTTATATAATTTCAGTACATAAAGGAAGACAATGACCGGGAGGGGAATGAAATCTGGAGTGTTAAAAAGATTAAATAAAATTAAAAATTAAACAAATAAGAAGACAATAAATATTAATTCAGCAGGCACATCTGAGTAATGTCAGTATTTACTATTAGTCAAAGAGAAACCTATATAAATGTAAGATAATTATTGAAACAAAAATATAGACATCTCAATCATAATGGAACCTAATAAACAAAATAATATCTCAATAGTTTTAGGCTCTAAGTTTTTGTTCAGCATTTACACTACTTACAAATATGAAGCTGAAAACCTTCCAGCCTTGAACCCAGGGCTACTGTATGAGTGGATTGGGATGTAAAATTAACATGGTTTAACTATATGAGTTATACTGAACATTTTATATTAATTTGTTTATGAAATGAGGTTTACATAGGTATCCAGTGCTAGTCTGGAACTTGATATGTATACCAAGCTGGACTTGAATCCACAGAAATCTGTCATGAGTGCTGAAATTCCATGGGGTTCACCTGTGGTAACTTGATGTACACCTTCAGGGAGTCTAGTCTCTGCTTCTACCATTTAGTTTCTTGAGAACAAATTTAAAGTTTTCTAGTCATGTTGAACACACTAAGCATACCCAGACACGCATAGATATCTATTAGGTATGGTTTAATATCTGGTAAATGCAGCAGCCCTTAAAGAATTATAATCAAGATGACTATAATTACCCCTTTCATGTGATAGGACACATATTTTCAAACAAATTTAAATGCTAAAACTGGAATTAAAATGAACGGTGTTCAAATCATACAGTGTGTGTTTACAAAAGAAAGACCACCTATCAGAAACATCATTCTCAATGTAAGTAAAACCTTAGCTATAGTGGGCAGAAGAAGATGCCATCATTAATAGACCTGGAATACATTACTTTAGATGTGTGATATTCCAGTGTAAAATATGAGGTGTCCATTCTGCAATCTGTCTGTCCTCCTTCTTTCTAAAGAGATGAAAAACGCTCTTTACAGCATGGTTTATTCATGTAACATTGACTTCTTGTGGTTTTTACAGTTCCTAACAGCATAAATAACAGTAGTGTCCAAAGAGGCCAACTGATTCATCCACATAGAGTTTAAACTAATACCTCAATTTCTTTTGATGAGAAGCACCTATCTCCTTCTCTCTCCAATGTGTCCAATAACTTGTCCACCAACACCAAAGAAGCTATTTATAAAATGGCGCTATCTTAAAAGAACTTAAAGAAAAATAAAACATCTTAGTTGTAGGTTTGGATCAGAGTCATAAATTGCACCTCTATACTTAATCCCTCCAAATGTTCATTAAATATTTAAATTTGTATATACACTCCACAGTACTGTGGCACTGTAGTCTCTTCTGTATAATACTGAAGAAAAGATAGCACACTCAGAGCTATAAAATATCCTTAGTATTCATATATAAAACATATGGTTTTGCATTAAAAATACATCACAATTTTTAAAAAGAACAAAGGGGGAAAATTGGAAGCTATGGAGGTGGAAGGGGAAAAGAGAAATGATATAATATATAATATATTACAAATATATAATACATTATATATTAATGCAAAGGAAAGAAAGACAAAGTTTTAAAAATTCAAAAAGTACAAGGTACTTTATTATAACAAAACTAAATATGTACATCGCAGGTGTAATACTTTTATGCTTTATTTAAACAATATGTCTAATTTTGTCTTCCTAACTTACTAATATATTCAATGTCTTATTGGTTCTTGTGAAATTCACATCATCTACCTCAGTCAACTTCATATCCCACTCTCTGAACTGACTCCTCCTCTATTCTTGCAATCTCCCTTCAATAGAATAACATCTTACTGTGGAAGCTGTAGTGCCTCACAGTGTATCTCACAGTACACCCTTATCCACATTCATTTGATGCTTGGACTGGTATGAGGCCTTTGGATTCTGCTATACTATTAATAGTGGAACATCAGTGGGAATCCTCTCTTATACTATTTTAATGCCCTGTGCCATGAGATCCTGTAGTTTGGGAGTTGTAGGACTAACCACTACATATTCTTCAGCTATGAAGGATTAGATATTAGGTGGGAGAGCTGTCGCTTGGGTCAGAAAAAAATAAAAAGTGTTATAGTGGGCCGTTCTGATGTTGTTTATATTCTAATACAGGTAGAGGAAGAAGGGAAAAAGGAACATGGAGGAAGAGGAAGCTGCCAGGGGCCAGAACCACATGGCCAAGAGAAACAGCAGGTAAAAAGTTACTTTGTAGATATGGAATAAGTTAGTATAGCCCTAGATCCACTCAAACTAGTTTTATGGCTTGTACCTAAAATACCTGGCATGTGTGTCTTTTATAAGGGTTTATTAGGATTGTAAATTCTTACTGCAATCTGTCCATATCCCTCACTTGCTTTAGCGTTCAGGAGACTGAGCCATAAACCTCTCCTTGCCAGCACAGTAGAAATTACTATTTATTTATTTATTTACTTATTTACTTACTTACTTATTTTTTTCTTGTATATTACAATTAGCCACAAGACTATTACATATATTCAGAGTACTTAGGTCATCTTCATATAGGCTCCATGATTGTTGCTTCAATCTCTGTGAGCCAGCATGAGCCTTGCTTAGTCTATTCTATGGACAGTGTTCTTGTGGTATATTTGACCACTGATTGTAGCTTTTACAATTTTCCTCCCCATGTTCTGTGGGATTCCATGAGCTCCATATCGTTTTTATTTACAGTTAGTAAGATAATTTCAAAGATAGACTTTATAAAGGGGTTTGAATCATGTCCCACTTCAGTGAACGGTATTATAATAACAGTATCTCCCACTACCATCACATAGACACTGCTCAAATAGCAGCTATACTTGGGACATTTCTGCCAAGTCTTTATTGGTAACATAAACTGGCAAAAACAATGGACTGTTAGAGGAGAAAATCTGTAATGTGGTTAGAAGGGTTTGATTCCTCAATTCACATGACCGTGGCACCTACTATCACACCTAACTTAAAATCTGTTTGACCTAACAAACTCTGTTTGGGGCAACTATATAATGCTTGCTCTTTTTGAGGCTAGAACATAGGACTAACACAGAATGTTCCTTTTATAGAGATGATTAAAAACAGCATGATCAAATTCCAAACATTGTGTAACTTTATAAATAGGACTATTCCATCAATTGTCTCCACAATACAATCATTGTATATATTATTCTACACATTATTTCATAAAGCAAGCAATGTAGGGACAAAAAGGATTCTGTGTGTTTGTTATTGTTGGAAATAAAAAGACTTTTTCAAATGCTTTATGTTCATCATGGCATACTCTAGCTGACCCTGATAAATATGAGATAATTAGGGATTAGCACACAAAATTGTCCATGTATTTGTCCCTTTTACCATGAGTTGTATGCTCAGTGCGATATCATACACAAGAGCAAATCACCCCTGTGTGCTATGGAAAATCATACTGAATTTCAAAATAAATTCCCAAAGAAATATGTATTATTTTTATAATGATGGATTTTTAGTTTTAATTTTTATTATTATTTTTTAGTTTTAGGAAAACAGTCAGAGCATGAAAAGCAAAGGACATACATTTGAGCTCATTCAAAATTGCAAGACATGAATGAGGGCTAGGAATGCAGTTGGTAGTAAAGAAAATTGCCTACTATGCACAAGGACTTTGGTTCAATTTCCAGCATTACACACAAAAATTACTAAGTGAAAGTTCTCAAAAATCATCAGTTTGGTCTCAATTAATAGTTACAATATACTCAGAATGCTCTTAATGTACAATAAAATAAATAAATACTGCATTTGATGGTCTACTTGGGAGAATTGAAATATTTAGAAAAGGAAATATTTATTTCCAGAAAATGAAATACTATTCAGTATGACATGGATAGAATATCTTTCCTTCCTTAATTCTTACTACCAAACACGTACATATCCATACTGGGTGCTCGTCTACTCATTAACAATGTCTAAGAAAATCAACTAGCCTATGTCGAAGTACCAATGAATGAAGAAAACGTTGGAAATGTATACAGCGAGGTTCTTTCTTGACATTTAAAGAAAACCTGGGAATGGGAACTCATGAAACTGTAAAGCTATTATAAGGCAAAGGGCACTGTCAATCATACAATATGGAAGCCTGCTGACTAGGAAAGGATCATCACCAACCTCAAATCTGACAAAGAACTCAAATTAGATACCAAAACCTCAAATAACCCAATCTAAAAATGGGGTAGAAAGATCAAAATATAATTCTTGACAGAAGAATTTTTAAAGGTCCAGCATCACTTAAGGATTAGCCACTCAGAGCCTGCCCAACCTGGGGATCCAGCCCTTCTACATATAGCCACCAAACCAAGACAATATTGCTGATGCCAAGAAGTGCATGCTGACAGGATCCTGATATAGCTGTCTCCTGAGAACCTCTTCCAAAGCATGACAAATACAGAGGTGAATGCTAGCAGCCAACCATTGAACTGAGAACAGGGTCCCCATTGGAGGAGTTAGAGAAAGAATTAAAGGAGTCCGAAGGGGCTTGCAACCACATTAGAACAACAAGACCAACCAACCAGAGGTCCCAGGGACTAAACCACCACCCAAAGACCTCTATGTAGCGAGGATGACCTTGTTGGGCACCGATGAAAGGAGAAGCCCTTGGTGTTGCCAAGATTGGACCCCCTTGTAGAGGAATGTCAGGGCTGGGAGGCAGGAAGGAGTGGGTGGTTGGGGTGAGGGAACACCTTCAAAGAAGAAGCAGGAGGGCAGATGTGATAGGGTGTTAATGGACTAGAAACCAGGAAAGGGAATAACATTTGAAATGTAAATAAAAAAATCCAATTAAAAAAAAAGTTCCAAGTCCTTAGTCATTAGAGAAATACAAATCAAATCGACCCTGGGTTGCCATCTTATACAGTTGGAATGAGTCAAAAAAAAAAAAAAAAAAAAAACCACAAGAATACCCTTGGGAGGGAATAGGGAGGCAAAGTTTAGAACAGAGGCTGAAGGAACACCCATTCAGAGCCTGCCTCACATGTGGCCCGTACATATACAGCCACCAAACTAGATAAGATGGATGAAGCAAAGAAGAGCAGACCTACAGGAACTGGATGTAGATCTCTCCCGAGAGACACAGCCAGAATTCAGCAAATACATAGGCGAATGCCAGCAATAAACCACTGAACTGAGAACGGAACCCCTGTTGAAAGAATCAGAGAAAGGACTGAAAGAGCTTGAAGGGGCTCGAGACCCCATATGAACTACAATTCCAACCAACCAGAGCTTCCAGGGACTAAGCCACTACCCAAAGACTATACATGGACTGACCCTGGGCTCTGACCTCATAGGTAGCAATGAATATTCTAGTAAGAGCACCAGTGAAAGTGGAAGCCCTTGTTCCTGCCAAGACTGAAACCCCAGTGAACGGGATTGTTGAGGGGAGGACAGTATTGGGGGGAGGATGGGGAGGGGAACCTCCATAGAGAAGGAGAGGGTGAGGGGTTAGGAGGATGTTGTCCCAGAAACCGGGAAAGGGAATAACAATCGAAATGTAAATAAGAAATACCCAATTAAATAAAGATGAAAATAAAAAAAACCTCAAGACACAAGTAATAGCATATGCTCACAAGAATGGTGAGCCAAGGGATTACTCTTTCATTGATGCTGGGAGTAAAAATTTGAAAATCTATTTGACCTTCTCTCAGACAATTGGAAATAGTTCTTCCTCAAAACCCAGCTACACCACTCGTGGGCATATACCCAAACTGGTATGAATATGCCCCACTACAGCACAGGGACACTTGCTCAACTATGTTCATTGCAGCTTTATTAACAGTAGCTAGAAGCTAGAAACAAACAGAAGTCCCTGAACTGACTTTTGGATAAAGAAAATATGGTATATCTATACTATTCGAATAATGAAAACAAAGATATTGTGATTTGTAAGAAAATGAATGTTGAGAATATCCTCTTGAGTGAGATAACCCAGAACCCAAAGGACATGCATGGTATGTACTCACCTGTAAGTGAATACTAGTTATAAAATATGGGATAAATACACTGTACTTCAGAGACCCAAATAAAATAAACAAGAAGGAAAACCCAAGTGATGATGCTTGAATCTAACTTAGAAGTGGGAATAAAATAGTCATAGGAGGCAGATGGAGTGAGAGAACTGGGTGGGAGAAGGGATGGGAAGTTGAAAAGGTATTCAGAAACAGATGTGGGGAGGGCCTGGAGAGATAGCCAAATGGCCAGAAGAATGAATGGAAATCTGCATCTGACATTGGTGGAGATAAGGGGATCACCCCAAGAACATGCCAGAGACCGGGGATAGGGGAGGCGTCTAAGAATCGATGTGACTCACAGCAGTGGGGGATGTGGAACCTGAAGAGGCATCCCTCTGCAGCCAGGCAGCTATAGGAATAACAACCCAGCCACAACATTTTTACCCAAATATTTCCTGGTTACAAGAAATGCAGGAAAGGGGAACAGAGCAGAGACCAAGGGAAAATTGAAGAAATAACTGACCCAACTAGAGACCTACAACTTGGGAAACCACCAATCCATGACACTATTAATGATAATCATTTTTGCTTGCAGGCAGGAGACTAGCAATGCTGTCTTCTGTGAGACTCTACCCAGCAGTTGACTCAGAAGGATGAAGACCCACAGACAAACAGTGAGTGGAGCTTTGGGAATCTTATGTTAGAGTTCTGGGAAGGATTGACGACCCTGAAGCAGATAGGAACTTCAAAAGAAGATCAATACTGTAAATTAACCTTGATCCTTGCAGGTCTCAGAGACTGAACCATCAACAAAAGAGCATTATCTGGGCTGAACCTAGGCTCCCCGCAAATATGTAGCAGAACTACAACTTGGTGTTCATGTGGGTCCTGGCCAAATGGAGCAGGGTGTATCACAAATGCTCTTGCCTGTCTGTGGAATATTTTCTGGTACCTGGGCTGCCATGTCTGGCTTCAGTGGGAGAGGATCTGCATATCCCTGCAGAGAATCTACTTTGCCAAAGTGCAAGTGTGTGGGGGTGGCAATACCCAGGAGTCTCTCAGAGCAGAAGATGAGAGGAACTAGGAGGAAGAGGGATTGAGAGGACTGAGGTGACAGTGGGGGCAGCGATCTGAACGTAAAATGAATGAATAAATAAATAAATAAATAAATAAATAAATAAATAAATAAATAAATAAACAAGCCTAAAAATGTGTCAGTATAGACTTAGAGCATGAACTAATAGAATGTAATAGTAATTACAATTTGAATTTTGAAAAAAATATAAAATGAGTTCTCCTAAGATTATATTTTGTGCCTCAGTTTCCCAAATCACAAAACTGTATTGCTTGCATTATGGATATATATATATATATATGTGTATATATATATATATATATATATATATATATTCTCCTTTCTTGAATATTCCTAAATTACTATTACTCTCGGTCCTGATACTTTGAATTTTGAATCATAGATAAAGTACACAGTTGACTGACACTGATTTTCTTTTACTGGATCAGTCAAATCTTGCAATTTGCTTCTAGCCAGTCAAAGTGGAAATTAATTTTCTAAATGTTTTTCTTTTAAAACAGTTATATTCAAAGTCCAGTCTACCTTCTATAAATTACTACAGACCAGGGATCCCTCAAATACTATCAAATGTAAAAGGTGATTTCTTTTTGTGACAGAATAAATGAAACTTTCTGATGGTGGGTTTTACTTTTTGTGTCCATTATCTAGGATCTCTGATTAAATTGGGACTTAGAGACTGTTCTCCATTACTGATCATTCAACACTGAATGAATTTATGTTAAGAACGAAGACACATGAGTTATTTCTTTATTTCTAATTTTCTCAGGATGTGAGTTAGATGTTTCTTCAATTTATATTTTGTTAACTAATAAACTTATTTCTATGTCACATTTAAAATGACAATTCTAATCAGATGCTAACAGAAATAAGATGGATTTCATGTAAGAGTGCTGCTGAAGCTAGAAATATAATAAAAATATGCTATAAATAGGATTCAAACCAGCAGTTAGATTGTACTTATTCTTTCAATTAACTTCAATAAGCTAAAAAAAAATCAGAAATAGAAGTTTCAATAATGTTTCTCTTGTCGCTCTTTTGGACTGTATAACTTCTTTTAAATAAATTCTGTGCATTGAAATTTGAATATATCGATATGATTTAACTATGCAACCTTCTTCAGCACAACTTCTCCACTAAGTTTTAATTTTTAGTAGATTATGAGAACATTAAGCACTTAAGTATCAGGTTTTTAACTATATATGATCTTGGGGTTTTATTTTTCTAAATTTTAAAATCTGATTATTTTCACTGAAAATATATTCCTCTGAATTAATTCATTTTTATTTCAATTTTCTAAACTTTCCTCTGAGGTATTTATTACGTGATAAAGTGTTCTTAATATAAAAACAACATTAATTATAATTATAAAAACATACTCATCTTGTTTACTGTTGTATTTAATTGATAAAATAGCGTGAACCCAGAAAACTTGTAAAAGGAAGAAATTAACTGGGAGTTTGCTTACAGTTTCAGAGGGTTCATGCATTACCATCATGTAGGGAGAGATCGGTGGCAAGAAGGCTGACATGGAGCTGGAACAGTATCTGATTCTTTACATTCTGATTCCTAGCAGCAAGAAGAGAGAAGGACACTAAACTTGGCATAATTTTTGGGACCTCAAGTCCCATCCTCAGTGACATGCCATCTCCAACCAAGTAACATCCTCATTGACTAGGTCACACTTGCCAATCCTTCCCAAACAGTTCCAGTAACTGGAGATTAATCATAAGATATGTGATCCTATGTGTACCATTCTTATAAAAAAACACTCATCATATTTTTCATTCAACTTATCTATTAATCAATCACAAATGACATATCAAATATAATATGAAAGCTTTTGCAGTGTTCCTGGAAGTTGTTTCAGAAAGGTTTCTCTGAGGGTATTGAGTATGTGAGTCAAACAGAAACAAGAAAATTTGCGATACAATACCTATTGGGATGATTACACATAATAAAATATTTGCTAATGCTACAAGATATGCTTTTATAATTCTCATCCTATTTCTGCTTAATAAAAACATTAATATTTTCTATATTGTAAAATGTAACAAGATATGATTTAAAAATTTCCACCCTAAAATATGATAAATTTGATGTTTTCAGCTTTTGGCTATTACCAATAAGCCTGCTGTGAACATAGTGGAACAAGTGCCCCTGTGGCATGGTGGAGCATCTTTTGGGTATGTGCTCAAGCGTAGTATAGCTGGGTCTTCAGGTAGATATATTTTCAAATTTTTGATGAACATCCAGATTGATTTCCAGAATGGTTTTACCTGTTTGCCCTCCTACCAGCAATGGAAGAGTGTTCCCCTTTCTCCACATCCTCAACAATATGTGCTGTCACCTAACTTTTTTTTATCTTAGTCATTCTGATTCGTGTAAGAGGGAATCTCAGAGTTGTTTTGTGATTGCCAGAAGCTGGAACCAACCCAGATATCCCACAACAGAAGAATGGATACAGAAAATGTGGTTCATTTGCACTCAGCTATTAAGAATGAGGGCATCATGAGTTTTACAGGGAAATGAATGGATCTAGAAAATGCCATCCTGCATGAGATAACCCAGACCCAAAAGGATATGCAAGGTATGTGCTCACTAGTAAGTGGATATTAGCCAGAAATGTACGGAATTCCCAGGATACAATACACAGAACTCAAGAAGGATAACAAGCCAAAGGCCCGAGTGAGGATGCTTCAGTCCCACTTAGAATGGAGAATAAAGCAATCACAGGAGGGGAAAGGTAGAAAGGAACTGGGTGGGAAAGGTGACAGGGAGGAGAAGAAGGGAACATTATTAGGTATCAGGGGTGGGGAGAACAGGACTGAAGCCCCGAGGGCCAGCAGAAAGAAAGGATACAGGCAACATCAGGAGGCAGAGGGAGGTAGACGTTAGGTAGATAGAGGTGACCCTCTAGAATGCACCAGAGACCTGGGAAGTGAATCTTAGGACTCTTAGATGAAATGCCCTACAGTGGAGAGAGGAAACTTGTAGAGGCCACCTCTAGTATAAAGGGTGTTAAATGTAGGAATGGAGTTGCCATCCCACAGTCAAAAGCTCTCACCCAGAATTGTTCCTCTCTGAGAGAACTGCATAAACAAAGTGGAGATGTTGAGGAAAAGGAAGTTCAGTGACAGGTCCAAGTTGGGATCCAGCTCACAGGGAGGCCACAAGGCTTCACACTATTATTGATGACAGGTGTGCTTACAAATAGAAACCTAGCAAGTATACCCTCTGAGAGACCCAACAAGCAGCTGAAATAGACGTAGATACTCACATCAAGAAATGGAGAGAAGTCTGTGACCCTTGTTGTTGAAATAGAGGAAGGTTGGAACAAGTTGATGAGGAGGGCGGTCCTATAGGAACACCAGCAATCTCAACTAACCTGTTCCCCCCACAATGTCTCAGACACTGAGCCAGTAACAAGACACCATACACCAGCTGATATAAGGCCACCAACACTTAAGGAGTAGAGAACTGTCAGGTCTGAACACAGAGAACATGCACTTAACCCTCAAGAGACTTGAGGCCCCAGGGAATGGAGAGGTCTGATGAGGATAGGAGAGGGTAGACATCCTCTTGGAGACTCTTGGAGACCAGGAAGAGGGGTATGGGATGTTTTCCAGTTCCATCCACTTACCTATGAATTTCAGGAAGTCATTGTTTTCAATAGCTGAGTAAAATTCCATTGTGTAGATGTACCACATTTTCTGTATCCATTCATCTGTTGGAAGGCATCTGGGTTCTTTAAAGTTTCTAGCTATTATAAATAAGGCTGCTATGAACACAGTGGAGCATGTGTCTTTGTTATTTGTTGCAGAATCTTTTGGGTATATGCCCAAGAGAGGTACAGCTGGGTCCTCAGACAGTGCAATGTTCAATTTTCTGAGGAACCTCCAGACTGATTTCCAGAGTGATTGTACCAGCCTGCAATTACACCAACAATGGAGGAGTGTTACTCTTCTTAATATCCTCACCAGCATCTGCTGTCATTTGAGTTTTTGATCTTAGCCATTCTGGTTGGTGTGAGGTGGAATCTCAAGGTTGTTTTGATTTTCATTCCTTTGCTGACTAAGGATGTTGTACATTTTTTTAAGTACTTCTCAGCTATTCAATATCCCTCAGCTGAGAATTCTTTGTTTAGCATTGTACCCCTTTTTTAATAGGGTTATTTGGCTCTCTGCAGTCTTCTTGAGTTCTTTCCATATTTTGTATATTAGCCCTCTATCAGATTTAGGATTGGTAAAGACGTTTTCCTAATCTCTTGCTTGCCCCTTTGTCTTAATGACATTTTCCTTTGACTTACAGAAGCTTTGCAGTTTTATGAGGTCCCATTTGTCAATTCTTGATCTTAGAGCATAAGCCATTGGTGCTTTTTTCAAGAAATTCTCCCCAGTGCCCATGCCTTCAAGATTCTTCCCCATATTTTCTTCTATTAATGTCAGTGTATCTGGTTGGATGTGGAGGTCCTTGATCCACTTGGACTTAAGCCTGTTACATGGCAATAATAATGGGTCAATTTGCATTCTTCAACATGCTGACCTCCAGTTAAACCAGCACCATTTGTTGAAAATGTTCTTTTTTTTTTTCATTGGATGGTTTTGGCGACTTTTTCAAAGATCAAGTGACCATAGTTGTGTGGATTCATTTTTGTGTTTTCAATTCTATTCAAATCACTGATCTACCTACCTGCCTCTGTACCAACACCATACAGTTTTTATGACTATTACTCTGCAATACTGTTTGAGGTCAGGGATGGTGATTCCCCCAGAACTTCTCTTATTCTTAAGTATAGATTTCCCTATCCTAGGTTTTTTGTTATTCCAAATCAATTTGGAAATTGCTCTTTCTAACTCTATGAAGAATGGAGATTGAATTTTGATGGGAATTGCATTGAATCTGTAGATTGCTTTTGGCAAAATGGCCATTTTTGTCATATTAATCATGCCAATCCATGAGCATGGGAAATGTTTCCATCTTTTGAGTTCTTCAATTTCTTTCTTCAGAGATGTGAAGTACTTATCATACAAATCTTTCACTTCCTTGAATATAGTCACATTCGGTATTTTATAATATTTGGGACTATCATGAGGGGTATAATTTGCATAATTTCTTTCTCAACTGGTTTATTCTTGGAGTAGAAGAAGGCTACTGATTTGTTTGAGTTAATTTTATACTCAGACACTTTGCTGAAGTTGTTTATCAGGCTTAGTAGTTCGTTGGTGGAACTTTTGGGGGTAACTTCATATGCTATCTTATCATCTTCAAATAATGATATTTTGACTTCTTTCCTTCCAATTTGTATCCATTTTATCTCCTTCCGTTGTCTGATTGCTCTGGTTAGGACTTTGAATACTGTATTGAAGTAGGGAGAGAGTGTGCAGCCTTTTTTACTCCCTGATTTTATTTTTTTTTTAATTTTTTAAATTTCACACCATTTAGTTTAATGTTTGTTACTGGTTTGCTGTATATGGCTTTTACTGTTTTGGTATGGGTCTTGAATTCCTGTTCTTTCCAGGAATTTTATCATAAAGGGGTGTTGAATTTTGTCAAATGCTTTCTCAGCATTTAATGGAATGATCGATCATGTGATTTTTCTCTTCGAGTTTGTTTATATTGTGGATAACATTGATGGATTTCTGTATAGTAAACCATCCCTGCATCTCTGGGATGAAGTCTGATCATGATGGATAATCGTTTTGATATGTTTTTAGGTTTGGCTTGCAAGAATTTTATTGAGTATTTTTGCATGAATATTCATAAGTGAAATTGGTCTGAAGTTTCTTTGTTGGGTTTTTGTGTAGTTTAGGTATAAGCATAATTGTGGCTTCTTAGAAGGATTTGGGTAGTGCTCTGTATGTTTCTATTTTGTGGAACAGTTTGGACAATATTGGTCTGAGGTCTTCTATGAAGGTCTGATAGAATTCTGCACTAAACCCATCTGGTCCTGGGCTCTTTTTGGTTGGGAGACTTTTAATAATTGCTTCTATTTCTTTAGCAGTTATAGGGTTGTTTAAATGGTTTATCTGATCCTGATTTAACTTTGGTACTTGGTATTTGTCTAGAAAATTGTCCATTTCCTCTAGATTTTCCAGTTTTGTAGTAGAATCTGATGATTTTTGATGAGTTTCCTTCGTAATGATTTATTTGAGAAGGGCAAGTTCACTGGGAGTTGGAGTGGGGGTTGCCACACCCTCCAGATGTTTCTGGGAATTATGTACTGAGAAATCCACAAATGTCAAGCTAGTAAGATAAAATTATCTATTACCTCTGCTTCAGATTCTGACTTCAGGTTTCTCACTTGAGTTCGTCAATATAACCCCACAATTATTTGTAAGCTAGATAAATTCATTTTTCTCCTAATTGTTTTTGATTATGTTATTTTACAAATAGCTGTGATAAAAATCCTATCTAAACCAGAAATTTTTCCTAGGAATGTGATGATACTGCTACAAATATTGTCATATGTTTTTGCTGATTGTGAAAGGCATTTGAACTTTAGGCTTGGAAACCCATTGAGTACTCAGAGCTTTAGGTCATCATATGGGAACACAACACTACGGACTCTAGGTAATTGCACTAGAGCTCTCAAAGTAAATGGTTTATTTATAATTTTTAAGCAAATACAATACTATTACTTTAAGAAATCTTTAAAGGGTCAGGAAAGATGGTTAAAAACCACTCCTTAGAACTGAGATTTGCTTTTTCTTTTTCTCCCTTCATTTTTGTATTTATTCACTTTACAACGTGAGGGCAGCTACCTCTCCTTCCTTTCCTCCCAGCCCCACCCTCACAATCCTCTTACCCATTATCTTCTTCTCTTCTCAAAGAAGGGGAAGCTCCCCAGTGGCTTATCCTATTATAGCAGCACTAAGAATTTAACAAATCACTCCTGAAAGGGAAAGGGGATCCAAAGGTAGGCAACCGAGTCAGAGACAACTCCCTCTCCAATTGGTAGGGGCTTTACACGAACACGCAGCTCTATCTCTGCTACAAACATTTAGGGGGCCTAACACCAGCTCATTGCATACTCTTTGTTTGGTCATTCAGTATGGGAGTACCCATAGGCCGAAGATGGTTACTCTATAGGTCTTCTTGTGGTATCTTTGACCTCTCTAGCTACATCAATCATTTCCGCATCTCTTTTACAGCACTCCCCAGGCTCTGCCTACTGTTTGGTTTTGGGTATCTGCATTGTTTCATCAGCTGCTGGATGAAGTCTCTCAGAAGACATTTATACTAGGCTCCTTTCTGCATGCATATAGAGTATAACTAGTAGTGGCAAGCTTTGACTCTTTCCCATTGGGTAGTCTCAAGTTGGGCCAGTCATGAACTGGCCATTCCCTTAATCTCTGCTCCATCTTTATCCCTGTGTATCTTGTAGGTGGAACAAATATTGGGTCAAAAATTTTATGCATTGCTTGGTGTCCCTCTCCTTCCACTTGGCTATATTAGTCGGCCACTCATCTCTAGGTACGTTCAACTGCTAGAAGTCTCAGCTAGGTTCACCCCCATATACTTCTAGGATCCTCCCCAGCCACCAGTCCCAGGTCTCCCTCTTTTCTCAGAGATGTGTGCTATAGATTTCCATTCTCTCTCCCAGCCCTCTTCTGCCCCATTCCTGACACCTTATTCCATCTAAGTTCCTTCTTTAATCTCTTTGTACTGAGTGAGTTACCTCCTGACATTCACCTCTGATGTATTCTTTTTCAACCTTCTGAGTGAGATTCAAGCATCCCTTGGTCCCTCTTTACTACTTAGATTCTCTAGGTCTATGGATTGTAGGGATGTTATTTTGTCTTTTATGGCTAATGTCCACTAATAAATGATCACATAACATGCATGCCTTTCTGGGACTGAGTTTCTTTACTCACTGTTGAGGACAGATGTTTAAAAGTCCATATTTAGAACTAAAATTTGCATTGTGTGAACATATATTTCCATTAGTGAATATACAGTTCTTATTTTAAATCTGACAAGTATGTTTATTAAGGTAATATCAGGTAGCTAAGCAACCTCACAGAATTTAGTACATGGAAAATTATTTTCTATTGATTTTACAAAGTAATTTTTAAAACTTTATAAATGATCTTATTATACTAAGAAAATTTTGAGTAAATTACCAAAAGGTCCTATACTCTGCATTTTCTCAGCTGAATTAATTCTTGAAATCCACTAATGAAAATCTATTTGTGGAATTATTCACATTATTTTATAATATAATCTAGTTTGGGATTTTAAGAGCAATAAAACTAATGTGACAAAAAATAAAATAAAGAAATCTTATATGTATTTTATTTATTACAACTTGCCTAAGAAAAAACAAAACCACATTTCATAATATAGACACATTACCTTTACTTTAAAAATAGTTTCTTTTCTCATACAATATACCTGGTAGTAGTTTACTTTCCATCTACTCCCAGTTCCTCTTTAGCTCCCTCTTCTGCCAACGTACTACACCTCTGTCTATCATTATAAAAGAACAAGCTTTTGAGAGCTTACAATTATACAGAACAAAATAAAATACAAAAAAGAAGCAAAAATCTGTCATATTGAAGTAAACATTGTAAATTAACAAAAGAAAAGTGTTCCAAGAGCAGGCACAAGAGTGAGAGTCCCACTCATTCTCTCAGTCAGGTGACATATAAAAATGCTAAGCTAATAGTTTTGATATGTATGAAGAGAACCTGGTGCAAGTTCATGCAGGCTTTATGATTCAGTCTCTGTGAGTCCATATGCACCATGCTTAATTAACACTTACTTTGTTCCACTGGTTTCCTCCAAACTCTCTCTATATAAAAATTCTCCTCCTCCTCTTCTACATATTTCACTGAACTCAACAGGAGGAATACATTGGAGACCTTCAATTTAGACTATTTATGCCCCTAATGTCTGGCTGTGGGTCACTGCATCTATTCCCATCTGAAGCCCGAGAAAACCTCTTTGATGATGTCTGCACTGATCTATGAATATAGAAAATGAGAAATCATTTTATTGTTTATTATTGATCAGAAGTATTTGGTTTTACCCTAGATATCTGGATTATCTAGTCTCTGGTTCCTGATTACCCTAACAGTACCAAGATGTGTGTTTCTTCTCATGGATCCTTTCAGTCAAGTCAAATATTGTTTGGCTCCTCCACTACATTCTGTTGCACCATTGCCCTAGAATATTTTATAGGCAGGGCAGTCGGTACTTCCAATATTTTGTGGCTGGGTTGGTGACCAAGTTTATCTTCCATTAGCCTTCAGAGTATCTTCCCATACCAAACAAATTTTGAAATAGTATTAAGGTCCTTATGTAGTCACAAACCTGATTTCTCTATATTCAATGAGTTATGTGGGTATTCTCCTGTATAATATAGCCTCAGTGTAAGTTTGCAAAGGGTAGTTCTTGTATTTACAACAGCATGGGTATCTTGGCATTTAGCACCGGACACTTTTGCTCAACAACTCAATTGGATTAACCCTCGTTCCAACACAGAAAGCCTTGTGTGCATAAAAGATATGGCCAGTTGAGTCTCCATCTCCCCTAGGACTAGGAAGTACTTATTACAATCACTATTATATATTCCAGGAAATTTCCACTACACTAGATCTTCACAGAAGTCCCTTCAATGGTGTTTTGATTGCTATAGCTCTGAAGTACAGCTTGAAGTTAAGAATGGTGATAAATCCAACTTTTTTTATTCATGATTTTAATGCTATATTAGGTTTTTAGTTTTTCTAAATGTAGTTGAGTATTGTCCTTAAAGACTGAGTTAAGAATTGTTTTACAAATGGGATGTGAATTGCATTGGATCGAACACTGCTTTTGGTAGAATGGTTGTTTCATATGTTAATCCTCGTGATACCTAAACATGGGAAATCTTTCTACTCCCTATCATCTGATATTGTCTTTAATTTCTTCTCAACCTCTTGAAGTTGTATCATACAAGTCTTTTATTTTCTTAGAGTTATATCACAATATTTTACATTGTTTGAGGCTATTTTAAAATGTGTTGTTTCACTGATTTTTTCTTAGTCCATTGGTATTTGTATATATCAACTACCTATTTGGAGTTACTTTCATATTCAGTCACTTCACAGAAAGATTTTTATGAGTTGTTCTAATCCTCTAGTTGAAATTTTAGGGTTATAGATCTATGATGACATCATTTCCAGATAATGATGTTTTGAATTCTTCCTTTCTAGCTTGTGTGGTCTTGATCTCCATGAGTTTTCTTGATGTTCTCATTAAAATATTAAGAACTACATTGAATATATATGGAAATAATGGAAAAGCCTTGTTTTGCTCCTGAATTTGGTGGAATTACTATAAGCTTCTTTCGACTTTAAATAATACTGACTATATGTTTACTATAAATTACCTTTCTTATGTTTAGGTTTGTCCCTGATAGTTCTGAAATTTAATTATAAAGGAGGATTAGATTGTGTCATAATTGATTACTGAATCAAATCAGATAATCCTGTGTTTTCTATTCTTTCATTTTGTGTCTTTATTTCAGACTACATTTATTGATTTTTGTATATGGAAACATTCCTTTTCTCTTCAACGAATCTTGATTGGTAATGTTGGAAGATTTTTTAATGTATACTTGCCTTTAGTTTACAAGTATATTTAATATTTTTCATCTGTTTACATAAGGAATTTTTCTCTGTGATATATCTTTATTGAGTATATGGTTTAAGTATCAGGGTAACTATGGCCTTGTTAAATGAGTTGAATACTGTTCATTCTCTTTCTATTTTTTAAAAACTTTGAGGAATATTGGTGTTAACTATTCTTTTAAAGTCTGATAAAATTCTACCCTGAAAACATCTGGCCCTGGGTTTCTTGTGCTTGTGAGAACTTAAATGAAACTTCTATTTCATTAGGGATTTACTTCTATTTAAATTGTTTATCTGATATTAAGTTTAGTAAGTGGTACCTATCAAGACTATCACTCTTTTTTTGTATTGGATATTTCATTTATTTATATTTCAAAGGTCATCCCCTTTCCTGGTTTCCCCTCCAGAAATCCCCTAACCCATCCCTCCTCCTCATACTTCTATGAGGGTGCTCCCCCACTCATCATCCACCTCCCCATTCTGGTATTCTCCTACTTTGGGGCATTGAGTCTTCACAGAACCAAGGGCCTCTCCTCTCATTGATGACCAACAAGGCCATCCTCTGCTACATATGCAGCCTGAGTGATGGGTTGTTCCATACTTATTCTTTGTACTCTTTGGTTAATGTTTTAGACCCTGGGAGCTCTGGGGTTGGGGTTCTGATTGGTTGATAAAGTTAGAGAAAGGACTGATGGTACTCCATGGGTTTGTAACCCCACAGGACAAGCAACATTTTTTTTGGTATATTCAATTTGGTAGTGGAGTACAGGTGCTTAAAGTATGCCTTTAGGATTTTCTGAATCTCCACAGTGTGGTTTGTTTCTTTGATTATTTTTTTTGTGGTTGTTATATTCCACTTTTCATTTCTTTTTCCTTTTCTTTGGTATTTTAAGTCAGGGTATCTTTATGTAGCCCTGGCTGGCCTTCAACTCTCTGTAAAGCAGGCTGACTTAACTTTAAAGATCTACCTGCCTCAGCACCAGAATGCTAAAATTAAAGGAATATACCACACTGGCTAGCTGTAGTGTTCAATGCTACCAACAACCACTAAAAGAATTGTGAAGACCAGTCACACAGTAAAAAAAGGTAAATGACATCCTATGATAGGCTCAATCAATATGGAAGAAGAGTATAAAGATTTTAAGAGCAACATTGTTTGCCGTGAGATTGTTTCTCTTGAGTATGTCAGAGCTGTAACCTTAAAGTCTCACAAATATAGCCCTCTAAACATGAAATAAATAGGAACAGCAATAAGCATATTAATATGGATGAGGTAAGCTAAAGATTTCTCAATGTTGCGGAAAGAACCACAAGGGAAGTAAGGATTACTGATAGCAGGACAACCAAAACCATACATATGAGAAAAATTTTACTAACAGAGACATGAGAAATGTGCATTAAGGGATGGATGTGTGTGTGTGTGCGTGCGTGCCTGTGTGTGTGTGTGTGTGTGTGTGTGTGTGTGTGTGTGTGTGTGTCTGTTTGTGTGTGTAAAATGATAACAAAAAAATTCCATACTCTAATATTTTGGAAGAAAAGTGATGTGTGGGAAGGTTTGAAGTGAAGAAAGGAAAGAAGGAAATGACATAATTATAATTTCAAAAGGTAAAAAAAACAATTTAAATGTATTGCTGTAAATATGTTTTATCAGAAGCTCATATAGGATATTACAGTAAGTGGTGCTGTATTACATTTCATGTATACAATCTTGAGAATTATCTCATCTCTGAAAGACAATTATGGAATGTGTTGGGTTTTACTTTATTTAACTTTATTTATTTAACTGTGATAAATGAATACAATGAAAGTCTTTCTAAAATATTTCTAAGGTGATATATATATGTATATATTGCATGTACAAATATTGTGCATAAATACAAATAACTATGTAACTAGTAACATGAGTGATATATGATATATATGTATGTCTACATGTGTGTCTCTGTTTCTCATCTCCTCATAGGTATACATAAGGATTACAAATTCTTACATTATTAGGTTCAGCATATAAAATAGTTCCATCATCTATGTTAAGGCATACATATATATATTCATGTACATTTGTATATCTTCACACACACACACATATATATATATATATATATATACATATATATACACACGCAATGGAATATATACATATTATAACAATCAATGGAAAAGAGATCATAAATCTGAAGGAATGTAGGGAATAATAATGGAAGAAGTTTAAGGGACAAAAGAAAAGGAAAAGATGTAATTATATTAACACCTCCAAAAAATAACCACTGAAATCAGGATATACGACAGTGTAATTCTTTTATTGTGTAAAAATCTGTGCATTCAATGTCTAGTATCATAAATTAGATATTTAAATAAATACATTGCAAAACATTTTTTTGACAAAAACAATTCTCTTCCCTCACTTTCATTCTTTTTTTTTTATTTTCCTCCATCTTTATTAACTTGGGTATTTCTTATTTACATTTCAATTGTTATTCCCTTTCCAGGTTTCCAGGCCAACATCCCCCTAACCCCTCCCCCTCCTCTTCTATATCGCCATCCTCCCCCCATTACTGCCCTTCCCCCAACAATCACATTCAATGGAGGTTCAGTCTTGGCAAGACCAAGGACTTCTTCTTCCATTGGTGCCCTTACTAGGCTATTCATTGCTACCTATGCGGTTGGAGCCCAGGGTCTGTCCATGTATAGTCTTTGGATAGTGGCTTATTCCTTGGAAGCTCTGGTTGGTTGTCACTTCCCTCACTTTCTTTTCTCTGATTCACTTCATCCTTTCCCTTCTATCTACATATGCATCCAAGTAACTGAAAATGACAGTAAGTATTCTCTTTTATTGGAATTATTTGATAATTTACTTATTTACTTTACACCTGAATCACAGCTTCCCATCTGTCCTCTCCTACTGTTCCCACTTTATCCCTTCACCTGCCTCCCCATACACTCCTCTTCTCCCTTTCTCCTCAGAAAATGGAAGGCCTCTCCATTGGAAGTCCTGAATCTCACTGAGAAGGCAGAATAGAGTAGACATCAGAGCTGATGGATGGACTTGGTAGGGAAATGGGTGGGAATGGGAACAGGAAACATAAAATAGAGTTAGTACAGAGAAAGAGAGAACTTCAAGAGACAACTGGAATAAGGCAGGTGGGATAACAGGGAAGTTCTAGAAACTTAGAGCAATGGAAAATCACAGCAATCTAAGAGTGTAACACTAGGTAAGACTCCTAGCAATAGATGGTTTGGACATCTGCTGTAACAAGAAAATAACAATTCTTATTTCAATGTAGTGAACATTGAAATAAGAATGCAGGAAGAAAAAACAGTTTATATTTGCAGAAATATGATCACCATCAATGGTCTTTCTGTTTTTATTCTGTTTATCTTGCAAAGATAACTGCTTATTTACTGACTGTGAAAGTGGAGTGATGATAAAGCTGTCACAAAATTTCTGGGAAGTTGATGAATACAAAGGCAGGCCAGCAAGCATCCAAGGAAAAAGCTATATTTTAAAAAAGATTATAAATAGCGACACAAAGCATATAGTGTATACATTCTAATGAACAAGGAATTCAGCAATGGTCAAGTAAATATTTGTTTTACAATTTGTTGTTTTGATAGCTAGTCATTAAATTCCACAATGGGGTAATTTGTTGCATAGTCAATTTTAATTAAAACATCTGTTCACACTCCAAGGTATGCTGTGAATAATTAGCTTGCTTTCATGGCTTTTGTGCGTGTGTATTTTTAAGTTGAAGAAGCTCATTAGGCATAACAGCATCCTAATTTGTTCAAATTAATTACTACTGATCAAATATTCAAAATGGGCCAAACATGAGCAATAATACCCAGAGATCAAGTAACCTGCATCAGGATGCTTTTCTAAGATATAAACAGTACACTGTGTGCGGACACCTCTCACCGCCAGGTATTTTATCCGTGTGCACTTTTCCCATGAGATTCTGGTGTTTTAATTCCATCAGAAAATGTATCAGAAAAATAATATTATAATATCTTAAATTGTTTTTGGATACTTAGATATATATGTAAGGATGTGTACAAGGATACTTTTATGTTAGTTATAATTTCAAATGTTAAAATGATGTTTTCACAGGCAAACTTCTATTAACATAAAGAGTTCATTATAACTGCTCTGAAAATAATAGTTTTTATATTACAATAGAGAAGATAAAAATGTACATGCAATTGAATCTAAATTATTTTTCAATACTGCATTCTAATAGAATATCTCTTATAGTGAGTAATAACATACTTTTCTAAAGTTATTTTCAATTATAAAATTAAGAGAACACAATAAAACTATATATGAGTCAAGTAACTATTTTTATTTCTGGGGTAATACCATATTCTTGAAACACATCATCCAGTTTGTAAGACCGAGACAAAAGTGGGGTCAGGATAGATACTCTTCATCTTGAGTTGTGAGCCAAGAAGAATGATATGAATTTATGATTCCATGACAAAGGTCTGCCATGATTACTTAGTTGTTGAGCATTTTCTATTCTTTGTGTAAGGACTGTGAATTGCAAGACTGAATTTTTCTTTTCCCCTTACCTTTGGATTTTGATGCCTGGCACCCATGTTAAGTGAAACCATCTTGTCCTCCCAACTCTTTCTCATCTTCACTTGTTCCTTAATGTATAAATATATCCAGTTTAGTTGATTTACCCTTGCAAGGATAAATTTGTGTTTTAGAATGGCCATGTGGGAATCAATAGCTTCTCAGGGATCATGTCATTACTAAAAATTGATTTTCCCTCTCCTAGCAGCCATTAGTTGTTTGTAGTTCTTCATGTAGGAGAATATCTACCTTTATATGAGTGGTTATAGGCATTGAAGTTGCACAGGTCTTGTTTACGTGAATATATTAAGATTTCATCACTGTACCTCTGTCATGTATAAACATTATTATCTATTGGAAAACATCCTCATCCTCTGTTACAGCCTTTCTGCCTCTTCTGTAATATTTGTTCATCCGTAGATGTGAAATAGATCTTTTCTAGATGGATCAGCTGGGGATTAGTACCATAGAGTCAGGTTTCTTTGCATTCTCCCCATTTGGGCATTTCTGTAATAGTCTCTGTTTACTAAAAAAAAGAAGCTTCTTTGATAAGGATGGCCATAAAGATAGGTATTTGGAATGTATTTGGTATTGGGAATTTATTTGGTTTTAAAGCTTGAGCATAGTACTGTTTAGTCAGTTCCCTTGTAGAGTTCACATTAACCATGGGTAGTTGCCTAGATTTATAGTAAAAGATCTCATTTCCCTCCTATTCAGTAGTCTTAAATCCAATTATGAGGTTTGTTTACTCCAGACATATAAGTGCAATATTGTACCTTGGGATATAGAAGGAACTTCAGGACCGCCGGAACCTGAAGGAAACAGACCGGATAAACAGTTCTCTGCACCCAAATCCCGTGGGAGGGAGAGCTAAACCTTCAGAGAGGCAGACAAACCTGGGAAACCAGAAGAGACTGCTCTCTGCACACACATCGCGGACGCCAGAGGAAAAAGCCAAAGACCATCTGGAACTCTGGTAAACTGAAGCTCCCAGAAGGGGCGGCACAGGTCTTCCTGGTTGCTGCCGCTGCAGAGAGCCTGTGGGCAGCACCCCACGAGCGAAATTGAGCCTCGGGACCACAGGTAAGACCAAATTTTCTGCTGCAAGAAAGCTGCCTGGTGAGCTTGGGATACACGGAAGCAGAATTCCTCTAGGACCGGGCACGTTCTGCTTTTACCGAAAGTCCCACACCCTCGGATCCCGGCCCCCAGCAGCTCTCTGCTCCCAGACCCTGTGAGAGAGAGACCCAACCGCCTGGTCAGGTGGGCACTCCTGAGGCTGCAGAGCGGAAGAGACCACCAACACTGCTCACCCCTGCCCACATCCCTGGCCCAAGAGGAAACTGTATAAGGCCTCTGGGCTCCCGTGGGGGAGGGCCCAGGAGCCGCAGGACCCCTGCCCCTGAGACATCGCTGGAACCTGAAGGAAACAGACCAGATAAACAGTTCTCTGCACCCAAATCCCGTGGGAGGGACAGCTAAACCTTCAGAGAGGCAGACAAGCCTGGGAAACCAGAAGAGACTGCTCTCTGCACACACATCTCGGACGCCAGAGGAAAAAGCCAAAGACCATATGGAACCCTGGTGCACTGAAGCTCCCGGAAGGGGCGGCACAGGTCTTCCTGGTTGCTGCCGCAGCAGAGAGCCCATGGGCAGCACCCCACGAGCGAACTTGAGCCTCGGGACCACAGGTAAGACCAACTTTTCTGCTGCAAGAAAGCTGCCTGGTGAACTCAAGACACAGGCCCACAGGAACAGCTGAAGACCTGTAGAGAGGAAAAAGTACACGCCCGAAAGCAGAACACTCTGTCCCCATAACTGACTGAAAGAGAGGAAAACAGGTCTACAGCACTCCTGACACACAGGCTTATAGGACAGTCTAGCCACTGTCAGAAATAGCAGAACAAAGTAACACTAGAGATAATCTGATGGCGAGAGGCAAGCGCAGGAACCCAAGCAACAGAAACCAAGACTACATGGCAACATCGGAGCCCAATTCTCCCATCAAAACAAACATGGAATATCCAAACACACCAGAAAAGCAAGATCTAGTTTCAAAATCATTTTTGATCATGATGCTGGAGGACTTCAAGAAAGACGTGAAGAACTCCCTTAGAGAACAAGTAGAAGCCTACAGAGAGGAATCGCAAAAATGCCTGAAAGAATTCCAGGAAAACATAAATAAACAAGTAGAAGCCCATAGAGAGGAGACACAAAAATCCCTGAAAGAATTCCAGGAAAACGTAAATAAACAAGTAGAAGCCCATAGAGAGGAGACACAAAAATCCCTGAAAGAATTCCAGGAAAACACAATCAAACAGTTGAAGGAATTAAAAATGGAAATAGAAGCAATCAAGAAAGAACACATGGAAACAACCCTGGATATAGAAAACCAAAAGAAGAGACAAGAAGCTGTAGATACAAGCTTCACCAACAGAATACAAGAGATGGAAGAGAGAATCTCAGGAGCAGAAGATTCCATAGAAATCATTGACTCAACTGTCAAAGATAATGTAAAGCGGAAAAAGCTACTGGTCCAAAACATACAGGAAATCCAGGACTCAATGAGAAGATCAAACCTAAGGATAATAGGTATAGAAGAGAGTGAAGACTCCCAGCTCAAAGGACCAGTAAATATCTTCAACAAAATCATAGAAGAAAACTTCCCTAACCTAAAAAAAGAGATACCCATAGACATACAAGAAGCCTACAGAACTCCAAATAGATTGGACCAGAAAAGAAACACCTCCCGTCACATAATTGTCAAAACACCAAACGCACAAAATAAAGAAAGAATATTGAAAGCAGTAAGGGAAAAAGGTCAAGTAACATATAAAGGCAGACCTATCAGAATCACACCAGACTTCTCGCCAGAAACTATGAAGGCCAGAAGATCCTGGACTGATGTCATACAGACCCTAAGAGAACACAAATGCCAGCCCAGGTTACTGTATCCAGCAAAACTCTCAATTAACATTGATTGAGAAACAAAGATATTCCATGACAAAACCAAATTTATACAATATCTTTCTACAAATCCAGCAATACAAAGGATAATAAATGGTAAATCCCAACATAAGGAGGCAAGCTATACCCTAGAAGAAGCAAGAAACTAATCGTCTTGGCAACAAAACAAAGAGAATGAAAGCACACAAACATAACCTCACTTCCAAATATGAATATAACGGGAAGCAATAATCACTGTTCCTTAATATCTCTCAATATCAATGGCCTCAACTCCCCAATAAAAAGACATAGATTAACAAACTGGATACGCAACGAGGACCCTGCATTCTGCTGCCTACAGGAAACACACCTCAGACACAAAGACAGACACTACCTCAGAGTGAAAGGCTGGAAAACAACTTTCCAAGCAAATGGTCAGAAGAAGGAAGCTGGAGTAGCCATTCTAATATCAAATAAAATCAATTTTCAACTAAAAGTCATCAAAAAAGATAAGGAAGGACACTTCATAATTATCAAAGGAAAAATCCACCAAGATGAAGTCTCAGTCCTAAATATCTATGCCCCAAATACAAGGGCACCTACATATGTAAAAGAAACCTTACTAAAGCTCAAAACACACATTGCACCTCACACAATAATAGTGGGAGATTTCAACACCCCACTCTCATCAATGGACAGATCATGGAAACAGAAATTAAACAAAGACGTAGACAGACTAACAGAAGTCATGAGCCAAATGGACTTAACGGATATTTATAGAACATTCTATCCTAAAGCAAAAGGATATACCTTCTTCTCAGCTCCTCATGGTACTTTCTCCAAAATTGACCATATAATTGGTCAAAAAACGGGCCTCAACAGGTACAGAAAGATAGAAATAATCCCATGCGTGCTATCGGACCACCACGGCCTAAAACTGGTCTTCAATAACAATAAGGGAAGAATGCCCACATGTACGTGGAAATTGAACAATGCTCTACTCAATGATAACCTGGTCAAGGAAGAAATAAAGAAAGAAATTAAAAACTTTTTAGAATTTAATGAAAATGAAGATACAACATACCCAAACTTATGGGACACAATGAAAGCTGTGCTAAGAGGAAAACTCATAGCGCTGAGTGCCTGCAGAAAGAAACAGGAAAGAGCATATGTCAGCAGCTTGACAGCACACCTAAAAGCTCTAGAACAAAAAGAAGCAAATACACCCAGGAGGAGTAGAAGGCAGGAAATAATCAAACTCAGAGCTGAATTCAACCAAGTAGAAACAAAAAGGACCATAGAAAGAATCAACAGAACCAAAAGTTGGTTCTTTGAGAAAATCAACAAGATAGATAAACCCTTAGCCAGACTAACGAGAGGACACAGAGAGTGCGTCCAAATTAACAAAATCAGAAATGAAAAGGGAGACATAACTACAGATTCAGAGGAAATTCAAAAAACCATCAGATCTTACTATAAAAACCTATATTCAACAAAACTTGAAAATCTTCAGGAAATGGACAATTTCCTAGACAGATACCAGGTATCAAAGTTAAATCAGGAACAGATAAACCAGTTAAAGAACCCCATAACTCCTAAGGAAATAGAAGCAGTATAAAGGTTTCCCAACCCAAAAGAGCCCAGGTCCAGACGGGTTTAGTGCAGAATTCTATCAAAACTTCATAGAAGACATCATACCAATATTATCCAAACTATTCCACAAAATTAAAACAGATGGAGCCCTACCGAATTCCTTCTACGAAGCCACAATTACTCTTATACCTAAACCACACAAAGACCCAACAAAGAAAGAGAACTTCAAACCAATTTCCCTTATGAATATCGACGCAAAAATACTCAATAAAATTCTGGCAAACTGAATTCAAGAGCACATCAAAACAATCATCCACCATGATCAAGTAGGCTTCATCCCAGGCATGCAGGGATGGTTTAATATACGGAAAACCATCAACGTGATCCATCATATAAACAAACTGAAAGAACAGAACCACATGATCATTTCATTAGATGCTGAGAAAGCATTTGACAAAATTCAACACCCCTTCTGTCCCCGCCAGCGGGGACCCAGTTATTCAGGGTCCCGAAGAGGCTTTCTACCTGTGGGCCAAAATGGGGGTGAAGAGAAGAAGGAGACCAAGCAAAAGTTCTGTTGTCAAGGTCTCGTTTATTGGGATGAACATTGCAGCTTTTAAGGCTTTCAGGTAGGGGGAGTGACCTTTGTGAAATATGAAGGAGAGGGAGATGAGGGTATAGGCAGTGATAGCTGGAGGCAAAGAAGTCAGGCGATGAGGTCAGGTGGTGGAGACACTGGGTGTTGACTGAGGAGATAACTGGTATCTGCTCGAGCTGAGGCATCCCTTGAATGTTATACTCCTGTGCCGTAAATTCATGGGAGAGGCTTTATCCAACAATCTTAAGATTTATGGCAGTCATCTTCGGGGTGAGTCTCTGTGGCCAAACAGCACAGAGTCACTTTGAACCATGCAGTCAAAAAGCGGCTAGGCCCAAATCCAATATGGCTCCGTGCACCCTTCATGATAAAAGTCCTGGAAAGAATAGGAATTCAAGGCCCATACCTAAACATAGTAAAAGCCATATACAGCAATCCAGTTGCTAACATTAAACTAAATGGAGAGAAACTTGAAGCAATCCCACTAAAATCAGGGACTAGACAAGGCTGCCCATTCTCTCCCTACTTATTCAATATAGTTCTTGAAGTTCTAGCCAGAGCAATCAGACAACAAAAGGAGATCAAGGGGATACAGATCGGAAAAGAAGAGGTCAAAATATCACTATTTGCAGATGACATGATAGTATATTTAAGTGATCCCAAAAGTTCCACCAGAGAACTACTAGAGCTGATAAACAACTTCAGCAAAGTGGCTGGGTATAAAATTAACTCAAATAAATCAGTTGCCTTCCTCTATACAAAAGAGAAACAAGCCGAGAAAGAAATTAGGGAAATGACACCCTTCATAATAGACCCAAATAATATAAAGTACCTCGGCATGACTTTAACCAAGCAAGTAAAAGATCTGTACAATAAGAACTTCAAGACACTGAGGAAAGAAATTGAAGAAGACCTCAGAAAGTGGAAAGATCTCCCATGCTCATGGATTGGCAGGATTAATATAGTAAAAATGGCCATTTTACCAAAAGCAATCTACAGATTCAATGCAATCCCCATCAAAATACCAATCCAATTCTTTAAAGAGTTAGACAGAACAATTTGCAAATTCATCTGGAATAACAAAAAACCCAGGATAGCTAAAGCTATCCTCAACAATAAAAGGACTTCAGGGGGAATCACTATCCCTGAACTCAAGCAGTATTACAGAGCAATAGTGATAAAAACTGCATGGTATTGGTACAGAGACAGACAGATAGACCAATGGAATAGAATTGAAGACCCAGAAATGAACCCACACACCTATGGTCACTTGATTTTTGACAAAGGAGCCAAAACCATCCAATGGAAAAAAGATAGCATTTTCATCAAATGGTGCTGGTTCAACTGGAGGGCAACATGTAGAAGAATGCAGATCGATCCATCCTTATCACCCTGTACAAAGCTTAAGTCCAAGTGGATCAAGGACCTCCACATCAAACCAGACACACTCAAACTAATAGAAGAAAAACTAGGGAAGCATCTGGAACACATGGGCACTGGAAAAAATTTCCTGAACAAAACACCAATGGCTTATGCTCTAAGATCAAGAATCGACAAATGGGATCTCATAAAACTGCAAAGCTTCTGTAAGGCAAAGGACACTGTGGTTAGGACAAAACGGCAACCAACAGATTGGGAAGAGATCTTTACCAATCCTACAACAGATAGAGGCCTTATATCCAAAATATACAAAGAACTCAAGAAGTTAGACCGCAGGGAAACAAATGACCCTATTAAAAAATGGCGTTCAGAGCTAAACAAAGAATTCACAGCTGAGGAATGCCGAATGGCTGAGAAACACCTAAAGAAATGTTCAACATCTTTAGTCATAAGGGAAATGCAAATCAAAACAACCCTGAGATTTCACCTCACACCAGTGAGAATGGCTAAGATCAAAAACTCAGGTGACCGCAGATGCTGATGAGGATGTGGAGAAAGAGGAACACTCCTCCATTGTTGGTGGGATTGCAGACTGGTAAAACCATTCTGGAAATCAGTCTGGTGGTTCCTCAGAAAATTGGACATTGAACTGCCTGAAGATCCAGCTATACCTCTCTTGGGCATATACCCAAAAGATGCCTCAACATATAAAAGAGACACGTGCTCCACTATGTTCATCGCAGCCTTATTTATAATAGCCAGAAACTGGAAAGAACCCAGATCCCCTTCAACAGAGGAATGGATACAGAAAATGTGGTACATCTACACAGTGGAATATTACTCAGCTATCAAAAACAACGACTTTATGAAATTCGTAGGCAAATGGTTGGAACTGGAAAATATCATCCTGAGTGAGCTAACCCAATCACAGAAAGACATACATGGTATGCACTCATTGATAAGTTATTGCTATTAGCCCAAATGCTTGAATTACCCTAGATCCCTAGAACAAACGAAACTCAAGACGGATGATCAAAATGTGAATGCTTCACTCCTTCTTTAAATGAGGAAAAAGAATACCCTTGGCAGGGAAGGGAGAGGCAAAGATTAAAACAGAGACTGAAGGAACACCCATTCAGAGCCTGCCCCACATGTGGCCCATACATATACAGCCACCCAATTAGACAAGATGGATGAAGCTAAGAAGTGCAGACCGACAGGAGACGGATGTAGATCGCTCCTGAGAGACACAGCCAGAATACAGGAAATACAGACGCGAATGCCAGCAGCAAACCACTGAACTGAGAATAGGTCCCCCGTTGAAGGAATCAGAGAAAGAACTGGAAGAGCTTGAAGGGGCTCGAGACCGCAAAAGTACAACAATGTCAAGCAACCAGAGCTTCCAGGGACTAAGCCACTACCTAAAGACTATACATGGACTGACCCTGGACTCTGACCCCATAGGTAGCAATGAATATCCTAGTAAGAGCACCAGTGGAAGGGGAAGCCCTGGGTCCTGCTAAGACTGAACCCCCAGTGAACTAGACTATGGGGGGAGGGCGGCAATGGGGGGAGGGTTGGGAAGGGAACACCCATAAGGAAGGGGAGGGGAGAGGGGGATGTTTGTCCGGAAACTGGGAAAGGGAATAACACTTGAAATGTATATAAGAAATACTCGTTAATAAAAAAAATAAAAAAATAAAAACAAAACAAAAAAAAGGGGGAACTAAAATATTTATAGGAGGAGATATAGAGACAAAGTTTGGAGCAGAGACTTAAGGAGTGGCCATTCGGAGACTGCCCCACCTGGGGATCCAGCCCATATATATACTGCCACCAAAACTAGATACTATTGATGAAGCCAAGGAGTGCATGCTGACAGAAGCCTGACATTGTTGGTTCGTGGGAGGCTCAGCCAGAGTATGACAAATACAGAGGTGAATGCTAGCAGCCAACCTTTGAACTGAGAAAGGATTCCCCATTGGAGGAATTAGAGAAAGTATTGAAGGAGCTGAAGGGGCTTGAAACCCCATATAAACAACAATGACAACCAACCAGAACTCCCAGTGACTAAATCACTACCAAAAGAGTACACATGGACAGACACATGGCTCCAACTGCCTATGTAGTGGAGAATGGCCTTGATGGGAATGAATGGGAGGACCAGCCCTTGGTCCTGCCAAGGCTGTACCCCCTAGTGCAGGGGAATGTTAGAGTGGGGAGTTGGGAAGGGGAAGTGGTTTGAGAGGGGAAACACAGGTATAGAAGAAGGGTGAGGGGGATATGACAGGAGCCTTTTGGACTGGAAACTTGGAAAGGGTATACCATTTGAAATGTAAATTAAAAAATATCCAAATAAAAAAAAAGGATTTCAAAAAAAAAAAAAAAAAAAAGAAGGAACTTCAGGTGCCCTTTTCCCAGCCAGTTTGTATGACTCCTTCGAGTGCTATGTTACCCATTTCCTAGTGAGTAGCTTCAAGATGAGTTGCATTTTGCTTACTGAAAGTCCTGTGTTCTACTATGTGGTATCTTCAGAAATCATGCTTACAAGCTGGATAAATGAATGTGGTTCAAGAATATGGTATTACCATAGTAATAATTACTTGAATCAGATTGGTTTATTATTCTCTATTAATTTTATAGTAAAAAAACTTTAATAAAGTTTTTGTTATAAGAGAGTCTACTAGAATACACTTTGGAAAAATAATTTAGATTCAATTATATGAAAACCTATATATAAGGACAGAGAATACTAAATCATATAATTAGGTTGTAGAAACATTGAGACTATGATTTCTTTTAATTTAGTACTTTTTATATTAGAATAGTCTCTAGCTAATATTGATAATTAAATATTGCAATTGGTAATTTTATTTGACCCCAAATTTTCTCACTCTGCACTCAACTATTTATGAAATTTTGCTCCATTCTTCTTGAAAAAAAACTGAGAATGCACGAACATGCAAATAAAATATAAAATCATATATTAATTGTTAATAGAGTATAAGAAAATCTTAGTATGATTTCAGGCATACATATAATTTTACCATTTGTATAATAGTGCCTATGGAGGAAGCTAAGGTGGGCGTCTATGGAATGGACAGGTAAGGCTATAGAGGCTAAATGTAAAGTAGATAGGATTACAAAATCATCAGCCCAATTTATATTACTGATGAATCTTTGAAATATTTGTTTTTCTTTGACATGCTCCATAGTAAAATTACTAGTTCACCTGATGCTTTCCTCAATGGGTACTTAAACTGACATTTGTTTTTTATTTTTGTGGAAGGGCTAACACAATTTTTCTTTTATTAATATCCAGAGAATTTTCCAGTTTAATTTCTCACTCTCTCTTTTTTAACCTTTAAAGCTAAGTACATTGCAAAATGTTTCTACAACGGAAATCATTTTCATATATATGTATGAAATATATACATATTTGGATAATTTTTAAATTTACATTTCAAAAGTTATCCCCTTTCCCAGTTTCTCATCCATAATCCCCCTATCCCCTCCCCGCTTCCCCTTCTCCTATTAGTGTGTTCCCTCACCCCTTCATGCCTTCCCGCCCTGATATTCCCCTACACTGGGAAATCCAGCCTTGGCAGGATCAAGGGCTTCTCCTCCCATTCGTACCCAACAAAACCATCCTCTGCTACATATACAGCTGGAGCCATGGGTTTGTCCATGTGTATTCGTTTTCTAACATTGGAATAAAATCTGCTTTTTGTGGGACAATTAAACTTCATATTTAATGAAATAATGAGATGGATGTAGCCTGCATTTACATAAAACAATTATATCCTTACTGTTAAAATGTATTTACTGATATGTGAGAAAAAATATTGAGAAAATTTATTTTATTACAGTACTTCTTTATATGAGGATACTCTGTAACTAATATTGATGACACATCCTTATACTGAATAATTTTATTTCACTCAAATTTTCTCTCTATGCACTTGGAGTTAAAGCTACTAATGAATTTTTACTCCATTCAAATATGACAATATGACAACTAAATCATTTTTCATATTTTCAGAAATAATTATTTTTATTTTATAAGCAATGTGTACAATGAAGCTTTGCCAAACTTCACGGAGAGAAAAACATGCTTAAAAATTCAAAAAAAATTTAAAGTTACTTTATAATGGAAAGTCAAAATCTATTTAAGTATTTTTTAACATACAATAGTGTGAACCCTTCAGGTTGTGGCCTTTCTGATAGAATTCATTGATCTTGATTGGTTGGCAGTCCTTACTATGAAATACATATGCTGTATTCAGAAACAAGACTTCAATGAACATACAGGGTTCATTGGCTAGAACCTACTGATAGTTTTAGATTATGTTTTGAATTTTTTGTTTATGTACACCTCATTATTGTTAAATACTGTGAGACTCATACATTCAACTTTATGACTCTATGAGAGGTTATGACCACAAGATTTTAATGTGCATCCCCTTTGTGACGTTCATCCATGACTGTTGGACAATAAAATATTTTACTTGGTATTCCTTGAAGGGATAAAGAGCAAATGCTAAGTGTTGGTATTAGAACATTCCTGGTGTTTTCTGAAGAGGAGATAGAAGGGGTGATCTGTGGTAGAAGGCATGTGAAAGAATGAAGTGAGGGAAATCTGTATTTGAATGTATTGCATGAAAAGAGTATATTCCTTATAATAATGATAATAATAACAATAACGTATCACATGGCTTTCCAAAAACTCCTAAATTAAATATGTGTTATTATAAGCCATAACCTTAAAATCAGAGAATATAACTGATATTTATCTTAACCTAGACATACTTTGATAGTCTTAGAATACAGTCTGTTGAGACTCCAAATGTATAGTTAAACTATCCATGGATATGATTTTCAGATTACACATTTTTTTGGGCTAAAGTCTATGATAACTTTCTTCAGATAATAATAAGTAGGAACACCATCCATGATGGTACATACATTCAGAAGTTAGGGTGTAGTGGAAGGTCAGAAAGACATAAAAGTTAAACATGGCTAAAAATGAATTTTCAAACTGAAATAATGAGACCTTGATAATATATTTATTTTCACCAAACCTATATGCATGGAAAGTAACTAGTTCATTTTAGAGGAGTTTCCCAAAGGCAAGTAATATATATGTGTTGTAATAAGTAAATTAAGCGAAACCTATATAAAATTTAAACCTAGTATCTCTATTTCTTAAGTAAAACTTAATATTTCAGTATATGTAACCATTAATGTATATAATTCTGTCAGCAAAAAACTTTCATACATGCCTCTGATAATTAAAAAAATGTTGCTGTAATCTAGATCATGCAAACTTTCAAATACCAAACATTTGGAATAATTGTTCTTTTTCACTGTTTTAAGATGTTATCTACTCTACTTCTAAAGAATAGTATTGAGTTTTGACTCAATAAGTGAAGCTAACATAGAGAGTTTCTTTGAGTTTTTTTCTTCTCAGCAAAATCTATACTGGGCTGTAGTGCACAGCTGCAAAAGTGCTGCACATCACTTAACACAATTCAATCTCTTGGACTTGCCTGAAATGGAAGATGAATTACCTTTCTACAACTAAATTCCTCTTAGGATGTAAGGTCAATAACATCCAAAACACACATAATGATTTATGTATCTAAGGTGTTAAAGTTTTAATAAAAATATCAAAGATATAATATTCTGAAAATTGAAAAAGGTCTCTAAGCATATACTGCTAGACATTTAAATCTTAGCTGGACAGAAGACTATTTAACATAATTGATATAAGAATTTAGAGCATCGGCTTCAAGGGAGAGAAGTCCAGAGTTGTTACTGCGTGATGAGTTCTGCCCTAAATTTTTTGCTCATCTGTAGTCTTTAAAATATACAAGGCTGAGAGGAATCCAATACATTCTGCTTCCTAGTTCTACCTCATGAGAATCATCAGAGCTTCTCCCAAAATGCATCTGTGATTACAAAACTGTATGCACTAGCTATAGAATCAGAGAAGGAAGAACACTGTAGCATTTGTATTCAACAGCAGGTTTCATCCATGACTACTGTAATTTCTCCTATACCTCTCCATTTTTGAAACAGAATCTTCCTGAAATAGTGTAAACTTTTGGAAGATTTTACTTTTAGCTCTTATGCTTCAATTTTCTAAAAGATATTTGACGTTAAAAATATTATTATAATGAACCAGAGTGAATAACCATATATGGTTTAAAGGCATAGACCGCTGTCACTATTAAGCTATTAAAACTCTATACATAGTAAAACTTTATGTCTAATTGGAAAAGTAATCTAAAATTAAACATAGGAATCTAATAGAATTCTATCAATTATTACATATTATTCTTAACCAGTTTTAGTATCATTTTGTTTAATAAAAGTATTAAAATGTGTACACTGTACCTCTCTCTGTATATGGATATAATTTTCTAAGTTTCCATACCCCATGATATAAAATTAAAAATATTCTAAGTATTTTATTCAAATGATTAAGATGGTCAGCTTCATTAGGGCATTTGGAATAATCTCAGATACCTAATTTACATGGTGAGAGAATAATTCGATTAGCTGAAAGTAGACCTAACTATGTGCTAGATGGATTTTTCTACTTGCATATTCTACTATACTGGTTGATGCTGGTTGATTTATACAAAGGGGCATATTTTCTTCCCCTCTCTCCCTCCTTCTCCACATCTTTCCTCCTTTATTTCTGTTTCTTGATCTTGTAATGTCTCTCCCTGCACTGCTGAGAGTAGACCTTGACACCATGAATCTTATAAGCGAGTGCTATACCCCTGACTATTCCCAGAACTTTCATCACTGTGTGATAAGTAATAAACAGATAAAACAACAGAACAGTTGCTTAGGAATAGGCATTTAGATTAGACTATATAATTGTACATTGCCTTGTCAAGGTTCTGAATTATTTAATTATGGCATGTTTCTCACAATTTTCTCTTTTATTATTGCTTCGGTTTCTCTGGCCATGTCTTAAGATGTTCAGATTTAAAATACCAACAACAATACCCTCTTCTCTTCTTCATAAAAATCAAACGCATTTGTCATTTTTTGAAGCATGAAAAACAAATTATTATTTTGATATAATAAATATTAAAGAGGGGGAATATCTTGTATCAGATGAATATAGTCATTCCATAATTCCTGGTAAAATACCTCCTTGAACAATTTTTAATGGATATTTCCTTTATTTACATTATCCCCTTTCCCAGTAGCCCCTCCAGAAACACCCCATATCATTCAGCTACAGTCATAGCTGTACAGCCAAAATTCTACATTAACTAGGTACATTTCATTGTATGCCGGACAATAGATAATATTGAATATTAATGGGCTGCAGAGATGGTTCAGTGGTTAAGAGTGCTAACTGCTCTTCCAGAGGTCCTGAGTTCAAATCACAGCAACTGCATGGTGGCTCATAACCATCCATGATGAGACATGAGGCCCTCTTCTGGTGTGACTGAAGAACAGATTTAGTGCACTACAGTGTACATATATATCATATATATATATATGATATATATCATATATATATATAAATCTTTAAAAAAATTCAAAAACTTCTTTAATAAAAGAATATTAATAAAAACTGTGTCTGTCTAAAAGGTACCTGAAATATGTCTTTCAGAAGACATTTGATTTTTTTATTTCAAGTTATAGTCTTATTCTCCCTCTAAGCATTGAAGTTTAGGGTCTATAAAGAGTGAATAAGCAAAAATAATTTTTATCCATTTTTCTGTTGATGGACAACTGGGTTGTTTCCAGCTTCTGAGTATTACAAATAAGAGTGGTGTGAATACAGTGAAACACTTGTCCTTGTGATGTGGAGCAATGTTTTTTGGGTAAATTTTCAGGAGGTTTATAGGTGGGTCTTCAGGTAGAGCTATTTCCAATCTGATGAGGAACTGCCAGACTGATTTCTAGAGTAGTTGTACCAGTTTGTATTTCCACCAGCAATGGAGGATTTTTCCTCTTTCACCAGATCCTCAATGGTATATATTGTCACTTGAATTTTTGATCTTAGCCATTCTGATTGGTGTAAAGTGGAATCTCAGGGTCATTTTGATTTGCATTTTTCTGATGATTAAGGATGCTGAACCTGTTTATAAGTGCTTTTCAGGCATTCAAGATTCCTCTGCTTAAGAATTCTGTTTAGTTCTATAAAAGAAGAAAGGTCCAAAAGTAGATACCTAAAATCCACTTAGAAGGAGAACAAAATAATCATGAGTGTCAGAGGGAGCAATGAAACTAGGAGGGAGAGGGAAGGAAAAGGAGGGACAGGATCAGTATGGAGAAAGACTACCCAACAGTGGGGAGATGGAACTAGAGGTAAACACCTCTAGTAGAGAGACATGGTCCCAATTTGAGGAAGGGTGCCATGCAACCATCTTCAAAATTTTAATCCAGAATTGTTCCAGTCTAAAGAAAATGCAGGAACAAAAATTGGAGCAGAAAGTGAAGGAAAGGCCATCTAGAGATCTCCCCAACTTGGAATTCATCCCATGTGCAGCCATAAAACCTTAATACTATTTTTGATGCCATGTTGTGCTTGCAGACAAGAGCCTAGCAAGGCTGTTCTCTGAGAGGATCTACTAGCAACTGACTGAGACAAATGCAGATATTTTCAGCCAACCATTGGATTTAGGTTGGCACCAAAAGGGAAGAATTAGAGGAATGACTTAATGAGCTGAAGGTGTTCAACCCCATAAGAAGAACAATAGTGTCAACTAAGCCTGATCCTTCAGTGTTGCCAAAGACTAAGCCAAAAACCAAGGAGCATACATGGGCTGGTTCATGGCCTTGGCCACATGTGTAACAGAGGACTGACTAGCCTCAGTACAAGAGAATGCACTGAAAACTTGATGTCCTAGGGAAGAGAAATGCTGATGGGGTGGTGGAAGTTGGAGCAGCCTCTCAAAGGCAGAGGGATGAAGAATTCAGGGAGTGGGCACCTGAAAGGAGGGAAACTTCAGAATGTAAATATATAAATAACTTAATAAAAGAATAAAATTGTATTTACAAAGAATGATCTTTAATTAAAGAGAAATGTAGAATGCCTGTCAGTTACAAGCTGACAGGAGCTTAAGGAACTTGTGACAAGACACAAGACATAGCTGTCTTGTGAGAGGCTCAACCAGAGCATGAGAAATACTGAGGTGAATGCTAGCAGCAAATCGTTGAACCAAGAACAGGGTCCCAGTTGGAGTTAATGGATTGAAGGAGACGGAGAGGCTTGCAAGCCCATAAGAACAACAATACCAAGCAAACAGAGCTCTCAGAGACTTAAACCACTATCTAAAGAGTACACGTGGTCAGACCTATGGCTAAAGCCGAATATGTAGCATAGGATGGCCTTGTTGAGTATCAATGGGAGGAAAGCCCTTGGCCGTGCTGAAATTGGACCCCCCTGTTTAGGGGACTATCAGGGCAGGAAGGGGTGATGGTTGAGGAGGGGGGAAGACTCTTACAGAAGAAGGGGGAAGAGGGATGGAATAGGGGGCTTATGGACAGGAAACTGGAAAAGGGAATATCATTTGAAATGAAAATAAAAAAATGCAATAAAAAAAGAAAACCAATCAGGAAAGTAACAACTCAAACTTTTTGTGGCACAGGATGCCTGCTATAAGGTTGAGCCTGTACTGCCTAAATGTTTAGCAGTTCTTGTGTATCTAGCTGAGAATTTACAAGTGATGTTGATTGGCCTAGGAGTGCTGCCTCAAAGCTATCAGGGGTTTGCCAATAGTTCCTGAATGACGAATGCTGGAAAAAAAAATAGGTTACCTACAAAGTTATGAAGACTGCCAGGTCTCCTGTCTCTGGCAGGTCTTGAATTTTAGATACAGTCAACCTGATTGAACTAAAGAAATGGGGTTTTGATGTTGAGGCATAAATGATAAATCTCATTACAGAAGTTGTAGTTCTTAAAGAAAAAGACATTTTCCAATGAATAAATAGGTGCAGTGTCTTTTGATACAGAAGCAGGTGTGAACTTGTTGTCTTCTCATGTTTATAAGCCTCTTTTGCATTTAGATCAGTTTCTGGCAAGACTGAGGGAAGCGAGATCAAAAGGAAAAATCTTCTACCTCTATCTCTATCTCTATGTATCTATCTATTTCTATGTCTATGTCTATTTCTATATCTATATCTATATCTCTCTCTATCTATATCTATATCTATATCTATATCTATATCTATATCTATATCTATATCTATATCTATATCTATATCTATATCTATATCTATATCTATATCTATATCTATCTATATATCTTACAGGAAGGTAGAGATATACATGTCAAAGTAAACAGTTGACAGAGAATGTCTACACACTATTTACACACACTTCTTATTTCTAACAGAGCATCCTTAGTTAAAGCTCATGCTATGCAAATAATCATGAAATATTGGGTTATAAAAATTTTTACATCACTGTCAATGAGTTTATAATCTTTATCCTATTTCTGGTACACTTCCTTTCTTGGAACTGTACACCTACCTAATAAACTATATCTGCTTTATTTTTCTATTTCCTTTATCTCAGTCTTAACATTTGTTTCCGATAACTAGATGATTCAAACTGCAGTGGGTTCCCACCACCTCCAAGATCTTCATAGTACTATAAGAATCTGAAATAGATTCAGCTGCACTGCTTAACTGATGGTCTTTAGAAGACATACTAGTTTTTTAAAACAATTATCATTAGACACTGCTTTAAACAGGAATGACATTTTGAATAATCACCAAGAATCCGAGAAATTCTTCTTTTACCAGTAAATGAAAATGAATAAAAGTACTTACAGTAAATTTTGTTTTCCTATATTTCTCAAAAATATATCTACTGTTGTTATGTAGAATCAACTGCATAACTAAATTTTTATACTTTTCTGAGAGAAGGGAAGGGATAAGAAAAGAAAATATAATCTGCTTTTACAAAAAGAATTGATGACTGAACTTAAGTTGTGTTACTTAAATGTCTGATTCAGGAATTTCTAAGGGTATATTTTTCCAGGAGTTTAAAGTGGAATAAGCAAGACACATGATAACTTATTGTGCTTACCCAAGTTCTATTGCACACCTATAGTATCCTACAACTGTAGGTTCAAAACTGCAGGATAAAAGAAGAAAAAATGAGTTCTAGACAATGAAGATAACTTTGTGTAACAGGACACCTGACCAACAAGATAATATTTTACAAGCTATTAGCCCACCCTCTGAGTTTGTAACAATTGGCACACAGAATGTTTATGTTTGACCAGGAAATTCAGTCCTTTTACCTTCTCAAATTTTATATATTTTGGTATATAAATAAATATAAATATGTATGTGTGTGTGCATGTGTGTGTGCATACACAAGTGTGTGTGTGTGTGTCTGTGTGTGTTTTATTTGCATCATATACATGACTTGATGCCATCAGATATCAGGGGGAGGATGTCTTGTCCCTTGTAACTAAAGTTAAATATAGTTGTGGACCATTATGTAGACAATGGAAACTGAGTCCATGTTTTCTTTAACAGCAACAAATGATCTTTATTTGTTGAATAGTCTTTCTAGGCTGCACCTTTGTGTCCCATAGTTTAAAGAAAGCAAAGGAATTCATGAGTTTATATTTTAAATCAACTTTTGTTCAAGGACGAAGTACGTTCATACATATATATTTGCAATTTAAACTCCACTCAAGGTAGTATAATGGATGTAAATATAGAGAAATTCACAAATGCATAGCAAATGAACTATGTACTCAAACATGGTATGAAATATGTATACTCTTATAAATCAAATAAATTAAACAGTTTTAATGTAGGATTTTAAATCACTTAGAGCTTATAATCAGTCTTTTCAAAGTCTATAACCAAATTTACGTTTTATGCAAAAGAAATAGCATATTTATATGCACTGGAAAATATCAAATATTATTCTTTATAATTTGCTTCTCCACTGACTCTGAAACCTAGAAATTGTAGCAATGGATTTAGCTACACATTAATTATTTTCATGTTTCCAGAGTTTTTGATATGGATAAGGTCATTAGATGAAGTCATGCTTCTGAATTTTATAAATATATTATTACTTAAAATGTTTATGCATTTTGTATGATGATGTACTCGCATGCATATTGAGCATGCCACTTGAATTTTTTAATTTGCATATGAAACACATTGATTTAACTTTCTAGAAATGATCTTGATATTGACAGACTTATTGCTTCTTTTTCTCACCTGTTTTTGAATTATATTATTCCATTCCAAAATCAAATTGCTGTCTTTAATACTAATGATAGGTTCAGCACACTCTTTCCAAAATACAACATTTTAAAAAATTGGTGGTTCTCATCATCCTCTATCTTATTTTTCTTACTTAAACACCTTGAGGAATATAGTGGATTCTCTTGATAGTCAGTGAGAATGGCTTCTTCATATAAATGAATTGGACTACAACCAAGGAGAATAGCATCCTTGTTAAAATATTCAAGCACTTTATTCAATGTTGAAGGAAAACCTATCTAGACAATATTTCCACTTATCATCTCAGACTCTCTTGTATTCAAAGGCAAAGAGATATATGATCACATTTTTACAGCTTTTTATATGATCATATAATTAACACTAAATTTCGTCAAAATGAATTTAAATTTTATACAATATTGTTGTACTTATTAATTATCTAGAACTTACATTGGAGAGCATAATAATGGCTATGTGGCAAAAGCATTTCCCATGACAATGTGAGGATCTGAATTCAGATCAGTTAAATTTATGTAAAAGTCTAGCAATAATAAACATTTCTGCAATGTTAGGGAGCTTGGAAGTTGAAAAGAAATATTTGCTGGCAGCTCCTGAGTTAGCCAACTTAACATGTTCATTTATAGAATGTATAGAATAACACAAGTTGCTGCCTAAAAATAATTGAACAGCCAGTACTGGCATGAAATTTTATCTAGCTATCCATGTGACTCTATCAAACACACACACACACACACACACACACACACACACACACAGTACACACTCACACACACACACACACCACACACGCTCGCTAAATATATTATACAAACATGTGAATAAATAAACAAACAAATGAATAAAGTGTGGAAACGTGAATGTGTTTATAAACTATCAATTATCAATATTAATTTCATTTTTGTTATTGATTAAAGATATTTTATTTATCCCTAAATCATTTAATACACTAAAATGTTAAATTGTTCTACAGTATTACTCAACATTTACCCTAAGTGGAATCTTCTAAAATACAGAACATGATCACTATTTAGGCTAAATCGACCCAAACAAATAAAAACAGGGAAAAAACCATAAAATATTAGGTGCATTTAAAATTAATTGATAGCATTTTTTCTCAAATTCCGTTCTACTAGTTATTATGCTTAATCTTTCTTTACTGCTACTAAATACTAATTGTGACATTTTATTATTATCTTCTATGTTAAAATGTTTATATTCATTTAAAACATTAATTCAAAAAATTGTTACTGATATTTTCATTCAAAATACAAAAATACCTGATTAAACCAGATAAAACTCAGTAAAATAATAATAATAATAATAATAATAATAATAATAACAGGAGTAATAATGATGATGATGATGATGATGATGATGATGATGATGATGATGATGATGATGATGATGATAAGCAACGGACAAGGATCTAACAAAGTAACACATATGCAGAGACTTGGAAAATAGGGCATTTGTTCCAGCAAAGGTATAAAAACTAGGATACAACTAGGATAAAGCACGAAAGTAAAGTGCAATTAATGAGTTTTGTAATACCAGAAACAGTGAGAAAGCACATGAAAGAAAGTTGTTGAGACAGAAAAGAGGGGAGAGAGAGAGAGAGAGAGAGAGAGAGAGAGAGAGCAAGAGAAACAGAGAGAGAGAGACAGAAAGACAGACAGAGACAGAGACAGAGACAGAGACAGAGACATCAACCAAAAGGAATACCAGTTTGACAGGTCTGACTGATTAACTAAAGTAACCAAAATTTACATATGCACATATGTTTATATATATATATAAGACATATCTATATTACACTCACATAATATATATGTATATGTATAAATATAATAGACATATCTATACTACACTCACATAATATATATGTATGTGTATAAATATAATAGACATCTGAATAATACAGACATATACATATATATATATATATTATACAATTTCCAAATCTATTACAAAAATTTATTGTACTTATTTCAGGTTGTACAGATACACTTTCTAAACTTCCCATAACTTTTTAGTACATGCTTCTTAGCCATTCAAAATCCTCACCTTTCTCTTTATTTCTTAAATAACCCCTCAAAAAATTTTAGCACCCTCTTTCCTATTCTTTCCCCCACTATCGTCTACTGCAGAATTACCAAAGGGTTAAAATAATGGCAATTTGGCCTACAGATATTATCATAACTCAGAATTTGGACATTTTAAAATGTATTTATTTAAGATATAAATGCTTTATCTAGAATGATCTTAATTCTGTTCATAGAAGTGAAACTACCTAAGATGCTATGACCCTTTTATTATACAACTTTTAAATTCTAAGACTCGTATTCCAAATACAAACTGATAATGGTCCTGTTTATACTAAAAAACACTTTAAACCAATTTTTAATATTTGGGATATTAATTATGTTACTGGAATTTATTATAATTCACAGTACTATTATGGAATGACACTATCAAATACTTAAATTAAAAATATAGAGAAAATTATAAAATTATAAAGGAAAAGAAATATATACTGCTTAAAATTGTGGATATTATTTTACCGAGAATATCACTGTTGCCTGTGGTTTAAAGAATAACCTTAGGCTTCATATGATACATGGCATACAGCAACAACAAACTTTTTATACCTGTCTGCACTAATAAATAAAGTTTATATGGAATAGGATTTACTCATGTGTATTATAGAAAATTAGCAGGTGTTGAAGTATTTTCACAAATACTGACACACTTTTTCTGAGCACTTCTCTTGATATTTCTATCAATGGTTTGATTTCCACATTTTTATGCTTTAAATATACTTATATCCCTCAGTATAATTCTTCTTTATAATTTTATTCTTCCATCTAGCAAATACCTGCCTTGGGATAGATATATTTTAATTAATTTATTTTAGAAAAGACTCCTTATATTTCTCTTCCTATAGGATCTATTAAAGTAATATGTGAGGTAGGCTCTCTTACAATGTTTTTGCTTAGTAATTCTCTGAAATTAATCAAAAGAATTACTCTATCTCTTATTCAAAACTGTGATAATTCTTTGCACCTGTTGGATCCTGTAATGATTGATGATACAGTGGGATTATTTATTATATGTAACTTTAATTTTTGGACATACTATTTTTTCTTTCCTTTCTTTAAATTGCATTTTTTTTTAGATTTCAAATATTATTCCCTTGCCCAGGTTTCCCAGACATAAGCCCCCTATCCCACCCCACCCTTTTCTTCTATAAGGGTGGATGGACCCTTTTCATCTATTCCCCTCACCCCCACGACATTCAGCTACATTGGGGGTCCAACCTTGGCAGGAACAAGGGCTTCTCCATCCATTGGTGTCCCACAAGGCCTTCTTCTGCAACATACACATTTGGAGCCATGGGTCAGTTCATGTATAGTATTTGGGTAGGGGTTTAGTCCCTGGGAGCTCTGGTTGGTTGGCATTGTTGTTCTAATGGGCTTGCAAGCCCCTTCGGCTCTTTGAAGTCTTTCTCTAATACCTCCAACAGGGGTTCCATTCTGGCTGTGTCTCTCAGGACACATCTATATCCAGTTCCTGTCAGCATGCACTTCTTAGCTTCATCAATCTTATCTAGTTTTGTGAATGTATTTATTTGGGTCACATGTGGGGCAGTTTTTGAATGGCCATTCTTTCATTGTGTGCTCCAAACTTTGCCTTCATATCCACTCCTATGAATATTTTTGTTATTCCTTTTAAGAAGGAATGAATCATCCAAATTTTGGTCATCCTTCTTCTTGAGCTTCATGTGGTCTGTGGATTATATCTTGGATGATTCAAGCTTTTGGGTTGATATCCACATATCAGTGAGTACATATGATGTATGTTTTTCTGTGATTGGATTACCTCACTCAGGATATTTTTTAGTTCAATCCAAGTGCCTATGAATTTCATGAGCTCATTGTTTATGATAGCAGAGTAGTACTCCATTGTGTAGATGTACCAGTATTTCTGTATCCATTCCTCTTTTGAAGGGCATCTGGGTTCTTTCTAGCTTCTGGCTATTATAAATAAGGCTGCGATGAACATAATGGAGCATGATTCTTTGTTGTATGTTGGAACATATTTTGGGTATATACCCAGGAGAAGTATAACTGGGTCCTCAGGTAGTGAAATGTCCAATTTTCTGAGCAACCTCCAGACTCATATCCAGAGTGGTTGTACCAGTTTGCAATCCCACCACCAATGGAGGAGTGTTCCTAGTCCTCCAAATCCTTGCCACTATCTATTGTCACCTGAGTTTTTTTTTTAAACTTAGCCATTCTGACTGGAGTGAGGTGGAATCTCAGGGTTGTTTTTATTTATATTTCTCTGATGACTAAGAACGTTGAGGATTTCTTTAGGTACTACTCAGCCATTCGATATTCCTCAGCTGATAACTCTTTGTCTAATTCTGTGCCACATTTTTAATAGGGATATTTTGCTCTCTGGGGTCTAACTTCTTAGGATCTTTGTACATTTTGGATATTAGCACTCTATGAGATGTAGGATTGGTAAAGATCTTTTCCCAATCTGTTGGATGCCATTTTGTCTTAATGACAGTACCCTTTGCTTTACAGATGTCTTGCAGTTTTATGACGTCCCATTTGTCAATTCTTGATCTTAAAGCGTAAGCTATTAGTTTTTTGTTTTTTTTTTTTCAGGAAATTTTCCCCAGTGCCCATGTGTTCGAGACTCTTCCCCACTTTTTTCTATTAGTTTGAGTATCTGGTTTGATCTGGAGGTCCTTGATCCACTTGGACTTAAGCTTTGTATAGGACAATAAGAATGGATCGATGCCCATGCTTCTACATGCTGACTTCCAGTTCAACCAGCACAATTTGTTGAAAATGCTATCTTTTTCCATTGGATAGTTTTAGTTCCTTTGTCAAAGATCAAGTGACCACAGATGTGTGGGTTCATTTCTGGGTCTTCAATTCTATTCCACTGGTCTATCTGTCTGTCTCTGTACCAATACCACACAGTTTTTTGTTTTTTGTTTTTTTTTTAATCACTATTGCTCAGTAATACTGCTTAAGGTCATGGACAGTAATGTCCCTAGAAGTTCTTTTATTGTTGAATATAGTTTTTGCTATTCTTGTTTTTTTATTCCTAATGAATTTGCAAATTGGTCTTTCTAGCTCTATGGAGAATTGAATTGGAATTTTGATGGGGATTGAATTGAGCTCTAAATTGCTTTTGGCAAAATGGCCATTTTTACTGTATTAATCGTGCCAATCCATGAACATGGGAGATCTTCTTCAATTTTTTCTGAGATATTATTCAATTTCTTTCTTCAGACATTTGAAGTTTTTGTCAAACAGATCTTTCACTTGCTTGGTTAAAGTCACACAGAGGTATTTTATATTATTTAGAACACTTGTGAAGGGTGTGATTTCCCTAATTTCTTTCTCACCCTGTTTATCCTTTGAGTAAAGGAAGGCTACTGATCTGTTTGATTTAATTTTATACCCAGATATGTTCCTGAATTTGTTTATCAGGTTTAATATTCCTGGTGGAATTTTGGGGGTTATGTAAGTATACTATCTTATCACCTGCACACAGTGATATTTTGACTCATTCCTTTCTAATTTGTATCCCTTTAACCTCCTTTCATTGTTTATTCCTCTGGCTAGGGCTTCAAGTACTCTAATGAATAAGTAGGGAGAGAATGGGCAGTCTTGTCTAGACCCTGATTTTAGTGGAATTGATTCAAGTTTCCTTCCATTTATTTTTATTAGCTATGTTTTGCTGTATATTGTTTTTACTATGTTTAGGTATGGGCCATGAATTCCTGAACTTTCCAGGACTTTTATCATGAAGGGTACTGAATTTTGTCAAATGCTTCCTCAGCATCTAATGAAATGATCATGTGTTTTTTATCTTTAAGCTTGGTTTATATAGTGGATTATGTTGATGGATTTTCAAATGTTGAACAATTCCTACATCCCTGGGATAAAACCTACTTGATCATGATAGATGATCATTTTGATGTGTTCTTGGATTCAGTTTGCAAGAATTTTATTGAGTATTTTTGTGTGGATATGTGTAAGGGAAGTTGGTCTGAAGTTCTCTTTCTTTGTTGTGTCTTTGTGTGGTTTAGTTATAAGCATAATTGTGGCTCTATAAAAGGAATTGGTTTCTTCTCACTCTGTTTCTAATTTGTGGAATAGTTTGGACAGTATTGGTATGAGGTCTTCTATGAAGGTCTCATAAAACTCTGCCCTAAACCCATCTGGTCCTGGGCTCTTTTTTGTTGGGAGACTTCTCATAACTGCTTCTATTTCTTTATGAGTTATGTGGTTCATTCGATGGTTTATTGGCTCCTGATTTAACTATGGCACCTATTATTTGTCTAGAAAATTGTCCAATTCCTCTAGATTTTCCACTTTTGTTTAATATAGGCTTTTGTAGTACAATCCGATGATTGTTTTTTAATTTCTTCAGATACTGTTTTATGTCTTCCTTTTCATTTCTGATTTTGTTGATTTCAATACTGTCTCTGGGCCTTTTTTTAAGTCTGGCTAAGGGTTTATCTATCTTGTTGATTTTCTCAAAGAAACAGCTCCAGCTTTTGTTGATTTTTTTGCACAGTCCTTTTTGCTTCTACTTGGTTGAAATCTGTTGATTTCAGCCCTGAGTTTGATTATTTCCTGCCTTCTCCTTCTCTTGGGTATATTTGCTTTGTTTTCTTCTAGAGCTTTAGGTGTGCTGTCAAGCTGCTAATGCATGCTCTGTCCTGTTTCTTTTTGGAGGCACTCAGAAATATGATTTTCCCCCCTTTTAGCACTGCTTTCTTTGTGTCCCATAAGTTTGGGTATGTTGTGACTTCATTTTCATTAAATTCTAAGAAGTCTTTAATTTCTTTCTTTTTTTCTTTCTTGACCAAGTTATCATTGAAGAGAGTGTTGTTCAAGTTCCATGTATATGTGGGCTTTCAGTCGTTTCTGTTGTTATTGAAGACCAGCCTTGGTCCATAGTGATCTGAGAGGATTATTTCAATCTTCTTGTATCTGTTGTGGCTGCTTTTGTGATCGATTTTAGGGTCAATTTTGGATAAAGTACTGTCAGGTGCCAAGAAGAAGGTATTTTCTTTTGTTTTAGGATGAACTGCTCCATAAATATTGGTTAAATCTATTTGGTGCATAACTTTTATTAGTTTCTCTATGTCTATGTTTAGTTTCTGTTTCCATGGTCTGTCCATTGATGAGACTGGGGTGTTGAAATCTCCTCTTATTGTTCTGTTAGGTGCAATGTGTGCTTTGAGCACTTTAGTAAGGTTTCTTTTTTGAATGTAGGTGTTCTTGATTTTGGAGCACAGGTATTTAGGATTGTGAGTTCACCTTGGTGGACTTTTTCCTTTGATGAATAGCAAGTGTCTTTCCTTATCTTTTTTGATAACTTTTGGTTGAAAGTCGATTATATTCAATATTAGAATGGTTACTCCTGTTTGTTTCTTTGGACCATTTGCTTGGAAAAATTGTTTTCCTGCCTTTTAACTCTCAGGTAGTATCTGCCTTTGTCTCTGAACTGTGTTTCCAGTATGCAGCAAAATGCTGGGTCCTCTTTATTTATCCAGTCTTTAGCTTATGCTTTTTTGTTGGGGAATTGAATCCAATAATTTTGGACTTTTCTGGTCCAATCTATTTGGAGTTCTGTAGATTTCTTGTATGTTTTGGGGCATCTTTCTTTAGGTTAGGGAAGTTTTCTTCTATAATATTGTTGAAAATATTTACTGGCCCTTTATTTTGGGAGTCTTCACTGTCTTCTATACCTATTGTCCTTAGGTTTGATCTACTCATCTTGTCCTGGATTTCCTGGATGTTTTGTGCTAGGAGCTTTTTGCATTTTACTTTATCTTTGATGGTTATTTTGATGTTTTTTATGGTATCTTCTGCCCCTGGGATTCTCTCTTTTTAATGATTGTTCTTAAGCATTTTAACCTCCCTGTAACCCCAAAATTCAAGAGAGGTAGTGGAAAAGAAAGAATAGGAATTTAAGAGACTTGTTTAGAAATGTTTCTTTTTACCAACTATAATCTGTGTTGTCTGGAAATCAGAAGTTCAGTTCAATGGTTAGTGGTGGCAGCTTAATCTATTGGCAAACATTTCAGCAATCCAGTTCAGTAGAGTCAAATAGCAAACATGACTCAGCAGTGGTGGTGCCTTCTCACTAAGATAGCCTTGGCACAAAATGGCAGGAATGACAAGGGACAAGAATACCAGGAAAAGTTCTCTGACTCTCTCAGCAAAGTAAAAATCACCTAAGATCCAAGATCAACAAGCATTGTACAGAGAGTTCTATAGCAAAGTCAATGTCATCCTCCATCACTGTATGTCTAGTACTTTTTATACTCCCTTTTTTGCCTCAGCGGGTTTCTTGTCTCAGCACTTGTGTCTATCTCAGCTGACATCACTCTGCCAATCAGCCCAAATCCACAGTATCAACAAGAATTTTCCAGCATACCAAGTTTTCTGAGTATTTCTATCTATGGAGTTCTGACCAAAGAAGCTCAGCTACACACTGTAAGGAAGACCAATACAATCTTGTTCTTAGCAAAGAATCCTTTACCACTTGTTCTTTCATGTGTTTAGCAAAACAACCTTTCTCCTATATTGGTTTTAGTGAAATGTTCCTTAACGTGTTTGTACCAACAAAATATCATTCAACAGAACTGACTTTCCAAGGAACACTAAAGTTTCCACGTCAATTATTACTTTTATTATTATCATCATCATCATTATTAATCTAATTATTGCTGAAATATAAATAAGATTTTAACGTTGCAGAAATATCAAAATAATTAAAAATGTTTTGTATAATTAGTAGAACTATTAATATCATATAGAAAATATTAGCAGTAAATAATCAATAGATGCAGACATTGACAACTACAGTTTAAAAATGATATTGCTAGTGTAAATTATTGTTTCTAAAGCATAAACTTGGTTTTCAACAATTACCTGTTATGAATTGTTTTAATGTGCTAGGATTTTCTCATCCTACCAGTGGTCAAATTTATAATCTTTATAAAGTGTTAACAAAAGTCTCTTAAGTGACTTTTGAATTGCAATCATTGTGAAGATGTCAACCCCTTTCTTTCTTTCTTTTTTTTTTTTTTTGGTTCTTTTTTTTTCGGAGCTGGGGACCAAATTCAGGGCCTTGCGCTTCCTAGGCAAGCGCTCTACCACTGAGCTAAATCCCCAACCCCGTCAACCCCTTTCTTTGGTTGTTTACTTCCTATTCTCATAATTCTGTAATGCTTACCTATAATAATTGTACTAGCCATGAAAGCATGGCATTCTACCTTGGTCTTTATAAGAACCACAATTTTCTAATTAAAAACAAGGAGGAGGAGAATGAAGAGGAGGAGGGAGAAGGAGGAGGAGGAAAAGAGGAGGAGAAGGAGGAAGAGAAGGAGGAGGAGGAGATGATGTAGGGAACAAAGAAAAATTTTGTGCTTCCAACCACATATTATGGGAACCTGGAATATAAAACACAAAGGATAGTTCTTTCAGGAAAGCAATGAAGAACTTATTTTCAACACAAAAGGATGGAATGGGCATGCTTTCTAGCCTGATGGCCATTGTGCAATCTGTGTGGGTAAATGCATGCTGCTAGACCCTTTTCATGAACTAGTTTTTCTCTCAATCTGTAGAACCTCTCTTTCTGAAGGTTTCACATGGACTTTGCAACATTATTTTTATGTAGTCAAATCTAATTTATAGTTACCTTACTTCGTTCTTCGAAGAGATTTAGGTGTACTTTGTTGTGTATATTTAACTGAGTTAATTGCCAAAAGTATAGTTTCCACCAGAGCATGCTGTACTTAAGAAAACCTAGAAAACGGCAATTAGAATCAGATGCCAGAAGTTTACCCAACACTGTCTTTTTGTCTTGTGACTCATCAGCCTGCTGTCCATGAAGATTTGAAGGGAGTGCTGCATTTTCTTTTCTGTATAAACAGATAGATGTTATAATCACAAACATAACACAATTGTCATGCAAAGGATCAATGAAATTATGGAGTTTTTCAACCCGAATAAAAATCAAGAAAATATAAATTGAAATTCAAAACATCATTGCATTGTTACTAGATTTGAACAACTTGAAATGTTTTAGCAGGATAATGGTCAATAGTATGATAATAATTTTAAAAAGTTTGATAGTATTTTGTCCACATTTTATTGAAATTTAATGCTCAAATTTTTTAGAAAATGATATATGTCCTGTGAAATTTTTTGACAAAATGTTGACATTTCAAGAATTTTTCAAAATTTAAGGAATTTTTAATAACGTTAACTACAGATTTTGAGACAAATTTAGAATAGTGTCCCTGTTATTCAGTCATGACTGATCACTATGAAACCTTTTTACTTATTAATTTTCAATTAGAATGGTTGTTGGTCAGAATTCTATATCATATAAATTATATGTTGTACTCTCTTACAAACACTGTCAACATTCAAATTTTAGGGTATAAAAAGCCAGCATTCTCACTTTTTAACTAGTGTTTTATTTAAGCTAACCACTAAAAGATAAAAGAAATATGATAAGACCAGAACACAGCATGAAATTTTAGTGAAACAGATAATGAATAGTAGAGTAATTTTAACCTAACATTATGGCTTCTCTGTCAAGGAGTCACATCTAAAGTTATCAAACAGACATAACCTTGGTATATACCATTAGTTCCAGATATTGTCATCTAATTATGGGTCAGACAAATTGATGAATGAGGAGAGAAAGATTTAACAGAATAAATTAGAGATAGAATATGCCCAACTGTCATAACAGCAGAAAAGAGAGAGTGGCGACTTCAAGAGCAGCAAAGGAGAGAGAGGAGACTTCAGTTCAGAATAGAGGAGTCGAATTCAGTTCCATTCATTCAGTTTGATGCAGTTCAGTTGAGCTAAACTTAGAGCAGAGAAGTTGAATTCAAAAGCTCAGTTTGGTGCAGTTCAAAGGCATTACTTCCACACAGACCGGTTCAGTCACAAGTCAAGAAAAGTGAATTTGAATCAATCAAATTAGAGTTTGAGTTTGACCTACAACAGCTGAGTTGAACCAGCCAGCCAGGATTCAGAAAGAGCTAATAAGGGTGAGTTAATTTTTCAGTAAAGCTCTGAGTCTGAAACATTCTATGCCTAAGGAAACAGACATAGGGTGAAAGCTAAGAATTTAGGTTATATGCTTGCAGAAGATTGGATTGTACATAGGCTAGAAAATGGCAGGCTTTAGGACTACAGATATTTAAAAGAAAAGTAGAAACTCTCTAGGTTCACCTAGACCCTGGATTGGATATAGCACTCATCTCATCACTTCTTCTGAGGAAATAAAGGGGGCATTTATAGCTACACTACATTATGGCCCAAGGGCTGACATAATTCTTTAAGTCAACATAATCAGGCAGAGTTTGTTTATGAATTATGAAGTGTTACCACAAAGATCACATGAGATTTTTATAGGGTTATACACAATGCTAAGGAGGTGGACTCTACATGAAAGAAGTAAATTAGTGTTTGCTATCAAACTATATGTTTTCATAGCAGTAGTAAAACAGTAATAATAACTGATAATTAGCAGGCTGACAAATTTATATAATGCATATATTTAGAGAGACTCATACCAATGTCCACCTCAAGCAAGTGGAAAAGCATATCTCAATGGAAAAGCTTTGCTGTGCCCTGTCTTGAGTATGTTCATGAAAGGGTAACTGGTTCACCATGCATTGCAGAAAACTGAATAAATTATAAAAGTTGTGACATCATTTTCTGTCTTCTATAATCTCCTTACAAATTCTTTCATGTACTTTTTACTTAGCTCATTCAAAATCATATATGTATGTACATGTTTGTATGTGTAAATAATTTTTTTAATTATGTGACTTTATATTTTTAAATATATAAGTAAAAACTTCTCAGTCCATATATTGTCATTTTGTGTATATTATTATAGAAAGATCATTTGGTAAATAACTGATGGGTTCCTCTCCCATCAGTTTTTTTCCACCCTCCCTATAACTTAATTTCCTATAGTTCTCATTGAAACAGGAGTGATTCCAGGGGGTTGGGGATTTAGCTCAGTGGTAGAGCGCTTGCCTAGGAAGCACAAGGCCCTGGGTTCGGTCCCCAGCTCCGAAAAAAAAAAAGAACCAAAAAAAAAGTGATTCCAGAAAACAATTTTGTCAAATTGCAGAGAATATTGAATATGTGATCCCATTACCATCTGATAAATGTAAAACATAACTCATACTTTTTATTGAATATCTCACTCAAAATTCTTTGTGTTTATTATATTCACGCAGTGACTATCAACATAACAATGCTGGAAAAATTGTAAGAGCCATAAGAGCAAGATATTTTGCTTCTCTGATCTGAGATTTCGTATCTTAAAAATGTAGGAGGAACTATATCCGTGGAGTGTCAACATGTTTGTCTAAACAAGAACTGTACAAGATGACATTAATAAGCATGCTTATGTGGAGAAGGGAAATCCTAGAACTAAAATTATATTTATTAACATAAGTTTTGACAAAAATCTTGAATATAAATCCCACATCATGGGGTTGTTTTCTACTTCATTTCCGCTTTAAAATTTAAGTTGTTTAATAATTTATCCTAAAATTTTGTGAACAAATTATTTAGGAATTTGGATGTATTTTTAAATAATTTATGTAATGAGATTTGTTATTTCAACATACATATGTAAAAACAAAGCTCATACCTCCAGGGTTGAAATTCCCCTTTGTAAATGTTAAATTTAGAAAATCCTAGTTACCATGTGAGAGCAAATATAATATAAGTAAAAAGAACACTGATTATTTTAAATGACTCCATAAAAATTCTAATTTATTCCATAAAGTTTACATTACAGGACTGGATAATTATATAATGACTTAATATTTTTGAATGGGATTAATGAACAGTATTTTCAAATGTGAAATTGATAGACATTCAACTAATATTTTTAAAGCCATAAAGTTCAGTTATGTAAATATAAAAAGATTAAAAAATGAATGGTAAACAATGATCAAAGTGAGCAAGAGAACATTTACTGAAGTCAAACAATGCAATCTAGGGCAACCAGAATAAATAAGGCAAAATAAACCTGGAAATATTTCTTTGGTCTCAATGAGCTCACATTTATCATTAATCAACAGTACATAGGGGTTACTGAAAGAAGACTTTTACAATGCTTACCTCTACCTTTTCACATAAAAAGTTTCTTGAACCAACTGTGAGGTTTCTTCCCCTGAGTATAGAATATACCATCAGTGGCACTTATGACACTGGCAGTGACTCTGCCTTTCTGATGTATAACTGAATGGCTGATAGAGTTGACCTCATTTTCATTTTCCAAGAATTCCTTCAGCATCTAATTGCATCTTTTTTTGAGCTGTTCATCTTATGGATGAAATGTTGTCTTGAATCCTTCTGCAGATACTAATTAGGATTCTTTAAAATTCTCTTCCATATCTTAAATTAGCTTTGCATCATGCATATTGTTTTCTCATTTGAATCACTAAAATGACTTTTCTGTCAACTCTGTTTATTTTCTCTTCTATCTCCAAAGTTTACTGTTCATAAAACAACTGGAGTGAGCAGTGATGGAATGAAATATAGAAAACAAATATTTCTAGGCAAAGCATGGAAACATTTTTTTAAAAAATTATACCTAGAATAAAATTGATATCTTGAATATTATGGCTGTGTTATGTCCAGTGTACAATTATCTTTACTACATTTCTCTTCTTTCTGTGACTCTTGCATTTTTTTCAATCTTCTCTTTGTTTGCAGGTACCTGAGATTAGAACTGGGTATTACTGTTAATCCATGTATATTCAGGGAAATTGGGGAATATAAATAACTTAAGTTGTTTGAAGGTATTAGGAAACTACCAAAGATTTTTCTTTAATGAAACAATATTGAAATTCTTATTGTTGGTCTCTGAATAACTCTATGAGGTCATAACTCATTCTAATATTCAGGTATATATTTATGTCATTCATTTTAATAATTATAGATCTACCATGATTCTTCTAAATTCTTCCTTGACACCCCTACACAATGTATTGGGTTCGCAGTCAAAATTCTCTAGAAAAATTAGAAGAGGAAATAGGAAGGGGAAGATTCCATATCTGAAGCTTAGCTGGAAAGACTTTTAAATATAACTTATATGTATATATGCATATTTATATGATTACAAGGTACTATTTTCTTAGTGCCTCCAAGTCCAGTAGAATGACTCAAAAGGTTCTGAAACTGAACTCTCTCTTCTCCTTAACTAACACTATCACTTAGCTCCATAGACAGATTTTTTTAAACATTACTTTTGTAGTTTAAATTATTCTTTTTGGAATGCTCATGACAATATTTAAACAAATATGTAGACACTCTGTAGCCAACTGAATTGATGAATGAATTCAATCATCTCAAAATTTTGTTTAGGCTTTACCTAAAATGCTTGTGTCCAAGTTTCTTTCAATACAAAACATGTATTAATTTGTGTTTCCAAATATAGCATTGTTCTTCTGCACATGTTGTATGTGCATTCATATTCTAAAACAACAAATACAAATATGATTCTCTATTCTACCACGAGGTGTTTGAAGGAGGTTCTTAAATTTAAATGCACGCATAAGGTGACATCCTAAGAGTGTAGTGTTGGTGTTAGAAAACGAAAAAGATTAAATTAGATTATGAAGTTTTAGACAAAGTACCCTGGTCTGAACTCAACTTAGCAGCACATTGATATTGGTTCTATCAACCTCAAGAATGTGAGAGATTTAAAGTAGAATGAATGAATGGAATGAAGAAACAGTAGGGATATTTAACTATTAAATTCACTTGCCTTCATCACAGGGCCATTATTCTTTCCTTTGATGTCTTATATTCTGATCTATCTGACATTCTACTAGATGGTTTCAAGGCATGTGTCTCATCTTTATGAACTGGATTCCCTCATTTTATTGAATAGTCTTCAACTTTCTATTCTCTCCTTTTATGCAATTCCTTTGAAATAAATATTAAATCTCTCAAATTAAAGACTCACATATCCCATCATATTAAAAAGTTCTATGCCTTCTCACACACATTTGGGAGAATTCCATGATTCCTTTCTTCTAGCATTTAGATTACATATTTTACTTACTCACTCACACTTTCTACATGTATAAGCTATTTCTTAGTTCTTTTTTTATTTCTCCTCTATATGTCAGCTTATTTCATTTTCATATATCCACTAACTTTCTGACTCTTTCTAAGCAACTAATTAAGGTTGCTTTAAATTCTTTTCTACTTCTTGATTTAGCCCTAAATCATGAAAGTTAAGCTGAATGTTCCATTTAGATATTTTTATCTTAATTTGTAAGTTGATTTTCCTTAAACAGCTAGCAGATTTTGCTTGTCCATTCATATTTATGAGTGGAAACTTAAATTAAGAAACATAAGAACTTTGTGGAATTCCTCATCAAGTTGATATATCCAAAAAAGTTTCCCATGATTGGGGAAGGAGAGTCATAGAATCTTTTATTTACTTTTCTTCCAGTAATAATTGTGCCTTCAAATTCCTCAAACATATAAAATTCTTCTTTCTGATGATGATTAATAACAAAAATATTTGGAAAGAGTTATCTGAACATTATTTACAATTTTTTGCAGAACTCATGCTTTGATTTTTAACTTATTTTCCTATGTGCTTAGAAACCTAATTATATATAAAAATCTCATCCCCTTTTATTAACAAATAAATGTAAAATACATGTAGAAAGAAATCTTGAAGAAGATACATGCTTTTTTTTCCTAAGAAAGAAAAATTTGTAAACTCACAAAATTGATACTCTTAATATACAGATTAGATGACATAGACAAATGAACAGCATTCATTTTGAATGCTTAATTGCTCTCTCCCTTTTTGTTTATTATATTTGTTCACTAGAGATCACATCTTGATATTTTAAGACTGACAGAATGTGCAGACCTGAAGTATGTAAATCTAGGGATTCTAGACTGCCTTAAAAATAATAAAAGTATTTTGGTCAACCTTTGTGTTCTCAGATGAAAATTAAAATAATTTCAATATTTCAATAATTAAAATAATTGAATAACAATTTCAATTGTTGAAAACATACACACTAATTAAAATAAATAGAACACAGGAAGATAACTGTTACATTTATATTACTTAGAGACTAAAAGATCACCAGTAGATAAAGAATTGTAATTCCATGTTAAATTGATGGTGATGCCAATACAACACTTGTTCTAAACACTTAAAGCTTTAAGCTATAATAGGGACAAAATCCATTTTAAAAAAGTGACAATTAAATTCCCTTTCTGTCAAATATTCACTTGCTTTTTTCTCTTGTTCTGACATTATTTAAACATAAATCATTTAAAGGATTGATATCAAAAAGCAGTAAATAGTTTAAAATGTTGTTAATATTTGGAAAATAGCCTTAAATCTGTCAATTGAATAAAATGTTAGGAATCAGATTCTGAATAATATAAATTTTGAACCATTGAAAACAATGGATCTACCTGGAGAATATTTTTGGTAAGAGGTAAAAGAGAGGGTAGAAATTAGGAATTCTTGAAATTTTTGTGATCAATATGTTAACTCTCCCCAAGACAGCTGTATATGGCTTGACTTAAAAAGATTTATTTATTTATTTATTTATTTATTTATTTATTTATTTATTTATTTATTTATTTACTTTTACACTCCAGATTTTATTCTCCACATAGTCCACCCCTCCTTCACAGTTCCACATCCCATACCCCCTCCTCCTCCATATGCACCCCACTTCCTGGGGTTAGGGTTCCTTGAAGGTTAGGTACATCTCTTCTGACTGAACATAGATCCTGGAGAGCTTTGTTGTGTATGTGATGGAGGCCTCATCTCCTATGCTATATGTTGGCTGGGTGATCCAGTGTCTGAGAGTTCCCAGGGTTCGAGTTAATCGAGACTGCTGGTCCTTCTACAGTATTACCCTCTTCCTCAGCTTCCTCTAGCTTTTCAGTAATTGTACCAGAGAGGTCAGTAGATTCTCTGTTCATGTGTTGGACGCACATATCTGCACCTGACACTTTCAGCTGCTTGTTAGGTCTTTTGGAGAGTAGTCATGATAGGTCCCTTTTTGCAAATGCCCCATAGCTTCAGTAATGTTGTCAGGTCTTGGGGACTCCCCTTAAGATGGACCCCACTTCAGACCATTTGCTGGACCTTCTTTTCCTCAGGCTCTTCCCCATTTCTATCCCGGCAGTTCCTCCAGATGGGAAGAACTAATGGATCAGATCTTTGACTGTGTGATAGCAATCCCATCTCTCACTTGATGCCCTGTCTTTCTAGTGGAGGTGGGTTCAATAAGTTCCCTCTCCCCATTGTAGGCCTTTCATATAGGTTATCCCCTTTGAGTCCTGAGAGTCTCTCACTTCCCATGTGTCTGGTACATTCTAGAGGATCCTCCCAACCTCCTTCTTCCTGAGCACACCTGTTTCCATTCTTTTAGTTGGCCCTCATGGCTTCAGTTCCCCCCAGCCCCCAACCCTGTAATACCACATCAAGTTCCCCTCCCCATACTCAATCACCTTTCCTTCTGCTGTCCCTTCCTCCCTCCCCACTCCCAGTGTGATTTCTTTCTTCTAACTCTGAAGTGGGACTGAGGTTTCCTCACTTGAGCCCTTCAGCTTGATGACCTTTTGAGTTCTGTGGACTGTATCTTGGGTATTCTGTAAATTTTTTTAGCTAATATCCACTGATTAGTGAGAACATACCACGCATGTCCTTTTGAGTCTGAGTTACTTCACTCAGGGTGACATTTTCTAGTTCCATCCATTTGCCTGCAAAACTCAGGATGTCCTCGTTCTTAATACCTTAGTAGTTTTCCATTTTGTAAATGAACTAGGTTGTCAGTATCCATTTTTCTATCATGGGACATCTGGGTTGTTTTCAGCTTCTGGCTATCACAAATAAGTTTGTTATGATCAAAGTGGAACACTTGCCCCTGTGGTATGGTGGGGCATCTTTGGGGTATATTCTCAAGGGTTTTATTTCTTTGCCTTTAGGTAGGTTTATTTCCAATTATCCGAGGACCTCCAAATTGATTTCCAGTGTAGTTATACCAGTTTGCTGTTCAACAAGAAATGGAGGAGTGTTCCTCTTTCTCCAAATCCTCACCAACATGTGCTGTCAACTGAGCTTTTGATCTTAGTCATTCTGACTGGTCTAAGGCAGAATCTCAGGGTCATTTTGATTTGCATTTCTCTGATCAATAAGGACTTTGAAGATTTCTTTAGGTGCTTTTCAGCCATTCGAGATTTCTCTGTTTTGAATTCTCTGTTTAGTTCTATAACTCATTTTTGATTAGGTTGTTTGATATTTTTTGGTGGTTGGTTTCTTGAGTTCTTTATATATTTTGGAGATTAGTCCTCTATGAAATGTGGATTTAGTGAAGTTTTTTCCCAATCTGTAGGATTCTGATTTGTGTTATTGACTACGTACTTTGCCTTACAGGTTTCCAGGTTCATGAGGTTCCATATATCAATTCTTGTTCTTAGAGCATGAGCCATTTGAGTTCTGTTTAGGAAATTTCCCCTGTGCCAATGAGCACAAGGTTCTTTCCCACTTTCTCTCCTACTAGATTCAGTGTATCTGGTTTTATGTTGAGATCCCTGATCCAATTGGACTTGAACTTAGTGCATGGTGAAAAATATGGGTCTATTTTCTTTTTTCTACATACCGACAGCCAATTAGACCACCACCATTTATTAAAGATGTTTTGTTTTATTTCATTGTATATTTTTGGCTTCTTTTCCAAGATTAAATATGCTTAAGTGTGCAGTTTTATTTATTGGTCTTCAGTTCTATTCCATTGATCAACCTGACTATCTCTATATGAATGCCATGCAGTTTTTATCACTATTCCTCTGTATTAGAGCTTGAGGTAAAGGATGGTGATTCCTACAGCCATTCCTTTATTGTTAAGAATTGTTTTTGCTATTCTGGGATTTTTTCCTTTCCACAATTTGAGAATTGCTCTCTCCATGTCTGTGACAAATTTTATTGGGATTTTATGGCAATTGTATGTATCTGTAGATTGTTTTTGATAGGATGGCCATTTTTACTATGTTAATTCTGCCAATTCAAGAGCATGGGAAATCTCTCTCTTTCCTTTTTTTCTTGAAAGGCTTGAACTTCTTATTATAAAAAACTTTCACTTGTTTGGTTAGTTTTACCCCAAGATATTTTATATTATTTGTGGCTACATTAAAAGGAGTTGTTTCCCTAATTTCTTTCTCATCCTACTTATCATTTGTACAAAGAAAGGCTATTGATTTTTTTAAGTTAATTTTGTATCAGGCCACTTGGCTGGAGTTGTTTATAAGCTGAAGAAATTCTTCGGTAGAATTTTTGGTGGCTTATGTATATTATCAAATCTTTGCAACGAGTGACACATTTATTTCTTCTTTGCCAATTTGTATCCTCTTGGTCTTTTTGTTGTCTTTTCTAGCTAACGTTTTGAGTACTATATTGAATAGATATGGGGAGACTGGACATCCTTGTCTTATCACCAATTTATTGGGATTGCTTCAAGTATCTCTGCTTTTAATTTGATATTGACTGTTGATTTGCAGTGAATTGCTTTTATTATGTTTAGGTATCGGCCTTGAATTCCTGATCTCTCTTATACTTTTAACATGAAGGGGTGTTGTATTTTGTCAAATGCTTTTCCTGCATCTAAGGAGATGATCATGTGTTTTTTTTTCTTTGACTTTTAAACCAACCTTGCAACCTTGGGATGTAACCTACTTGATAATGGTGAATGATGATTTTGATTTATTTTTGGATTTTGTTTGCAAGAATTTTATTGAGTATTTTTGCATCAATATTCACAAGTGAGATTGCTCTGAATTTCTCTTTTTTTGTAGAATCCTTGTGTGGTTTAGAGTAATTGTGGCTCCATAGAATGAATTATGTAGTGTTTCTTCTGTGTCTATTTTATGGAATATTTTGAGAAATATTGGATCAGGTCTTCTTTGATGTTCTTGTAGGATTCTGAATTGAATCCATCTGGCCCTGGGCTTTTGTTTTGTTTTTGTCTTTGATTTTTTTTCTTTTGGTTGGGAGTTTTTTAATGACTTCTTCCCTTTCTTTATTGTATATGGGCCTGTTCAGAAAGTTTATCTGATCTTGAATTAACTTTGGTATGTGGTAACTGTCTAGAAAACTGTGCATTTAATCTAGATTTTCCAGTTTTGCTGAGTATAGACTTTTGTAATTAAGATGAGATAATTTTTTTGAATTTCCTCTGTTTTGTTTGTTGTGTCTCCCTTTTCATTTCTGATTTTGATAATTTGGATACTGCTTCTGACTTCTATAGTTTGACTTGGAGTTTATCTATCTTGTTGATTCTTTCAAGGAAACAGCTTTTGGTTTTGCGATTCTTTATTTTTTCCTCTTTGTTTCTATTTGGTTGAATTCAACTCTGAGTTTGACTATTTTCTACTATCTATTCCTCTTGGATGAGTTTGGTTCTTTTTTTCCTACAGCTCTCAGGTTTGCTGTTAAGTTCCCAGTGTAAGATCTCTCCAGTTTCTTTAACATTGCACTTAGTGCTATGAATTTTCCTCTTACCACTGTTTTCACTGTGTCCCATAAGTTTGGGAATGATGTGTCAACATTTTTCTTAAATTCCTGGAAGTCTTTAATTTCTTTATTTCCTCCCTAACCAAATTGTCATTGAGTAGTGAGTTGTTCAATTTCCACATGTATGTGGGATTTCCATTGCTTTTGCTGTTATAGAAAACCAGCTTAAGTTCATAGTGGTTTGACAGGATGCATGCAATTTTCTTGTATCAGTTGAGGTTTGTTTTGTGACCAATTATATGGTTGATTTTGGAGAAGGTACCATGAGGTGCTGACCACTTCATGCAATTCCTTCACCTGTTTGTGTTTTCCTGTACTTATTTAAGGGATTTATTTGTTTCCACTTTAAGAGCTTATTCCAGTTTTCCTGTGTTTTTCTGTATTTCTTTCAACGAGTTATTTATATCCTCATTAAAGGACTCTATTATCTTCATGAAATAGGATTTTAGGTCAGCTTCCTGAATTTAAGGTGTGTTGGTGTATTCAGGACTTGCTGTGGTGGGAGAACTGGGTTCTGATGGTGCGTGTGTGTATTGGTTTCTGTTGCTTATGGTTTCGTGCTTGCCTCGCAATATCTGGTTATACCTAGTGTTTGCTGGTTTGGGTGTCTCTGTCTGGAGTTTGCCCCTTTTGTCTCTTGGAAGAAACATAACTATAAACCAAATAGTGGAGCATTATTTTTAGAGATGGATGACAGAAGAACAGTGGCATTACTGGTTAAACCATCTCCATTAGTTCCATTCATTTATACATTTTTTTAATAAGCCACAGATTTTTAGGTGCTCCTTGAAAACTGATAGCAAAGTATTTTCCTTTCTAATGTCAGGAAGGACGTGTGTGTGTGTGTGTGTGTGTGTGTGTGTGTGTGTTTGTGTCAATTTTTTCATCCCAGGAAATTCTACAATTATTATATAAGAAAAGTGTATTAAAAACACCATTTTAAAATCAAGAACATTAATGATGTAATAGAAAAGCATTTTTTTAAAACTGGATATTTTATTGTTTTACATTTCAAATGTTACCATTTCCAAATTTCTACTATGGAAACTCCCTATTCCTTTCCACTTCACCCTGCTTCTCTGAGGGTGCTTCCCCATCCACCCATAAACTCTTGCCTCTTTGGAATTTCCCTACACTTCGGCATTGAGACTTCACAGAACAAAGGACCTCTGCTCCTACTGATGCTAGACAATGCCATTGACTGCTACATATTTGGTTGGAGCCATGGGTCCCTCCACGTGAACTTTTTGGTTGGTAGTTTAGTCCTTGGGATCTCTGGGGGGGGGGGTATGGTTGGTTGATATTATTGTTCTTCCTATGGGGTTGCAAACCCCTTCAGCTTCTTCATTCCTTTCTCTAACTCCTACATTGGTTCCCTTGCTCGTTCTAATGGTTTGCTGCAAGCATCTGCATCTGTATTGGTCAGATTCTGGAAAAGCCTTTCAGGAGACATCCATATTATGCTCCTATTTCACTGAGATGAAAAGGAAAGTCCTGTATTTTTTAGAATGACTATTTTTTTAGCCAAATATAAAATGTTTGTATTTTAATTATAAAAAGTGTCTCATTCAAATAAATCATTAGGAAATAACAGCAGTATCTTGTGCTATCATTTAACTCAGAGAAGGATAGCTAATGAAATGAGCATTGGCAGTTATTGGCTCATTAAATTTTATATTGATTTTCATTTCCCTGATGACTAAGGATGTTGTACATTTTTTAGGTACTTCTCAGTCATTCGATATTCCGCAGTTGAGAATTATTTGTTTAGCTCTGTACCACATTTTTAATAAGGTTATTTGATTTTCTGGAGTCTAACTTAAATTCTTTGTGTATATGGGATATTAACCCTCTATCAGAACTAGGATTAGTAAAGATCTTTTCCCAATCTGTTGGTTGCCATTTTGTCCTAATGACAGTTTCCTTTGTCTTATAGAAGCTTTGCAACTTTATGAAGTCCCTTTTGTTGATTGTTTATCCTAGAGCATAAGCCATTGGTGTTCTATTCAGGAAATATTCCCCAGTGCACATGTGTTCAAATCTCTACCACAATTATTATTGTATTAGTTTGAGTGTATCTGATTTTATGTGGAGTTCCTTGATCCACTTGTATTTGAGATTTATACAGGGCAATAAGTATGGATCAATTTGAATTCTTGTAAAAGCTGACTGCCAACTGAAGCAGCACCATATTTTGAAAATGCTGTTTTATATCCAATGGCCAGTTTTAGCACCTTTGTCAAAGATCAAGTGACCATAGGTGTGTGAGTTCATTTCTGGGTCTTCAATTCTATTCCATTGATCTACCTACCTATATCTGTACCAATACCGTTCAGTTTTTATCACTATTGGTCTGTAATACAGCTTGATGTCAGGGATGGTGCGACCCTCAGAAGTTCTTTTACTATTGAGCATAGTTTTCACTATCCTAGGTTTTTTTGTTCTTCCAAATAAATTTTCAAATTACTCTTTCTATCTCTATGAAGAATTAAGTTGGAATTTTGATGGGGATTGCATTGAATCTGTAGATTGCTTTTGGCAAGATGGCCATTTTTACTATATTAATCCTGTCAATCCATGAGCATGGGAGGTCTTTCCATTTTCTGAGATCTTCTTCAATTTCTTTCTTCAGAGATTTGAAGTTCATTTCATACAGATCTTTCAATGGCATGGTTGGAGTCACACTGAGGTATTTTATATTATTTGTGACTATTGGTGTCCTTTCACTTATTTCTTCCTCAGCCTGTCTATCTTTTGAGTTGGAGAAGGTTACTGATTTGTTTGAGTTAATTTTATATCCAGCCACTTTGCTTAACAGTTATTTATCAGGCTTAATATTTCTCTGATGGAAATTTGGGGTCACTAAATATACTATCAAATCATCTGCAAATAGTCATATTTCCTTTCCAATTTGTATCTCTTTGACCTCCTTTTGCTGTCTAATTTGTTCTAGCTAGGACTTCTAGCACTATATTTAATAGGTACGGAGAGAGTGGGTAGCCTGTCTAGTCCCTGATTTTAGTGGGATTGTTTCTAATTACTCTCCATTTAGTTTGATGTTGACTACTGGTTTGCTGTATATTGTTTTTATGATGTTTAGGTGTGGGCCTTGAGTTCCTGATCTTTCCAAGACTTTTAACAACAAGTGGTGTCAAATTTTGTCAAATGCATTAGATGTCTCAGCATCTAATGAAACGATCAGGTGTTTGAATTTGTATATTATAGTAGATTACATTGAGGCATTTCTATATATTGAACCATCCCTGCATCCCTGGGATCCAGCCTAATCAAAACAACCCAAAATTCTACCTCGCACCAGTCAGAATGTCTAAGATAAAAAAAAATAAATAAAAATCCTCAGGTGACAACAGATTCTGCCGAGGATGTGGAGAAAGTGGAACACCCCTCCATTCTTGGTGGGATTGCAAGCACATACAATCATTCTTGAAATCATTCTGGCAGTTGCTCAGAAAATTGGACATAATACTACCTGAGGACCCAGCTATACCTCTCCTGGGCATGTACTCAAAAGATGCTCCAACATATGGCAAGAATACATGTTCCACTATTTTCATAACAGCCTTTTTTATAATAGCCAGAAGCTGGAAAGAATCCAGATGCCTTTCAGCAGAGGAATGAACACAGAAAATTTGGTACATTGCACAATGTACTCAGCTATTAAAAAAATGACTTCATAAAATACAAAGCCAAATAGATGTAACTAGATAATATCATGTTAAGCGAGGTAACCCAATTAAATTAAATTTAAAAAAAAACACGCATGGTATTCACTCACTGATGATAAGTGGAGCCCAAAAGTTCGGATTACCCAAGATACAATCTACAGACCACTTGAAGCTCAAGAAGGAAGACCAAAGTGTGATGTTCAGTCCATCTTACAAAGGGGAACAAAAATATTAATAGCAGAAAATACAGAGACAAAGTTTGGAGCAGAGAGTGAAAGAAAAGCCATCCAGAGACCGTCCCACCTGGGGAGCCAGCCCATATATACATACAGCCACCAAACCCATACAATATTGCTGATGCCAAGAAGTGCATGCTAACAGAAGCCTGGTATAGCTGTCTCCTGAGAGACTCTGCAAGAACATGACAAATACAGTGGTGGATGCTCAGTGCAAACCACTGAAATGCGAATGTGGTCCCCTTTGGTGGAGTTAGAGAAAGGATTGAAGTAACTGAAGGGGCTTGCAACCATATCGGAGCAACAATATCAACCAACTAGAGCTCCCATGGACTAAACTACTACCCAAAGACTACACATGGATAGACATATGTCTTCAACTGTAAATGTAGCACAGCATGGCTTTGTTGGGCATCAGTGGGAGGAGAGTTCCTTGGTCCTTGGAAGGCTCAATTGCCTGGTGTAGCAGTATACCAGGATGGGGAGGTAGAAGGGGGGGGGGTGATGGGTGGGGGAACACCCTCATAGAAGCAGAGGAAGGAGAATTGGGGTAGGGGATTTTCAGAGGGGAAACCAGGAAAGGTGATAATATTTGAAATATAATATCTAATAATAAAATAAAAAGAAATAGCAAAAAAAGTGGCTTCTAAACTCACACAAAAGCACCATTAAGATAGAATTTATATATACTTTTATTTATCTTTTAAATAAATGTTCTTACATAGGAAAAGGAACATTTTAATGTCTATTGTCATTCTTGTTTTATAAACAGTATTATCATGAAGTATGTACTTTATCAATGTGCATTGCTTAAATTCATAAGTCATTATTATTCCAACAGAACAAATTAGGTGGGGTTTTGTTCGTTCATTTGTTTGTTTTTTATGCTTGTTTAATCTGAATTAGAAATATCAGTGATACACATTATATAAAATTTCCAGCTTCACAAAATAAAAATGAATAAAGCAAGCCTAAAATTTGGCTATAATCTTAACTCTGCAGTATCCAACGATTAAATATTCATCAAGAAGTCAGAAATCCATGAGAGAATTATGGGAATGTTGTTTTCATTTTCAGTATGATAAATTTCACAGAAGCATCTGCCTGAAGAAGATTCAAATGCTCACTACTTCGAATGAGATGAGAATCCCAACATGATTTTCTTTCTTCTCTGATCAACATGGCCCAAACAAGATGAGTTGTTAGTTACAGCTGTATTGCTTCTAGAAACTTCTTTCATTTTCCAACCTTACTTTGTGGTTGATAGAATCCCTGAATTGCATGCACCTTTGTGTAAATGTTTTCAGATCCAACACACATGTTATTTCCAAGTTACTGTTCCTTTACATTCTAATGCTCTATGACAGTTGTTCTTCAAGAGGAACAGGTCTTGACTTCTCTCCAATGGTCTAGAGAGTCTCAATCAAGGTAAAAAAAATCTAAGGTGTAGTTGAATTTGGTCTTAATCACATCCTATGAGTTAGGAAGTACTCACAGATTGCACTTTACATTTAAGAGGAAGAAACTGTTGGAGCTTCCAGATACAAGGCTGATATTTAGGAGTTCATTTAGGATCCACAAAACACATCAACCAAAGAGTTTAGGAGAGTTACAACATTCATCATTTTTGGAAAGCTTGTTTAGAGAAAGTATGGAAGAAAAGATAAAAGTAAAGCTAACCAGCCCTATGAACTACAGGAACAGATGGAGATGTTGGAGCTCACACGATATGAAGGGAAAAAAAAGATCCCATCTATTCATCCCCAGTATTAAAAATAACTGTTGGGTAACATACTAACATTAACCAATGACAATAGAACATTTTGTTTCAATAATAACTCTTCTAACTATACACATTTCCAAGTTCAAAAATAGCAGTCACTTGTTTCTGTGCCTTATGAGAAAATCATGACTCAGAAAATTATGATTCATTAGCTCTCATTCTCAAAGATGATAGAATGTTTTTAAAACTAGATTTGTTTTTATTTAAACCATGATACTTATTGTACCCTATAAATTGACTGAAAAGGGTCAATGTTTTGCATTAGCTACAAAGTTAATATACTGATTCAATGTATACATATAGTCATGTAAATCAAGGAATATATATATATATACATATATATATATATTTGTGTGTTTGTGGGTGTGTGTGTGTATAGTACCATTTACAGTCCATAACTGTCCATGTTCCTATAACTGTTCTTCTATGATTTCCTTTTAAAATAATCTTTGACTTATAAGAAATATCTCGGTCCCACACCCGCAGATCCCGGCCCGCAGCAGCTCTCTGCCCCCAGACCCTGTGAGAGAGAGACCCAACCGCCTGGTCAGGTGGGCACTCCTGAGGCTGCAGAGCGGAAGAGACCACCAACACTGCTCACCCCTGCCCACATCCCTGGCCCAAGAGGAAACTGTATAAGGCCTCTGGGCTCCCGTGGGGGAGGGCCCAGGAGCAGCAGGACCCCTGTGCCTGAGACACCACCAGAACCAGAAGGAAACAGACTGGATAAACAGTTCTCTGCACCCAAATCCCGTGGGAGGGAGAGCTGAACCATCAGAGAGGCAGACAAGCCTGGGAAACCAGAAGAGACTGCTCTCTGCACACACATCTCGGATGCCAGAGGAAAAAGCCAAAGACCATCTGGAACCCTGGTGCACTGAAGCTCCCAGAAACGGCGGCACAGGTCTTCCTGGTTGCTGCCGCTGCAGAGAGCCCGTGGGTAGCACCCTACGAGCGAACTTGAGCCTTGGGACCACAGGTAAGACCAACTTTTCTGCTGCAAGAAAGCTGCCTAGTGAACTCAAGACACAGGCCCACAGGAACAGCTGAAGACCTGTAGAGAGGAAAAACCACACGCCAGAAAGCAGAACACTCTGTCCCCATAACTGACTGAAAGAGAGGAAAACAGGTCTACAGCACTCCTGACACACAGGCTTATAGGACAGTCTAGCCACTGTCAGAAATAGCAGAACAAAGTAACACTAGAGATAATCTGATGGCGAGAGGCAAGCGCAGGAACCCAAGCAACAGAAACCAAGACTACATGGCACCATTGGAGCCCAATTCTCCCACCAAAACAAACATGTAATATCCAAACACACCAGAAAAGCAAGATCTAGTTCCAAAATCATTTTTGATCATGATGCTGGAGGACTTCAAGAAAGACGTGAAGAACTCCCTTAGAGAACAAGTAGAAGCCTACAGAGAGGAATCGCAAAAATGCCTGAAAGAATCGCAAAAATCCCTGAAAGAATTCCAGGAAAACATTAATAAACAAGTAGAAGCCCATAGAGAGGAGACACAAAAATCCCTGAAAGAATTCCAAGAAAACACAATCAAACAGTTGAAGGAATTAAAAATGGAAATAGAAGCAATCAAGAAAGAACACATGGAAACAACCCTGGATATAGAAAACCAAAAGAAGAGACAAGGAGCTGTAGATACAAGCTTCACCAACAGAATACAAGAGATGGAAGAGAGAATCTCAGGAGCAGAAGATTCCATAGAAATCATTGACTCAACTGTCAAAGATAATGTAAAGCAGAAAAACCTACTGGTCCAAAACATACAGGAAATCCAGGACTCAATGAGAAGATCAAACCTAAGGATAATAGGTATAGAAGAGAGTGAGGACTCCCAGCTCAAAGGACCAGTAAATATCTTCAACAAAATCATAGAAGAAAACTTCCCTAACCTAAAAAAAGAGATACCCATAGACATACAAGAAGCCTACAGAACTCCAAATAGATTGGACCAGAAAAGAAACACCTCCCGTCACATAATTGTCAAAACACCAAACGCACAAAATAAAGAAAGAATATTAAAAGCAGTAAGGGAAAAAGGTCAAGTAACGTATAAAGGGAGACTTATCAGAATCACACCAGACTTCTCGCCAGAAACTATGAAGGCCAGAAGATCCTGGACTGATGTTATACAGACCCTAAGAGAACACAAATGCCAGCCCAGGTTACTGTATCCAGCAAAACTCTCAATTAACATTGATGGAGAAACCAAGATATTCCATGACAAAACCAAATTTACACAATATCTTTCCACAAATCCAGCACTACAAAGGATAATAAATGGTAAAGCCCAACATAAGGAGGCAAGCTATACCCTAGAAGAAGCAAGAAACTAATCGTCTTGGCAACAAAACAAAGAGAACAAAAGCACACAAACATAACCTCACATCCAAATATGAATATAACGGGAAGCAATAATCACTATTCCTTAATATCTCTCAATATCAATGACCTCAGCTCCCCAATAAAAAGACATAGATTAACAAACTGGATACACAACGAGGACCCTGCGTTCTGCTGCCTACAGGAAACACACCTCAGAGACAAAGACAGACACTACCTCAGAGTGAAAGGCTGGAAAACAACTTTCCAAGAAAATGGTCGGAAGAAGCAAGCTGGAGTAGCCATTCTAATATCAAATAAAATCAATTTCCAACTAAAAGTCATCAAAAAAGATAAGGAAGGACACTTCATATTCATCAAAGGAAAAATCCACCAAGATGAACTCTCAATCCTAAATAACTATGCCCCAAATACAAGGGCACCTACATACGTAAAAGAAACCTTACTAAAGCTCAAAGCACACATTGCACCTCACACAATAATAGTGGGAGATTTCAACACACCACTCTCATCAATGGACAGATCATGGAAACAGAAATTAAACAGTGATGTCGACAGACTAAGAGAACTCATGAGCCAAATGGACTTAACGGATATTTATAGAACATTCTATCCTAAAGCAAAAGGATATACCTTCTTCTCAGCTCCTCATGGTACTTTCTCCAAAATTGACCATATAATTGGTCAAAAAACAGGCCTCAACAGGTACAGAAAGATACAAATAATCCCATGCGTGCTATCGGACCACCACGGCCTAAAACTGTTCTTCAATAACAATAAGGGAAGAATGCCCACATATACGTGGAAATTGAACAATGCTCTACTCAATGATAACCTGGTCAAGGAAGAAATAAAGAAAGAAATTAAAAACTTTTTAGAATTTAATGAAAATGAAGATACTACATACCCAAACTTATGGGACACAATGAAAGCTGTGCTAAGAGGAAAACTCATAGCGCTGAGTGCCTGCAGAAAGAAACAGTAAAGAGCATATGTCAGCAGCTTGACAGCACACCTAAAAGCTCTAGAACAAAAAGAAGCAAATACACCCAGGAGGAGTAGAAGGCAGGAAATAATCAAACTCAGAGCTGAAATCACCAAGTAGAAACAAAAAGGACCATAGAAAGAATCAACAGAACCAAAAGTTGGTTCTTTGAGAAAATCAACAAGATAGATAAACCCTAGCCAGACTAACGAGAGGACACAGAGAGTGCGTCCAAATTAACAAAATCAGAAATGAAAAGGGAGACATAACTACAGATTCAGAGGAAATTCAAAAAATCAGCAGATCTTACTATAAAAACCTATATTCAACAAAACGTGAAAATCTTCAGGAAATGGACAATTTCCTAGACAGATAACAGGTATCGAAGTTAAATCAGGAACAGATAAACCAGTTAAACAACCCCATAACTCCTAAGGAAATAGTAGCAGTCATTAAAGGTTTCCCAACCAAAAAGAGCCCAGATCCAGACGGGTTTAGTGCAGAATTCTATAAAACCTTCATAGAAGACCTCATACCAATATTATCCAAACTATTCCACAAAATTGAAACAGATGGAGCACTACCGAATTCCTTCTACGAAGCCACAATTACTCTTATACTTAAACCACACAAAGACACAACAAAGAAAGAGAACTTCAGACCAATTTCCCTTATGAATATCGACGCAAAAATACTCAATAAAATTCTGGCAAACCGAATTCAAGAGCACATCAAAACAATCATCCACCATGATCAAGTAGGCTTCAACCCAGGCATGCAGGGATGGTTTAATATACGGAAAACCATCAACGTGATCCATTATATAAACAAACTGAAAGAACAGAACCACATGATTATTTCATTAGATGCTGAGAAAGCATTTGACAAAATTCAACACCCCTTCATGATAAAAGTCCTGGAAAGAATAGGAATTCAAGGCCCATACCTAAACATAGTAAATGCTATATACAGCAAACCAGTTGCTAACATTAAACTAAATGGAGAGAAACTTGAAGCAATCCCACTAAAATCAGGGACTAGACAAGGCTGCCCACTCTCTCCCTACTTATTCAATATAGTTCTTGAACTTCTAGCCAGAGCAATCAGACAACAAAAGGAGATCAAGGGGATACAGATCGGAAAAGAAGAGGTCAAAATATCACTATTTGCAGATGACATGATAGTATATTTAAGTGATCCCAAAAGTTCCACCAGAGAACTACTAAAGCTGATAAACAACTTCAGCAAAGTGGCTGGGTATAAAATTAACTCAAATAAATCAGTTGCCTTCCTCTATACAAAAGAGAAACAAGCCGAGAAAGAAATTAGGGAAACGACACCCTTCAGAATAGACCCAAATAATATAAAGTACCTCGGTGTGATTTTAAACAAGCAAGTAAAAGATCTGTACAATAAGAACTTCAAGACACTGAGGAAAGAAATTGAAGAAGACCTCAGAAGATGGAAAGATCTCCCATGCTCATGGATTGGCAGGATTAATTTAGGAAAAATGGCCATTTTACCAAAAGCGATCTACAGATTCAATGCAATCCCCATCAAAATAACAATCCAATTCTTCAAAGAGTTAGACAGAACAATTTGCAAATTCATCTGGAATAACAAAAAACCCAGGATAGCTAAAGCTATCCTCAACAATAAAAGGACTTCAGGGGGAATCACTATCCCTGAACTCAAGCAGTATTACAGAGCAATAGTGATAAAAACTGCATGGTATTGGTACAGAGACAGACAGATAGACCAATGGAATAGAATTGAAGACCCAGAAATGAACCCACACACCTATGGTCACTTGATTTTTGACAAAGGAGCCAAAACCATCCAATGGAAAAAAGATAGCATTTTCAGCAAATGGTGCTGGTTCAACTGGAGGGCAACATGTAGAAGAATGCAGATCGATCCATGCTTATCACCCTGTACAAAGCTTAAGTCCAAGTGGATCAAGGACCTCCACATCAAACCAGACACACTCAAACTAATAGAAGAAAAACTAGGGAAGCATCTGGAACACATGGGCACTGGAAAAAATTTCCTGAACAAAACACCAATGGCTTATGCTCTAAGATCAAGAATCGACAAATGGGATCTCATAAAACTGCAAAGCTTCTGTAAGGCAAAGGACACTGTGGTTAGGACAAAACGGCAACCAACATATTGGGAAAAGATCTTTACCAATCCTACAACAGATAGTGGCCTTATATCCAAAATATACAAAGAACTCAAGAAGTTAGACCGCAGGGAAACAAATAACCCCATTAAAAAATGGGGTTCAGAGCTAAACAAACAATTCACAGCTGAGGAATGCCGAATGGCTGAGAAACACCTAAAGAAATGTTCAACATCTTTAGTCATAAGGGAAATGCAAATCAAAACAACCCTGAGATTTCACCTCACACCAGTGAGAATGGCTAAGATCAAAAACTCAGGTGACAGCAGATGCTGGCGAGGATGTGGAGAAAGAGGAACACTCCTCCATTGTTGGTGGGATTGCAGACTGGTAAAACCATTCTGGAAATCAGTCTGGAGGTTCCTCAGAAAATTGGACATTGAACTGCCTGAGGATCCAGCTATACCTCTCTTGGGCATATACCCAAAAGATGCCTCAACATATAAAAGAGACACGTGCTCTACTATGTTCATCGCAGCCTTATTTATAATAGCCAGATAATTGAAAGAACCCAGATGCCCTTCAACATAGGAATGGATACAGAAAATGTGGTACATCTACACAATGGAATATTACTCAGCTATCAAAAACAATGATTTTATGAAATTCGTAGGCAAATGGTTGGAACTGGAAAATATCCTGAGTGAGCTAACCCAATCACAGAAAGACATACATGGTATGCACTCATTGATAAGTGGCTATTAGCCCAAATGCTTGAATTACCCTAGATCCCTAGAACAAACGAAACTCAAGACCGATGATCAAAATGTGAATGCTTCACTCCTTCTTTAAATGAGGAAAAAGAATACCCTTGGCAGGGAAGGGAGAGGCAAAGATTAAAACAGAGACTGAAGGGACACCCATTCAGAGCCTGCCCCACAGGTGGCCCATACATATACAGCCACCCAATTGGACAAGATGGATGAAGCAAAGAAGTGCAGACCGACAGGAGCCGGATGTAGATTGCTCCTGAGAGACACAGCCAGAATACAGCAAATACAGAGGCGAATGCCAGCAGCAAACCACTGAACTGAGAATAGGTCCCCCGTTGAAGGAATCAGAGAAAGAACTGGAAGAGCTTGAAGGGGCTCGAGACCCCAAAAGTTCAACAATGTCAAGCAACCAGAGCTTCCAGGGACTAAGCCACTACCTAAAGACTATACATGGACTGACCCTGGACTCTGACCCCATAGGTAGCAATGAATATCCTAGTAAGAGCAGCAGTGGAAGGGGAAGCCCTGGGTCCTGCTAAGACTGAACCCCCAGTGAACTAGACTATGGGGGGAGGGCGGCAATGGGGGGAGGTTTGGGAGGGGGACACCCATAAGGAAGGGGAGGGGGGAGGGGGATGTTTGCCCGGAAACCGGGAAAGGGAATAACACTTGAAATGTATATAAGAAATACTCAAGTTAATAAAAAAAATAATAAAAAAAAAGAAAAGAAATATCTCATGCACATGTTTCCTAGATATAAGAGTGACACAAATTCAGGTTTCTAAAGCATCTGAGCAATTAGTAGTCAGGCTTTTTACCAAATAAATAACTTCATTAACACTTTTAAACATTTATTTGGTTTATGTACACACAGTACACTGTCATTTTCTTCAGACACAGCAGAAGAAGGTATCCGATCTTATTACAGATGGTTGTAAGCCACCATATTGTTGTTGGGAATTGAACTCAGCACTTCTGAAAGAGCAGTTAGTGCTTTTAACAGCTGAGCCATCTCTCCAGCCCTAACAGGTATGTTTTTTAAAGCTTTCTTTCTTTTTTAAAGATTTATTAATTTAACATACATGGATGCCTTGTCTGCATGTCCATCTACATACCAGAAGGTGGCATTGGATCCTGTTATAGATGGTTGTGAGCTGCCATGTGGATGCTAGGACTTGAACTCATGACCCCTGGAAGAACAGCCAGTGCTCTTAACCACTGAACCATCTCTCCAACCCCTTGAACCATCTCTCCAACCCCTTTACATTTTTGAATATGAATTTTTAAAAGAAGTTCTTTGGAATTTTCTGAATTACATATATTCTCTCAAATTGTATTGCCAAATATACTTTTGAATGCTTCTGGAAAGTAAGAATAACCTACTTTAATGAACAGTTTTCTGTGTTAGTTAAATAGAAGTAGTAGTCATGATAAGAGAAGGTAGAAGCATTAACTATTACTTCAATGGTAATCTTGTTAATATATTTGTTCTTGGAGGAGTTTTTACTTCATTGTGAAATGACATCAGAGTCAACCTTGTTAAACATGAAGTCAGTCTTAGAAAGAAGATTACCTACTCTGATTTCCTCACTTACAAAGCTTCACTCTAATACATAAGACTATGGAATCTGGTGACAGAACATTCTATTCTAGTCAAATGTTCAATGGTTGTGTTAAATCCCAAAAACATTCCTTCAAATAACAAAGTGTTATCTGTTGGCTTCTTGTTTTTCAGTCCAAAAATGGTTTTGGTAAATTGGATGTGAAATAGGAGTTAAAACCAGAGATGAAGCATAGGGAATTCCAAATTCATATGTCCTTTTACTATAAACTAATAAAATGGTGTTTAATATTTTATGATGAATATAGTCTTAATTTTCACAGATGATCAATGTACAGAAAATAAGAGACTGAGGCATGCTTGATACAAATATATCAACATATTCAATGATCATCAAGGAAGAATGAATTGAAAGTTTGTAGAGAGAGGAAATTGTGGACATCCTTAATAAAATATACTTTGAAAAAATGATAGTGCAACTGTATCCATGAAATACAATGGCTGTGACTGAATGCATAATCTATATAATATAATGCCAACCATAGTCTTTATGTGGATAGGGATGGATCCAGAAAATTTTACCCCTCAATGAGGAGCTATCAATAACTTACAACAAGTCATATTTCTGCAGAGGTGTTGCCACTACGAGGTTACCCACTGTCCAGTAAGTTATCCTGTACCCATGTTTATGCAGGCAACACTAGACTTGGAAAAAAATAACCATGAACTTAAAATGGTTGAGTGGTGGAAGGGATAGGGAATTGATTGAAGAGGAGAGAACAGAGGATGGACTTGATTAAAAATGTACTAATTATCTGCATGAAATTCACAATTAATAAGCATATAAAGATATTAGTGTGAAAATGAAAGACAAAACAGACGTCTAAAGAAATAAGCCAATTACACAGTTCTATTGGTACCATTATTGTCTAGCATGCATAAGGCACAAGAGATGATATCATTTAGCAACTTGGAAACTGAGTATAGTGTCTCATGACGCTAATGCAAGCTCATTGTACATACAGACAAGAGGATCATTAGTTCAAAATCATATTCTCAGACATTGCCAACATCAAGGCCAATCTGAAACATAGGACATACTGTATAAACTAACTACAACAAAAAGAACAAAACTTATTAAGCTTCAGCTTCAATTATTTCAATTTGTAACATTAATTTACTCATATAACTAAGCACTTCTACCAAATAAAGATAAGGTTATAAAATGTATTTCTTTTCCTGTAGTGTATGTAAGATTATTTTCTTGTTCTGGTTTCTTTTTTCCCTAATCTTCAGATAATTCCTTTTTTTGTTTGTTTGTTTATTTGTTTGTTTGTTTGGTGTGTGTGTGTGTGTGTGTGTGTGTGTGTGTGTGTGTGTGTGTCTTTACCTTTTATACACTTATACTTGAGAACATACATCACAGAAGTATTTTACTATTTAGCCCTATCTAGGGTATGATATACTACATTTTATCTGTTTGATTCACAAAATATGGTGGTATTCCTTATTTTCATTTTTTTTATTAACTTGAGTATTTCTTATATATATTTCGAGTGTTATTCCCTTTCCTGGTTTCCGGGCAAACATTACTCTCCCCCCTCCCCTTCCCTATGGGTGTTCCCCTCCCAACCCTCCACACATTGCCCCCCTCCACCAAACAGTCTAGTTCACTGGGGGTTCAGTCTTAGCAGAACCCAGGGCTTCCCCTTCCACTGGTGCTCTTACTAGGATACTCATTGCTACCTATGACTCTGGTCCAGGGTCAGTCCATGTATAGTCTTTAGGTAGTGGCTTAGTCCCAGGAAGCTCTGGTTGCTTGGCATTGTTGTACATATGGGGGTCTCGAGCCCCCTCAAGCTCTTCCAGTACTTTCTCTGATTCCTTCAACGGAGGTCCTATTCTCAGTTCAGTGGTTTGCTGCTGGCATTCGCCTCTGTATTTGCTGTATTCTGGCTGTGTCTCTCAGGAGCAATCTACATCCGGCTCCTGTCGGTCTGCACTTCTTTGCTTAATCCATCTTGTCTAACTGGATGACTGTATATGTATGGGCCACATGTGGGGCAGGCTCTGAATGGGTGTTCCTTCAGTCTCTGTTTTAATTTTGGCTCTCTCTTCCCTGCCAAGGCTATTCTTGTTCCCCTTTTAAAGAAGGAGTGAAGCATTCACATTTTGATCAACCGTCTTGAGTTTCATTTGTTCTAGGCATCTGGGGTAATTCAAGCATTTGGGCTAATAGCCACTTATCAATGAGTGCATACCATGTATGTCTTCTGTGATTGGGTTAGCTCACTCAGGATGATATTTTCCAGTTCCAATCATTTGCCCACGAATTTCATAAAGTCATTGTTTTTGATAGCTGAGTAATATTCCATTGTGTAGATGTACCACATTTTCTGTATCCATTCCTCTGTTGAAGGGCATCTGGATTCTTTCCAGCTTCTGGCTATTATAAATAAGGCTGTGATGAACATAGTGGAGCACGTGTCTTTTTTATATATTGGGGCATCTTTTGGGTATATACCCAAGAGAGGTATACCTGGATCCTCAAGAAGTTCACTGTCCAATTTTCTGAGGAACCTCCAGACTGATTTCCAGAATGGTTGTACCAGTCTGCAACACCACCAACAATGGAGGAGTGTTCCTCTTTCTCCGCATCCTCGCCAGAATCTGCTGTCACCTGAGTTTTTGATCTTAGCCATTCTCACTGGTGTGAGGTGAAATCTCAGGGCTGTTTTGATTTGCATTTCCCTTATGACTAAAGATGTTGAACATTTCTTTAGGTGTTTTTCAGCCATTAGGCATTCCTCAGCTGTGAATTGTTTGTTTAGCTCTGAACCCCATTTTTTAATAGGGTTATTTGTCTCCCTGCGGTCTAACTTCTTGAGTTCTTTGTATATTTTGGATATAAGGCCTCTATCTGTTGTAGGATTGGTAAAGATCTCTTCCCAATCTGTTGGTTGCCGTTTTGTCCTAACCACAGTGTCCTTTGCCTTACAGAAGCTTTGCAGTTTTATGAGGTCCCATTTGTCAATTCTTGATCTTAGAGCATAAGCCATTGGTGTTTTGTTCAGGAAATTTTTTCCAGTGCCCATGTGTTCCAGATGCATCCCTAGTTTTTCTTCTATTAGTTTGAGTGTGTCTGGTTTGCTGTAGAGGTCCTTGATTCACTTTGACTTAAACTTTGTACAGGGTGATAAGCGTGGATCGATCTGCATTCTTCTACATGTTGACCTCCAGTTGAACCAGCACCATTTGATGAAAATGCTATCTTTTCTCCATTTGATGATTTTGGGTCCTTCATCAAAAATTAAGTGACCATAGGTGTGTGGGTTCATTTCTGGGTCTTCAATTCTATTCCATTGGTCTTTCTGTCTGTCTTTGTACCAATACCATGCAGTATTTATCACTATTGCTCTGTAATACTGCTTGAGTTCAGGGATAGTGATTCCCCCTGAAGTCCTTTTATTGTTGAGGATAGTTTTAGCTATCCTGGGTTTTTTGTTATTCCAGATAAATTTGCAAATCGTTCTGTCTAACTCTTTGAAGAATTGGATTGGTATTTTGATGGGGATTGCATTGAATCTGTAGATCGCTTTTGGTAAAATGGCCATTTTTACTATATTAATCCTGCCAATCCATGAGCATGGGAGATCTTTCCGTCTTCTGAGGTCTTCTTCAATTTCTTTCTTCAGTGTCTTGAAGTTCTTATTGTACAAATCTTTTACTTGCATGGTTAAAGTCACACCGAGGTACTTTATATTTTTTGGGTCTATTATGAAGGGTGTCGTTTCCCTAATTTCTTTCTCGGCTTATTTCTCTTTTGTGTAGAGGAAGGCTACTGATTTATTTGACTTAATTTTATACCCAGCCAATTTGCATAAGTTGTTTATCAGCTTTAGTCGTTCTCTGGTGGAACTTTTGGGATCACTTAAATATACTATCATATCATCTGCAAACAGTGGTATTTTGACTTCTTCTTTTCCGATCTGTATTCAGTTGACCTCCTTTTGTTGTCTGATTGCTCTGGCTAGAACTTCAAGAACTATATTGAATAAGTAGGGAGAGAGTGGGCAGCGTTGTCTAGTTCATGATTTTAGTGGGATTGCTTCAAGTTTCTCTCCATTTAGTTTAATATTAGCAACTGGTTTGCTGTATATGGCTTTTACTATGTTTAGGTATGGGCCTTGAATTCCTATTCTTTACAGGACTTTTATCATGAAGGGGTGTTGAATTTTGTCAAATGCTTTCTGAGCATCTAATGAAATGATCAGGTGGTTTTGTTCTTTCAATTTGTTTATATAATGGATCACGTTGATGGTTTTCCGTATATTAAACCATCCCTGCATGGCTGGGATGAAGCCTACTTGATCATGGTGGATGATTGTTTTGATGTGCTCTTGGATTCGGTTTTGCCAGAATTTTATTGAGTATTTTTGTGTCGATATTCATATGGGAAATTGGTCTGAAGTTCTCTTTCTTTGTTGGGTCTTTGAGTGGTATACATATAAGAGTAATTGTGGCTTCATAGAAGGAATTCGGTAGTGCTCCATCTGTTTCAATTTTGTGGAATAGTTTGGATAATATTGGTATGAGGTCTTCTAGGTAGGTCTGATAGAATTCTGCACTAAACCCGTCTGGACCTGGGCTCTTTTTGGTTGGGAGACCTTCAATGACTGCTTCTATTTCCTTAGGATATATGGGGTTGTTTACCTGGTTTATCTGTTCCTGATTTAACTTCGGTACCTGGTATCTGTCTAGGAAATTGTCCATTTCCTGTAGATTTTAAGTTTTGTTGAATATAGGCTTTTATAGTAAGATCTGATGATTTTTTGAATTTCCTCTGAATCTGTAGTTATGTCTCCCTTTTCATTTCTGATTTTGTTAATTTGGACACACTCTCTGTGTCCTCTCGTTAGTCTGGCTATGGGTTTATCTATCTTGTTGATTTTCTCAAAGAACCAACTTTTGGTTCTGTTGATTCTTTCTATGGTCCTTTTTGTTTCTACTTGGTTGATTTCAGCTCTGAGTTTGATTATTTCCTGCCTTCTACTCCTCCTGGGTGTATTTGCTTCTTTTTGTTCTAGCGCCTTTTGGTGTGCTGTCAAGCTGCTGACATATGCTCTTTCCTGTTTCTTTATGCAGGCACTCAGCGCTATGAGTTTTCCTCTTAGCACAGCTCTCATTGAGTCGCATAAGTTTGGGTATGTTGTACCTTCATTTTCATTAAATTCTAAAAAGTCTTTAATTTCTTTCTTTATTTCTTCCTTGACCAGGTTATCATTGAGTAGAGCACTGTTCAATTTCCACGTATATGTGGGCATTCTTCCCTTATTGTTATTGAAGACCAGGTTTAGGCTGTGGTGGTCTGATAGCACGTATGGGATTATTTCTATCTTTCTGTACCAGTTGAGGCCCGTTTTTTGACCAATTATGTGGTCAATTTTGGAGAAAGTACCATGAGGAGCTGAGAAGAAGGTATATCCTTTTGCTTTAGGATAGAATGTTCTATAAATATCTGTTAAGTCCATTTGGCTCATGACTTCTCTTAGTCTGTCTACGTCTCTGTTTAATTTCTGTTTCCATGATCTGTCCATTGATGAGAGTGGGGTGTTGAAATCTCCTACTATTATTGTGTGAGGTGCAATGTGTGTTTTGAGCTTTTGTAAGGTTTTTTTTACGTACGTAGGTGCCCTTGTATTTGGGGCATAGATATTTAGGATTGAGAGTTCATCTTGGTGGATTTTTCCTTTGATGAATATGAAGTGTCCTTCCTTATCTTTTTTGATGACTTTTAGTTTAAAATTGATTTTATTTGATATTATAATGGCTACTCCAGCTTGCTTCTTCTGACCATTTGCTTGGAAAGTTGTTTTCCAGCCTTTCACTCTGAGGTAGTGTCTGTCTTTGTGTCTGAGGTGTGTTTCCTGTAGGCAGCAGAATGCAGAGTCCTCGTTGCGTATCCAGTTTGTTAATCTATGTCTTTTTATTGGGGAGTTGAGGCCATTGATATTGAGAGATATTAAGGAATAGTGATTATTGCTTCCTGTTATATTCATATTTGGATGTGAGGTTATGTTTGTGTGCTTTCACTCTCTTTGTTTTGTTGCCAAGACGATTAGTTTCTTGCTTCTTCTAGGGTATAGCTTGACTCCTTATGTTGGGCTTTACCATTTATTATCCTTTGTAGTGCTGGATTTGTAGAAAGATATTGTGTAAATTTGGTTTTCTCTTGGAATCTTGGTTTCTCCATCTATGTTAATTTAGAGTTTTGCAGGATATAGTAACCTGGACTGGCATTTGTGTTCTCTTAGGGTCTGTATGACATCAGTCCAGGATCTTCTGGCCTTCATAGTTTCTGGCAAAAAGTCTGGTGTGATTCTGATAGGTATGCCTTTATATGTTACTTGACCTTTTTCCCTTACTGCTTTTAATATTCTTTCTTTATTTTGTGCGTTTGGTGTTTTGACAATTATGTGACGGGAGGTGTTTCTTTTCTGGTCCAATCTATTTGGAGTTCTGTAGGCTTCTTGTATGCCTATGGGTATCTCTTTTTTTAGGTTAGGGAAGCTTTCTTCTGTGATTTTGTTGAAGATATTTACTGGTCCTTTGAGCTGGGAGTCTTCACTCTCTTCTATACCTATTATCCTTAGGTTAGATCTTCTCATTGAGTCCTGGATTTCCTGTATGTTTTAGACCAGTAGCTTTTTCCACTTTACATCATCTTTGACAGGTGAGTCAATGATTTCTATGGAATCTTCTGCTCCTAAGATTCTCTCTTCCATCTCTTGTATTCTGTTGGTGAAGCTTGTATCTACAGCTCCTTGTCTCTTCTTTTGGTTTTCTATATCCAGGGTTGTTTCCATGTGTTCTTTCTTGATTGCTTCTATTTCCATTTTTAATTCCTTCAACTGTTTGATTGTGTTTTCCTGGAAATCTTTCAGGGATTTTGTGACTCCTCTTTATGGGCTTCTACTTGTTTATTTATGATTTCCTGGAATTCTTGCAGGGATTTTTGTGACTCCTCTCTATGGGCTTCTACTTGCTTATTTATGATTTCCTTTAATTCTTTCAGGGATTTTTGCGATTCCTCTCTGTAGGCTTCTACTTGTTCTCTAAGGGAGTTCTTCATGTCTTTCTTGAAGTCCTCCAGCATCATGATCAAATATGATTTTGAAACTAGATCTTGCTTTTCTGGTGTGTTTGGATATTCCATGTTTGTTTTGATGGGAAAATAGGGCTCCGATGGTGCCATGTAGTCTTGGTTTCTGTTGCTTGGGTCCCTGAGCTTGCCTCTCGCCATCAGAATATCTCTAGTGTTACTTTGTTCTGCTTTTTCTGACAGTGGCTAGACTGTCCTATAAGCCTGTGTGTCAGGAGTGCTGTAGACCTGTTTTCCTCTTTTCTTTCAGCCAGTTATGGGGACAGAGTGTTCTGCTTTCCGGCGTGTAGTTTTTCCTCTCTACATGTCTTCAGCTGTTCCTGTGGGCCTGTGTCTTGAGTTCACCAGGCAGGTCACTTGCAGCAGAAAAGTTGGTCTTACCTGTGGTCCCGAGGCTCAAGTTCGCTTGCGGGGTGCTGCCCTCAAGCTCTCTGAGGCGGCAGCAACCAGGAAGTTCTGCGCCGCCGTTTCTGGGAGCTTCAGTGCACCAGGGTTCCAGATGGTCTTTGGCTTTTTCCTCTGGTGTCCGAGATGTGTGCAGAGTGCAGTCTCTTCTGGTTTCCCAGGCGTGTCTGCCTCTCTGAAGGTTTAGCTCTCCCTCCCACAGGATTTGGGTGCAGAGAACTGTTTACCTGGTCTGTTCCTTCAGGTTCCGGTGGTGTCTCAGGGGCAGGGGTCCTGCGGCTCCTGGGCCCTCCCCCACGGGATCCCAGAGGCCTTATACAGTTTCCTCTTGGGCCAGGGATGTGGGCAGGGGTGGGCATTGTTGGTGGTCTCTTCTGCTCTGCAGCCTCAGGAGTGCCCACCTGACCAGGCGGTGAGGTCTCTCTCTCACAGGGTCTGGGAGTCTCCTTATTTTCTAATATTTTCTCAATTATCATTTTCCTCAGAAAAGAAAATGCTTTATCATATTATTCAGAGCTTTCAAGAGATTTATTTTACTTTGACTACATTGGCATACTTAGAGACATTATATATAAGTATATATATTTATAGTATTTGTACATAATTATATACTTATATAATGTAATTTTATGTATGAACATATAATATATAAAAGATGTTGACAGTCAATATAATATGTATTATATGTTATATATAACATTTCATTTATTATATGTAATTCATAAAATTATGAGCCAGACTTAAACTTGCAATATATTAAAACTATTGCAATTCTGGATGTTATTCTTCCGATAAATCTTCATATTAAAATATATACTACAAATATATTTTTAGGTTTAAGATTCATTTAATATATTTCAAGTTTACAAGAATACTTAATTCTCCTTACAATTCAATTAGAAAGCTAGAATTCATAGAGACAGTCTTTAGTATGTTGGAAATTATAATGTGACTTAGATATTTCCTAAAATATCTCTTCAGTCTTCTTCTTTTTTTTTTTTTTTTATTAACTTGAGTATTTCTTATATACATTTCGAGTGTTATTCCCTTTCCCGGTTTCCGGGCAAACATCCCCCTCCCCCCTCCCCTTCCTTATGGGTGTCCCCCTCCCAACCCTCCCCCTATTGCCACCCTCCCCCCATAGACTAGTTCACGGGGGGGGGTTCAGTCTTAGCAGGACCCAGGGCTTCCCCTTCCACTGGTGCTCTTACTAGGATATTCATTGCTACCTATGGGGTCAGAGTCCAGGGTCAGTCCATGTATAGTCTTTAGGTAGTGGCTTAGTCCCTGGAAGTTCTGGTTGCTTGGCATTGTTGTACTTTTGGGGTCTCGAGCCCCTTCAAGCTCTTCCACTTCTTTCTCTGATTCCTTCAATAGGGGACCTATTCTCAGTTCAGTGGTTTGCTGCTGGCATTCGCCTCTGTATTTGCTGTATTCTGGCTGTGTCTCTCAGGAGCGATCTACATCCGGCTCCTGTCGGTCTGCACTTCTTTGCTTCATCCATCTTGTCTAATTGGGTGGCTGTATATGTATGGGCCACATGTGGGGCAGGCTCTGAATGGGTGTTCCTTCAGTCTCTGTTTTAATCTTTGCCTCTCCCTTCCCTGCCAAGGGTATTCTTTTTCCTCATTTAAAGAAGGAGTGAAGCATTCACATTTTGATTATCCGTCTTGAGTTTCTTTGTTCTAGGGATCTAGGGTAATTCAAGCATTTGGGCTAATAGCCACTTATCAATGAGTGCATACCATGTATGTCTTTCTGTGATTGGGTTAGCTCACTCAGGATGATATTTTCCAGTTCCAACCATTTGCCTACGAATTTCATAAAATCGTTGTTTTTGATAGCTGAGTAATATTCCATTGTGTAGATGTACCACATTTTCTGTATCCATTCCTCTGTTGAAGGGCATCTGGGTTCTTTCCATTTTCTGGCTATTATAAATAAGGCTGCGATGAACATAGTGGAGCACGTGTCTCTTTTATATGTTGAGGCATCTTTTGGGTATATGCCCAAGAGAGGTATAGCTGGATCCTCAGGCAGTTCAATGTCCAATTTTCTGAGGAACCTCCAGACTGATTTCCAGAATGGTTTTACTAGTCTGCAATCCCACCAACAATGGAGGAGTGTTCCTCTTTCTCCACATCCTCGCCAGCATCTGCTGTCACCTGAGTTTTTGATCTTAGCCATTCTCACTGGTGTGAGGTGAAATCTCAGGGTTGTTTTGATTTGCATTTCCCTTATGAGTAAAGATGTTGAACATTTCTTTAGGTGTTTCTCAGCCATTCGGCATTCCTCAGCTGTGAATTCTTTGTTTAGCTCTGAACCCCATTTTTTAATAGGGTTATTTGTTTCCCTGTGGTCTAACTTCTTGAGTTCTTTGTATATTTTGGATATAAGGCCTCTATCTGTTGTAGGATTGGTAAAGATCTTTTCCCAATCTGTTGGTTGCCGTTTTGTCCTAACCACAGTGTCCTTTGCCTTACAGAAGCTTTGCAGTTTTACGAGATCCCATTTGTCGATTCTTGATCTTAGAGCATAAGCCATTGGTGTTTTGTTCAGGAAATTTTTTCCAGTGCCCATGTGTTCCAGATGCTTCCCTAGTTTTTCTTCTATTAGTTTGAGTGTGTCTGGTTTGATGTGGAGGTCCTTGATCCACTTGGACTTAAGCTTTGTACAGGGTGATAAGCATGGATCGATCTGCATTCTTCTACATGTTGCCCTCCAGTTGAACCAGCACCATTTGCTGAAAATGCTATCTTTTTTCCATTGGATGGTTTTGGCTCCTTTGTCAAAAATCAAGTGACCATAGGTGTGTGGGTTCATTTCTGGGTCTTCAATTCTATTCCATTGGTCTATCTGTCTGTCTCTGTACCAATACCATGCAGTTTTTATCACTATTGCTCTGTAATACTGCTTGAGTTCAGGGATAGTGATTCCCCCTGAAGTCCTTTTATTGTTGAGGATAGCTTTAGCTATCCTGGGTTTTTTGTTATTCCAGATGAATTTGCAAATTGTTCTGTCTAACTCTTTGAAGAATTGGATTGGTATTTTGATGGGGATTGCATTGAATCTGTAAATTGCTTTGGTAAAATGGCCATTTTTACTATATTAATCCTGCCAATCCATGAGCATGGGAGATCTTTCCATTTTCTGAGGTCTTCTTCAATTTCTTTCTTCAGAGCCTTGAAGTTCTTATTGTACAGATCTTTTACTTGCTTGGTTAAAGTCACACCGAGGTACTTTATATTATTTGGGTCTATTATGAAGGGTGTCGTTTCCCTAATTTCTTTCTCGGCTTGTTTCTCTTTTGTATAGAGGAAGGCTACTGATTTATTTGAGTTAATTTTATACCCAGCCACTTTGCTGAAGTTGTTTATCAGCTTTAGTAGTTCTCTGGTGGAACTTTTGGGATCACTTAAATATACTATCATGTCATCTGCAAATAGTGATATTTTGACCTCTTCTTTTCCGATCTGTATCCCCTTGATCTCCTTTTGTTGTCTGATTGCTCTGGCTAGAAGTTCAAGAACTATATTGAATAAGTAGGGAGAGAGTGGGCAGCCTTGTCTAGTCCCTGATTTTAGTGGGATTGCTTCAAGTTTCTCTCCATTTAGTTTAATGTTAGCAACTGGTTTGCTGTATATGGCTTTTACTATGTTCAGGTATGGGCCTTGAATTCCTATTCTTTCCAGGACTTTTATCATGAAGGGGTGTTGAATTTTGTCAAATGCTTTCTCAGCATCTAATGAAATGATCATGTGGTTCTGTTCTTTCAGTTTGTTTATATAATGGATCACGTTGATGGTTTTCCGTATATTAAACCATCCCTGCATGCCTGGGATGAAGCCTACTTGATCATGGTGGATGATTGTTTTGATGTGCTCTTGAATTCGATTTGCCAGAATTTTATTGAGTATTTTTGCGTCGATATTCATAAGGGAAATTGGTCTGAAGTTCTCTTTCTTTGTTGTGTCTTTGTGTGGTTTAGGTATAAGAGTAATTGTGGCTTCGTAGAAGGAATTCGGTAGGGCTCCATCTGTTTCAATTTTGTGGAATAGTTTGGATAATATTGGTATGAGGTCTTCTATGAAGGTTTGATAGAATTCTGCACTAAACCCGTCTGGACCTGGACTCTTTTTGGTTGGGAGATCTTTAATGACTGCTTCTATTTCCTTGGGAGTTATGGGGTTGTTTAACTGGTTTATATGTTCCTGATTTAACTTCGATACCTGGTATCTGTCTAGGAAATTGTCCATTTCCTGAAGATTTTCAAATTTTGTTGAATATAGCTTTTTATAGTAGGATCTGATGATTTTTTGAATTTCCTCTGAATCTGTAGTTATGTCTCCATTTTCATTTCTGATTTTGTTAATTTGGACGCACTCTCTGTGTCCTCTCGTTAGTCTGGCTAAGGGTTTATCTATCTTGTTGATTTTCTCAAAGAACCACCTTTTGGTTCTGTTGATTCTTTCTATGGTCCTTTTTGTTTCTACTTGGTTGATTTCAGCTCTGAGTTTGATTATTTCCTGCCTTCTGCTCCTACTGGGTGTATTTGCTTCTTTTTGTTCTAGAGCTTTTAGGTGTGCTGTCAAGCTGCTGACATATGCTCTTTCCTGTTTCTTTCGGCAGGCACTCAGCGCTGTGAGTTTTCCTCTTAGCACAGCTTTCATTGTGTCCCATAAGTTTGAGTATGTTGTATCTTCATTTTCATTAAATTATTAAAAGTTTTTAATTTCTTTCTTTATTTCTTCCTTGACCAGGTTATCATTGAGTAGAGCATTGTTCAATTTCCAAGTATATGTGGGCATTCTTCCCCTATTGTTATTGAAGACCAGTTTTAGGCCGTGGTGGTCCGATAGCACGCATGGGATTATTTCTATCTTTCTGTACCTGTTGAGGCCCGTTTTTTGAACAATTATATGGTCAATTTTGGAGAAAGTACCATGAGGAGCTGAGAAGAAGGTATATCCTTTTGCTTTAGGATAGAATGTTCTATAAATATCCGTTAAGTCCATTTGGCTCATGAGTTCTCTTAGTCTGTCGACATCACTGTTTAATTTCTGTTTCCATGATCTGTCCATTGATGAGAGTGGGGTGTTGAAATCTCCTACTATTATTGTGTGAGGTGCAATGTGTGTTTTGAGCTTTAGTAGGGTTTCTTTTACGTACGTAGGTGCCCTTGTATTTGGGGCATAGTTATTTAGGATTGAGAGTTCATCTTGGTGGATTTTTCCTTTGATGAATATGAAGTGTCCTTCCTTATCTTTTTTGATGACTTTTAGTTGGAAATTGATTTTATTTGATATTATAATGGCTACTCCAGCTTGCTTCTTCTGACCATTTGCTTGGAAAGTTGTTTTCCAGCCTTTCACTCTGAGGTAGTGTCTGTCTTTGTCTCTGAGGTGTGTTTCCTGTAGGCAGCAGAATGCAGGGTCCTCGTTGCGTATCCAGTTTGTTAATCTATGTCTTTTTATTGGGGAGTTGAGGCCATTGATATTGAGAGATATTAAGGAATAGTGATTATTGTTTCCCGTTATATTCATATTTGGATGTGAGGTTATGTTTGTGTGCTTTCATTCTCTTTGTTTTGTTGCCAAGACGATTAGTTTCTTGCTTCTTCTAGGGTATAGCTTGCCTCCTTATGGTGGGCTTTACCATTTATTATCCTTTGTAGTGCTGGATTTGTAGAAAGATATTGTGTAAAATTGGTTTTGTCATGGAATATCTTGATTTCTCCATCAATGTTAATTGCGAGTTTTGCTGGATACAGTAACCTGGGCTGGCATTTGTGTTCTCTTAGGGTCTGTATGACATCAGTCCAGGATCTTCTGGCCTTCATAGTTTCTGGCGAGAAGTCTGGTGTCATTCTGATAGGTCTCCCTTTATATGTTACTTGACCTTTTTCCCTTACTGCTTTTAATATTCTTTCTTTATTTTGTGCGTTTGGTGTTTTGACAATTATGTGACGGGAGGTGTTTCTTTTCTGGTCCAATCTATTTGGAGTTCTGTAGGCTTCTTGTATGTCTATGGGTATCTCTTTTTTTAGGTTAGGGAAGTTTTCTTCTATGATTTTGTTGAAGATATTTACTGGTCCTTTGAGCTGGGAGTCTTCACTCTCTTCTATACCTATTATCCTTAGGTTTGATCTTCTCATTGAGTCCTGGATTTCCTGTATGTTTTGGACCAGTAGCTTTTTCCGCTTTACATTATCTTTGACAGTTGATTCAATGATTTCTATGGAATCTTCTGCTCCTGAGATTCTCTCTTCCATCTCTTGTATTCTGTTGGTGAAGCTTGTATCTACAGCTCCTTGTCTCTTCTTTTGGTTTTCTATATCCAGTGTTGTTTCCATGTGTTCTTTCTTGATTGCTTCTATTTCCATTTTTAATTCCTTCAACTGTTTGATTGTGTTTTCCTGGAATTCTTTCAGGGATTTTTGCGATTCCTCTCTGTAGGCTTCTACTTGTTTATTAATGTTTTCCTGTGTTTCCCTAAGTGTGTTCATGTCTTTCTTGAAGTCCTCCAGCATCATGATCAAATATGATTTTGAAACTAGATCTTGCTTTTCTGGTGTGTTTGGATATTCCATGTTTATTTTGGTGGGAGAATTGGGCTCCGATGATGCATTGTAGTCTTGGTTTCTGTTGCTTGGGTTCCTGCGCTTGCCTCTCGCCATCAGATTATCTCTAGTGTTACTTTGTTCTGCTATTTCTGACAGTGGCTAGACTGTCCTATAAGCCTGTGTGTCAGGAGTGCTGTAGACCTGTTTTCCTCTCTTTCAGTCAGTTATGGGGACAGAGTGTTCTGCTTTCGGGTGTGTAGTTTTTCCTCTCTACAGGTCTTCAGCTGTTCCTGTGGGCCTGTGTCTTGAGTTCACCAGGCAGCTTTCTTGCAGCAGAAAATTTGGTCTTACCTGTGGTCCCGAGGCTCAAGTTTGCTCGTGGGGTGCTGCCCAGGGGCTCTCTGCAGCGGCAGCAACCAGGAAGACCTGTGCCGCCCCTTCCGGGAGCTTCAGTGCACCAGGGTTCCAGATGGTCTTTGGCTTTTTCCTCTGGCGTCCGAGATGTGTGTGCAGGGAGCAGTCTCTTCTGGTTTCCCAGGCTTGTCTGCCTCTCTGAAGGTTTAGCTCTCCCTCCCACGGGGTTTGGGTGCAGAGAACTGTTTATCCGGTCTGTTTCTTTCAGGTTCTGGCGGTATCTCAGGCTGGTGTCCTGCCGCTCCTGGGCCCTCCCCCACGGGAGCCCAGAGGCCTTATACAGTTTCCTCTTGGGCCAGGGATGTGGGCAGGGGTGAGCAGTGTTGGTGGTCTCTTCTGCTCTGCAGCCTCAGGAGTGCCCACCTGACCAGGCGGTTGTGTCTCTCTCTCACAGGGTCTGGGAGCAGAGAGCTGCTGCGGGCAGGGATCCGCGGGTGTGGGACTTCCGGTAAACACAGAACGTGCCTAGTCCTAGAGAAATTCTGCTTCCGTGTGTCCCAAGCTCACCAGGCAGCTTTCTTGCAGCAGAAAAGTTGGTCTTACCTGTGGTCCCGAGGCTCAGGTTCGCTCGTGGGGTGCTGCCCAGGGGCTCTCTGCAGCGGCAGCAACCAGGAAGACCTGTGCCGCCCCTTCCGGGAGCTTCAGTGCACCAGGGTTCCAGAGGGTCTTTGGCTTTTTCCTCTGGCGTCCGAGATGTGTGTGCAGGGAGCAGTCTCTTCTGGTTTCCCAGGCTTGTCTGCCTCTCTGAAGGTTTAGCTCTCCCTCCCACGTTATTTGGGTGCAGAGAACTGTTTATCCGGTCTGTTTCTTTCAGGTTCAGGCGGTGTCTCAGGCAGGTGTCCTGCTGCTCCTGGGCCCTCCCCCACGGGAGCCCAGAGGCCTTATACAGTTTCCTCTTGGGCCAGGGATGTGGGCAGGGGTGAGCAGTGTTGGTGGTCTCTTCCGCTCTGCAGCCTCAGGAGTGCCCACCTGACCAGGCGGTTGGGTCTCCAGTCTTCTTCTTAACACATTATAATAATATCTTTTTGCTCCCTTGATACAGGACTGACAATATATTTCTTTTATAGCACTATAATAGCTAAAATCTGACAATGTGGAAGCAGCAGTGAATGGCCTTTGCTTGTTTGTCCCTGCATGTGCATCACTGTGGGCAATTAATTTAGGGACATTGTTAGTACATTCAGTTTTCAGTCTTCTTTTTTGTAGAAACTGCTAGACAAAGATTTTAATTAATATCAGTCAAGTTGGTGATTTTGTGCTTTGAATATCTTGTGAGCTAAGATGTATTGAAATACAAATTTAAATCTCATGAGTTTTATAAAAATGTGAACTAATATTTGATTTTACTATTCAATTAACCTGTGCTTTGTGGCTAATACTTAGAAAATTTCCAAACTATTACATTTTTGACAAATTAATCTCTTCAAATATTCCAGGTTTTTTAGTTTTATATATTGATATTTTAGTGAAGTTTAAAGATGTGCTTTTTAAATAATTTTCTCTATCATATTTCATTTTCTTTTTTTTCTAGAGAAAATGGATTATTTCAGCATACAATCCCATTGTTCTACTCCTTGTACTTCTACCTCACTTACAGTCGCATCCAGATTCACTCATTTTCTGTCTTTCATTAAAAGTGGACAGGCATAGCTGGATCCTCAGGCATTTCAATGTTCAATATTCTGAGGAACCTCCAGACTGATTTCCAGAACGGTTGTACCAGTCTGCAACCCCACCAACAATGGAGGAGTGTTCCTCTTTCTCCGCATCCTCGCCAGCATCTGCTGTCACCTGAGTTTTTGATCTTAGCCATTCTCACTGGTATGAGGTGAAATCTCAGGGTTGTTTTGATTAGCATTTCCCTTATGACTAAAGATGTTGAACATTTATTTAGGTGTTTCTCAGCCATTCGGCATTCCTCAGCTGTGAATTGTTTGTTTAGCTCTGAACCCCATTTTTTAATAGGGTTATTTGTCTCCCTGCGGTCTAACTTCTTGAGTTCTTTGTATATTTTGGATATAAGGCCTCTATCTGTTGTAGGATTGGTAAAGATCTCTTCCCAATCTGTTGGTTGCCGTTTTGTCCTAACCACAGTGTCCTTTGCCTTACAGAAGCTTTGCAGTTTTATGAGATCCCATTTGTCGATTCTTGATCTTAGAGCATAAGCCATGGGTGTTTTGTTCAGGAAATTTTTTCCAGTGCCCATGTGTTCCAGATGCTTCCCTAGTTTTCCTTCTGATAGTTTGGGTGTGTCTGGTTTGATGTGGAGGTCCTTGATCCACTTGGACTTAAATTTGTACAGGGTGATAAGCATGGATCAATCTGCATTCTTCTACATGTTGACCTCCAGTTGAACCAGCACCATTTGCTGAAAATGCTATCTTTTTTCCATTTGATGGTTTTGGGTCCTTCGTCAAAAATCAAGTGACCATAGGTGTGTGGGTTCATTTCTGGGACTTCAATTCTATTCCATTGGTCTATCTGTCTGTCTCTGTAGCAATACCATGCAGTTTTTTTTCACTATTGCTCTGTAATACTGCTTGAGTTCAGGGATAGTGATTCCCCCTGAAGTCCTTTTATTGTTGAGGATAGTTTTAGCTATCCTGGGTTTTTTGTTATTCCAGATGAATTTGCAAATCGTTCTGTCTAACTCTTTGAAGAATTGGATTGGTATTTTGATGGGGATTGCATTGAATCTGTAGATTGCTTTTGGTAAAATGGCCATTTTTACTATATTAATCCTGCCAATCCATGAGCATGGGAGATCTTTCCATTTTCTGAGGTCTTCTTCAATTTCTTTCCTCAGTGTTTTGAAGTTCTTATTGTATAAATCTTTTACTTGCATGGTTAAAGTCACACCGAGGTACTTTATATTATTTGGGTCTATTATGAAGGGTGTCGTTTCCCTAATTTCTTTCTCGGCTTGTTTCTCTTTTGTGTAGAGGAAGGCTACTGATTTATTTGACTTAATTTTATACCCAGCCACTTTGCTGAAGTTGTTTATCAGCTTTAGTAGTTCTCTGGTGGAAATTTTGGGATCACTTAAATATACTATCATGTCATCTGCAAATAGTGATATTTTGACCTCTTCTTTTCCGATCTGTATCCCCTTGATCTCCTTTTGTTGTCTGATTGCTCTGGCTAGAACTTCAAGAACTATATTGAATAAGTAGGGAGAGAGTGGGCAGCCTTGTCTAGTCCCTGATTTTAGTGGGATTGCTTCAAGTTTCTCTCCATTTAGTTTAATGTTAGCAATTGGTTTGCTATATATGGCTTTTACTATGTTTAGGTATGGGCCTTGAATTCCTATTCTTTCCAGGACTTTTATCATGAAGGGGTGTTGAATTTTGTCAAATGCTTTCTGAGCATCTAATGAAATGATCATGTGGTTTTGTTCTTTCAGTTTGTTTATATAATGGATCACGTTGATGGTTTTCCGTATATTAAACCATCCCTGCATTCCTGGGATTAAGCCTACTTGATCATGGTGGATGATTGTTTTGATGTGCTCTTGGATTCGGTTTGCCAGAATTTTGTTCATAAGGGAATTTGGTCTAATGTTCTCTTTCTTTGTTTAGTCTTTGTGTGGTTTAGGTATAAGAGTAATTGTGGCTTCATAGAAGGAATTCGGTAGTGCTCCAAACTCAGCTATACCTCTCTTGGGCATATACCCAAAAGATGCCCCAACATGTAAAAAAGACAGGTGCTCCACTATGTTCATCGCGGCCTTATTTATAGTAGCCAGAAGCTGGAAAGAACCCAGATGCCCTTCAACAGAGGAATGGATACAGAAAATGTGGTACATCTACACAATGGAATATTACTCAGCTATCAAAAACATTGACTTTATGAAATTCATAGGCAAATGGTCGGAACTGGAAAATATCATCCTGAGTGAGGTAACCCAATCACAGAAAAACACACATGGTATGCACTCATTGATAAGGGGCTATTAACCCAAATGCTTGAATTACCCTAGATGCCTAGAGCAAATGAAACTCAAGACGGATGATCAAAATGTGAATGCTTCACTCCTTCTTTAAAAGGGGAACAAGAATACTCTTGGCAGGGAAGAGAGAGGCAAAGATTAAAACAGACACAGAAGGAACTCCTATTCAGAGCCTGCCCCACAAGTGGCTCATGCATATACAGTCATCCAATTAAACAAGATGGATTAAGCAAAGAAGTGCAGGCCGACAGGAGCCGGATGTAGATCTCTCCTGAGAGACACAGCCAGAATACTGCAAACACAGAGGCGTATGCCAGCAGGAAACCACTGAATTGAGAATAGGACCCCCGCTGAAGGAATCAGAGAAAGAACTGGAAGAGCTTGAACGGGCTAGAGACCCCATAGGTACAACAATGCCAAGCAACCAGAGCTTCCAGGGACTAAGCCATAACCTAAAGACTAAACATGGACTGACCCTGGACTCTGACTCATAGGTAGCAATAAATATCCTAGTAAAAGCACCAGTGCAAGGGGAAGCTCTAGGTCCTGCTAAGACTGAACCCACAGTGAACTAGATTGTTGGGGGGAGGCCGGCATGGGGGGGAGGATTGGGAGGGGAACGCCCATCAAGAAGGGGAGGGGGGAGGGGGAAGTTTGCCTGGAAACCGGGAAACGGAATAACACTCGAAATGTATATAAGAAATACTCAAGTTAATAATAATAAAAAAAAGTGGACAGTCTTCAAAGAGATAGAAACAAACCATGACAAAATAAAATAAGATAAGAAGAGGCAAGAACTTCCATATTGGGATACAGCAACCCAAATAAAGGAAGAGCCCAAGAGCAGGTGGTACGTTCAGAGGCCCTCTTCTTCTCACAGGCAGGAGTCCCATGTAAATTCTAAACAGCTATACTCTATATGCAGAAGACCTATTGCAGATTTATATGCCCTGTCCTTGCTGCTGTCTCTGTGAGTTCCTATGTCTCTTGCTTGGTTGATTCAGAAGGCCTTGTACTCTTGGTATCCTCCATCCTCTCTGGCACTTCCAATCTTTCTGCCTCGATTTTAGATTTTTCTACACACATTATCAGGTTCTGTAACTTTGCTTTTTACTAAAATAAATGTTTATTCTTTTAGTTTTATTTTAATTCACGTTACATCCTTATCGCTCTCTCCCCTCCTGGTCCTGTCCTCCAACGGTACCTCACCCCATTCCACCTACCTTTCTCCTCTGAGGTAGTTAAGTCCACTGTGGATATCCTGTCATCCTGACACATCATGTCTCTGCAGGGCTAGGCTTCTTCTTCCACTAGGCCTGATGAGACAGTCACGTTAAGGAAACATATTCCACAAACAAGCAACAGCTTTAGTGATATCCTCCACTCTAGTTGTTACAGACTCACAAAATGACAAAGTTGAACATGTAATAAATATGTAAGGGGAAGGGGAGTTACATCCAGCCCCTATATGCTCTTTGGTTGGTGCATCAGTCTCTGAAAACTATTCAGAGTCATGTTAATAATCTCTGTTGGTTTTCATAAGGAGTTCTTATCCCCTTCAGACCCTCAATCATTTCCCCAACTCTTGTTTTTATTTGCTTGTTTGTTTTGTTTTGTTTTTCTTTTTGTTTGTGTGTGTTTGTTTTGTTTTTGAATATTTTTTCATTTACATTTCAAATATTTTCCTTTTCCTGGTTTCCTGTCCATAAACCACCTCCTACCTCCACCTGCTTCTAAGAGGGTGTTCCCCCACATTCCACTCACCCCTTCTGCCTGCCACCCTGACATTCCACACAACTGGGATATTGAGCATTGGTAGAACCAAAGGCTTCTCCTCCCATCAGTGCTCAACAAGGCCATCCTCTGCTACATAGGCAGCTGGAGCCACGATCTGTCCATTTATACTATTTGGACAGTGGGAGCTCTGGTTGGTTCATATTGTTCTTACTTGGTGCCAATACCCTTTAGCTCCTTCAATCCTTTCTCTAACTCCTCCATTGGGGACCCTGTTCTCAGTTCAGTGGTTGGCTGCAAGCATTCACCTCTATATTTGTCATGTTCTGGCAGAGCCCCTCAGAGTCTCCCCAACTCTTCAATAAGATTCCCCAAGATTCATCCATTGTTTGGCCGTGGGTGTCTGCATCTGTTTGAGTCAGCTACAGGTTGGAGACTCTCAGAGATCAGTTATTCTAGATTCCTGTGTGCAAGCATAACATAGTGTCATTCATTAATAAGGTCAGGGATGGGTGCTTGCCCAGAGATAGATCGCTAGTTGGGCTGGTTATTGCTTCGCTCCAACCTACTTCCCTATATTTCTTGTATGCAGGATAAAAATTTGGGTCAAATGTTTTGTAGGTGGGCTGCTACCCCTACCGCTTCACTTGGATTCCTGCCAGGTGACCATAAGTGGACACATGAGGCTCCATATCTCTATTTCTGTGGATACGTCCACTGATTCTGGGGAGTCTCCCCAATCCCAGGTCTCTAGCAATTCCTTGAGATGTTCCTCACACTCTCACACCTACCAGCTGCAGTTTTCCATTTATTCTCATGTTCACCACCCTATTACCCTCCCCAACCCTTTTTCCACCCAGTTAACTCCCTCCACCTGCCTTCTATGACTAGTCAATTCTGCCTTCTAAGTGATATTCAAGCATTTTCTACAGGGCTTTCTTCTTGTTTAGCTTCTTTGGGTCTGTGGATTACAGCATAGGATATTTGAAAAATGGAGTAGAGATATAGAGACTTCTCAACAGAAGGCTCCTGGATAACTGAGAAAAACTTTAAAAATATTGTTCAAGGTCCTAAGTCCTCAGGGAAATGTGAATTAAAATGATTTTTGAGATTCCTTCTTATGCCTAAGATCAAAAACTCAAGAGCTTACAGAGACTGCCCCACCTGAGGATCCATAACATATGCAGCTGCCAAGCCCAGTCACTATTGCTGATGCCAAGAAGTGCTTGCTGACAGAAGCCAGATATTGGTGTCTCCTGAGAGATGAGTATAGTTGCAGCTAACCATTGGTATGAACAAGGGGACACCAATGGAGGAGTTAAAGAAAAGAATGAAGGAGCTGAAAGGGTCTGCAACACCATAGGAACAACAACATTATCAACCAACCAAACCCCACCAGAGCTTCTTGGGACTAAACCACCAACCAGTAAGTACATATAGAGAGACTTATGTCTCCAGTCACGTATGTGGCAGAGGATGGCATTGTCCAGCATCAATGGAAGGAAAAGCCCTTGATCCTGTCAAGCCTTGTTTCCCCAATGTAGGGTAATTAAGGTTGGACTGGTTGAGTGGAAAGGGAGAATCCTCATAGAAGCAGGAGGAGAGGGGTTGGGGATTTAGCTCAGTGGTAGAGCCCTTGCCTAGGAAGTGCAAGGCCCTGGGTTCGGTCCCCAGCTCTGGAAAAAAAAATAAATAAGAAGCAGGAGGAGAGGAGGGGTATTAGAGAGGGGGGAGGGGAAAACATTAGAAGTGTAAACACATAATATACCCAAGAAAAATAACATTATTAAAAGAAACCTAAAAAGAAAGGGAGGGACTGAGAGGAGACGAGGGAAGGTAAGATGAATTGGATGTAAAGTAAATTTTAAAAACATGTGTAAAAATTATAGGTATAGTTGATTAAAGTTCTACGGAATTCGTGTAAAAAAAAACTCAAGAAAGATCACATACTGGATATGGCAAAGATATGGAACAAGGAGAACCTCCTCTCTTGATGTTGGAAGTAAAAACTTGTACCAGCACTTTGGAAATCAATTTGTTGATTTATTAGAAACCGGGAATAAATCTACCTCAAGAACCAGCTATACCAATCCTGGGCATATGCCCCAAAGATCGCACTTTATAACAAAGACATTTGTTCAGATAGGTTCATAACAACTTTATTCACAATATCGAGAAACTGGAAACAACCTAGTTCTTCAATGGAGGAATAGATAAAGAAAACATGATGCATCTCCAGAATGCAATATTCTTCATTTATATTAAAAACCAAGACAACATGATTTTTGCAGGCAAATGGATAAAACTTGAGAATATCATCCTGAGTGAGATAACCCAGACACAAAAGGACATGCATGGGTGTACTCATTTATACACCCATGGATATTAGCCATAAAATAAAATATTGCTTGAGATTTTACTCCTTCTTAAGAATCATGGGTTCCTGGAGTGCTGGTTTTGCATTTAATTGGCTCTTAAAGAATACTTTACTTAAAATCATATGAGTTCACATTATCAGGATTGTAGATATGGAAATATTTATTAGTATAGGGTGAAAAGGAATTTTTATATTTATTAATATTTATAATTATAGATTTTATAAAATGACTGTACTACTAGACAGACTTTTTTATGAGAAACAGTGTTTAACAAGTGGATGGAACTAGAAAATATCATGATGAGTAAGGTAATTTATACCCAAAAGGACATGCATGGTGCGTTCTAACTAAAAAAGGACAGAATACCCAAGATACAGTCCACAGAACTCAAAAAAAATGCAATAAGCTGAAGGGCCAAAATGAGGATGCCTCAGTCCCACTTGGGAAGGGGAAGACAGCAACCACATAGGGAGTGGGGAGGGATGGAGATACAAGAGAGAAAAAGGGTTTGGGGGTGGGGGGAGGGGAACATTACCTGGTATTTGTTGGGGGAAAAGGACTGAAACCCTGAAAACAGCAGAAAGAAAAGAAACAGGCCACCTCCAGAGGAATAAGGTTGGGAGGACACTCTATATATCAGAGACTAGGGAATTGAGAGACTCTCAGGCTCTAAGGAGAGACCCTAGATGAAAGGCACTACAGTGGGGAGAGGGAACTTCTAGAACTTGCCTACAGCAGAAAGACAGGGCATCAAATGAGGGATGGGGTTGGTATTCCACAGTCAAATCTCTGATCCATAAATCTTCCTGTCTCAAAGAAATGCAGGGAGGGAAATGAAGAAGAGCCTGAGGAAAAAAAAAAAAGGTCTAGTAACAGGCCCAAACTGGGATCCAGGTCAAGGGGAGGCCCCAAGATCTGGCACCATTACTGAGGCTATGGTACATTCACAAAAATTGGAGCTGTCATGACTGCCCTCCAAAATACTCAACAAGCAGCTGGAAGAATCAGATGCAGATATGTGCACTCAACCAATCAATGAACAGAAGCTGCTGACTCCTCTGGTTGAATTAGGAAAAAAGTGGAGGAAGCTGAGAAGGAGGGCAATCCTGTAGGAGGACCAGCAGTCTCAATTAAGCTGGACCCCTGAGATCTCTCAATCATTGGATCACCAAACCAGGCAGCATACACCAGCTGGGATGAGGCCTCCAACAGATACAGCAGAGGACTCCTGGGTCTGGGTTCAGTCAGAGAAGATGCACCTAACCCTCAAGCGACTGAAGGCCACAGGAAGTTTAAAGGTCTGGTGGGGTGGATGTGGTGGGTAGGGTTGGGACATTCTCGTAGAGACTGGGAAGGGGTGCGTGGAGGAGGTATGGGATATGGAACAGTCAGTGGGTAGACCCAGAGGGGAATAAAATCTGGAGTGTAAAATTAAATTAAATTAAATTAAAAAAACAATAACAAAAATTAGATGTATAAATTAAGAAATAATTCAAAGTTTAGCTTTTTAAAACTCAACAAAACGGTGTTGATGATTTTTAAACATTCTCGAAGTCAAAGTCTAATAGAAGGTTACTAGTAATATAAATAATGCCTTAGTTGATGACTATGTATGCAGTATGTGATCTTCCCATATACATCTGCAACCTCACACACAAATATAACCTGCTCTTATTGACTTTACAGAATAAAGAGTCTGGAAATTCTACTCACTGACCTGAAGTTCCATTCTTCTCTTCAAACAAGGACATGTGTGAAGAAATGGAAAGAGTGTGACTTTTCTCATATCTATTATGTTTTAACCAAAGGCCTATTATTGGAATAAGAGAAGTAAAAAGAGGTGAATACTGGATCCAGTTAAACAAAACGTGTCAGAATAACCTCAGTATTAGAACCAGTGTTGAAACCATAACTTGAATTTAGAATCGTGGATTGATGCATGCCAGTTTACATTTTAATCTCTTTCAAACAAACCAAGAATCTAAAGAATCTATTTATTTATTTATTTATTTATTTATTTATTTTAGAATAAAGCAAAGAGAGATTTATGCAAGGTTATGTATTCACAGTTATTGTTCTTCAAAACTGTAGAAGTTTGAATTTATAAAAATAAAGAGAAATGAGTAAAATATAATTATTTATTAAAAATCAATTTGTGAATGTAGCTAGGTCTGGGAAAATGTGTTTTCAAATATTTGCAGCATATTCTGTTCTCTATAACTTTTATGCAATCACACACACACACCAATGGTAGTGAACCTAATATATAATACAAAAATGAACAATATGTATTTTACCAAAGTTAATAAATTGGGGGTCAGAAAACGTCCACTGCTGGAACTGCATGCACTCTGATCTCTTCTAATGAACAGGGACTGGGCGGACTATTAAGGACCTTTTCTGAAATTCAGAGCACACGAAGAAACACACTCACAGAGACCTAATGTAGGCTTATCTAATGTTTCCCATTGGCCTACACCTTATCACCACATGCCAGGTGCTTATATTATACTGGATTACAACAAAGGGTCTGGGAAGATCCAGGTCCTGTTCCAAAAGATAATAGAACAGCTAAATGAGAACAAGAGATGAGAGTATGACCTCTAACACTAAAATCTATAAACTTTGGCAAACATTATACAGTCTAACCTTCACTACATGAATATAAATTCAATAGCTAATGCCTCTATACCTTAGTCCTTGTTACATGACTTATTATTACTACTTCAGCTCTGTTTCTTTCTTTATTTCTAACTTTCATCTAAAATAGTAAAAGGATTTCTGAAAGGCATATCCACACACATAGAATGAAGAAATAGATTGGGAATTTAAAGCAATTCTTATTAAAACTCAATAGGCTCCTGTAGAGGTGTAAAAAAACAGAAAGAACTATGTGTAACATAAATAGCACAGAAAACTATGTAGAACTTATGCACTGAGTAGAATTCTGTAAAAATGATTTTGTAAATTTATTTTTAAAATCTAGACTTTATTCCTCTCCTGGTTCACCCTCCTATTCTTCTATATCTCATACCTCCATCCCCCTGAGATCCCCGTCTCCATGTGGATGTTCCCACACACCCACCCCACCAGACATCTAAACTTCCTGGGGTCACCAGTCTCGTTAGGGTTAGGTGCATCTTTTCTTACTGAACCCACACCTGGGAGTTGTCTGATGCGTATGTGTTGGAGGCCTCATCTCGACTGGTATATGCTGCCAATTTGGTGATACAGTGTCTGAGAGAACTCAGGGGTCCAGGTTAATTGAGACTGCTGGTCCTCCGATAGGATTGCCCTTCTCCTTAGCCTCCTCCAGCTTTGCCCTAATTCAACCAGAGTGGTCGGCAGCTTCTGTTCATTTGTTGGATGTACATATTTGCATCTGACTCTTAGCTGCTCATTGGGTCTTTGTGAGAGCAATCATGGTAGGTCCCTTTTTATGAGCACACCATAGTCTCAGTAATGGTGTCTTGTCTTGGGGCCTCCCCTTGAGCTGGATTCCACTTTAGGCCTTTATTCCTCAGGCTCTTCTCCATTTCTATCCCTGCATTTCTTTCATGCAGGAAGAATTATGGGAAGAGCTTTGACTGTGGGATTGCTACCCCATCCCCCACTTGATGCCCTGTCTTTCTGCTGGAGATGGGTTCACCAAGTTCCCTCTTCCCACTGCAGGGCATTTCATCTATGGTGCCTCCCTTTGCGTCCTGACACTCTTCCTAGATCTCTGGTTCATTCGGCATGGTCCTCCTCAATTTTAATTATTAATTATTGTTAGAAATCAGCAACACTTCAAAGCAATGTCCATGGATATCTCACTAATATATTTTGATTAACACACACACACACACACACACACACACACACACACACACACACACATAAGAGTGTGGTAAACTTTTGTTAGGAGACCTATCACAAAGTGAAATTTCATAAAAGAAGAAGAACAAAAAGACATAAGAGAATTTCTAAGAACTGTGTCTTATGGTCTTATTTCTGTGAACAGACATGGAGACCAATATAAGGTTTATAAAGGACAATATTTAATTGGGACAGGCTTACAGGTTCAGGGATTCAGTCCATTGTCATCAAGGCAAGAGCATGGCAGCATTGCACCATCCCGGCATACATGGTGTAGGAGGAGCTGAGTCCTACATCTTCACCTTAAGGGAGCCAGCAACATACCGAATATCCTCAGGCAGCTAGGAAGAGGGTCTCCAAGCCCACCCCAACAGTGACACACTTCCTTCAACAAGGCCACACCTTCTAATATTGCCACTTCCTGGGCCAAGCATATGCAAACCATCACAAACTGTGATATACTCTTTATGAAAAGGAAATATCTGAAGAGCTAAAATTTTGAGAGAATATTTAATGTAATAATGATTAGTTATATTTGAAAATTAATTCCACTGAAATCCCAAGGACCTTAGAAAACAGAAAGTTGTTGTGACTGAATGAAGAAACAAAAACTAAAACAAACAAACAGAAAAGTCCTTACTTGTCACACTTTACAAACCAGAGAAAAATGGCTAAACCTAACAGGCATCAGATGGACAGAACCCAGGTACACACCTAGGTCAATGTGGCAGATTGATAATGAGCACATTTCCACACAGAAATTTTGGAGTAATATTAAAAGTATATTGAAGGTAAAGCAAAAACAAACACCGCAATCTAAATTTCTAGGTTCAGAAAAAGAACCCATTAAATTGAAGACAGAAATGAACACATTTATCTAACAAAACAAAAGATAAGGTTTTTTTTCATTATACAGATCATAAAAATATACGTAAACAATTCCTTCACTGGAAAATGCAAAAATGATAAGGAACAGGTTCATTTACTTTAGTTTACCTAATAGATAACACATCCCAAAATAATGTTAATAATTAAATAATAATTTGAAAGTATCTACAGTAATGTATTCATTGTAGAAAAATTGCATACACCCTAGTTATAGATTCTAAATTTAAAAAAAAATACCTGAATGATAGAAATGCTGCAGGAAATGGGAGGTTTTAATTGCCCATGCTCTATTAAGAGGCATGAGTTACCTTCAAAGTAAAGTCAACTAATTACAATCTACTCTGTATGCCTATAGAACTATATTTTTAAATTTTTATTAGATATATTAGTTTACTTACATTTCAACTGTTATTCCCAGCCCAGTTTCCTGTCCATAAGCTCCGTTTCCTCCCCCTCCCCAAAACGGGTATTCCCCATATAAATCCCCCTTATTGCACCCTCATATTCCCCTGCATTGGGGGTCCAACCTTGGCAGGACCAAGGAGTTCCCCTTTCCCTGGTGCCCAACAAGGATCTTCTCTACTGCATATGCAGTTGGAGCCCTGGGTCAGTCCAAGTATATTCTTTCAGTAGGGGTTTAGTCTCTGGAAGCTCTGGTTGTTTGGCACTGTTGTATTTATGGGGTTGCACGGTCCTTCACCTCTTTCAATACTTAATTTCCCACAAGGGGGTCCTATTCTCAGTCTGGTGGTTTGCTGCTAATATTGACCTTTATATTGGACATTTTCTGGATGTGTCTCTAAGGAGAGATGTATATCCGGTCCCTTTTAGCATGCATTTTCTAGCTTCACCAATAATATCTAGTTTGGTCAGATTCTGATTGGCTGTCCTTGAGTCACTACTATAAAGTTTGCTTCCATAACCCCTCATATGAATATAGTTTTCCTCTTTTAAGAAAGAGTGGGAGCGTCCACATGTTTGTCATCCTTCTTCTTGAACTTCCTGTGGTCTGTGGATTGCAGAGCTTTTTTGCTAATATCGCTTATTAATGAGTGCATATCAAGTATGTTTTTCTGTGATTAAGTAACCTCACTCAGGATATTTTCTACTTCATTCCATTTGCCTATGAATTTCATGAGGTCATTATTTTCTTTTCTTTTTTTTTCTTTTTTTTTTATCGTGTCAAGCCAGGAGAGGGAGAGAGGGAGGGAGGGAGGGAGGGAGGGAGGGAGAGAGAGAGAGAGAGAGAGAGAGAGAGAGAGAGAGAGAGAGAGAGAGAGAGAGAGAGAGAGAGAGCAGAAGAGAGAATGAGAGGAGGTCATCATTTTCGATAGCTGAGTATTACTCCATTGTGTAGATGTACCATATTTTTTGAATCCATTTCTCTTTGCAGGGCATCTGGGTTCTTTCCAGCTTCTGGCTATTATAAATAAGGCTGCTATGAACATAGTGGAGCATGTGTCTTTGTTATTTGTTGGAGCATCTTTTGGATATATGCCCAAGAAAAGTATAGCTGGGTCCTCAGGTAGTAAAATGTCCAATTTTCTGAGGAACCTCCAGACTGAATTCCAGAGTGACTGTAGCAGTTTGCAATCCCACCAACAATGGAGGGATGTTCCTCTTTCTCTACATCCTCACCAGCATCTGCTATCACCTGAGTTTTTTGGGTTTTTTTTGTTTTGTTTTGTTTTGTTTTTTGTTTTTTTTGTTTTTTTTTTGTTTTTTTTTTATCTTAGCCGTTCTGACTAAAGTGAGGTGGGATCTCAGGGTTGTTTTGATTGGCATTTCCCTGATGACTAAGGATGTTGTACTTAAGCTTTGTACATGGTGATAAGAATGGTTTAACATTCTGACATCCAGTTGAACCAGCACCATTTGTTGAAAATGCTGTATTTCTTCCATTGGATGGTTTTAGCTCCTTTGTCAAAGATCAAGTGACCATCTGGGTGTGGATTCATTTCTGGGTCTTCAGTTCTGTTCCACTGATCTGTCTGCCTGTCTCTGTACCAATACCATAGAGTTTTTATGAATATTGCTTTGTAATACTGCTTGAAGTCATAGATGGTGATTCCTCCAGAAATTCTTTTATTGTTGAGTAAAGTTTAGCTATCCTGGGTTTTTTGTTATTCCAAATAATTGACAAAATGCTCTTTCTATCTCTATAAAGAATTGAGTAGGGATTTTGTTGGAAATGCATTGAATCTATAGATTACTTTTGGCAAAATGGCCATATTTACTATAATAATTCTGCCAATCCATAAGCATGGAAAATCTTTCCATCTTCTGTGATCTTCCTCAATTTCTTCCTTCAGAGGCTTGAAGTTCTTGTCATACAGAGCTTTCACTTGCTTTGTTTAAGTCACACCAAAATACTTTATATTATTTGGGACTATTGTGATGGGTGTCATTTCCTTAATGTCTCTCTCAGCCTATTTTTCTTTGAATAGAGGAAGGCTACTGATTTGTTTGAGTTAATTTTATACCTCAACAATTTGCAGAAGTTTTTTATCAGGTTAAGTAATTCCCTTGTGGAACTTTTGCAGTCACTTAAGTACACTATCATATCTTCTGCAAATAGAGATATTTTGATTTGTTCCCTTTCAGTTTGTATCCCTTTGACCTCCTTTCACTGTTTGATTGCACTGGCAAGGACTTTGAGGACTATGTAGAGTAAGTAGGGAGAGAGTGGGCAGCTTTGTCTTGTCACTAATTTTAGTGGAATTGCTTCAAGTTTCTCTCCATTTAGTTTGATGTTAGCTATTGGTTTGCTCTTTTTTGCTTTTACTATGACTAGATATGGGCCTTGAATTCCTGATCTTTCTGGGACTTTTATCATGAAGGGCTGTTGAATTTTGTCAAATGCTTTCTAAGCGTCTAGTGAAATGATGATATGATTCTTATCTTTGAGTTTGTTTGTACAGTGGATTACATTGATGGATTTTCATATATTAAACCATCGCCACATGCCTGGAGTGAAGCCTACTTGATCATGATGGATGATCGTATTGTGTTCTTGGATTCAGGTTGCAAGAATTTTATTGAGTATTTTTGCATTAATATTGATAAGGAAAATTGTTCTGAAGCTCTCTTTCTTTGTTGGGTCTTTGTGTGGTTTCAGTATAAGAGTAATTGTGGCTTCATAGAAGGAATTTGGTAGTGCTCTGTCTGTTTTTATTTTGTGGAACAGTTTAGACAGTATTGGTGTGAGGTCTTCTATGAAGATCTGATAGAATTCTGCACTGAACTCATTGGGACCTGGGCTCTTTTTGACTGGGAGACTTTTAATAACTTCTATTTCTTTAGGAGTTATGTGGTTGTTCAGATGGTTTACTTGTTCCTGATTTAACTTTGGTACCTGGTATATGTCTAGAAAATTGTCCATTTCCTTCAGATTTTCCTGTTTTGTTGAATGTAAGCTTTTGTAGTAGAATCTGATGAATTTTTTAATTTCTTCAGATTCTCTTGCTATGTCTCCCTTTTCATTTCTGATTTTGTTAATTTGGATACACTCTCTTTGACCTCTGGTTAGTCTGGCTAAGTGTTTATCTATCTTGCTGATTTTCTCAAAGAACCAGGTCCTAGTTTTTTTTGATTCTTTGTATAGTCCTTTTTGTTTCCACTTGGTTGATTTCAGCTCTGAGTTTGATAATTTTCTCCCTTCTACTCCTCTTGGGTTTATTTATTTCTTTTTGTTTTACATCTTTGAGGTGCATTGTCAAGCTGCTGATATATGTTCTCTCCTGTTTCTTTTTCCAGTCATTCAGAACTATGAGTTTTCCTCTTAGTACAGCTTTCATTGTGTTCCATAAGTTTGGCAATATTGTATCCTCATTTTCATTAAATTCTAAGAAGTCTTTAATTCTTTCTTTATTTCTTCCTTGACCAAGTTGCCATTGAGTAGAGTATTGATCAACTTCCATGTTTATGTGGGCTTTCTGTCATTATTTTGGTTACTGAAGACTAGTCTTAGTGCATGGTGATCTGATAGGATGCATGGGGTTATTTCTATCTCCCTGTATCTGTTGAAGCCTGTTTTGTGACCATTTATATGATCAATTTTGGAGAACGTTCCATGAGGTGCTGAGAAGAAGATATATCCTTTTGATTTAGGATGGAATGTTCTATAAATATCTGTTAAATCCATTTGGATCATAATTTCTGTTAGTTTTTCTACATCTCTGTTTAATTTCTGTTTCCATAATCTGTCCAGTGATGAGAATGGGGTGTTGAAATCTCCTACTATGATCATGTGAGATTCAGTGTGTGCTTTGAGCTTAAGTCATGTTTCTTTTATGAATGTTGGTGCCCTTGCATTTGGAGCATAGATATTAGGATGGAAAGTTCATCTTGGTGGATTTTTCTTTTGATGAATATGAAATGTCCTTCCTTATCATTTTTAATGACCTTTAGTTGAAAGTCAATTTTATTTGATATTAGAATGGCAACTCCAGCTTGGTTCTTCTGACCATTTGCTTGCAAAGTTGTTTTCTCATTTATTCTGAGGCAGTGTCTGTCTTTGTCTGTTAGGTGTCTTTCTTGTATGCAGCAGAATGCTGGGTCCTGTTTAAGTATCCAATCTGTTAGTCTATGTCTTTTCATTGGGGAATTGAGTCTGTTGATGTTGATAGATGTTAAGGAATTGTGATTGTCAGTTCCTGTTATTTTCATTGTTAGAGATGGAATTATGTTTGCTTGCCTCTTTTTTTATTTCATTGCAAGGAAATTATATTCTTGCCTTCTGTATGGTGTAGTTTCTCTCCTTGTGTTAGAGTTTTCCATCTATTATTATTATTATTTGTAGGTTTGGGATTGTAGAAAGATATTTTGTAAATTTGGTTTTGTCGTGGAATATCTTGGTTTCTCCATCTATGTTAATTGAAAATTTTGTTGGATACAGTAACTTGAGCTGGCATTTGTGTTCTCTTAGGCATGAGAGTACCACACAGGAGTGCAGTCATCCTGGGGCCACAGGACAGACTGCCACCTCTGCACAGCTTAGCCCACATCCCTGGTCCAAGGGGAAACTGCACAGTGCCTCTGGACACAGGGATATAGGAGCAAACAGCCGCTGGTCCTATGCCCAGGACCAAACTGAACCAGTCAAAGAGCTCCCTACACCCAAATCCCGTGGGGGAGAGAGCTGGACCCTCAGAAGTGTAGACACTCATGAGGATAATATCCTCTGCCAATAGTTCATACCCAAGAGGGAATTGCATAATGCCAACTGTGCCTTTGTGGTACAAGGACCTACATGAGCAATCAGGGGCAGGACCCTTTGATTCCTGCCCATGCCTAGATCTGAAAAACATTCTCTAGGAGTGCCTACACACCTGAAATCAGAGCACCTGTTCTCAGGAAATGCCGTAAGAAAGCAGGGAAATAATTGTACAGGAGTGGTGACACAGAGGCCTACAGCAGGTTCAAGTCATTCTCAGAAACAGCAAGACAAGCAAACACCAGAGACAACCCAATGGCTAGAGGCAAGTGCATGAACTTAAGCACCAAAACCAAGACTACTTGGCATCATCAGAGCCCAGTTCTCCCACCAAAGAAAACACTGGATATCCAAACACACCAGAAAAGCAAGATTTAGATTTAAAATCACATTTTTGATAATAATGCAGGACTTTAAGAAAGACATAAAGAACTCACTTAGAGAAATGCAGGATAGCACAAGTAAACAAGTAGAAGCCCTTAGAGATGAAACACAAACATTCCTGAAAGAATTACAGAAAAGAACAACCAAACAGGTGAAGGAATTATAAATGGAAATAGAAGCAATAAAAACACACAAAAGGGAGACAACCCTGGGTATAGAAAACCAAAGGAAGAGACAAGGAGCTGTAGATATAAACATCATCAACATAATACAAGAGATAGAAGAGAGAATCTCAGGGGCAGAAGATACCATAGAAAACATCGATACAACTGTCAAAGTTAATGTAAAATGCCAAAAGCTACTGGCCCAAATCATACAGGAAATCCAATACACAATGAGAAGATCAAACCTAAGAATAATAGGTATAGAAGAAGGTGAAGACTCCCAACTTAAAGAGACAGTAAATATATTCAACAAAACTATAGAAGGAAACTCCTCTAACCTAAAGAAAGAGATATCAGTAAACATAGAAGAATCCTCCAGAACTCCACACAGATTGGACCAGAAGAGAATAATAATTAAAACACCAAATGCAGAAAACAAAGAAAGAATATTAAAAGCAGTAAGGGGAAAAGGTCAAGTGACATAGAAAAGCAGACCTGTAAGAATTACACCTGACTATAAAACTATTAAAATATATAGACTGTGTGGGTGAGGTAGTTGGGAAGCAGTTTCTTCCATGCTGAAACATTTTCTCCTGAGGAGAGGAAGGGGTCTCACAAGAATCAGGAAATAAGTGTTACTTACAGATTTAAAGAACCTAAACAAAACTTTCAAAGATCTCACATCTCATCTTCTGAAGCTTAAAGGAATCACAAAGGTTGTTCACAAATATATGGAAGTAGTAGAAACTGATGGGAAAAGGAAAATCTCCAGACACCTGAGTAAGAAAACATCATGTTGTACAGAGGTTTCCAAAGATGCTGTTTTTAAGATATATCATGTGTGCTAATGTGGGATTCCGGACAGGTATCTGTTGGGAATTGTCTGTGCTAATCTTTGCAACACCCTTTTATGCATATTTTATTAGTTCAAACAAACTCACTGATTCACTAACATAGACTGTAGTAGAGACATTCCTTTGTCGCCTGTTATTGGTTCCCCATCTTATATGAATAAACATGGTTGCTTTTAATTATTTATTTTACATCTTTCTAGGTAAACTCAAAAGAGGTAACCTTTTGTATTATTTGAGCTTACAAATTGAAATTCAATTATTTGTATGTTGCAAGTAGGATATTTATTATTCAATTCAGTTAAAAATTAAGAATAACAAAATTTTTCAGAAAATGAAATGCCAGCTATTAAAATTTAAGTGGATTTTGAAGTGGAAATAGCATGTTCATTTATAAACTTATACATATAAATACATATATGTGAATATGTGCACACATATACATGTGAAATTCCATTTTTAAGAAAAATAATTGAACATTAATTTCTCATTCACTAAATTCTTTTGCAGAAGGCTTAATTACATGTCACATCATAAAGAGAATCTGCAATATTTTCTCCTTAAGAGAAATCCACTACTATCATTTCATCTTCTATGATGCTTAAATGAAAATATCTAATAGTGCCAATAGACTTTCTCTATATTCCAATGTATTTTTGTGATTTTGTCTTCTCTAGTATACAATTCTAAATTTTGGTTTTATGTATTTATATTTTAATTATTATAGGACATGCAGTAAAATGCTGAGTTGTAAACTGAAAGTAAAATAACACTATTTTCTTTTAGCTTAAGGATATATTTACTATATTGGAAAGATGCCTCCGTTGTTATGAGCACTGATTGCCCATGCAGAGGACCTGCCATCAGTTTTCAGGTCCTACATGACAAATTAAACCCATCCATTAATTCAAAAACAACCCAATAAAGCAAGATAAACATATCTATTGTAGCTATTAGGACTCACAAGACCACTCAGCAGTAACATATTAACATATGATAAGAAAAATAAAATATGGAAAATTATGTTTTAGAAATTATCAACTATTAAAATAACTATATCAATACTGTAAGGTTATGATATATATATATATATATATGTAATTCATAAAATTATGTTATCTAAACCTGAGTTATGAGTCGATATAATCTAAAACATTTAAAACATTACAATTGATAAACTAGTATTTCATTTAATATCAATAAAATGTTTTCAGCCGCTAAAAAACCTGAACATTAAAATCATTACATATATGTAAATTACCTATGTATGTGCATACAAACCAATTTTAGTAGATGAATGTAACTTCATTGTAAATTATATTGAAAAATTTAAATTTGTTATTTATTTTCAAATTAGATTATTTACCCACACAAAATACTAGCTATCACTTGTTGTCAAACTTGATAACTGTGCCAACAGTTTCTAGAAAAATAAAACTTGAAAGTTCACTTCACACTTAAATATAGCTTCCAGTACTTAAAATTGATTTACATAAATATCTGGAAGTAAAGTTAGATCCAAGATAACAAAAAAGAGTTTGGAATATAATCTCAAGTTAAAATTTATTTGGGGAAATAAAGGAAGATTTACTCTATTATATAAAACAATGAGTATTACTACACATTCACATTTTAGAAAAAATATACTTTAGCTACTAAAATATCCCATTAATTATAAGTGAATTATGTACCTAATGTCTAATATTTTATCCTTATGAATAATATAGTTATTGCAGTAGATGCCATTTATTATCATTTTCTTCATTTAAAAATTGAATGACATAATTAAACTGTGTAAACAAAATAGTTAGGTCAGAACTATTCTACCGAATATTCTTTTACTCTGTGTTCAATATTCTCAGTCTTCTCATTTCTCACCTCTTTTTAACAACTACATGCCAAATCCATCAACATCTCCTCTCTCTGGTAATGAAATGACTTCCTAAGCCAATCTCTAACTTACCCTTATTCTTAAAAAATTACCCTCTCAACACAGCCATCATGGGATCAATCGAGTTAGCTATTCAATAAGTTAGATTGTGTCATCTCTGTTAAGTGTTGGATCTCAATTTTATTCATGTCGCTGTTTGGAATATTTTCAGTGCCTCTCTCCTCACTCCACTAGGCCTCAATTCCTTCTTTGTATTCTCCACCTCATCTCCTTTGTCTCATCAATGCCCTCCATACACAAGGCCTGTTAATGTTTCCAAGACTTTGCTTCTTCTTGAAGTGTTTTTATCACTAATTTCTTCATCGATCCATTCCATACCTTCATCATGTCTTGTTCAAACTTTTACAAATCTCATTATACTAGCAGTACCATTTGCTCAAAATCTGCAACTGTAAACTCTCCCGGAACTCAAGATTCTTTTTCTTTATTTCCCCCACAGGACTCATTCCACTGCAATAAATTATTTGTTGTTTGCTAGCTGACGCTTCCACTGTATGTGAGCTCTGCTGGAAGAAGAATTTCTGCCTCTGTTTTGCACTTATTTATACATAACACCTAAGAATGTGTTTGATATGAAACAGAGTATCTCCAGCCAACATTAAATGATGTGTAACATTTTCTACTCAAGTGAAAATTACTCAGCACCTCTGAAGTTTTCAATCTCCTGCTAGCCCCACAGGTAGCAGTGGATAAAACTTACCCACCAAACCAGCATCCACACATTCACAATAGTCAGATTATGAAATGTGGAGAACCGATTTACTATGGTTTTTAATTATGAGAATACTGGAAGTACAAATTCAAAGTAAATTTTGCAGAAATCACTGAAACTGATGGAATTAAATTTCCAACCCAAACTATATAACATGAGAGTAATAAGTTAAACCCAAAGTCCTTCTTTAGTTTTTATTGTGTATTTTAAAAAGAATGATGCTACCTAAATACATGGTACAAAATATTCACTTCTGTATATAACAGATTTAAAATACAAGTAATCTCTTTACATTGGGAATGAGATTTTAGGTGTTAGCAGCTGTCGTCACTATGCAGAAACTGAGAGACCAAATGATGTATCTATATCATTCTCTCTCAAGTTTCAGGGTTTCAGTAAAGACCTGTAAAATAGCATTTTATGCATATGAATACTTTGTATATATGTATTCGTGTACACTTTACATGTGGCTGAAATCCCACAGGAAGCCACAAAATGTCACTGGACCTCCTTACATCTGAAGCTACAGAGGATTGTGAGTACCATGCGATTGCTGGGAATGGAACCATAGCCCTTGTAAAACAACAATCTGTGATCTCCATCACTGAGCTGATTTCCAGCCTAGCCTTATGGATCTTTGTTGAAAAGGGATAGAAAGCCTATGAGATAAATAGCAGTGGGTGACTTTTTGAATAGTGTTTTATTGCCATAAAGAAACAGAATGACCAAGGCAACTTATAAATGTTATTTAATTTGTGGGGAGGAGATAGCTTACAGTGTCAGAGCACATGGCCATTGTGTCAAGAAGCATGGTGGCAAGAATTCAGGCGTGGTAATAGAGCATTAGCTGAGAGCTTCCACCATGTTTGTCTACAGTCAGGAAGCAGAGTGAAAGTGAAATGGGGCTTGTAAGCTCAAACCCAATCCCTAAGTAACACACTTCTTCCAAAAGGGCCACACCTCCTAATTTCTGAAACAGTTTATTGACTAGAACCAAACATTCAAAACATGAACCTCTGAAGTCCAAGTTTATTCAAACCACCACATTGATTACAGCAAGACCATGTTTTCTGAACAGCACAGGGAAATTGCACATATGAACTTGCAGTGGTGAAACAGTATGTACAACACCTGTGCAAGCTCAAAGCCTCACATCATGAGATGCTCATGAAGTTTCAAGCTCAGCTAAAGAGTGATCTAGAGTTGATCCCTCCTGGGAGAGGGAAGATCACATTTCCTCAAGGATACAACCTTCAGATACATGGTTCCAACCTGCTTAATGCTATGACCCTCTAATACAGTTCCTCATGGTGTGATGAACCCCATTCATGAATTTTTTTTTGTTGCAGCTTTGTAACTGTAATTTTCATGCTGTTACAAATCATAATGTAACATTTACTTTTCAAACACTATTCCTTCCTGTAAAATTGGTTATTTGACTCCCAAAGGGAACATGACCCAAGGGTTGAAAATCACCTTATAGGCTATGGATGACTCAGTAAATAACCATATTCTCAATGACAAATGAGGCAGTAATAAGTGTATTTACTCAGTTTTTTTTTTTTGAAGTACACATGAAATTGGGAGTTAGTCTTGATGGGAAAAGTAGGGGAGAAGTCGGAAGGCACTTGCCAAAACATTACATGCATGCACAAAATTGTCAGAAAACACAAAAACAATTTAAAAGATGAGTGGAAGAAGAGACAAAGGAAAAATGTGCTTGGTTTTTAAAAATCCATTTGGCGTCTTCTAGTTTTTTAATTATCTGTATAACATCTTGAGTATATACTTAAGAGATCTCAAATATCAATGTCTGAATGTTTAAACCAAATGTAAGAAATGATTTCTTATTAAAATATTAATGAAAGAGAATTATAACAACTTATTACCCCAATTTGTACTTTTGCTGATGAATCATGATAATGGAAATATGTCTGTCAAATCTTTAAGTATCTGAAAACTTAAAGAGTATTGCATCTAAGATACAGTGTCCTGTAGTCACATGTTATTCAAGGCATTATACTTACAATATTGTGAATTAATAAATCAGCAAATTTCTCAAAGCATTATCCACTTTATTGCTCAAGGCTGTTTTCCTCATGCCTCAACTATTACTGTATACAGCTCACATGTTCCCAGAATGAAGACATCACTTGCATTTTAAATCTGTTACATTCCATAAAGCCATGCTGTTTAAATGTAATTTCCCTCTTGTTGTTGATTATACTTCCTTTTAAATGACTTTTCTATGATGAGGTTCACATACTGAAGCAATTTTATTTTGTTGAGCTTTTGCATGAAAAAGCCCAGGAAACACTATTTTTAATTGGATATTACCAGTACCACCCTGGCAGAAAATTCTTGTCGATGCCTTTCATGTATTTCTATGTCAGAGTCAGAGCTCTTCTTGCCATTTTTACTTTTGAAAATATGATAGATTTCGTGTTTATTCTTTCAAAAGAGGACCAATATTGGAATTAAAATAAATGACAGCTTATAAAAATTTTATGTGGCTGTATAATGATGTTTCTATAAATTTTATCTATATACAATATTTCTAATTTCAGAGAAAAACACAGATTTCCCTCATGAATAGTGAAATGCGGTTCCTCATGTTTAATTGACAAGTAAAAAAAAAAAAGAGTTATTCTTTGGGTGTTCTCAAAGTACAGAATTTATGGGTTGTTAACTTCCTGACCCAGTTTACAAGCATTGCTGAAATGTAACCCCAGGCTTTTTGAGTCAAGATTAGTTTTTTCTTTTGATAACTGTTAGTTAACATTTCACTGTATAGCTGCTCCCATCACACCATCATTAATGTGCCTTTAGGTCACACATGCTGCATTTGCAGCTCTGTACATCAGTCAGTTTTCACTGAATTCTTTTTTTTTTTAGTGCAACAGGTTGTAAATGTTTTATTTAGGTTTCTAATGCTGTGACAAAATATTGTAATGAAAAGCAACTTGGATAGGAAGAACTTAGTCCATCTTGAAGAAATTGGGACAGGAATTCAAAGCAGGAATCTACACAACAACTGTAGCAGAAGCTACAGAGAAACACTGCTTTCTGCCTTGCTCAGTGTGCTTTGATGTAAAGCTCAGGACTACCTATTTTGGGATGCTACCACTCGGATGGACTGGACCCACGCACTTCAACCATCAAATATGCAATTTCATTGAGGCATTTTTCAAGTGAGACTCTTTCTACGCTCTTAGAACAAATGGCCCTTGACAAACAAATCCATCACTATTAAATCTCAATTTTTCTATTAATTTTTATATCAACAGGTATTATGTTACTATCAAAATATAAAACAAAGTAACTTTTTGAGCAATAATAGTACACTTAGGCATTTATTGCTTCACATTATCTACTTCTCTGTTCATCTTGAAATATGTGGACTTTTTCCTATTAATTACTATTGAATGCATATTCATATCTTTTAAAATCCCAAAGTCTTTACAATTTTTTTCTTTTTTTAAAGGATTTATTTATCTATCTATTAATTTTATTTCCTTTTTTTAATTGGGTATTTCTTATTTACATTTCCCATGTTATTCCCTTTCCTGGTTTCTTATCCATCATACCCCTAACCCCTTCCCATCCCCTTCTATAAAGGTGCTCCCCTCACAACAATCCCCTTCACTGTGGGGTCCAACCTTGTCAGGACCACGGACTTCCCCTTTTATGGGTTCCCCAAAAAGGCTAGTCACTTTCACATATGCAGTTGGAGCCCTGGGTCAGTCCATTTATAGTCTTTGGGTAGTGGTTATTCCCTGGAAGATCTGGTTGGTTGGCATTATTGTTCTTGTGGGGTTGCAAGCCCCTTCAGCTCTTTCAGTTCTTTCCCTAATTCCTTCAACAGGTGTCCTGTTCTACGATCAATGGTTTGATGCTTGCTTTCACCACTGTATTTGACATGTTCTGGCTGTGTCTCTCTAGAGACATGTATATCAGGTTCCTATCAGCATGCATTTCTTAGCTTCATCCATCTTGTCTAGTTTTGGTGGCTGTATATATATATGGACCACACATGGGGCAGGCCTTGTATGGCTGTTCCTTCAGTCTCTGCTCTAAATTTGCCTCCCTATCCCCTCCTATGGATATTTATCTTCCCCTTTTTAAGAAGGAGTGAAGTATCTGCATTTTAGTCGACCTTCTTGAGTTTCATGTGGTCCATGCATTGCATCATGGGTAATTTGAGCATTTGGGCTAATATCCACTTATCAACGAGTACATAACATATGTGTCTTTCTGTGATTGGGTTACCTCACACAGGATGATATTTTCTAGTTCCATCCATTTGCCTATGAATTTCATGAAGTCATTGTTTTTGATAGGTGAGTAGTACTCTATTATGTAGATGTACCACATTTTCTGTATCCATTCCTCTGTTGAAGGGCATCTGGGTTCTTTCCACCTCCTTGCTATTATAAATAAGGTTGCTATGAACACAGTGGAGCATGTGTCTTTGTTGTATGTTGGAGCATCTTTTGGGTATATGCCCAAGAGTGATATAACTGGGTCCTTAGGTAGAGCAATGTCCAATTTTCTGAGCAACCTCCATACTGATTTCCAGAGAAGTTGTACCAGTTTGCAGCCCCACCAACAATGGAGGAGTGTTCCTCTTTCTCCATATCCTTGCCAGCATCTGCTATTGCCTGTGTTTTTGATCTTAGCAATTCTGACTGGTGTGAGGTGGATCTCAGAGTTGTTTTGATTTGCATTTCACAGATGACTATGTATGTTGAACATTTTTTAGGTGTTTCTCATCCATTTGATATTCTTCAGCTGTGAATACTTTGTTTGGTTCTGTACCCCATTTTTAATAGGGTTATTTGACTCTCTGAATTCTAACTTCATGAGTTCTTTTTATATTTTTGATAGTAGCCCTCTATCAGATGTAGGATTGGTAAAGATCTTTTTCCAATATGTTGGCTGCCATTTTGTCCAAATGACAGTGTCCTTTGCCTTACAGAAGCTTTGTAGCTTTATGAGGTTTTATTTGCCGATTCTTGATCTTAGAGCATAACCCATTGGTGTTCTGTTCAGGAAATTTTCCCTAGTGCCCATGTGTTCAAGACTCTTCCCCATAGTTTCTTTTATTAGTTTGAGCATATCTGGTTTGATGCAGAGGTCCTTGATCCACTTGGACTTAAGCTTTGTACAGGTCAATAAGAATAGATTGATTTGCATTCTTCTACATGCTGACCTCCAGTTGAGTCATCACCATTTGTTTAAAATGCTATCTGGATAGTTTTGGCTCCTTTGTCAAAAATCAAGTGACCATAGGTATAACATATAAAGGTAGGCCTATCAGAATTACACCAAACTTCTCACCAGAGACTATGAAATTCTTTACAAATTTAAACAACCATTGAGCACTCTTCATTCTCTTTCACAGCACAAGTTTTAAAAGCCAAGTTCTTTCAACACTTGGAACATACACCATCAAAACCAATTCAAATACATTCTTACTCTCAGAGGGAAGAACCAAGGCAATGTCAAAAAATCAGTACCCAGAAGTGTCAATCAAATTATACAGCTCAGTAGCTTGCCTGTGGGATTCTTTCCCTATTTCCTGAATTATAAAAGGCATGGGAAGCTCCTCTTCTCCAGATCTGCCACCCACAAAGAAAAAGATTGTCTCCTAGACTCAGCAGACATTGTTCGATTCCTACTGATATCCCTATTGATTATACCATGGACCTGGCATCTCTAATATTATGGTTTCTCCTCTGATAACGGGTTATATTGCTATCACTATTCTTCACTAGGCTTCTTCAAGGACTATGATCATGCCTCTTGGTACCATGTCTCAACTTTTCCCACTGACCTCCTGAATTGTGGGATTTCTATTAGAGCTAATGGTGTACTTTCACTAGTTGCCTCTACTGGCCTTCATCATGACAGTTCTCCACTTTCCCTTCAATCTTGCAATTTAAATTGTGTTAAAATTGATACCACATGATCATGTCTGATTGTCAGCTTGAGAGGCACTGTAGGCCTCAAATTCTGTGTACTGATCTGGAGAAAGTATATCCTAGAAGGTTACCTCAATTATTTTGGTCTCTTCTTAAGCACATAATATTTTTCAGCCCCATCTGATTAGAAAACACATAAAATTGATTCAAAGACTCAGATGAATGACCATGAATGATGCTCTGAAGGACTCCCAAACACTTTTCTAAAATTTCACAAGCCAGGTGTCTATTGTTTGATTTGTTCGCACTACTATCCTCCATTTTTCTGTGGCGGCTTGGTAAATTCTAAAACTCTAACAGCCTTTCCAGACCAAAGGTCCAAAATCTTTCACAATCCTTCAATAACAACACAGTCAGGCTTGTCACAGCATTATCCCAAAATTCTGGTTCCATTTTATTATGTTTTTTATCAAATTGCTTTTTATTCTTGCAATAAAATAAGATGAATAAAAATGTGAGAAGGAAATGGTTTACTTTAATTTATAGAAAGCACTCCCTGGTAAAGGGAAGTCGGTGTGGAACTCAAGGCAAGAATTTAAAGGCAGGTTCTAAGGGGAAGCAGTGATGAACACGGTTTTCTGACTTGCTTTCCATGTCTTACACAGCTTGCTGTATTTTACATGACCACCTGCTCAAGTGTGCCACAACCCATAATAGTCTTAACCTTCCTATATCGTTTATCAAAAAGAAAAATAACCCTGATAAACTTACTCACAGGCCCATCTGATGGAAGTGTGCTCTCAACTGAGGTTCTGGTTTGTCAGAAGACTATCGCTTGAGTGAAGTAGATAAAACACATTGTCACAGTGGCATAGTTATTGCAGACAAAGACTGAGGATTGGGTTGTAGGAATAGTTCTGACTCCTTTTAAATAATGGGCTCATTAAAAAAAGTGAGATAAAATATTGGTAATTCTAACTCTGCTGTGAGAGATAAAGAAACACAAATGCTCATAAGACAAATTCCATACGGATTCATGTGGTTATAGCAGAAATGATAAGTACATGGCAAATATCTAATATACAACATATCTGATGGAGTGAGAACAAAAGTCTTTTAGTTTTTTTCTTTTAAACAGGGTAAACATGTTTTTAAATAACACTAATTCCCAGAGATTTTCCTACTATTTTTTATATGATGTATTGATGCTTGAGTATTGCTATTTTCTTTCAGATATTTCAGTTATTTTCTGGTCATATATTCTACTATTAGTGATTTTGTAGTATATGATAAGAGTGACTTGCTAGAAAATTATAAGAAAAATAAAAAAATAGAAAATTAGAGCCAGACACCAAATGAGAGATAGGATTGCTATCCCACAGCCAAAGTTCTGACCCATAATTCTTCCTGTCTGATAGAAATTCAAGGATGGAAATGGAGAAGAGCCTGAGGAAAGAAGGTTCAGCAACAGGCCCAAAGTGGGTTCCAGCTTAAGGGGAGGCCCCAAGACCTGACACCATTACTGAAGTTATGGGGCACTCACAAAAAGGGACCTACCATGACTGCTCTCCAAAAGATACAAGAAGCACCTGAAAGAGTAGGGTGCAGATAATGTGCACCAAACCAATGAAGAGAAGCTGCTGATCCCTCTGGATGATTTAGGGGAAAGCTGGAGGAAGGTAAGGAGGAGGGTAAAACTGTAGGAAGATGAGCAGTATCAATTAACCTGGATCCCTGAGGTCTCTTAGATACTGGATCACCAACCAGGCAGCATACACCAGCTGAGATGAGGCCTCCAACACATAAAGAGAAGAGGACTCCTGGGTCTGGGTTCAGGCAGAGAAGATTCACCTAACCCTTAAAAGACTGGAGGTCCTAGGAAATTTATAAGTCTGGTGGGGTGTGGGTGGAATGGGGACATTCTTGTGGAGATTGAGGGGGGAGTGTGTGGCTTCAGGAGTAAGTATGATATGTGGAACTGTGTAGGGGTAGACTGGGAGGGGTAGAAAATCTGGAGTGTAAAAATAAATAAATAAATAAATAAATAAATAAATAAATAAATAAATCAGTAAATAAATAAGTAAAATAAAGAACCTATAAAAATTAGAGCCAGAAAAAGTGACACAATTAGACTTAATCTTCTAAGTATTAAAAAATTAGAGCTAGGAAAACATAAAGTAAACAATTGCTAAATAAGTAAATAATTACAAAATCTCAGTCAAGCTATTTAAGGATTTGAATTGTTTAATATGCATGGATTATTTTAGAATTTATATAATACACTGAATATTATAACACATTTTAGGAACACAGAATATTTTCATATTTTTCTTTTCTTTGAATGGTATTCAAAGTAACCGCTTATTTACACAAATTTACTTCCTTTTTATTTATTTGTCTCTCACACATTAGGTACTGATTGAATTCAGTTTCTTCTCATTCCCTTCCCCCAGTCTCTTCCCCCAACAACATTTTTCTGAGATCCACTTCTTCTCCACATCCCTTCAAAAAAGAGCAAGCCTGTTAGAGATATCAACCATATATGGTATAACAAGCTCCTATAAAGCCAAGCACATATGCTGTAGATGTCATGTAGGTGAAGGCAGGTACAGGATAGAATGAGGCCTATCATTGGATGAGAACAAGCTTGAGAGAAGGAGGAGATTGGAGCATGGGGAATAGCAGCGGAGAAAACATGGATGTGGAAGTTAAGATTTCTCTCTGCACATTTACCAGTTGTTATGACTATTCTTAAGGGATGGATGTGTTCCGGATTTTGTGTGTCTAGGTGAACAAATTATATCTTATCTAGGTGGGTGGTTTATATCCTTATCCATGGGTTGTAAGTTAATTGTGTGGATGTATTGTACATTGAATATTTAACATATAAATCTGGTTGTTGGGTTAGAGTTTGGTGAGCCATGATCTCACTGCACTGTTGTGAGGTAAGTAGAGTCCATGTCAGGAAGCTGTGCTAGGCTATAGAATGCATGGTGGTAGCGTGGCATGGGGCCAGGCTAGCACAGCCCTGAAGCACGATGTGTTTATCCGGTGTGGTAACAACCCAACAAAGGGACAGTGTGTGAAAGCGGCTGACAGAGAAACAACTACAGTGTTAGGATCCACATGGAGTGGAAACTCACGGGAATGGGCCATGGGCTTTATTATTTATACCACAACAATATTCTAACTTCAAGGTTTGATGAGGCAAGCCAGTAGAAAGTAGGGATTCCCAAAGACAGGCAACAGAAATCAGAAACAGCACCCCTCCAATTCAAGCTGTTATGATACCCACCAGAATACCTAGCTACAAAACCATAACATATATGCAGAGAATCTTGGACAGATCCATAGAGGCTCCCGCATCTGTGATTTCACTTGAGTTCCAGACAGTTGAGTCCTTCAATGCTTATTCCTCCCTCTCTGTAGAACTACCTGAGCCCTGACTAATAGTTGGCCTTGGGACTCTGCATCTGCTTCTATCACATGCTGTAAAAAGTCAATGTTTTCTCTCTGGTGTTTATTATGCAGGCTCTGGTCCCAGCATATTGTGCAGTCATGACAAACTGTAGGTCAGAGGTTTTGAAGTGTCCCAATCCCTCCACTTGAGGTATTGCTTGGTTAAAGAGAATAGCAGTTCAGGTCCTGTGTCCCCCATTATGAGGAGTATTAAGTAGTTTCATTCTTGTAGATTTCATCTTTCAATGTTCAAAACACTTTCTATTCCAGCAATTTTGTTGCTTTAAGTATGACTATGCAGACCACCATTCATTGCTGAGTCAGTGTGGCATGCCATAAGTCACTTAGCCTAAGAAGTTGTCATAACAAGTGTAAAGGTTTCACAAAGGCTTGTGGAGGAAAATGACAATATTTAAATTAATGAGTACACGACATGGAAACATAAGTATGACAAGGTGCTAAGAGTTCTCAAATACTATAATCTACTTAAATTTGTCTTACGTTTCAGGAAAATTATCACAAACTTATGTCATTACTTTAAAATTTATGATAATCAACTGTAATCTAATGATTCTAATTATGGAAGAACAGTTGTTATGTGACACTTACTCAGAGATTATTATTTCAATGTTGTCAAAAAGTTTTATATTGGATTGGAAAGGCAGATACATCAGTTAATGCTTGCCATGCAAGTATGTGTTGATACTTCTGAACTTGTATAAGATTACTTGATATGGCGGTATAATGCTTTCATCACAGGGCAGATAGAGAAAGTGGAGTTTCTTACCAGCCAATCAATCTAAATTGATAAAATCCGTGTTCAACAAGAAACCTTGCCATAATAAATACAGAATCAAGATAGACACTTGATGACAAATTACAGCTTCCATGCAACTTACATATACATATGTCACACACATACACACACACACACACACACAGAGAGAGAGAGAGAGAGAGAGAGAGAGAGAGACTGAGAGAGAGAGAGACAGAGACAGAGACAGAGAGAGAGAGAGAGTCTGAAGCATTTGATATTGGTTACAAATCTCAGATAAGCTCGATAATTTTTATAAACCTAAAGAGTTAGACCTACATTGGTATGTGCCCATAGGATGTCTATAGGCATAACAAAATATGCATGCTACTAAAAAAGCATTGTGTAATTTGAGTGCTGTTATAAGCATGTAAGACCTGATGCTTCTGAGTAAAATGAAATATATATTAATTATTTATAGGTATATGACAGTCTGATCAAGACATGACTGTACAATAGGAAACAAACAGAGGAAATGTTGGCTGAGAATGTAGCTCACAGGTATAACTCTTAGCACGTATCTAGCAGGTAGAAGTATTAAGGCTCTTGGTTCAATATTAAGCACTCCAGGAAAAAATGTTATAAATGCAAATATATGTCTGTGTATGGATAAATATATTATTGATAAATGATGTGAGCTAGATAATCTATGTTAACTCAATAACGTAGTTAATAATATTGCATACTGTTTAAATCATGAAAATATAAACTTATAAAATTTTAAACTATAAGTAAAAATAAAAAATACTAATAACTCCAAAATAATTTGGATATTTTTTAAAATAAAAATTAGAAAATTGCTTAGAGGCCAATCTGGGGATTAAGAATGCTTATAACTATTTTTTTGGGAAAATATGCCAGAACTCTACATTTGAACTATTCCAAAATTATGTAGATGCACAATTGAACAAGTTCATTAGTGATGGATTATTTGACAGTCCTATAAACTATTCTGGCTGAGAATGCGGCTATATAACTGTCATTTTCCCTACAAATCTAAATTACTTTCTTAATAGATTATGAGCAGAAATAAAAAGGAAATCTTCCATCAGCACCCTTCTCTGGATAGCCACACAAAACAGGAAATCATGTAAGTATGACAATTAAGTCTATTGAGGGGTTTCAGTGTTTAATGACTGGTTTTATTACTAATGGATGCTGAGAGGGAATTTCTGATGCAATATATGCTTGTGACTACATAAGATAAAATGATACCTCATGAGTTTTAACAGACAAAAATCTGTAGAGTATCTGAGAACATTGTTAGCTGTAAGAATGGCATAAAAGTTCTTTTGCAGTTTAAAATTTTTAATTTTTCCTTTTGAAAGTTTAAATTCTAGTAAAGTTATGTTTAATTAAAAGATGAGCTTTTTAGAGTCCTGCATACCACATATAAATTTGTTTCCATTATAAGAGCTATAGATATATAGTTATTTAAATGCATGCTTTATGGGATATTATGTGTTGTTTTTTATAGCAGAAGGGCAAAAGGACAAAAATTAAGGTAGATTTTTGTTCCGTACTTTAAATTTTTTCCTGGATTCCTTATTGATCGTTGTCTTTGTATGCAAACACATGCTTTCTCTCTTTCCTGCACACGGGCACACACACACACACACACACACACACACACACACACACACACACACACATATTATGAATTCTGACCTAATTCGACAACCACAAGGGACAATCAATGACGTAGTCACAACTTGTACTTGCTCTGTGTGAATACATAGAAGGTATCTTAAATTTCATCACAGTATATATTGCTCTGGGAGCTTTAGGATCTATGTGTTTGATTACCTAATGTGATTCGATTATGACCAGACCCTACATTTCATATGAGTTATGTTAACGCAAACTCCAGTAAAGAAAGACAAACATACAAAGTGAAAAAAATTATTGTAATGAAACAAACATAGAACCAAAAAACGATTCCTACCAAGTTGTTAATCTTCAGAGATTTATTTGAAGAGAAAAAATTGTAAATATACTAAAATTAAATAATAGTAATAAAGTACTGAGGATAAAACCATGGCTTAAGTGTTTCTTGAAACATGGCTAATATAAAAATGGCTAGATATTTTATTGAGCATTACAGGAAGGATTTTGAAAGTGGTTGTTGATAACTATACATAGAGACACACATTTATGGTATCATACTATTGGGAAGGTAGAAGCAAAATTCTGATTAGTTGGAAACCAGGCTAGGCTGGTTTGTCATGTCTCAAAAGTAATAAGTGCTAGACTTGTAACTGAGTATCAACAGAAGAAGCAAACAAGTCATGGGGGCCATGAAATGTAAATATTGTGAACATTTTAATAGTGAGATATAAAGATATATTTTTGAGTGTAGTAGAGTCAAAGAGCAGAGTAGCTTAAGTGTATCGAACAAGAGAAAAACTCACTTAAATAAAACTAAAACCTAGCGTTCTGCTTTTCTAGCAACAGGATTCAAGTTTGAGGAAGCCATATGTGAACAAAGTGAAGTTTGCTAAAAAGACTCTTTGGGACAATTGAAATGGTCATCACTCAAATAACTGTAGTGTCATAGTTAGGGTTCCATTGCTGTGAAAAAAACACCACGACAACATCAACTCTTATAATGGCAACCATTGTACGGGGGTTGAGTTAAAGTTTCAGAGAGTGAGTCCATTATCATCATGGTGGGAAGCATGGCATCATGCAGGTAGAGCTGCTGCTGGAGGTATCAAGTGTTCTTTATCTTGATGCTACGGTAGCCAGGAGGAGGATGTGTTCTACATTAGGGAGAGCCTGAGCATAGGCATCCTCAAAGCCTACCTACACAGTGATATACTTCCTCCAACAAGGCAAAACCTTTTCCAGTAATGCAATACCGCGCAATAATGCCACTTCCCAAGGGCCAAGCATAGAAAAAACCATGACATTTAGGTAAGGAATATCTGTTTGTACATGAGAAAGTTATTAAGGTTTAGGATAATTAACAATTACTGAGGATGAAGAGATCGATCAGAAATTAAAAACATTCATTCAAAGCCCAGGGTTTGAAAACCATGAATATCCTAGTAAGAGCACCAGTGGAAGGGGAAGCCCTGGGTCCTGCTAAGACTGAACCCCCAGTGAACTAGTCTATGGGGGGAGGGCGGCAATGGGGGGAGGGTTGGGAGGGGAACACACATAAGGAAGGGGAGGGGGGAGGGGGATGTTTGCCCGGAAACCGGGAAAGGGAATAACACTCGAAATGTATATAAGAAATACTCAAGTTAATAAAAAATAAAAAAAAAAATCAGTTAAAAAAAAAGAAATATCCAAGTTAATAAAGATTGAAAAAAAAAAGAAAAAAAAAAAAAGAAAACCGTGGTGACTCATAGACATCTGTAACTACAGTCTCAAAGATGACACCCTCCCATGGTCAAAATACGAGCTAAGCATTCATGTGGTTGCAGACATATATAGAGACAAGGCAAAACACATATACACACTAAATTAATTAATTCATATTTCTTTATTTAATTCTTTATTAGATATTTTTCTTTATTTACATTTGAAATGTTATTCCCTCTCCAGGTTTCCTGTCCATAAAAACCAATCCCATCTGCCTCACCCATACAGGTGTTCCCCTGCTCATCCACTCCCCATACAGCCTCCCCGACATTCCCCTGCACTGGGGTCCAACTTTGGCAGGACCATGGGCGTCCCTTTCCACTGGTGCCCCAATAAGACTATTCTCTGCTACATATGCAGTTGGAGCCCTGGGTCAGTCCCTGTATAGTCTTTGGGTAGTGGTTTACTCCCTGGAAGCTCTGGTTGCTTGGCATTGTTATGGTTATGGGGTTACAAGCCCCTTCAGTAATTCCAATCCTTCCTCTAATTCCCCCCAAGGGGGTCCTGTTCTCAGTTCAGTAGTTTGCTGCTAGCACTCACCTCAGTATTTGGCATGCTCTGGATTTTTCTCTCAGGAGAGATCTATATCCAGTTCCTTTCAGCATGCACTTTTTAGCTTCCTCAATCTTAACTAGTTTTGGTGGCTGTATATACATATATAGGGGACATATGTGGGGCAGGTTCTGAAAGGCCGTTCCTTCAGTGTCTGCTCTAAGCTTTGATTCCATATTTGCTCCCGTGGATACGTTTGTTCTGCCTTGTAAGATGGAGTGGGAACATCCGCATTTTGGTCATCTTGTCTTGGCTTCCTGTGGTCTGTGCATTGCATCTTGGGTAATTCGAGCTTTTGGGCTAATAGCCACTTATCAGTGAGTGCATACCATGTGTGTTTTTCTGTGATTGGGTTACCTCACTCAGGATGATATTTCCTACTTCATGCCATTTGCCTATGAATTTCATAAAGTCATTGTGTTTGATAGCTGAGAATTACTCCATTTGTGAGATATACCATAATTTTTTAATCCATTCCTCTGTTGAAGGATATCTGGGTTCTTTCCAGCTTCTGGCTATTATAAATAAGGCTGCGATGAACATAGTGGAGCACGTGTCTTTGTTATATGTTGGGGCATCTTTTGGGTATATGCCCAGGAGAGGTGTAGCTGGGTCCTCAGGTAGTAGAATGTCCAATTTTCTGAGGAACCTCCAGACTGATTTCCAGAATGGTTGTACCAGTTTGCTGTCCCACCAACAATAGAGGAGTGTTCCTCTTTCTCCACTTCCTCGCCAGCATCTGCTGTCACCGGATGGATGTTTTTATCTTAGCCATTCTGACTGGGATCATGTGGAATTTCAGAGTTGATTTGATTTGCATTTCCTTGATGACTAAGGATGTTGAACATTCTTTAGGTGCTTTTTGGTTATTCAATTTTCCACAGCTGAGAATGCTTTGTTTAGCTCTGTACCCCATTTTAATAGGGTTATTTGGCTCTTGGCAGTCTAACTTCATGGGTTCTTTGCATATTTTGGATATTAGCCTTCTATCAGTTGTAGCACTGATAAAGATCTTTTCCTAATCTGTTGGTTGCCAATTTGTCTTAATGACAGTGTCCTTTGTCTTACAGAAACATTGAAGTTTATGAGGTCCAATTGTCTATTCTTAATATTAGAGGATACATTGGTGTTTTAGTTCAGGAACATTCCCATGTGACCATGGGTTTTGGCAAAATGGCCATTTTTAATATATTATTCCTGCCAATCCATGATCATGGGAGATCTTTCCATCTTCTGAGATCTTCAACTTCTTTCTTCAGGCACTTGAAGTTTTTGTCATACAGATCTTTCACTTGCTTGGTTAAAGTAACACCAAGATATTTTATATTATTTGGGACTATTGTGAAGGGTGTCATTTCCCTACTTTCTTTCTCAGCCTGTTTATCCTTTGAATAGAGAAAGGTTAATCATTTGTTTGAATTAATTTTATACTTTGACATTATGCTGAGGTTGTTTATCAGGTTAAGTAGTTCTCTGGTGGAACTTTTTTGGTCACCTAAGTATATTAACATATAATCTGCAAATAGTGATATTTCGACTACTTTGCTTCCAATTTGTATCCAGTTGACCTCCTTTCGTTGTCTCATTGCTCTGAGTAGGACTTCGAGTACAATATTGAATAAGTGTGGAGAGAGTGGGCAGCTTTTTATAGTCCCTGGTTTTAGTGGGATTGCTTCAAGTTTCTCTCAATTTATTTTGATGTTAGCTATGATTTGCCGTGTATTGTTTTTGCTACATTTAGATATGGACCTTGAATTCCTGATATTTCCAGGACTTTTATCATGAAGGGGTGTTGAATTTTGTCAAGTGATTTCCCAGGATCTAATGAAATGATCATGTGGTTCTTATCTTTGGGTTTGTTTATATAGTAGAGCACACTGATGGATTTCCATATAGTAAACCATTCCTGCACTCTTGGGAAAAAGCCTACTTGATCATGATGAATGATCATTTTGATGTGATCTTGGATTCAGTTTGTAAGAATTTTATTGAGTATTTTTGCATCAATATTCATAAGGGATGTTGGTCTGAAGTTCTCTTTCTTTGTTGGGTCTTTGTGTGGTTTAGTTGTATAAGAGTAACTGTGGCTTCATAGAAAAAATTTGTAGTACTCTATCTGTTCCTATTTTGTGGAATAGTTTGGACAGTGTTGGTATGAGTTCTTCTATTCTGATAGAACTCTGCATGAAACCCATCTGGTCCTGAACTCTTTTTGGTTGGAAGACTTTTAATAACTGCTTCTATTTCTTGAGGAGTTATAGGGTTGTTTAGATGGTTTATTTTTTCCTGATTTAAATTTGGTACCTGGTATCTGTCTAGAAAATTGCCAATTTTCTCCAGATTTTCCACTTTTGTTGAATACAGGCTTTTGTAGTAAGATCAGATGATGTTTTTAATTTCCTCGGATTCTGTTATTTTGTCTCCCTTTTCATTTCTTATTTTGTTAATTTGGATACATGCTCTGTGACCTCTGGTTAGTCTGCCTAAGGATTTATCTATTTTGTTGATTTTCTCAAAGAACCAGCTCCTGCTTTTGTTGATTTTTCTATAGTCTTTTTCATTTATACTTGTTTGATTTCAGCCCTGAGTTTGACTATTTCCTGCCTTCTTCTTCTCTTGAGTTTATTTACTTCTTTTTGTTCTAGGGCTTTAAAGTGTGTTGTCAAGCTACTGAGGCATGGTCTCTTCTGTTTCTTTTTGCAGGCACTCAGAGCTATGAGATTTCCTATTAGAACAGCTTTCTTTGTGTCCCATAAATTTGTGTATGTTGTACCTTCATTTTCATTAAATTCTAAGAAGTCTTTAATTTCTTTCTTTTTTATTTCCTTGACCAAGTTGTCATTGAGTAGAGCATTGTTCAACTTCCATGTATATGTGGGTTTTCTGTCATTATTGTTGTTATTGAAGACCAGACTTAGTATGTGGTGATGTGATTGGATGCAAGGGATTATTGTATCCATTGAGGCCTGTTTTGTCACTGGTTATATGGTCAATTTTAGAGAAGGTACCATGAGGTGCTGAGAAGAAGGTATATTCTTTTGTTTTAGGATGGAATGTTCTTTAAATATCTGTTAAATCATTTGGTTCATAACTTCTGTTAGTTTCTCTATGTCTCTGTTTAATTTCTGTTTCCATGATCTGTCCAGTAATGATCTCCTACTATTATTGTGTCAGGTGCAATGTATGGTTTAAGCTTTAGCAAAATTTCTTTTATGAATTTAGGTGCCCTTGCATTCGGAGCATGGATATTTAGAATTTAGAATCATCTAGGTGGATTTTTCTTTGATCAACGTGCTGTCCTTTCTTAACTTTTCTGACAACTTTTGGTTGAATGCCAATTTTATTCAATATTAGATGGCAACTCCAGCTTGTTTCTTCATGTCATTTCTTTGGAAATTTGTTTTCCAGCCATTTACTCTGAGGTAGTGTCTGTCTTTGTTGCTGAGGTATGCTTCCTATATGCAGAAAGATGCTGGGTCCTCTTTATTTATACAGTCTGTTCGTCTATGTCTTTTTACTAGGGATTTGAGATTGTTGATGTCGAGAAATATTAAGGCATAGTGATTGTCGCTTCCTGTTATTTTCCTTGTTAGAGGTAGAATTATGTTTGTTTGTCTCTCTTTTTGTTTCATTGCAAGGAGATTATATTCTTGCTTTCTGTACAGCACAGTTTCTCTCCTTGTGTTGGAGTATTCCACCTATTATCCTTTGTAGGGCTGGATTTGTAGAAAAATATTGTGTAAATTTGGTTTTGTCATGGAATGTCTTGGATTTGCCTTCTCCATTAATTGAGAGTTTTGCTGGATATAGTAGCCTGGGTTGGCATTTGTGCTCTCTTAGGGTCTGTATGACATCTGCCCAGGATCTTCTGGCTTTCATAGTCTCTGGTGAGAAGTCTGGTGTGATTCTGATAGGTCTGCCTTTATATGTCACTTGACCTCTTTCCCTTACTGTTTTTAATATTCTTTCTTTGTTTTGTGCATTTGCTGTTTAACTATTATGTGACAGGAGGAATTTCTCTTCTGGTCCAATCTATTTGGATTTCTGTAGGCTTCTTGTACGCTTATGGGCATCTCTTTCTTTAGGTTAGGGAAGTTTTCTTCTATAATTTTGTTGGATATATTTACTGGCCCTTTAAGTTGGGAGTCTTCACTCTCTTCTATACTGATTATTCCTAGTGTTGATCTTCTCATTGTGTCCTGGATTTCCTGGATGTTTTGGGCTATGAACACAACCTTTAATGGTTGTGTCTATGTTTTCAATGGTATCCTCTGCCCCTGAGATTCTCTCTTCTATCTCTTGTATTCTGATGGTGATGCTTGTATCTATGACTCCTGGCCTCTTCCTTAGGTTTTCTATCTCCAGGGTTGTCTCCCTTTGTGTTTTCTTTATTGTTTCTCTTTCCATCTTTAAATCCTGAACAATTTTGTTCAGTTCTTTCCTGTTTAGTTGTGTTTTCCTGTAATTCTTTCAGGGATTTTTGTGTTTCTTCTTTAAGCGCTTCTCCTTTTTTACTTTTGTTTTCCTGCATTTCATTAAGGGAGTTATTTATGTCCTTCTTAAAGTTCTCCATCATTATCATAGGATGTGACTTTACGTGTAAATCTTGCTTTTCTGGTCTGTTTGCATATCCAGTATTTTCTTTGGTGGGAGAACTGGACTCTGATGATGCCAAGTATTCTTGGTTTCTGTTGCTTAGGTTCCTTCACTTACCTCTTGCCATTGAGTTGACTCTGGTGTTTCCTTATCTTGCTATTTCTGAGAATGGCTTGACCCTCCTGTAGGTCTTTGTGTCAGCAGTCCTGTAGAACAGTTTTCTGATTTTCTTTCAGCCTTTTCTAGAACAGGTGTTGTGATCTCAGGTGTGTAGGCACTCCTGGTGACTGTCTTTCAGCTCTAGGCACAGGCAGGAATCAGAAGTTTCTTGCCCCTGATTGCCTTTAGCTTCTTGCATGCAGGGGGCACAGTTGGCACTAGGTGATTACCTCCTGGGTCATGAATGTGGGCAGAGGGTAGTCTCCTCTGATTTCTCAGGAGTGTCTGCACTTCTGAGGGTCCAGCTTTCACCCCCACGGGATTTGGGTGCAGGGACCAGTTTGACCCATTCAATTCAGTTCTGGGCACACACCAGAACTGCAGGTACTGATGGCTGACTGTTCCTATGTTCCTGTGTCCCGAGGCACTATCGAGTTTCCCCTTGGACCAGGGATATGGGCAGAGGTATGCAGTAATGGCATTCTGTCTCAGGATGTCTGCACTTCTCGGTGATTAGCTCTTTTCCCCACAGAATTTGGATGCAGGGCTCATATTTCTTAATAAGAACAATTACAAGCTGTTTTCTTTATTTTTTGGTTTAATTACTAGGTAGTATGTGTGTGTTCATATTGATAAAAGTTTTAAAAATGCTAACTATAACTATCACTAATGTACAAATTTGAGAATTAACGTTAAAGAGAAAATTTTGAACAAATGTATTAGAGAATTTTCAGCACTGTGGAAAAATGTTAAGCATGCACATTATTTGTCTTTCAGACAAAGTAATGCTATAGGTATTTATATGTAACCATTATAATATCATAGATAGCATTATAGTTTGGGTAATGGTATTTCCTTCATTCTTCATGTTGACAGAATCCATGGCAACACTGTTAGGGGATACAATCTCTTGCATGCAATTAGGTATTTTATAAAAGTATATTTGAAACAAAGAATTTCACAATTTGTGTTCCTACTTTTCCTTCCTCCAGATGAAGAGACAAAGTCCCACCCTTCCTAACAATGCAGCAACTTTTAAACATTCAATGATCCTCAGTACTCAAGCAAGCATCACAGTACCTGGACGTCAGATACATCAACCTTTAGACTTCTGGGTGAAGACAGAAGAATTAATTACTTGCAAATCATGCTATTCTGGAAATTCTGTTAGAATAGCACAAAAGAACATAATGCAAATAGGCATTATGGGCTAGAAGGGGTTATCAACTTAGAAGAGAATTTGGAAGAATATTAATTCATCTTTGAGAAATCTTTGGAGAAATACAAGTCCAATACATTAAATAAAGAAAACAATGTCAGGGACTAAGCCACTACCCAAAGACTATACATGGACTAACCTTGGGCTCCAACCTCATAGGTAGCAATGAATAGCCTAGTAAGGGCGCCAGTGGAAGGGGAAGACCTTGGTCCTGCCAAGACTGAACCCCCAGTGAATGTGATTGTTGGGGGGAGGGCAGTAATGGGGGGAGGATAGAGAGGGGAACACCCATAGAGAAGGGGATGGGGAGGGTTAGGGACATGTTGGCCTGGAAACCAGGAAAGGGAATAACAATCGAAATGTAAATAAGAAATACCCAAGTTAATAAAGATGAAAAGAAAAAGAAAACAATTTCTAAATAAAATGTCCATAAATACAGTGTGAAATGTGATGTATACACAGTATGGCCCAACATACTTTTGTCATATTACATTCTGAAAAATTCTACAAAGTAACATTTTTATATTTTCCTTTACTCTGGAGTAAGTGCTGTCCTTGAATTTGTAATGCTGGAAATTCTTTCCTCCACCACCCCCATTTTACTAGTTACTTTTATGTGGAAGATATAAAGCAACATATACAAGCAAGCATGCTGAAGGAAGATTTTTATCTGGTTTAAGGTTCCATAAGGATTAGAGTCCATCACAGACAGAAAATCCTGTCTGCAAATTGCAGACAGGGCAGAAAAATCAGACTGTACATTTTAAGAGCAAAGCAGAGAACCAACTACAAGTAACGTGATCATTTTATTTTCAGTGTCTGTCACTAATGCAGTGACCCTTCCTTCAGGAACACTGACGAACCTGAATGTCCCCAACACTGCACCAACTGCTGCCCAATTCTAAGGTTCGTCTAACACTCAAGAATATATAAAGCACTTCCATTTCATGTAACCACATCCATGAGGTGAGAATGTAGGAATATTAATTACCATTTGCTTTTGATTCTTTTTTCACTTTTTTTTTGAAGATGAACTCTTTTTTTTATTTTTTTTATTAACTTGAGTATTTCTTATATACATTTCGAGTGTTATTCCATTTCCCGGTTTCCCGGCAAACATCCCCCTCCCCCCTCCCCTTCCTTATGGGTGTTCCCCTCGCAACCCTCCCCCATTGCAGCCCCCCCCCCCCACAGTCTAGTTCACTGGGGCTTCAGTCTTAGCAGGACCCAGGGCTTCCCCTTCCACTGGTGCTCTTACTAGGATATTCATTGCTACCTATGAGGTCAGAGTCCAGGGTCAGTCCATGTATAGTCTTTAGGTAGTGGCTTAGTCCCTGGAAGCTCTGGTTGCTTGGCATTGTTGTACATATGGGGTCTCAAGCCCCTTCAAGCTCTTCCAGTTCTTTCTCTGATTCCTTCAACGGGGGTCCTATTCTAAGTTCAGTGGTTTGCTGCTGGCATTCGCCTCTGTATTTGCTGTATTCGGGCTGTGTCTCTCAGGAGCGATCTACATCCAGCTCCTGTCAGTCTGCACTTCTTTGCTTCATCCATCTTGTCTAATTGGGTGGCTGTATATGTATGGGCCACATGTGGGGCAGGCTCTGAATGGGTGTTCCTTCAGTCTCTGTTTTAATCTTTGCCTCTCCCTTCCCTGCCAAGGGTATTCTTTTTCCTCATTTAAAGAAGGAGTGAAGCATTCACATTTTGATCATCTGTCTTGAGTTTCGTTTCTTCTAGGGATCTAGGGTAATTCAAGCATTTGGGCTAATAGCCACTTATCAATGAGTGTATACCATGTATATCTTTCTGTGATTGGGTTAGCTCACTCAGGATGATATTTTCAAGTTCCAACCATTTGCCTACGAATTTCATAAACTCGTTGTTTTTGATAGCTGAGTAATATTCCATTGTGTAGATGTACCACGTTTTCTGTATCCATTCCTCTGTTGAAGGGCATCTGGGTTCTTTCCACTTTCTGGCTATTATAAATAAGGCTGAGATGAACATAGTGGAGCACGTGTCTCTTTTATATGTTGAGGCATCTTTTGGGTATATGCCCAAGAGAGGTATAGCTGGATCCTCAGGCAGTTCAATTTCCAATTTTTGAGGAACCTCCAGACTGATTTCCAGAATGGTTTTACCAGTCTGCAATCCCACCAACAATGGAGGAGTTTTCCTCTTTCTCCACATCATCGCCAGCATCTGCTGTCACCTGAGTTTTTGATCTTAGCCATTCTCACTGGTGTGAGGTGAAATCTCAGGGTTGTTTTGATTTGCATTTCCCTTATGACTAAAGATGTTGAACATTTCTTTAGGTGTTTCTCAGCCATTCGGCATTCCTCATCTGTGAATTGTTTGTTTAGCTCTGAACCCCATTTTAATAGGGTTATTTGTTTCCCTGCGGTCTAACTTTTTGAGTTCTTTGTATATCTTGGATATAAGGCCTCTATCTGTTGTAGGATTGGTAAAGATCTTTTCCCAATCTGTTGGTTGCCGTTTTGTCCTAACAAAAGTGTCCTTTGCCTTACAGAAGCTTTGCAGTTTTATAAGATCCCATTTGTGGATTCTTGATCTTAGAGCGAAAGCCATTGGTGTTTTGTTCAGGAAATTTTTTCCAGTGTCCATGTGTTCCAGATGCATCCCTAGTTTTTCTTCTATTAGTTTGAGTGTGTCTGGTTTGATGTGGAGGTCCTTGATCCACTTGGACTTAAGCTTTGTACAGGGTGATAAGCATGGATCGATCTGTATTCTTCTACATGTTGACCTCCAGTTGAACAAGCACCATTTGCTGAAAATGTTATCTTTTTTCCATTGGATGGTTTTGGCTCCTTTGTCAAATATCAAGTGACCATAGGTGTGTGGGTTCATTTCTGGGTCTTCAATTCTATTCCATTGGTCTATCTGTCTGTCTCTGTACCAATACCATGCAGTTTTTATCACTATTGCTCTGTAATACTGCTTGAGTTCAGGGATAGTGATTCCCCCTGAAGTCCTTTTATTGTTGAGGATAGCTTTAGCTATCCTGGGTTTTTTGTTATTCCAGATGAATTTGCAAATTGTTCTGTCTAACTCTTTGAAGAATTGGATTGGTATTTTGATGGGGATTGCATTGAATCTTTAGATTGCTTTTGGTAAAATGGCCATTTTTTTTTGTGATGATAGCTCATAAGTAGCATTTTTTTTATTAACTTGAGTATTTCTTATTTACATTTCGAGTGTTATTACCTTTCCTGGTTTCCAGGCAAACATTCCCCTAATCCCTCCCCCTCCCCTTCGTTATGGGTGTTCCCCTCCCCACCCTCCCCCCATTACTGCCCTCCCCCCAACAATCACGTTCACTGGGGGTTCAGTCTTAGCAGGACCAAGGGCTTCCCCTTCCACTGGTGATCTTACTAGAATATTCATTGCTACCTATGAGGTCAGAGTCCAGGGTCAGTCCATGTATAGTCTTTAGGTAGTGGCTTAGTCCCTGGAAGCTCTGGTTGATTGGCATTGTTGTTCATAAGGGGTATCGAGCTCCTTCAAGCTCTTCGAGTTCTTTCTCTGATTCCTTCAACAGGGGTGCCGTTCTCAGTTCAGTGGTTTGCTGCTGGCATTCGGCCCTGTATTTGCTGTAATGGCCATTTTTACTATATTAATCCTGCCAATCCATGAGCATGGGAGATCTTTCCATCTTCTGAGGTCTTCTTCAATTTCTTTCCTCAGTGTCTTGAAGTTCTTATTGTACAGATCTTTTACTTGCTTGGTTAAAGTCACACCGAGGTACTTTATATTATTTGGGTCTGTTATGAAGGGTGTCGTTTCCCTACTTTCTTTCTCGGCTTGTTTCTCTTTTGTATAGAGGAAGGCAACTGATTTATTTGAGTTAATTTTATACCCAGCCACTTTGCTGAAGTTGTTTATCAGCTTTAGTAGTTCTCTGGTGGAACTTTTGGGATCACTTAAATATACTATCATATCATCTGCAAATAGTGATATTTTGACCTCTTCTTTTCCGATCTGTATCCCATTGATCTCCTTTTGTTGTCTGATTGCTCTGGCTAGAACTTCAAGAACTATATTGAATAAGTAGGGAGAGAGTGGGCAGCCTTGTCTAGTCCCGGATTTTAGTGGGATTGCTTCAAGTTTCTCTCCATTTAGTTTAATGTTAGCAACTGGTTTGCTGTATATGTCTTTTACTATGTTTAGGTATGGGCCTTGAATTCCTATTCTTTCCAGGACTTTTATCATGAAGGGGTGTTGAATTTTGTCAAATGCTTTCTCAGCATCTAATGTAATGATCATGTGGTTCTGTTCTTTCAGTTTGGTTATATAATGGATCACATTGATGGTTTTCCGTATATTAAACCATCTCTGCATTCCTGGGATGAAGCCTACTTGATCATGGTGGATGATTGTTTTGATGTGCTCTTGAATTCGGTTTGCCAGAAATTTATTGAGTATAATTGCGTCGATATTCAAAAGGGAAATTGGTCTGAAGTTCTCTTTCTTTGTTGTGTCTTTGTGTGGTTTAGGTATAAGAGTAATTGTGGCTTCATAGAAGGTATTCGGTAGTGATCCATCTTTTTCAATTTTGTGGAATAGTTTGGATAATATTGGTATGATGTCTTCTATGAAGGTTTTATAGAATTCTGCACTAAACCCGTCTGGACCTGGGCTCTTTTTGGTTGGGAGACCTTTAATGACTGCTTCTATTTCCTTAAGAGTTATGGGGTTTTTTAACTGGTTTATCTGTTCCTGATTCAACTTCGGTACCTGGTATCTGTCTAGGAAATTGTCCATTTCCTGCCGATAATCAAGTTTTGTTGAATATAGGCTTTTATAGTTAGATCTGATGATTTTTTGAATTTCCTCTGAATCTGTAGTTATGTCTCCCTTTTCATTTCTGATTATATTAATTTGGACACACTCTCTGTGTCCTCTCGTTAGTCTGGGTAAGGGTTTATCTATCTTGTTGATTTTCTCAAAGAACCAACTTTTGGTTCTGTTTATTCTTTCTATGGTCCTTTTTGTTTCTACTTGGTTGATTTCAGCTCTGAGTTTGATTATTTCCTGCCTTCTACTCCTCCTGGGTGTATTTGTTTCTTTTTGTTCTAGAGCTTTTAGGTGTGCTGTCAAGCTGCTGACATATGCTCTTTCCTGTTTCTTTTTGCAGGCACTCAGCGCTATGAATTTTCCTCTTAGCACAGCTTTCATTGTGTCCCATAAGTTTGGGTATGTTGTACCTTCATTTTCATTAAATTCTAAAAAGTCTTTAATTTCTTTCTTTATTTCTTCCTTGACCAGGTTATCATTGAGTAGAGCATTGTTCAATTTCCACGTATATGTGGGCATTCTTCCCTTATTGTTATTGAAGACCAGTTTTAGGCCGTGGTGGTCCGATAGCACACATGGGGTTATTTCTATCTTTCTGTACCTGTTGAGGCCCATTTTTTGACCAATTATATGGTCAATTTTGGAGAAAGTACCATGAGGAGCTGAGAAGAAGGTATATCCTTTTGCTTTAGGATAGAATGTTCTATAAATATCCGTTAAGTCCATTTGGCTCATGACTTCTGTTAGTCTGTATATGTCTCTGTTTAAGTTCTGTTTCCATGATCTGTCCATTAATGAGAGTGGGGTGTTGAAATCTCCCACTATTATTGTATGAGGTGCAATGTGTGTTTTAAGCTTTAGCAAGGTTTCTTTTACGTATATAGGTGCCCTTGTATTTGGGGCATAGATATTTAGGATTGAGAGTTCATCTTGGTGGATTTTTCCTTTGATGAATATGAAGTGTCCTTCTGTATCTTTTTTGATGACTTTTAGTTGAAAATTGATTTTATCTGATATTAGAATGGCTACTCCAGCTTGCTTCTTCTGACCATTTGCTTGGAAAGTTGTTTTCCAGCCTTTCAGTCTGAAGTAGTGTCTGTCTTTGTCTCTGAGGTGTGTTTCCTGTAGGCAGCAGAATGCAGGGTTCTCGCTGCGTATCCTGTTTGTTAATCTGTGTCTCTTTAATGGGGAGTTGAGGCCATTGATGTTGAGAGATATTAAGGAATAGTGACTATTGCTTTCTGTCATATTCATATTTGGATGTGAGGTTATGTTTGTGTGCTTTTCTTCTCATTGTTTTGTTGCCAAGACGATTAGTTTCTTGCTTCTTCTAGGGTATAGCTTGCCTCCTTATGTTGGGCTTTACCATTTATTATCCTTTGTAGTACTGGATTTGTAGAAAGATATTGTGTAAATTTGTTTTTGTCACGGAATATCTTGGTTTCTCCATCTATGTTTATTGAGAGTTTTGCAGGATACAGTAACCTGGGCTGGCATTTGTGTTCTCTTAGGGTCTGTATGACATCTGTCCAGGATCTTCTGGCCTTCATAGTTTCTGGTGAAAAGTCTGGTGTGATTCTGATAGGTCTGCCTTTATATGTTACTTGACCCTTCTCCCTTACTGCTTTCAATATTCTTTCTTTATTTTGTGCGTTTGGTGTTTTGACTATTATGTGACGGGAGGTGTTTCTTTTCTGGTCCAATCTATTTGGAGTTCTGTAGGCTTCCTGTATGCCTATGGGTATCTCTTATTTTAGGTTAGGGAAGTTTTCTTCTATGATTTTGTTGACGATATTTACTGGTCCTTTGAGCTGGGAGTCTTCACTCTCTTCTATACCTATTATCCTTAGGTTTGATCTTCTCATTGAGTCCTGGATTTCCTGTATGTTTTGGACCAGTAGCTTTTTCCGCTTTACATTATCTTTGACAGTTGAGTCAATGATTTCTGTGGAATCTTCTGCTCCTGAGATTCTCTCTTCCATTTCCTGTATTCTCTTGGTGAAGCTTGTATCTACAGCTCCTTGTCTCTTCTTTTGGTTTTCTATATCCAGGGTTGTTTCCATGTGTTCTTTCTTGATTGCTTCTATTTCCATTTTTAATTCCTTCAACTGTTTGATTGTGTTTTCCTGGAATTCTTTCAGGGATTTTTGGGACTCCTCTCTATGGTTTCTACTTGTTTATTTATGATTTCCTGGAATTCTTTCAGGGATTTTTGTGACTCCTCTCTATGGGCTTCTACTTGTTTAATTATGTTTTCCTGGAATTCTTTCAGGCATTTTTGTGATTCCTCTCTTTAGGCTTCTACTTGTTCTCTAAGGGAGTTTTCACGTCTTTCTTGAAGTCCTCCAGCATCATGATCAAATATGATTTTGAAACTAGATCTTGCTGTTCTGGTGTGTTTGGATATTCCATGTTTGTTTTGGTGGGAGAATTGGGCTCTGATGGTGCCATGTAGTCTTGGTTTCTGTTGCTTGGGTTCCTGCACTTGCCTCTCGCCATCAGATTATCTCTAGTGTTACATTGTTCTGCTATTTCTGACAGTGGCTAGACTGCCCTATAAAGCCTGTGTGTCAGGAGTGCTGTAGACCTGTTTTCCTCTCTTTCAGTCAGTTATGGGGACAGAGTGTTCTGCTTTCGGGCATGTAGTTTTTCCTCTCTACAGGTCTTCAGCTGTTCCTGTGGGCCTGTGTCTTGAGTTCACCAGGCAGGTCACTTGCAGCAGAAAAGTTGGTCTTACCTGTGGTCCTGAGGCTCAAGTTCGCTCGCGGGGTGCTGCCCTCGGGCTCTCTGTGGCGGCAGCAACCAGGAAGATCTGCGCTGCCCCTTTCGGGAGCTTCAGTGCATCAGGGTTCCAGATGGCCTTTGGTGTTTTCCTCTGGTGTCCGAGATGTGTGTGTAGAGAGCAGTCTCTTCTGGTTTCCCAGGCTTGTCTGCCTCTCTGAAGGTTTAGCTGTCCCTCCCACGGGATTTGGGTGGAGAGAACTGTTTATCCGGTCTGTTTCCTTCAGGTTCTGGCGGTGTCTCAGGCAGGGGTCCTGCCGCTCCTTGGCCCTCCCCAATGGGAGCCCAGAGACCTTATACAGTTTCCTCTTGGGCCAGGGATGTGGGCAGGGGTGGGCAGTGTTGGTGGTCTCTTCTGCTCTGCAGCCTCAGGAGTGCCCACCTTACCAGGCGGTTGCGTCTCTCTCTCACGGGGTCTGGGAGCAGAGAGCTGCTGCAGGCCGGGATCCGCAGGTCTCTTTTTTCACTTTTTAAAAATGTATTTATTTTAATTTTTTATTAGATATATTTCTTGCTTACATTTCAAACATTATTCTACTTCCCAGTTTCCTATCCATAAGCCCCCACCCCCTCCCCTCCCCCTCTCCCATATGGCTATTCTCCCTATATATCCTCCTTATTGCTCCTCTCATATTCCCCTGCACTGGGGGTCCAAACTTGGCAGGACCAAGGGCTTCCCCTTCCCCTGGTGCCCCAACAAGTCTATTCTCTGCTACATATGCAGTTGGAGTTCTGAGTCAGTCCATGTATAGTCTTTTGATAGTGGTTTAGTTCCTGGAAGCTCTGGTTGGTTGGCATTGTTGGTTTTATGGGGTTGCAAGCTCCTTCAACTCTTTCAATACTTCCTATAATTCCCCCCAAAGGAGTCCTATTCTCAGTTCAGTGTTTTCCTGCTAACATTGACCTCTGTATTGGACATGATCTGTATATGTCTCTCAGGAGAGATCTATATCCAGTCCCTTTCAGCATCCATTTCTAGCTTCATCAATTTTATCTGAATGACCATTCCTTGAGTTGCTGCTCTAAACTTTGCTTCCATATCCCCTCCTATGGATATTTTCCCCTTTTAAGAAGGAGTGGGAGCCTCCGCATTTGGTCATCCTTCTTCATTGTTGGTAGGATTGCAAACTGGTACAGCCACTCTGGAAATCAGTCTGGAATTCCTCAGAAAATTGGACATTCCACCACCTGAAGACCCAGGTATACCTCTCTTGGGAATATACCCAAAAGATGCTCCAACATACAACAAAGACACATGCTCCACTATGTTCATAGCAGCCTAATTTATAATAGCCAGAAGCTGGAAAGAACCCAGATGCCCTTCAACAAAGGAATGGATTCAAAAAAGGTGTTACATCTACACAATGACTTCATGAAATTCATAGGCAAAAGGAATGAAGTAGAAAATATCATCCTGAGTGAGGTTACTCAATCACAGAAAGCACACTAGGTATGCACTGATATGGTATGCATTGATAAGTGGAAATTAGCCAAAAAGCTCAAATTACCCAAAATGCAATTCTTAGACCACAGGAAGCTCAAGAAGGATGTCCAAAATACTTCTGATTCTTAAGACAATCTTACCTTTGAAATCACATTTTCCCAAATGGGCCAGTTCCAGAAGTGTTTTCATTGTCATAAAAATTAGACTCATACATTTATTATTTATTTATTTTTTGTTTTGAGATTTCAATACATTTACATTATTTTTTCTTCTATTTTCTCCCTTTAAACTCTCATATATACCACAGTATCTAGTTCTTTGCTAATTTGCAGGGTTTTAGTTCCAGAAAATGTAATGGTATGTACATACTTGGCCCATGGAGTGGCACTATTTGGACATTTGGCCTTGTTAGGTAGGTGTGTCCTTCTTGGAATAGTTGTGTCACTGTGTGTATGGGCTTCCATCTCTCCTCGCTCATCCTAGCTGTGGAGAACTCAGTTTGCTCCTGTCTGCATTTGGATTAAGATGTAGAATTCTCACCTCCTCCAGCTCCACATCTGCCTGGATGCTGCCAAGCTCCCACCTTGATAATAATGGACTGAACCTCTGAACCTGTAAGCCAACCCCAACTAAAAGTTATACATTATGTGACTCTATTCATAATTTTTTAGTATTACATCTCACAGACAATATGACTAGATTCAAATTATTAAGCATTAATGGTGATTACATTATTATAGAAAATCACGTGCTAAATATTTTCTTCTACTATAAAGACTTAAATTTAAGTATATTTTTTGACCTTTTAACCAAATAGGATAAAGTTGAAAATCATTATACTCTGAGTAAAATATGAACATCTTTATACTCTGGGAAACAATGATCTGAATTAATAAACCTTATGAGATATACAATAATCTGTACCTTGTAATTATACTTTCCAGTGCATAAACAAAAAGCATCACTATATTTCATGGTTAGATGGAATTATAAAATCAATAGTTTTAAGATTATAATTTAATACTAAAAAGCATAGGATAGTAAAGTATTATAGTCCTTTGAATATCACTTATTTCTATATTTTTAGAGAATTTTGGTGGATTCAAATGAAATATATGATATCCATAAGGAATGAGAAACAATTAAATTCTCCTGTACAATTATTTACCGTAAAAACAGTTTTAATTAAATTAATATTATTTTCATCAAATTATAATACATTTAATATAAAGAAGAGTGTTATGCTTCTATTGTTCTGTTCCTTCCCCAATTTTAATAAAGATATATTTTCTCATACTGTGTATCCTGATTACAGTTGCCCTTCCTTTACTCCTCTAAGCTCCTTCTCTCTCATCCTGATCCAATTCCTTTTGCCTCTCCCTAGGAAAAAAGACAGGATTCTAAGAGCAAACAAGAAAAGATAGCAAAATAAAATAATTTGAGCAAAAAAAAAGGCATCACACCGAAGTTGCACGAACAGGAAACAGTCCCAAAAGAAGGCACAAGAATCATAAACTCACTCATTGACACAGTTAGAAGTCTGTAAAAATACTAAACCGAAAGTTGTAATATATGCAGAGGATTCTTGAATCTTCAGTCTCTGTGACTGTGTATGACCTTTGCTCACATGATTTAGAGAGCCTTGTTTACCTTTTATTCTTCATCCCTGCAGCCTCTTAGAAACTTCCTGCCTTCCATTGCAGAGGGTTTGCTGAGATCCTGAGGGATAGATTTGATGGAAACATCCCTTTACAAACTGTGTGTTCCAGGCTATGATGTCGGTTTGTGAATCTCAAAAATTAGCCTTAAGTAAAATCAGATATGGATTGCATAATATCACAAAATTGTGCCACAATTTTCCTAGTATATTCTGCAGGCAGGAAAGAATAAAGATCAAAAATTTTATGATTTGTTTGGCATTCATGTTTCTTTTATGGTAGTCTGCAGAGCACATCCCCAAACCAAAGACTCTTGAATGTAGAGATAAATACAAGTAGCAATTCATCTAATTTGTGTAATTTTATGTTTAAGTCTGCAAAAAGGTATATAAGAATGTCATGTGCTTTTCTCTAGATTCGAAAACCATGTAAATAGTCATCAAACAATTAATTGATAGATTTAATAATGATGATAACAAGTGATGATAATGTCAATAATGACAAGATAAAACTCATGATGTCACAGAAGAAAAACCTTCAAGTTTAGTGCTTAAATACAGTTATAGGAAATGTAAGAGCAGTAGAAAGGAACAGTAATAATGCAGAGGGAATGAAACCAACTTCTGGTGGGAAAATGTAGTCTTCTGAAGTACTTGGCTGAATTCTTGAAGAGGAATGCTTTCTGTTATTTATTTCTATTTTTATTCTTCTTTCATAAACTGCATTCCAGCTACAGTTTCCCCTCCCTTCACTCCTCCCAGGCACCTAGCAGCTCTCCTATTCTCCAGATTCATTCTTTTTCTGTCTATCTTTAGAAAAAACAAACCTTCCATGAATGTCACTTATACTAAAATGCTACAATAAACAAGGCACAAACCTTCGTACCTGGCTTCAACAAGGCAAACCAGTAGGAAGAAAAGGGTTCAAGAACAAGTAAAAGAGTCAGAGTCATCCCCCCAGAAGCACTGTTAGGAATTTCACAAAAGCACCAAGGTAACAACCATAACTTATTGGCAGAGGATATAATATAGACCAACTGCAGGCTCCATGATTGTGGCTTCAGTCTTTGTGAACTCTTACTGACCCTGGTTAGCGGATTATTGTATGTGTTCCCCTGGCATCCTCAACCCCTCTAGCTCACAGTCTTCTTCTCCCTCTACCACAGGGTACCCTGAGCTCTTATAATATGGACTCAGTGCATATTTTCAATTTAGGGTCTCTACCCCTGATGTTTGAATATGGATCTCTATATCTGCTTCTATCAGCTACTAGAGACCTCTTGGAAGAAAATTTGCTATTACAGATGAATGGGTATTGCAGAAAATCATTAGAAACAATTTATTAATTTTATTTTAATCTAGGTCACAGAGGTATCTAGCCAGGATTTTCTGGGCAGTGTAGGGCATGGGGACTCTCTTTAGCAGCATGGTCCTCAAGTGATTGCTCAAACAGTCCAACCTGTTTCAAACTCCCAATTCTTTGCTTCAGACTTTCATTGCTGCGGCTGCATGTTCACCCTCAACCTACTGAAAATAATACAAGCAATGTAACTCCAAGATTCAGGAGGTAGGTCATCAGAGTTCTACTTCCAACTTTATTAGCAGCTCAGTTCCACTCAGTTCTTTTTTGAAGACAGAGCATCTGAGCAAGATTCTTTACATAAAACAGCATCACAGTGGCTGAGATTATAACTCAACAGGCCACGTGAGCCTGTGTAACACAGAGAACTATTAATTCCAGCAAACATATTACAGAGATGAAACACGTAATATTTGAAACTTTTGAGTGTGGGACGAAAATACAGTCTGCTATAGTAACTAATTGTGGATAAGGTTTTAGAGGACTGATCTAGTCAGAGCCCTGCCGAATCTATAAGAGGCTGCAAACTGCCCTAACTTTCTGTTTCATAGATAGGAAGACCTGGATTCAGGTACCTGTGGTCAGACAGCTATAGCCTGGAGCAGCAAATCTGAGGATACACTGTCCTCTGACCTGAAGTAAGAATAGGGAATTAAAATGAATAATCAAGCCCCTCTCCCTGGGAGGTCTCTAGAGCCTGACCAACTGTAGAATCAGTCAAACCCCTAGAAACAGAGCTAACTAATCAAGGTAAAAGAGCACATACCGCTCCCTAAAATTCACCTAACTGATAATAAAAGAAGACCTTATTAGCTCATTAGAAGTCTTCATTCCTGAATGGTAAGACACGTGTAGGAAATTCAGCTGAACAAATTCACTTTGATTTGCATACTATTGAGTCCGGGGTAACTTTTATTTGTGGGGGACAAGTCTTGGAACCTATTATTTGGGGGTCTGTCTGGGATTTGCTGGAGACCCCATACACACTAATGTAGCTGAGCATTTTGGTAAATTTTCTTTCCCCATCAATTAGTAAGTTGGGAGTACTGTCTGTGTCTACATTATATCTGTTTTTCTCTTGTCAATTTTAAGTCCAAGAGGGACTGAGAAGACACATATTCTTTTCTCCTGAAAACCCATGTGGGAGAATTACTAGTTCTCATCTGATTTTTGAATCTGCTGTGAGTCTGTGGGCCTTTCTCGTCCAGAAGAAAGACCATCTGAAATTGCTTTTTTGTTTTTGTTGGAGAAGTCATCTAAAAAAGCCTTTGTGTTTTGCTTTCTTTTTCACAGGAATAGCATTCTATAATATTCTGTGTGTGTTTTGCTCATGACTTTTGTCCCTATGTATAAGTTCATATGTGATAACTAAGGAGGAGGAAGACAGCCAGCTCTACTCTGCTGGAACTAGTCCAGTTATATTTCAAGGACTTGAGATGCCTGTCAGAGAATCTAGTTTTAAATATACAGTTGGAAAAATCACCACCTTTTTCATGCTATCTTTAACTCTTGCATCATGGAACATCTGGGACCCTTTGGTGGTACATCTGGTTTTCTTCACTCTCCTTTTTCCACAACTTTATTGGTTGTCCTTGGCATGCTGGTCTATTCATGTCTGTATTTTTGTTGCATTGTTTGATTGTCACTCTGTGTTTTGTATTCAAAGTAAAAAAGTGGTAACTTGGTATTGAATTTAGAAGCTGGATTGATTAAAATGCTTAAAAAATTAAAACTTGACTTTGTCTTCTGAAAATTATGGTTATGCTCTATATTATTTTTAAAAAGGGATACTATCTGATATTACAAAAGGAAATTTTAAAAATTATTTAAATATATATAGAATTCAGGACACTTTATGTTAATTTTATTGAATATTTTATGTATTTATGTATTTGCACTCCACCTCAGTAATGGTGTCAGGTCTTGGGGCCTACCTGTGAGCTGAACACCCCCTTTGGGCCTGTCGTTGGGTCTTCTTTTCCTCAATCTCTTCTCCATTTTCATCCCTGCAGGTCTTTCACACAGGAAGAATTAGTCAGAATTTTGACTGTTTTGACTCTTCTCGTATTTCTGTAGAGGTGGGCTCAACAAGTTCACTTTGCACACTGTAGGGTATCTCATCTATAGTCTCCGCCTTGAGTCCTGAGAGTCTCTCACCTCCCAAGTCTCTGGTACACTCTGGAGGGACTACCCAACTTTCTACCTCCAGAGGATGCCTGTTTCCATTTTTTCTACTGGTCCTCATGGCTTCAGTCTTTTCTCCCACCCAATAGCAAATCATGTTACCCTCTCTACACACACCGTTTTCTTCCTGGCCCCTCCTTTTCTCCTTTTGGTTCCTTTATTCTCCCTCCCAAGTGGGACTGAGGCATCCTTCAGCTATTGAGTTTTTGAGTTCTGTGGACTGTATCTTGGGTATTCTGTACTTTTTTTTTTTACTAATATCCACTTATTAGTCAGTGCATACTGTGCATGTCCTTTTGGTGTGAGTTACCATACTCAGGATGATATTTACTAGTTCCATCCATTTGCCTAAAAAAATCTCAGGATATCCTCGTTCTTAATAGCTGCCTAGTAGTCCATTGTGTAAATGAATCACATTTTCTGTAGCCATTCTTCTGTCGTGGAACATCTGGTTTGTTTTCAGGCTCTGTCTATAACAAATAAGGCTGCTAAGAGTATAGTGGAACATGGGGCATGGTGGGGCATTTTGGGGGTATATTCTGAAGAGTGATATTGTTGGGTCTTTAGGTAGACATATTTTCAATTTTCTGAGGAACCTCCAAATTGATTTCCAAACTGGCTGTAGCAGTTTGCAATCCCACCAGCAATGGAGGACTGTTCTTTCTCCACATTATCACCAACACATGTTGTGACCTAAGATTCTGATCTTAGCCATTCTGATTAGTGTAATGTAGAATCTCAGCGTTGCTTTGATTTTCATTTTTGTGATCACTAAAGACTTTGAACATTTCTTTAGTTGTTTCTCAGCCATTTCAAATTGCTTTGTTGTGAATTCTTGGTTCAGTTCTATACCTTATTTTTTAATTGGGTTGTTTGGTTTCTTGGTGATTAGCTTGAGTTTTTCATGTATTTTGTACATTAACTTTCTGTCATATGTGTAGTTAGTGAAGAATTTTCCCAATCTGTAGGTTGCCATTTTGTCTTATTTCCTATGCCCTTTGCTTTACAGAAGTTTTCCAGTTTCATGAGGTCCCATTTATCAATTCTTGATATTAGAACATGAGCTCTTGGAGTTTTTTTGAGGAAATTTCCCCCTGTGTCAATGAGTCCAAGGCTCTTGACCATTTTCTCTTCTATTAGATTGAGTGTATCTGGTTTTATGTTGAGGTCCTTGATCCACTTGGACATGAACTTTGTGCAAGGTGACAAATATGGGCCTATTTTCATCTTTCTACATACATGCAGCCAATTAGATAAGCACCAAGATGCTTTCTTTTGTACATTGTATATTTTTGGCTTCTCTGTCAAAAGTCAAGTGTGTGGTTTTATTTCCGGGTCTTCAATTCTATTCCATTGATCAACCTGTCTATTGCTGAACCAATACCATACAGTTTTTCTTATGACTATTGCTCTACAGTGGAGCTTGAGGACAGGGATGATGATTCCCCCAGGTGTTCTTTTATTGCTAAAAATTGTTTTTGCTATTCTGTGTTTTTTGCCTTTCCTGATGAATTTGAGAATTGCTTTATTCGTGTCTTTGAAGAATTGTGTTGGGATTTTGGTGGGGATTGTATTGAATCTGTAGATTGCTTTTGGTAAGATGTCCATTTTTACAATGTTAATTCTGCCAATCTATGAGCATGGGAGATCTCTTCAATTTCTGAGATTAAAAAATATATCATATCTATTTGTCAAAATAAAGTATTAAGATATTTCACCTTAGCTGCTAGGATCCAATCAAATTCCCTATAAGAAAGTTCATGAGAATATACAAAGTCAAATACTTAGAAACTTGAGTTAGAATTTCATAAAATGGTCCAAATCATAAACAGAAGGTAGATGGCTTCAATATGGATATTGAAATTCAAAATTTAATTCTTTTGAAAGTGGGATCATAGAATTTGTTTCATTTTAGGAAAAAAAAAGAATGAAGACTGCTGGGAATGATCTCTGGGAAGCAAAAATTTTCTGTTAGGAAGCAGTTATTTGTTAGTATGTTGTAAGTTGTAGTGTGTAAAGTAAATCTGTGTGCATCAATCATGCTTCATGTTTATATGCACTAGTTGCAGATACACCGATAACAAAGTATCTCTGTTTCCCAAAACTTCGTTGGTTGGATCTTTATTACTCAGCATACTATCATTTCAAGACAGAAGCATGAGAGAGTAATTAAATATAGATAAAGATACAAAGGGAAGCCATTGTTATTGGCAAACTGTCCTTTCTCTTTCAGATACACAGACCTATCAAGATAGTCCACATAAAAACAGAATGCAAGGATTCTTATCTAAATCCAGGAAAAAAGCCTTCACTATACTCTGAATCAACAAACACACTGAAAGTTGCTATGCAAAGAATATCTTGTCATCGTGTAAGATTTAGATGTTTACTTTTTATATATTTTTAAAATCGTGGCCAATGTCATAGATAGCTTCCTAACACTCTCATAATCAAATGTATCATTGTAAGGTTTTGTTTAATTAGTTTAGTGTTCAATACAAATTGATTATTAGTATTTGATAAGCAAATGTGTACTTATGATCACAAAATATTAAACCTCTGTTATATGAATCATTAGTACAGTTAACTGGTAAATGTGAAATTTGGTTAGTGATAATAAAAAGCTGTATATTGTTATATTCTAGAATGATTAGATTCTCTCTCTCTCTCTTTCTTTGTGTGTGTGTGTGTGTGTGTGTGCCCAAAAATGTAAGTGGATATACGTAAACAACAATTAACTATACTGATAAATGATACACACTTATACTCATACAAATTTTCTTCTTATCTTTTTTAATCTTGGGATATAAAATATATTTTAATTCCTATCATTCTAACCATTGTTTTATTGCTTTGTTCAATGAACAATATCATTGATATTTTATCGTTTTGCAGTGTATTTAATCATATGCTAGTTTCTCCCTTTCTAGAGATCCAGAATAAAGACTCATACTGTGCACTAAATTGCACATTATTATTTTATCCTTCAATATTACTATTTCAACTTTATTTGAGTTTAAACTTTGGAATCTTCCAGTACTAGTTTAGCGAATTTCCCCATGTCTGCTTTAGAAGAATTGATTGATATAATCACAAATCTGTATGTACATGACTGTTTTTTTTTCTTTTTAAAAATCTCCTTTTGACTCTAAAGAAAAGAAAAAAAAATAGAGGTAGTTGAATTGTGAGAATAGGTATGGACTTGAAAAACTTCTCAATACCAAAGCAGTTTGAGACTTCTCACAGGTGGAGACAGTCTTTCTTTCTCTTTCTTTCTTTCTTTCTTTCTTTCTTTCTTTCTTTCTTTCTTTCTCCCTTCCTTTCTTTCTTTCTTCCTTTCTTTCTTTCTCTTTTAAAGAGACTATAATTACATTTTATTTTTGTTAGTTATTTTATATATTTATGTTTCAAATGTTATTCCCCATCCTAATTTTCCCTTCGTAACCCTCCTATACCCTCCTCCACGCCCTGCCTCTAATTTCATGCCTGTCAGTAAAACTAGCATAAGACACTTAAGATACAAGTTTTGAAGACAACTTATATAAAGATAATTATAAACTGAAGAATAAATATGCATACTGGCCAAGTCCAACCTCAAACTTAGAAAAGTAATCTTTTTTAAGTTTGCCATCATTTTTTTCTTTCAAAATTTTTATTGGATATTTTCTTTATCTAAACTTCCAATGTTATTCCCCTTCCCCGTTTCCCCTCTGGAATACCCCTATCTCATCCCACTTCTTCCTGCCTCCATGAACGTGCTTCCCACCCACCCACCCACTCCCTCCTGCCTCCCCAACCTGGCATTTCCCTACACTGGGGATTCAAGTCATCACTGGACCAAGAATCAATAAGAAGAGAAGCCCTTGGTACCAGGGAGGCTCTTTTCCCCAGGATAGGCGAATGCCAGGGTGTTGAGTTAGGAGAAGGTGCAGCATCTTCATAGAAGCAGGGGGAAAGGGAGGGGGAATTGGAGGGGGAATTGGAGGGGGTAAATTGATAACATTTCAAATGTAAAATAAATAAAATATCCAATAAAATGTGGTCAATAATACAGATATCAATGTTGAACAGTGAATAATGTCTTTATTATCAAAGAAAACGTACATGTCCTTTCTTTCTTCCCTATGCAAAGATGTTAAAATTTACAAAAAAGAAAAAATTGTGACTGGAGATCGAAAGCTGTGTATCTGTAGAGAAAGATTTAGATGGATTACCAAATGATAAACAGAAGATATAATAAAATTAAGAGACGTAGCACCCTAGAACTTAATAAGAAATGTTACAGTGGACATGTGAACTGTTTATTTTTTCATTATGAAGCCACACTTTCCACCCAATGATATTGAAAACAAACAAAACGAGCAAGTGTGACTAGCAAAACCATAAACTTGAGGATTAACACCTCAGACACATAATAAATTGACCAGCTCTGACAAAACATCCAACACTTTTATAAGCAGCTGTTTCATGAACTAAGACAGGAGCAGTAAGGTCATATGACTTTAGAAGTTTTCTGGACACGAAATGTGAACTCTGCTTCTAGAGTAGAGCTGCTGTTTTAGCAGAGATTTCTTGCTCATATTATACTATTCCTATATTATATGTGCTAATTTTCTGTCAACTTGTTATAAAGTAGAAAGACCTAAGTGGAAAGAAGCAATTAAAAAAGAAAAACCTCCAAAATACCAGGTTCTAGGCAGCAAATCTGTAGAAAATTTCTTAGTTATTAATTGAGGCTGTCAGGCCCAGAATATTTTATTCTGTTATATCCTTTAGCTGATGGTTCTGGATTTTATATTAAGGCAGACCAAGAAAGCAAAGAGAAGCAAATCAACAAATATTGCTCTTCTATAAGTTCTGAATCAGCACCTGCTACCAGGTCCCAACTCATTAGAATTTGTGCCTTTGCTTCCCTCTATAGACTGTGTGAATCCACATATACAACAAACATAAGCCATTTCCTCCCAAGATTGATTATGGTCATGATGTTCATCACAGCAATAGCAGCCTGAGATAATACAAATTTCCTAATATGAAATCTTCCTGACATGAAATATTTTGTCTCTACAATATATTCTCATGAGGTTGAAGAAAATTTGAAAAATTTTGCCTGTCCTAACAGAGCTTCTACTGCAGAAATGTTCTCATACAATATACAAAGCAAAGTATCAAAAGTATACACAGATAGCTAAGAATATAGCTATGAAAGAGACAATACAGAAAACATCAATAAACAAAAACATATAAATTCAAATATATTATATGTTGTTTCATAATAGGATATATACTTAATAACTTGGGAAGACAAAAAATGAATAATGATTAAAGAAAAAGTTCAATACAAAGTTTAAATTATAGAAAGTATTTGAGATCAGCAGAAATAATTTAGTATGAAGAAATACAAAGAAAGAAAACTAGATGGGTATTTTAAGTTCATACATATGAGCTAAAAACACAAACATGAATATTCACATGTTCTCTAAATAGGAAGAAATTCAAAAATGAAGAAGAAATACAAAATTAGAAAAAATACATCTTGGTATAAAGGAAAGCTATATTTGAAAGTCATAATGAAGAAAAAAATTGAAATTTAAACATACAGAAACCATCATATATATTCAATGTTTCATAAACAAATGTTAAAATTCATTTCCCAGAGGCCACACATCAAATTGAAGTTAATTATTATCAGGAGAAATTTAGAATAATTATCTAAATGCTTTTGGAAATATTAGTAGAAAATCAATTACCTTTTGTTTCTGAAGGAAAAACTAGGCTTGATCTCTGTAGCTTCCATGTCCAAATTTCAAACTCAGATATACTGCAATGATGATTCTTTTTCCATATTCCATAAACCAGACAACTAAAGTCAGTTAGGACACACACTGTAACAGAATGCCATCAATTCTTCCTATAATTATTGCAGTAAGTTATGAACTGTTGTCAGGGGGACATAGACCTGGCCTAACTAGAAAATTTGCAAACTCATATTAGATAGAACATAAAAACAGATAAAAATGAAAATTGGCAACATTGACCACATATACCTCCACAACAATGCTACTACCACAAAAATACATAAATATCATTGATAGTTGTGATGAAATGATATAATATTTATAAATTAAAATATATGCATATAACTATCTTATATAATAAGCAAGTGTATTTTAGCATTAAAAGCTGGATAGAGTTAAGATTAGTAGAAATGTGCTAAGTTCTCATCCTCTGAAAATGTGGTCAATATATTTGAACAAATCTTTCATGCTAAGAGAGAGTTATAAAAATATTACTTAGACATAACAAAGATATAGAATAGCTTCAGCAACAATTGTAGAAATTAAAATGTCAGCCTAATTATGACAGCTGAAGGTCAAGAACAAAATACCTTACAGTTTGTATCAGATACATTTATTGTTCGAATTTGCACATGTTAAACTAAGGTACATAATGATGTTGACAACAGAAGTTGTTTTCATTTTAAAGAACTAAGTAGGGGAGTACCTACCATGTGTTTGAGAATATGAACTTCTGAATTATATGGCAATTAAGAAATGTAACTGTGCCTTAAGGAGAAGTAGGGTCAAGTGAATATTTATTTTCTGTTGAGAAGCACTCTATATCTCCTAAAATGGTATATTCATGTGATTGTATCTGCCATCGTTGATTTTGCTCATGATGATTCACTTAGAGTGTTCTAGAAGACACTGGGCATTTTTAGAGATATTCATAAGGAACACGTCATATAAATTCCTTCTTGTTGCTTTTGACATTCTATTCCTCTCTTTGTAGTGTGGGAGAAAAATGAAATGAATACTCTGTTCCCAACTTGGCTGATTCTTATACTATTCAAAAGAGTAAAATAGCTCTTAGAATTGAATACATAAGTTTTTATGGTGTAAAGCATCCTTGACGTACCTTCTTTCTTTCCTAGACTTTATCATTTTAAGGACATCTATCCTTTCCCCCGGTGAACCCTGCTTATTCCATGGCTTTTCTAGGTTTCAGGGTTATGTTATGATTCTGTTTTTACTTTACCATTAATATCTACTCATAAGTGAGTTCATAGGATGTTTGGATTTCACCATCTGAGCTATCATTCAGAATGATTTTTTTCTAGTTTCATCCACTTTCCTACAAGTTTTATCCCATTGTTTTGTTTTCGATGACTGAGTAATAATTGTGTAAATGTATTCCATTTTCTTTATCCATTTTTCAGTTGACAGATATCTAGGTTGATTGAAGTTTCTGGATATTATGAATAAAGCTGCTATGAACTGAGTCCTTATGATAAAATGTAGCTCCTTTTAGGTATATGACTAGGAGTGTTTTGCCTAGGTCTTGCGATACACTGGTTCTAAATTTTTTGAGGATCTGCCTTACAGAACTCCACAGAGGATGTTCAAGTTTTTTATGCCCACCTGCAATGGAGACGTTTCTCCTTGCTCCACAACCTTACCGGCATGAGCTGCCACTGGTGCTTTTAACCTTGGAATTCTGACAGTTGTAACTTGGAATCTCAAAATACTTTTTTGATGATTATGGATGTTGAACATTTCTTAAATGTTTTCTAGTTATTTGATATTCTTCTACTGAGAATTCTGTTTAGATCAGTAACATGATTTCAATTGTATTTTTTAGTGTGTTGATGTCCACTTTATTTAGTTTTTTATCTACTTTTCATATTAGCCCTATGTCAGATGTAGAGTTAGTGAAAATATTTTTAATACAAAAAGAGTTTGTAAATGTGCTGCTTTTGGGCACAGCACGTGACAAATATTTTATGAGATTTACAGTTTTTATAATATGATATTTATGGTGTTCAAGTATACTCAAATAGATTTGTTTATAAAGTGATTTTATTTCCATAAAATATTTTATTGAATATTGATTGAAATTCCATTTACATATGAGAATATATATTGGGATAACTAGAGAAACCATGAAAAGGAATGTGGACCACAGCAAATGAAAGCTCTGAAGGGACATATTAGCTGGTGCTATGAAAAAGAAATGGATAAAAGGAGTAGGGGCTTTAACTGGAGAGGGATGACAGTAGGGGAGGAGGGAGAAGTTTTGGATAATACTAAGGAGGTCTGAAAATCCATAGGTAAACATTACTTTTCTTAATATTTATTTAAAAACTATAAGTAATATAACACACACACACACACACACACACACACACACACACACACAATAAAGCTCCTGCAAAAGCTATAGACTTTAAAAACAAACATCCTAGTACAATGCATGAGAAACTTTCCCTTTTGGTCAAATGAGTCAGGATAAGCCAAAATTTTATATAGGCTATTTTCCTTACTTCGTTTGAATCCTAGATCTTGAAGATTAAAAACTTATTGCTAAGGACACTATATATTTTGGACACTGGGCTTGGATATATCCAGATATAACTGACCAGAGTACTTCCTCTGTGAGGACTAACTTTAACAGTATTTGAAAATACAGTATTTAAAAAAGCTGTCATAGGGAGAAAAGCAATCAATAGTCCCAAACACTGAAAATCATATGGCCTGTATACCAAAGGTTTAATAGTGGCAATTATAGTCTTAGATAAAACAGCACTCTAATTTTCTTTAAGTCCTGGTTAATAGTTAGAAATTCATGTCTGATATGATCAACTAGTACTTTAAACATAGCAAATTATCCATGGCTCTTTATACCATGGATCAGAAGAACCCACTACTACTGTTTTCTTGTTTCAGTATCAGTTCTAATTGCATTTAGAGTGCTTGGTATTCCCACAGATAAACATAACTTTCATCCCAGTACCTTGTTAAGAAAGTTTTCTTTTGCAAAACATGGAGACCATTACAGAAACCCAATTTTTTTCCAAATGCACAGAACAATTGGCCAACAATAGCCCAGTTGCAATTTATACATTTTCAGCACAATTCTAACTTAAACTAACCCTAACCTAAACTTAAGGTTCAGGCAACATTCCAGAAGAATGGAAAGAAGATGGTAAGACAAGAGGATAACGATATGCATTGTGAGAAACAGTGCCTTCTATATGACAAAGGACTGTGCACATAAAATATCATCAATACGGTAATGTACAGGACTAGCAAAATGACCACACAAGTTAACATGCAAATAAATGTGGGGGAAATTTCACAAGGCTCAACCATTCAATGAACAACAAAAAGTAATTAGAGGCTGCTGAGGGAAGGAAAACCAAACTTCTCCAGAGATAAGTAATTGATAAGTTGTACAGTCCTTAGTAGTCAACCATAAACACATAATCATAAAGGCAACCCTGAGTGGCATCAGCAGCATGTAATTGTATATATGTATTTGCATATATATATTTACACACACTACCATAATTATAGAAGTCATGATTTGAAAGGGAGTAGGAAGCACAGGATGAGATGGAGGGTGATAGAAAGGGTGTGAATTATGCAAATGGAAATTTATATATATAATCCTCAAGTCATTCTTTCCATTAAAAAGAAATTTTGAACTTTACTAGATACAAAAGGAATCCAGATGTGTTATCTTAAGAATCTCCAGTTGAAGGAGATAGACAACATTGCATCATTATTCTTATATCTGATAATTAAGAATTTGAGAAGTTTTAGAGAATGTGAAGACTCATTTTTATTTTTGCTTATGAAACAAAAATCATTTATGCAGAATAAACCAGTAAGTCTCCTTAAAACAATTGGAATATGTGGATTTTAAAATATCTAAAGATGAGTCACAATTTGAAGCTTTAATATATGTTCAAATGTTTCTTTATATTTAACCAGTTAATTAAATATACCAATAATTATGTGCTACTGTCTGCTGTTCCTATCTTTTTACACGTACAGTTCAATAAATACTTAATTAGCTCCCTGTAGCCATTTTCATGCAACATGTTAGTCTCTTTTAGTCACTGTTAACACTCAGATAAAAAGAACTAAATCTTAATGATCATTGCCTTAATTCCCAAACCACTATGAGTTTCCTCTAACTATCACAAGCAAATCACTGAGGATCCCAAGTTTAAAAGTGTGTGTCTCAGGCTCTGCCACAGCATGACAAATGCAAAGGCGGATACTTGCAACCAACCATTGAACTGAGAACAGAGTCCCCAAAAGAGGAGTTAGAGAAAGGATTGAAGATGCTGACGGGGTTTGCAACACCATAAGAACAACAATACTAACCAACCAGAGCTCCTAGGGACTAAACCACCATCCAAAGAGTACACATGGTAGCACTGAGACACCCGAGAGCAGAGGTAAGACCAAATTTTCTGCTCCAAGTGACCCAACTGCAGGTCTCAGGACACACAAATCCAGGAGTAATCTGGAACAAGACTCTTCCAGTTTCTGCCTGCACCAGTAGTTGAGCCAGCCCCACAGCTGGACCCAAATCTCCTGTGGGAGAAAGCTTGATTATTAGAAGTGCAGACAGTCCTGAGAGCTCATGGGAGACCACCACTTCTGCTCATATTCCTAGCACAGGAGGAAACCTAATAGTGCCCTCTGGGCACAGGAAGAGAGGAATAATCAGAAGCAGAACACTTCCAGTTTCTGTCTGTTACCAGAGCTGAAATCCAGTTGCCAGAGCACAACTGACACACCTAAGAGCAAAGGTAAAACCAACTCTTCTGCTATAAGCAACTTGTGTCTAGGCCTCAGGACACAAGAACCAGGAGCAGTCTGGGAAAGGACTTGTTTCCTGTTTCTGCCTATACCTGGTGCTGAACTGGTCTGACAGCTCTCTGTAACAAAAAGATCTAGCTGCAAGAAAACTGGTCTAGAGGGGTGCTGATACACATGCTTATAGACGGGTCAATCCACTGTCAGAGAAAGCAAGACAAGCTCACACCAGAGACAACCTGATGGCAATTGTCAAGCACAGGAACCTAAGCAACAGAAACCAATGCTAATTGACCTCATCAGAGCCCCGTCCTCCCACCAAGGCAAATACTGGATATCCAAAACATGGGAACAGCAAGACTGGGATCTGAAATTGCATCTTATATTGATGATAGAGGACTTTAAGAAGGACATAAATAACTCCCTTAAAAATAAAGAACAATACAGGTAAAAAAGTAGAAGCATTAAAAGAGGAAACACACAAAGTCCCTCAAAGGGCTGGAGATGTGGCTCAGTGCTTAAGAGCACTGACTGTTCTTCCAGAGGTCCTGAGTTCAATTCCCAGCAACCACATGGTGGCTCACAACCATCTGTAATGGGATATCATGATCTCTTCTGGTATGTCTGAAGACAGCTGCAGTGTACTCATATGCAATAAATATATACAATAAATAAACACAATTTAAAAGTCCCTTAAAGAATAACTGGAAAACACAACCTAGGTAAAGGAATTGAAAAAAACATTTTAGGAATTAAAAATGGAAATAGAAACAATAAAGAAAGCACAAGGGGAGCCAACTCTGGAGATAGAAAACTTAGGAAATAGATCAGAGTCATAGATGTAAGCATCACCAATAGAATACAAGAGATAGAAGACAGAATCTCAGGGGCAGAAGATATCATAGAAAACATTGACACAACCATCAAAAATAATGAAAAGTGCAAAAAGCTCCTAACCCAAAATTTCTAGGAAATCCAGGACACAGTGAGAAGATCAAAACTAAGGATAATAAATATATAGAGAGTGAAGAATCCTACCTTAAAGAGCCAGTAAATATCTTCAACAAAATTATAGAACAAAACTTCCCTAACCAAAAGAAAGAGATGCCCATACAGATACAAGAAGCCTACAGAACTCCAAATAGATTGGACCAGAAAAGAAAGTCCTGTCACATAATAGCCAAAACACCAAACACAAAAAATAAGGAATATCAAAAGCAGTAAGGGGGAAAGGTCAAGTGACATATAAAGGCTGAACTATAAAAGTTACAGAAGACTTCTCACCAGAAACTGAGAAAGCCAGAAGATGCTGGAAAGATGTCATACAGACCCTAAGAGAACATAAATGCCAGCCCTGGCTATTATATCCAGCAAAACTCTCAATTAACGTAGATGGAGAAACCAAGATATTCCATGGCAAATACGAATTTACACAATATCTTTCCACAAATTCAGTCCTACAAAGGATAATAGATGGAAAACTCCTGGGGGAAAACTATACTCTAGAAACAAAACAGAGAGAGAGAGAGAGAGAAAGAGAGAGAGAGAGAGAGAGAGAGAGACAGAGAGACAGAGAGAGAGACAGAGAGAGAGACAGAGAGAGAGACAGAGACAGAGAAGGACAGAGATAGAGACAGAAAGAGAGAGACAGAGAGAGAGACAGAGAGAGAGAGACAGAGAGAGAGAGACAGAGAGAGACAAACATAATTCCACCTCTAACAACAAAAACAACAGGAAACAAGAATCACTATTCCTTAATGTCTTCTACCATCAATGGAAACAATTCCCCAATTAAAAGACAGACATTAGCAGACTAGATATGTAAAGAGGACCCAGCATTTTCGAAACATACAGGAAACATGCCACAGTGAAAAAATATTAAGTGAGTGAAAAACTGGAAAACAAATTTCCAAGCAAAGGTCCAAAGAAGCAAGCTGGAGTAGCCATTCTAATATGGAATAAAATTGACTTTCAATCAAAAGTTATCAAAGAATAAGGAAGGACATTTCATATTAATCAAAGGAAAAATCCACCAAGATGAACTCTCCATCCAGAATACCTATGGTCCAAATGTAAGGGCAGCTACATTCATAAAAGAAACTTTACTAAAGCTCAAAGCACACCTTTGCACCTCACACAATAATAGGAGATTTCAAGACCATACTCTCATCAATGCACAGATCATGGAAACAGAAAGTAAACAATGACATAGAGAAACTAACAGATGTTATGAACCAAATGAACTTAACAGATATTTATTGAATAGTTCATCTTAAAACAAAAGAACATACCTTCTTCTCAGCACTTCATGTTACCTCCTCCAAAAGTCACCATATAATCAGTCACAATACAGGCCTCAAGAGATGGAAAAACATAGAAATATTCCTGTGCATACTATCATATCACCACAGACTAAGGCTGCTCTTCAATAAAAACAAAAATGACAGAAAGTCCATATACACACTGAGGTTGAACAATGCTCTATTCAATGAAAACTTTGTCAAAGAGGAAATAAAGAAAGAAATTAAAGACTTTTCAGAATTTAATGAAAATTAAGGCACAACATACCCAAACATATGGGACACAATGAAAGCAGTGCTAAGAGAAAAATTATAGCTGAAACTGCCCCCAAACTGAAACTGGAGACAGCATATATTAGCAGCTTGACAACACACTTAAAGCTCTAGAAGAAAAGAAGCAAATACACCCAAGAGGATTAGAGAGCAGAAAATAATCAAAGTCAGGGCTGAAATCAACCAAGTAGAAACAAAAAGAACTATGCAAAGAATCAACAAGCCCAGGAAATTGTTCTTTAAGAGAATCAACAAGATAGATCAACGAACTATCTAACTTACCATAGGATACAGAGCATGTATCCAAATTGACAAAATCAGAAATGAAAAAGAAGACATAACAGCAGAATCTGAGAAAATTAAAAAAATCATCAGATCCTACTACAAAAGCCTTTATTCAACAAAACTGGAATATCTGGCAGAAATGGACAATTTTCTAGACAAATACCAAAGTGAAATCAGGATCAGATAAACCATCAAAAAAAAACCCATTACAAATAAAGAAATAGAAGTTGTTATTAAAAGTCTCCCAATGCCTCCATCCAAAAAAATAAAATAAAATAAATCCCAAGACCACACGGGTTTAGTAGAGCATTCTATCAGACCTTCATTGAAGACCTCAAACCAATACTGTCTAAACTATTCCACAAAATAAAAACAGGAGCACTACCCAATTCCTTCTAAGAGCTACAATTATGCTTGTACCTAAACTACACAAAGACCCAACAACAAAAGAAAAATTCACACCAATTATCCTTATGAATATTGACACAAAAATAAGCAAACAAATTCTTGAAAACCAAAAATATGCAATAAAATTCTGGCAAACCAAATTCAAGAGCACATCAAAGCAATCATCAATCGTGATCAAGTAGGCTTCATTCCATGGTTGCTGGGATGGTTCAATATATAGAATTCTATCAATGTAACCCACCTTGTAAGCAAACACAAATAAAACAACCACATGATCATCTCCTTAGATGCTGAGAGAGCATCTGACAAAATTCAACATCCCTTCATATTAAAAGTCTTCGAAAGATCAGGAATTCAAAGCCTACATGTAAACATAGTAAAAGCAACGTACAGCAAACAGGTAGCCAACATCAAACTAAGTTCAGAGAAACTTGAAGCATTCCCACTAAAATCAGGGAGTAGACAAGGCTGCCTCCTCTCTCACTACTCAATTGATATAGTACTCGAAATCCTAGCCAGAGCAATCAGAAAACAAAAGAAGATCAAAGTGATACAAATTGGAAAGGAAGAAATCAAAATATCACTATTTGCAGATGATATGGTAGTATACTTAAGAGACCCCAAAAGTTCCACCAGAGAACTACTAAGCCTAATAAGCAACTTCAGCAAATGGGCTGGATATAAATTTAACTCAAACAAATCAATAAGCTTCCCTACTCAAAGGATAAACAGGCTGAGAAAGAAATTAGGGGAATGACACCCTTTACAATAATCACAAATAACTAAAATACCTTGGTGTGACTCTAACTAAGCAAGTGAAAGATCTGTATAACAATAATGTCAAATCTCTGAAGAAAGAAATTGAAGAAAATCTCAGAAGATGGAAAGACCTCCCATGCTTATGGATTAGCAGGATTAATATAATAAAAATGGCCATTTTGCCAAAACATCTACAGATTCAACTCATTTCTTCATAGAGTTAGAAAGAGAAATTTACAAATTCATTTAGTATAACAAAAAACCCAAAATAGCAAAACCTTTTCTCAACAATAAAAGAACTTCTCGGGTATTCACCATCCCTGATCCCAAGCAGAGGAATGGATACATCTTCACAATGGAGTACTACTCAGCTATCAAAAACAATTTCAGAAATTATAGGCAAATGGATGTAATGAATAAATATCATCCTGAGTGAGGTAACCCAATCACAAAAACCACGCATGATATGCACTCATTGATAAGTGGATATTATCCCAAAAGCTAGCATAACCCAAGTGGTTCAAGAAGAAGGACGAGCAAAGTGAAGATGCTTCAGTTCCTCTTAAAAGGCAGAATAAAAATATTCATAGGAGGGGATATGGAGACAAATTGGGAGCAGAAACTGAAGAAATGACCATTCAGTGCCTATCCCACCTGGGGAATTTAGCACACACACACACACACACACACACACACACACACACAATTTCAAATGTTATCCCTTTCCCAGTTTCCTACTCATAAATCCCCTATCCAATCCCACTGCCTCCCCCTGCTTCTATAAGGGTATTCCCCATCCCCAACCATCCCCTTCCAACCCTGACATTTCATACACTTCAGTGGTGTGTGTGTGTGTGTGTGTGTGTGTGTGTGTGTGTGTGTGTGTGTGTGTCTGTGTGTCTGTGTGTCTATTGTGTCTGTGTATGTCTGTGTGTCTCTGTGTGTGTCTGTGTGTGTCTGTATATACATATGTATGTATATAGCCACCGAATCTAGACAATATTAATGAAGCCAAAAAATGCATGCTGACAGTTGTCTGATATAGCTGTCTCCTGAGAGACTCAGCCAGAGCATGACAAATTCAGAAGCAAATGCTAGCAGCAAATCATTGAACTGAGAACAGGGTCCTCATTGGAGTAGTTAAAGGTTTGAAGGAGCTGAAATGGCTTGTAACTCCATAAGAACAACACTACCAACCAACCAGAGCTCCAAAAGACTGAACCACTACCCAAAGATATGGACAGATCCATGGCTCCACCTGCATGTGTAACAGAGGATGGCCTTGTTAGGAGCAGAAGCCCTTGGTCTTGGCAAGGTTCTACACACAGACACACAGACACAGACACAGACACAGACACACACAGACACACACACACACACACACACACACCACAGTGTAGGAAATGTCACAGTTGAGAGGTGATGGTTGGGGATGGGGAACACCCTTATAGAAGCAGGGGGAGACCATGGGATGAAATAGGGGATTTATGGATGGGAAACCTGGAAAGGAATAACATTTGAAATGTGAATTAAAAAATATCCAATAAAAATCAGTGTCTCTCTCCATGAAGACTCTACTCTATAAAACAGATGATTGTAGTAATGAACGGCTCTAACACTTGAACGTCCTTTACTGTACACTTGAAAGCTACCTTTCCTTTGCAGTTCTCAGTTGTGACTTATACAAGATTTTTGTCTACATACTGTTTCTTCTTTAAAGAGAACATCTGCTCTTTTTGTCTCCTGTCATTCAATTTATAAATTTCACATCTTTAGTGTTGCTGTTTAGTGTTAATGTTTGTTTTGAGATAGGAGTTATAAGATAGTTGGCTTAGAATTCACTATGTGGCCAAAGTAGGCCAACTCATTATATATGTGTTTTAATCCTGAAATGTAAGTATATTCTACTATGCTAGGCTTCTGTATATCTTTCTTCAAAAATAAATAGCACACAGTTGTATGTGATTATAAAGATAGAAGTCAGGATTTGAGATAGAAGTATATCACATTCCAGGTTAAGATGGCCTGTGTATGAAAATTTAGTCTCAATAATAATTAATTTTATTAATTAAGTTATTTCAGTTCAGATATTTGGCTCTTGTAGAGGTATGATATGTCAAGAAAAATTACTAGTCAATAATAATAAGTTTGACTGGGAACATTTCATAAGATGGTAAGGAATAAATTTTATTCTCACAACATTGATATTTTAAAACTTCAACCAGTAATTGATGATATTTGAAAATTAGTCCTTTAGTAGGCATAGTTAAGTGCGTTTTTTACAGTGTTTCTGAATCAAACTTTACTGATTTAGGAACTGTAGAAGACACCGTGTTCCCCTTTTCTATCTGCATGACCATTCTCAATTCAAAAGAACTACATGAAGATATTATAAGAACACAGTCTGATGCAAAGTGGGACCAGTGGTTCCATGTAAGCAGTCAAGTTGAGATCTTGCTCTTGAACCATTTTCAACTCAAAATTTGAAATAAGTTATTCATGATATTGGCCCACCAATATCCCAAGCTGATACAGGTCCTAACAGGCAGTCTGTGACTGTGTGTTAAGTCAGGTTGAACAGAATGGTTGGCTTACAAGAATATGTATAGCCCTGTATTAAGAATGTAGTTCAGGAATTTACCTCGAACATATGAATGGAAAACGTTATGGAAATTATTACATGTTCCTAAAAATAATGTTTCCGTATGTGAACAAAATAATGCCTCAAATTTAAGCAAATGTACACCCAAGTATATATTTTAGAGTAGTTAAATGTTGTACAATGATTTTTGTAATGTTCTTATATTAAAACAGTTGCAACATTGAACATAAAATTATAGAATTTCGAAAGTAGTGAAGGGAAATTTGGCCAGGTAAAACATAATGATCATGGTTTTGAAAGACCTTTGTCTTGTCCCTCTGTCTTATTCAAAAACGTTAGATTGCATTCCTAAAGCTAGCCTTCAATGTCAATTCCCTCATTTGTCCACTTCCTCCTGAGACTGACCACCAAGGTCCAACTATCAAAATATTGAAGTCCAGCATTCAAATGCCACTTTGGCTCACCTAATTAACAGAACCAAATAAAATAAAACACCTGATCTTTATATAAGGTTTCCCCTTGCTCATTTATAATGCCTGTTATTCTACATGCCACATCCGCCTCCTCTCCATTCCAAAGGCACTGCTTTTACCCTTTAAGAAAAATACTCCTACCCCTCTTCATTTTTCCCTTCTCCCTTTTCCTCTATCTTCTGACTTTGTCTCTTATGCCTTTCCCTGTGTCCCTCTGGTATACACAAATCTCCTTTGTGTTAAGAACTTGGTCTTTGGCGGTCCCAAGCTGGTACAGATCCTAACAAGCAGACTTGTCAGTACCCTAAAGGTAGGGAAAATTCAAAATTCATTGCAAAAATGAATTTATGATCATTGAAAATCTATTTAAGACCCCACTATGTCTAATCAAAATGACTGCTGTTTTCTGCCTGTAACCTTATGCAGTCCTTTCTTTCATAGTCACCAGCCTGAATTTATATTATACTGAAAACCTTAGGTTTGATTTACTCCTTTTCACAGAGATCTGTGATTCACTATATTTGAACTCTTTGAGCCTAGAATTATTTCCCCATGAACTTTTGTCTTAGGGGTCTAAGAGAGAATTTTAACTAGAGCTCATCAGTTCCTTCCTGAGATTTCCCCTTCTGAAAGTGGAGCCTAATTTTTGTGCAGTAACACTAGGAGCCAGCCGAGACAATAACTGCTTAGCACACAGAATGTGAAAAGTATTCATGTGTCCTCAGCTAAAAAATTAGCCATTTTATAATAATGTTCATTGCTTGAAAATGAAAGTAAAATCAGTTACTAGAAAGTGAATTTTACATTGATTTTCACACTAGGACCTATAAGTGACTTCGAAAGAACATGCACCTTCAAAACTGACAGCAAGGTTCTCCATATCCTTGATTGCATCCTTTATGTAGATACATCAGTAGCCTTGTTTTGTTTTGTTATTTTTTTGTTCTGATTTTATAAAGATTCATACCTAAGGAAAAAAAATGGCACTAAATCTTCAGGTTATTTAGAACCCATTTCTAAGTACTGTACATAATTATAGTACATTTTCTGACTATTCATTCCTAATAATTGAGTTCATATTGGCATTTCTTGTTTTAGAAAGAAGATTAGATGCTCATAATGAAACTTTAACCAGTAGCATACACTAGCTCAAGGGATTACAGATGTTTAAAAACCCACTTTCAATGCTATGCAATTTGATACCCAACTGAGGTAAAAACACCAAACTGTTTCATCAGGGAACTGAAATAAATCAATGCTCAAACATCTGTTATGACTGTGAGATTATCTGAGATATGTTTTATATTTAAAGATGAACATGTGTTTTCCTGTTAGTAACTGATGTGCGACACTTACTAGACTTTTTAGTAAGACGATTCTTTAATTTCCTGCTGCCTAATTTTGATGTGTCCCACTGAGAGAACTAGAGAATTTAGCCATCTTGCCCCTGTTACCTTAAGAAGAGTCAGTGCTAGGCATGTCAGATTAGGGAAGATTTTATAGCCTTCCCATCATTTTAGTCATCACAATTCATATTTCTGGGAAGTTTTCATAAAAAAAACACTTTGCCCAATATTCTTTTATACAGTTAGATGAACTGATCTCCAGTGTACAGATAACATCTTATTCACTAAAATAGAAACATTAATTGGGTTGTTAGTACAAAATTAATAACTTGAGGTTAAAAACATCTTTTTATTTGTTATTAATTATTTCCCTTCTATGGAAACTTTTCTGAATAATTATCCAATTTTTATATTTGTTTCTATTCTTGCTTAAATAGAAAACTTACTTTTTCATTCATTTCATTGACTCTTAAGAGTAGGATATATATTTACAAGGAATGTCCTTTGGCATATCTGTAAAACATACTAGGACATTTTTTCAAATTAAGTTTTGTAAATGCAAAACATGAACCTAAAGATTTTTAATAAAGCAACATTTTCTAATTACACACACACACACACACACACACACACACACACACACCACATACACATTAATTTAAACTGCTATTCTCTAAATAACTCCAGAGAAATCATAAAGGAAGTTAGCAAATAGTTTGAAATTAAATGAGGTAGATGTAAAACTATCAAATGTATGGGATTCAAATAAAAAAATTACTAAAATGAAATCAACTTGTGAAACTTAATTTTTACATGAAAGTAAAAATTTTTGTTTGATTTATACATTTTTTGTATATATCATTCCCTGAATTTCTACTTAAGCAAATGGAAAAAAAGAAAAGAGAAAATTAATTTAAATTAGCTGATATACACACATATATATACATATATATGTTATAAAAATACAATATAAAAGAATGCAGCTACAGTAAAATAATTTTCAGTTGAAAAACTCATGATGTACTCAAGACAAAAATGAGCATTTTACTTAAAATATTCATGGGAGGAAATACAGGTACAAAGAGCAGAACAGGGACTGAAGAAAGGTCATTCAGAGACTGCCCCACCTGGGGATATATTCCATATGCTGCCACCAAACTGCAGTATGATCTGGGTGTCTCCTGAAAGGCTCTGTCAGAGCTCTACTTATACAGATAAAGATGGTTGCAGTTAACCATTGGACTGAAGAAGGGGACCCCAAAGGGGTTTGCAACACCATAGGAAGAACAAAATTATCAGACAACCAAACCTCATCAGCACACCCAGGGACTAAAAAATCAGCCAATGAGTACACAAGGAGAAACCCATGTCTTCAGCCACATATGTCGCAGAGGATGCCATTGTCCAGAATCAGTGGGAGGAAAAGCCTTGGTCCTGTGAGTGCTCATTTTCTCAATGTAGGGTAATGACAAGGTATTGAGGTTGGAGTCCAGTGGTGGGAACAGGAGTTTTCTCATAGAAGTAGGTGAGGAGGGAGGAGGTACGTGAGGGGAGGGGCAAACATTTGTAATTTAAATATGTAAAATATCCAAGAAAAATAAAATTATAGAAGAAAAGCTACTTAAAAAAACAGTGAAATTTTAATGTATTTATATCGAGTGAAATAAATACTTTAAATAATCAGCAAATATACCAAACATACGGAGAACATCCATTTCTGGTAGAGCATGGACCTATCATCTTGAATATTTTTCTGAATTCACCTCATATTTTCACCACAAACTTGAAGACATTGTTTTTTCTTCAAATGACTCTTTTATTTCCTCTGATGGAGGGATGTACTGAGAGTCATTCCCAAGATGTGTGATTGTATGACTTAGGCTGAGCTGAGAGCATTTCATCTCTCCACCTACTATCCCTAGACCTAGGACTGGAAGCTTCTACTTTCAGTCCAATATAATCTTCCAGTCTGGCTGAATCAAACTGGTTTCTCTTGGCTTTTGACTGAATCACTCTACTTGCCCCCAAACTACCTATGGCAATCCGTTGTAAATTCCTAGTGTGTGTGTCACTGCATTCCCACTAGATCACAAAGACCTAGGGCTTTGGATATCACTCCTTGACAGAATAGTCATATTGTTGGATTAAAATTTTTCTCTACAATTTGCCTATGTATTTGACTAAATAAATTAACTTCATGGTAATGACAAACAACTGGAATTGACTAGAGAAGGCCTGTAAATATTCCAAAATATAGAGGCTTAAAACATGATTAACATATTAACATACACACGCGCGCACACACACACACACACACACACACACACACACACACACACACACAAACATCCATATGGTTATAGGTTTCAAAATTTAACAAAAAAATCTCCCCACAAAATGACTTGGTTTCTAAATGTTTTAACCTACTCTATAGTCTACCAACCAACAGACATAGTGGTAAGAAAAATATGGATGGGGCAAAAAGGTTATGAACCTGTTTAGAAATAGTTCTTTTGGACGATTTCAATATCATTGCCAGGACGCCGTCAGTTCAGTTCCCACAAATCGGCAGTGATGTCTCTATCCACTTTCAAACGCCCTTCTCATAGCAACAACTGCAGTTCAATCAACCAGAAACCTCTAGCCAAGCCACTGGAATAGCACAAGAAATCCTTTCATGCATTTCTCACTGTGAAGTGAAGAAAGCAAGATGAACCAATGACATAGTGTCCTCCATTATCAGGGGCTACACTTACATACTCCCCAAACGTCACATGTCCTCTCAAGCATCTGCTCTAGCAAAACACCAAATTCTCTTTTTCCAGATAGCTTCCAGAAAAAAATATCATGTGTCTATTCTCAGCAAAACATCCTCTCACATACATCCTTTCATAAGACAGTTTCCAGAAAAACATCACATGACACAACTGAGTCTTCAAGAAAGCAGAAATTTCCCTTTCAAAACAGAAATAGCCCTGCAGCTGTTTATTCTGTGATTTTAGGAGAGAAAGGTAAAAACTCAAATACTAGTTTTGCTAGTATATGAGTTTTCATCAAACCGAAGCTGCTAAAGTTCTTCCTTTGTTTATGAAGCAAAGAAAGGATAAAATGGTTATGATATGTTCACTTAGATGTGATATACAATGGAAATACACCTAGTTATTTCTTTATTATCTTTGGATAGTTTGGGGTAAAGATGAATACAATCCAATATTGTTGCCTAAAGAAATGTTTTAATATAAATATAATCCATCATAGAGCAGTTTTTACTTTATGATTATACCTTATGAATAAATCATTGCAATATATATAGTCAGACTATAAAAATAAAATTTACAAAAAAACAAATATTAAAATTAGTACAACTGAATTGCAACAAGTAGCAAATAGAACAGATATATCAGTGCAAACTCCTAACAGTATTTGTGGTGTAGGCAAATACAGGAACTATATACTGTTAATATCAATAAAAATAATCAGCCATTATTTTGAAGAGAATATTTTGTGTTTGGTCACCTAGTTCCTATTTCTTTCAGGAAAAATAAACAAAGCCAACCACTATCACAATCTCCATGCTCTATGATCCTATGCCTTACCAAATGCTTAAATCTTAGAACCATCAGAATGTGGGGTTCTTCCTTTAAAATATTGACCCCAATGAAGCTTTCCTATTTGGCTTATATTTCATATATTTTTCACAGTTACATTATATTTTGTATTGAATTTTAACTTAATGTATTAACCAGATATAATTTTTAATTCTTAAGATACTATTTGTAGAGTCTAAACACCACATATGTAATTGACAGAGTAAGCTGGAAAGTGTGAGGACCTTTTTTACTTCTAGGGAATTTAGAAAATGTTGTTATAAATTCTTGTTTTATTGTTTAAGAAAAAGTTAAGGATAGCTCAACTTTGAGTATAATTTTGGATCAGAACCAAACTAGGTTATACAAGAAGAGGGCATAGGCAAAAGTTCACCAAGGAAACATTATCAACATTGTCTGTTAGTGATAATGAGATCCAAAACGTGATTGGCATTTCTGTATTCTACAATAACTCTACCTTGTCACTAGGAATTGTTCTGTGAATAATCATGAACTGCTACAGCAAGCTTAAGGCTAAAATAAAAGTTAAGTAAGAAAATGACAGTTCTATACCTAAAGAGAGACAGAGACAGAAAGAAACAGAGACAGAGATAATCAGATAAACAGAGGTAGAGGCAGCAGGAGAAATAGACAATTGCTTTAAAATTGCAAGATTCCTAGGTCAAATTTGATGAATCCAAAGTGTCAGTTTGTTTATCCTGATACTGAATTGTGATGGTCAGAATCTCTGCAATCTATTGTGAAAATTCTTATTTTACCTTCTTATATAATTTACTTTTTAGTAGATTCAATCAATATATTGCCAATTTTATTTACTTACTTATTTACTCATGTTTATGAGTATAAGTGTTCTGTCTACATGCATTCCTACAAAGTAGAAAAGGGCCTCAGATTGTGAGCTGTCATGTGGGTGTTGGGAATTAATGACCTACAGAATAACAGCTTGTCAGTGCTCTAAACCATTGAGTCATCTCTCCAACCCATTTTAATTTTAATGTTTTAAGTATGAATTATCATTGTATATTTTTTGGTTTAATGTTTAACAGGTAAATAAAGAATGAAAAGATAAATTTTTATTATTATTATTAAAATAATTAAATCACTATCCATGCTATAAATTCCTTTTATTCTTAGATAATTAAAGTCATATGTGGAATCATTTTGTCTCAATATCTAGATACTACAATAAAGAATTCTTAATATGAAACAAGAAAATATATAAGTTGCTAAAACATGCAAGATGTTTTAATTGTCTGAATGTCTCTTATCTTCCACATTCTAAAGTCTTTAAATATTGGACCATAATTAATGTGGTGTCTCCTTAGCGGATAAACTGTCATTTTAGCAGACCTATATATCTAAAGCCATGTGCCTATCCAGTTTCTCTGACCACTTCTTTTTTTGTTCAATAAGGCTTCAGCTTCCAGATCAAGATGCTCTGTATACCATGCTATTTTGATGGACTTCCTTCTGGGACCCTATTCCAAAATTGACTCTGTCTTCTTTAAGTGGCATTAGTGATGTTTTATTATTATAGCAAGATAAAAGTAACTAAGAGCAAAATTTGTATCAGGAAATGGGCTATTGCTCTGAAGAAACTGGGCATGTTGTTTTGGGGGAAGAATCAAGAAGGTTTTACAGTCTTGTAATAATCAGTAGATAAACACTGTAAATGGGGCTTAATGAGCCATTACAGTAGGAGGTTGGAAGACTGTAGCACAAGACTGATGTAGACTGTTAATACCCAGAGATTTCAGAGGAGAACAATATTAGCCACAGGGATAGATCACATTATTGTGGCACAAAAATTTGTCTGGTTTCTACCCTAATTGCAAAACCTTACAGACTATTATTAAATAGTCTGAGACTGTTTAATGATAGTAGTCTAATTTTTTGGCAGGGGGAATTAAAGACAATCTAATACTACTTTGATAGATGGTTATATTTAATGCCTCTTATACAGGTTGGCAATGAAAAAGAATAAATGAAACAGAAGAAGTACAAAGTATATAGATTGAAAAGTGTAAGAGTACCAGGCACCTTAAGGTTACAGCCAAGGGTTGTACTGACAGAGATAAAGAGATTAGGGAGAAACAACATCATCAGTGTATAAAGGAAAAGTGTTACTTCAGGACAAAGCATCAACCAGTTAAGTTTCCAACTTGTAAAAGGAAGCTGCCTGAGGAATTTTCTTCACTTAGTAAAGACTAATGAACAAAAGTTGTAAATGGGATTGAAGGTGTACAAGGTCCATCTCAAGTTAGTAGTCAAACTTTTAGTGCCCTCCATGTGAAAGGCATGAAGGATACAGTAGTAAATATTGAATCTTTCTCCAAAGCTTCAGAGAGCTGATGAGGGCAGGAACCTGTCTGAAGAACCCCTACATGAAGGCTGGGGAGACATTTTTATGATGTTGTGTAAAGGAAGCAAAATGGCATTGGAGACCACAAGATGTTTTGTGGTGCCAGAGCCATAGCTTGTCTGTCATACTGGCTAGGCACAGAGAATAGAACAAACCTAAAGGAAAGCAAAGGGCCATTTCACATCAGACATGGAGCTACAGGATTTAGAATCTCCCCTGCTAGGCTTTGCTCTGTTATTTTTCCAGCATTACCATACAATGTTGCCCATCATACCTTTTGTTGAATGGTAACCTATTATCTATGCTGTTATATGTTAGAGGCATGCAACTGATTTTTCTCTGTCTTTGTTTCTTTTGTCATTTGATTGACATCAAACTGGTCAATATTTTACACTGCAAAAAATATATTTATTCTTTTATTTTTTTTAAATCCAGTCATTACCTATCTCCAGGTCCAACCTCCCACAGTTCCTCATCCCATTCCTCCTCACTCCTCACTCCTCACTCCTCACTCCGTTTCCAAGTGGATACCCAGTCCCACCCCCACCTTACTTCTGCAAGGCCTCCCTACTCCCTGGACCTCAAATCTTTTGAGGCTTAGGCACATCTCCCACTGAGGCCAGATGAGGTAGTCCTCTGCTGTATATGTGTTTGGGGCCTCATATCAGCTGGTGTATGCTGTCTGGTTGGTGACTCAGTGTTTGAGAGACCTCAGAGGTGCAGGTTAGTTGAGACCGCTGGTCTTTCTACGGGATCACCCTCCTCATCATCTTCTTCCAGCCTTTCTAGTTTACAAAATTCTATAGCGTTAAGCTTTGCTTTGAACCCCATTAGAGATATTAAACTTTCTAATTTAAAGGTGTTGAGACTATCAAATAGTTTGGAACTTTAGAAATAGGTTAAATACATTTTTCATTCTCAAAATATGGGAGCCAGGGAGTCAATGAGCATGTTTGAATTATCATTCCCCCACACTGTCAGGTTTGGATATTTGGTTTCCAGTTGATGACCATGATTTTAGAGGACTAAAGGGCATGTCTTGCCAGAGAATGTGTGTTACGTTGACAGACATTTGATGTCTCAAATATCATATGACATTTTTTCTGTTCGTGTATAAAATATGAGAATTCAATTCACAACATCCAGTTCCAGTCATTGTATTTTCCCTGTTTCATTCTCTGCTATAAAAGGGAATTGACACTTATCTCTCTGAGCTAAGCTAAAATAAATTCGTCTATCCATTGTTCTACTCATGGTGTTTACAAATTCTCAAAGGAACAGGAAAGTAAATAAAATTAGATTATTTTTGTCACTTCAAAAGATTTCTCAACTTCACAATTGTTATCAACAGTTTAACTGCTAACTGTGACTTTGGGCTACAAACAATATTTTTTTAATGTCCACATTCCTATATATGGGATGGATACCCGTTATTGCATTTTCAAACAATGGTATCTGTAGTTTCCAGCATTATGCTCAGCATTAAAAGTAAAAGAAAAAAAAGTGAAGGAAGTTAATGGATTTTAGTAGAAATCAGTTCTTTATATCTATGTTAGTAAACGTAACCTTTATTCTCTAAATGTAATTGTTGTCTTAGAGGCTTCTGCTGAATAACCTCACTCTTTCTAGATCTTTCTGGTTCAACTCAGCTGTTCTGGCTAAAACTACTCTCCAAGCTGATTGATTGGAATCTGACTGTTCTCAGCTTTTCACGGTATTGCTCAAACTAACTCTGGCAATTTTTTCAAATTTTCTAGGTCCTTATCCTCTGGCTTCAAATACCTCTGAGGATTTATGCTGAACTGAATAAACTTACAAATGTGCCCAAGTTCAACTTCGGTATACTGCACTCACTCCATAGCTCTCAACTGACTTGACAGAACTTTACTTCCCGATTTCCATCACCTGTCTCTTTCCATCAACTGCTCTTAAATAGTCTCCCTTTCCTGCCTGTTTCTGTGAAAGTTGGGTGTATTCTACCTTCGACTCATTTTGTCAAATTTTTCTCTGATTAATCATGTCACTTTCTTATCTATATCGTTTTGGATAAAGGGCGTATACTGAAATATGTCTGTATTCCAGGCAGTGGAGCTATGTTCTTGGATTAAAATTTCTCTACACCTGTTACTCCTCGCATCAACCTACAATTAGTTGGGTAAAATAATATAATAATTATCAGAGTGAGAAAGAATATGAAATTTATTCTTGATCTAAGTGAAATGAAAGATGGAAATTTTCATAAATGCTGTGTCACACACACACACACACAAAAAAAAAAAAAAAAACTCAGTCAAATATATCATCTGGGAAAACCTATGTCTAGTTCATCCCATAAAAACATGGGAGGGAAGACTGTTAAAATATCTCTTTTTTGAAAAAATACAGTCAAGTCTTTTGTGGAGGTTTTAGTAAGGTAAAATCTTTGAAAATGTAAAACTTGGTAAGAATCTATGATATTAATGCTCCTAATTAGAAATCAGTGATGCCTTTTAACATTATGAGTAAATGTTACTTTTCTTTTTTAGATTGCAATTCCCATTAACAACTACTGGCATGGAATATTAATCGAATAATGTAATTATAATTAAATCTTTTCATTTACAATTAGTATGCATTAATAGACATTATTATATTGCTTGTGCTTTATGGAGAGGAAAGATGGTGTCGCTGATGTTTGCCCATCATATTTAAAAGATAGAATGGGGGAAAGTTAAAATAACTGTTGTGGGAATTTAGAAAACGCATCTGATTTCACATTTAAACTTAACTGGAATGTTGATCATTTTTCTTTTCTTTTATAATTTTTTATTAGATATATTTCTTTACTTTCATTTCAAATGTTAAACCCCTTCCTGGTTTCCTGTCCATTAGATCATTTTTTCAATGATAAATTATAACTTGAAAGAAATGTTCATGTGTTATTTACAAGTAATTTAAATAATAAAAAACCAAATTATTTAAATAGAAAAATACATGAGTTTTTCGTGTGTTATTCTTAAACACATATACTGCTTTATTCAGTAAGAATAATCACAGCTTTGAATGTTGCTATGATCCTAACCGTACTTATGTCAGGTTTGTTGGCTAGTACATATTACATATTAAAACATGTACTCCTGCCCACACCCACGGATCCCGGCCCGCAGCAGCTCTCTGCTCCCAGACCCGGTGAGAGAGAGACCCAACCGCCTGGTCAGGTGGGCACTCCTGAGGCTGCAGAGCAGAAGAGACCACCAACACTGCTCACCCCTGCCCACATCCCTGGCCCAAGAGGAAACTGTATAAGGCCTCTGGGCTCCCGTGGGGGAGGGCCCAGGAGCGGCAGGACTTCTGCGCCTGAGACACCGCCGGAACCTGAAAGAAACAGACCGGATAAACAGTTCTCTGCACCCAAATCCCGTGGGAGGGAGAGCTAAACCTTCAGAGAGGCAGACAAGCCTGGGAAACCAGAAGAGACTGCTCCCTGCACACACATCTCGGACGCCAGAGGAAAAAGCCAAAGACCATCTGGAACCCTGGTGCACTGAAGCTCCCGGAAGGGGCGGCACAGGTCTTCCTGGTTGCTGCCGCTGCAGAGAGCCCCTGGGCAGCACCCCATGAGCGAACCTGAGCCTCGGGACCACAGGTAAGACCAAATTTTCTGCTGCAAGAAAGCTGCCTGGTGAACTCAAGACACAGGCCCACAAGAACAGCTGAAGACCTGTAGAGAGGAAAAACTACACGCCGGAAAGCAGAACACACTGTCCCCATAACTGACTGAAAGAGAGGAAAACAGGTCTACAGCACTCCTGACACACAGGCTTATAGGTCAGTCTAGCCACTGTCAGAAATAGCAGAACAAAGTAACACTAGAGATAATCTGATGGCGAGAGGCAAGCGCAGGAACCCAAGCAACAGAAACCAAGACTGCATGCCATCATCGGAGCCCAATTCTCCCGGCAAAACAAACATGGAATATCCAAACACACCACAAAAGCAAGATCTAGTTTCAAAATCATATTTGATCATGATGCTGGAGGACTTCAAGAAAGACATGAACACACTTAGGGAAACACAGGAAATCATTAATAAACAAGTAGAGGCCTACAGAGAGGAATGGCAAAAATCCCTGAAAGAATTCCAGGAAAACACAATCAAACAGATGAAGGAATTAAAAATGGAAATAGAAGCAATCAAGAAAGAACACATGGAAACAACCCTGGATATAGAAAACCAAAAGAAGAGACAAGGAGCTGTAGATAAAAGCTTCACCAACAGAATACAAGAGGTGGAAGAGAGAATCTCAGGAGCAGAAGATTCCATAGAAATCATTGACTCAACTGTCAAAGATAATGTAAAGCGGAAAAAGCTACTGGTCCAAAACATACAGGAAATCCAGGACTCAATGAGAAGATCAAACCTAAGGATAATAGGTATAGAAGAGAGTGAAGACTCCCAGCTCAAAGGACCAGTAAATATCTTCAACAAAATCATAGAAGAAAACTTCCCTAACCTAAAAAAAGAGATACCCATAGGCATACAAGAAGCCTACAGAACTCCAAATAGATTGGACCAGAAAAGAAACACCTCCCGTCACATAATTGTCAAAACACCAAACGCACAAAATAAAGAAAGAATATTAAAAGCAGTAAGGGAAAAAGGTCAAGTAACATATAAAGGGAGACCTATCAGAATCACACCAGACTTCTCGCCAGAAACTATGAAGGCCAGAAGATCCTGGACTGATGTCATACAGACCCTAAGAGAACACAAATGCCAGCCCAGGTTACTGTATCCAGCAAAACTCTCAATTAACATTGATGGAGAAACCAAGATATTCCATGACAAAACCAAATTTACACAATATCTTTCTACAAATCCAGCACTACAAAGGATAATAAATGGTAAAGCCCAACATAAGGAATCAAGCTATACCCTAGAAGAAGCAAGAAACTAATCGTCTTGGCAACAAAACAAAGAGAATGAAAGCACACAAACATAACCTCACATCCAAATATGAATATAAAGGGAAACAATAATCACTATTCCTTAATATCTCTCAATATCAATGGCCTCAACTCCCCAATAAAAAGACATAGATTAACAAACTGGATACGCAACGAGGACCCTGCATTCTGCTGCCTACAGGAAACACACCTCAGAGACAAAGACAGACACTACCTCAGAGTGAAAGGCTGGAAAACAACTTTCCAAGCAAATGGTCAGAAGAAGCAAGCTGGAGTAGCCATTCTAATATCAAATAAAATCAATTTCCAACTAAAAGTCATCAAAAAAGATAAGGAAGGACACTTCATATTCATCAAAGGAAAAATCCACCAAGATGAACTCTCAATCCTAAATATCTATGCCCCAAATACAAGGGCACCTACATACGTAAAAGAAACCTTACTAAAGCTCAAAACACACATTGCACCTCACACAATAATAGTGGGAGATTTCAACACCAAACTCTCATCAATGGACAGATCATGGAAACAGAAATTAAACAGTGATGTCGACAGACTAAGAGAAGTCATGAGCCAAATGGACTTAACGGATATTTATAGAACATTCTATCCTAAAGCAAAAGGATATACCTTCTTCTCAGCTCCTCATGGTACTTTCTCCAAAATTGACCATATAATTGGTCAAAAAATGGGCCTCAACAGGTACAGAAAGATAGAAATAATCCCATGCGTGCTATCGGACCACCACGGCCTAAAACTGGTCTTCAATAACAATAAGGGAAGAATGCCCACATATACGTGGAAATTGAACAATGCTCTACTCAATGATAACCTGGTCAAGGAAGAAATAAAGAAAGAAATTAAAAACTTTTTAGAATTTAATGAAAATGAAGATACAACATACTCAAACTTATGGGACACAATGAAAGCTGTGCTAAGAGGAAAACTCATAGCGCTGAGTGCCTGCAGAAAGAAACAGGAAAGAGCATATGTCAGCAGCTTGACAGCACACCTAAAAGCTCTAGAACAAAAAGAAGCAAATACACCCAGGAGGAGTAGAAGGCAGGAAATAATCAAACTCAGAGCTGAAATCAACCAAGTAGAAACAAAAAGGACCATAGAAAGAATCAACAGGACCAAAAGTTGGTTCTTTGAGAAAATCAACAAGATAGATAAACCCTTAGCCAGACTAACGAGAGGACAGACAGAGTGCGTCCAAATTAACAAAATCAGAAATGAAAAGGGAGACATAAATACAGATTCAGAGGAAATTCAAAAAATCATCAGATCTTACTATAAAAACCTATATTCAACAAAATTTGAAAATCTTCAGGAAATGGACTATTTCCTAGACAGATACCAGGTATCAAAGTTAAATCAGGAACAGATAAACCAGTTAAACAACCCCATAACTCCTAAGGAAATAGAAGCAGTCATTTAAGGTCTCCCAACCAAAAAGAGCCCAGGTCCAGATGGGTTTAGTGCAGAATTCTATCAAACCTTCATAGAAGACCTCATACCAATATTATCCAAACTATTCCACAAAATTGAAACAGATGGAGCCCTACCGAATTCCTTCTACGAATCTACAATTACTCTTATACCTAAACCACACAAAGACACAACAAAGAAAGAGAACTTCAGACCAATTTCCCTTATGAATATCGACACAAAAATACTCAATAAAATTCTGGCAAACCGAATTCAAGAGCACATCAAAACAATCATCCACCATGATCAAGTAGGCTTCATCCCAGGCATGCAGGGATGGTTTAATATACGGAAAACCATCAACGTGATCCATTATATAAACAAACTGAAAGAACAGAACCACATGATCATTTCATTAGATGCTGAGAAAGCATTTGACAAAATTCAACACCCCTTCATGATAAAAGTCCTGGAAAGAATAGGAATTCAAGGCCCATACCTAAACATAGTAAAAGCCATATACAGCAAACCAGTTGCTAACATTAAACTAAATGGAGAGAAACTTGAAGCAATCCCACTAAAATCAGGGACTAGACAAGGCTGCCCACTCTCTCCCTACTTATTCAATATAGTTCTTGAAGTTCTAGCCAGAGCAATCAGACAACAAAAGGAGATCAAAGGGATACAGATCGGAAAAGAAGAGGTCAAAATATCACTATTTGCAGATGATATGATAGTATATTTAAGTGATCCCAAAAGTTCCACCAGAGAACTACTAAAGCTGATAAACAACTTCAGCAAAGTGGCTGGGTATAAAATTAACTCAAATAAATCAGTTGCCTTCCTCTATACAAAAGAGAAACAAGCCGAGAAAGAAATTAGGGAAACGACACCCTTCATAATAGACCCAAATAATATAAAGTACCTCGGTGTGACTTTAACCAAGCAAGTAAAAGATCTGTACAATAAGAACTTCAAGACACTGAAGAAAGAAATTGAAGAAGACCTCAGAAGATGGAAAGATCTCCCATGCTCATGGATTGGCAGGATTAATATAGTAAAAATGGCCATTTTACCAAAAGCAATCTACAGATTCAATGCAATCCCCATCAAAATACCAATCCAATTCTTCAAAGAGTTAGACAGAACAATTTGCAAATTCATCTGGAATAACAAAAAACCCAGGATAGCTAAAGCTATCCTCAACAATAAAAGGACTTCAGGGGGAATCACTATCCCTGAACTCAAGCAGTATTACAGAGCAATAGTGATAAAAACTGCATGGTATTGGTACAGAGACAGACAGATAGACCAATGGAATAGAATTGAAGACCCAGAAATGAACCCACACACCTATGGTCACTTGATTTTTGACAAAGGAGCCAAAACCATCCAATGGAAAAAAGATAGCATTTTCAGCAAATGGTGCTGGTTCAACTGGAGGGCAACATGTAGAAGAATGCAGATCGATCCATGCTTATCACCCTGTACAAAGCTTAAGTCGAAGTGGATCAAGGACCTCCACATCAAACCAGACACACTCAAACTAATAGAAGAAAAACTAGGGAAGCATCTGGAACACATGGGCACTGGAAAAAATTTCCTGAACAAAACACCAATGGCTTATGCTCTAAGATCAAGAATTGACAAATGGGATCTCATAAAACTGCAAAGCTTCTGTAAGGCAAAGGACACTGTGGTTAGGACAAAACGGCAACCAACAGATTGGGAAAAGATCTTTACCAACCCTACAACAGATAGAGGCCTTATATCCAAAATATACAAAGAACTCAAGAAGTTAGACCGCAGGGAAACAAATAACCCTATTAAAAAATGGGGTTCAGAGCTAAACAAAGAATTCACAGCTGAGGAATGCCGAATGGCTGAGAAACACCTAAAGAAATGTTCAACATCTTTAGTCATAAGGGAAATGCAAATCAAAACAACCCTGAGATTTCACCTCACACCAGTGCGATTGGCTAAGATCAAAAACTCAGGTGACAGCAGATGCTGGCGAGGTTGTGGAGAAAGAGGAACACTCCTCCATTGTTGGTGGGATTGCAGACTGGTAAAACCATTCTGGAAATCAGTCTGGAGGTTCCTCAGAAAATTGGACATTGAACTGCCTGAGGATCCAGCTATACCTCTCTTGGGCATATACCCAAAAGATGCCTCAACATATAAAAGAGACACGTGCTCCACTATGTTCATCGCAGCCTTATTTATAATAGCCAGAAAATGGAAAGAACCCAGATGCCCTTCAACAGAGGAATGGATACAGAAAATGTGGTACATCTACACAATGGAATACTACTCAGCTATCAAAAACAACGAGTTTATGAAATTCGTAGGCAAATGGTTGGAACTGGATAATATCATCCTGAGTGAACTAACCCAATCACAGAAAGACATACATGGTATGCACTCATTGATAAGTGGCTATTAGCCCAAATGCTTGAATTACCCTAGATCCCTAGAACAAACGAAACTCAAGACGGATGATCAAAATGTGAATGCTTCACTCCTTCTTTAAATGAGGAAAAAGAATACCCTTGGCAGGGAAGGGAGAGGCAAAGATTAAAACAGAGACTGAAGGAACACCCATTCAGAGCCTGTCCCACATTTGGCCCATACATATACAGCCACCCAATTGGACTAGATGGATGAAGCAAAGAAGTGCAGACCGACAGGAGCCGGATGTAGATCGCTCCTGAGAGACACAGCCAGAATACAGCAAATACAGAGGCGAATGCCAGCAGCAAACCACTGAACTGAGAATAGGTCCCCTATTGAAGGAATCAGAGAAAGAACTGGAAGAGCTTGAAGGGGCTCGAGACCCCAAAAGTACAACAATGCCAAGCAACTAGAGCTTCCAGGGACTAAGCCACTACCTAAAGACTATACATGGACTGACCCTGGACTCTGACCCCATAGGTAGCAATGAATATCCTAGTAAGAGCACCAGTGGAAGGGGAAGCCCTGGGTCCTGCTAAGACTGAACCCCCAGTGAACTAGTCTATGGGGGGAGGGCGGCAATGGTGGGAGGGTTGGGAGGGGAACACCCATAAGGAAGGGGAGGGGGGAGGGGGATGTTTGCCCGGAAACCGGGAAAGGGAATAACACTCGAAATGTATATAAGAAATACTCAAGTTAATAAAAAAAAAAAAAAAAAAAAAAAAAAAAAAAAAAAAAAAAAACATGTACTCCTATAAAATTTACTCGATGCTTCTCTGCAGTCCACAACATGTTACGAACAGTTACCGATGAGCACAATAGCATTTTGAGTGATAAGTGACACTGTTAGCCTTGTGCTTCAGGTACGGTCGATACCAGTAGAGAGTTTATATGTAGCTCCACATTAATCTTCAGTTCATGATTCATACTCATATTTCTTTCCTTCGTTTTTCTTGTTTTCTTTTGCCTCCCCTTGAGCTGCTCATTTGTTTTAAAACAGGAATTTGCTTGATTTAGAAGTGAGAACCATATGTCTGCAGTATTGACAAAAACCTATTCATAATATGTGGACACTATGCTATATATTCCAGAGAAATAACAGTGTGGCAAAGTGCAGTACATAATTATTTCTACTTCCTGATATTTTTGAGATATATATCTCTGTCTTTTTCTGAACAGCCAGCATATTTGCAAGAATTATATTGTAGTCATAAATCCCAATTTGCCCTGGACATGACTAATAGGTGTCTTTAAGATAGTAAGTTGGCATTACTCTCTTATTTAGCAAGTATGTTTTAAATTTTCAGCCTTGAAAGGGAAGGTCAAATTAAATGACACACAATAATGCTTGCCTCATCAGGTAATAGGTTCCTACATATTGCTCAGCTGAGTTGTGCAAATTCAAACAAGCAAATATGAAACTTTATTTGATTTTCTTATTTAGTAAATAAACCTGCTCTAACTTTTATTAGAACAAATGTGGCTAAGAAATAAATGATAAAGTAAACTTCACAGGCAAGTCAAAAATAAAAACATAACAAAAAATAAAAGAAAAGAAAAACAGAACAAAAAGACAATCAGTCAAACAAACAAAGTGATGTGATTGGACATGTGTTCAAAAATAGAGAAATAGAAATGCTATTTTAAAAATACTTCCTTGTAATTGATATAACATTTGTTATGAAATGGAATGACATAATTAAATAAAAGACAATGTTATTATTTCTCTCTTTCTTTTTTCTTTTTTCTTCCCTTCTTTCATTTCTGTCTTCTCATCACTGTTGAGAATCAAAATCTGAGTATAGTCCATATAAGCAAGTACCCTATTACTTACCTACATTTACAGCTTCACATCATATATTAGTTATGCTTTCTCTTGGTATTATAAAACACTATGGCCAAAAGTGTTTAGGAGAGGAAATGGGTTATTATTTCATAATACTTGCAAGTTATATCCTATCACTGTGAAAAATCAGGAAGAACTCATGTTAGTATCTTCAGCTTAGGAACTAAAGCAGAAACCATGAAGAAGACTTCTCTCACTGCCTTCTGAATCATGGGTGGCTCAGCTTTATTTATATATGGAATGCAGTGCATCTAGCCTAAGAATAGCATATCCCACAATGAGCTAGAACACATATATCAATAATCAGTTAACACACACACACACACACACACACACACACACACACACCACAGACTTTCCCTCAATCAAATATTGTGGAAATACTTTTATTCGGTTAATCTCAATTAAGCTCTTTCTTCCAAAATGACTCTAGCTTATCTCAAGTTAGTGTTAAACTAGCCTATGTGCATTATGTTATGTTTTCTTTTTTCTTTTTATTGATAGAACACATAAAAGAAAATTTGAGTCTTCTTGATGTTGGAACTGCTTATTTTTTTAAAGATTTGTTTCCTTATTTTATGAGTACACTGTATCTGTCTTCAGACACACCAGAAGAGGGCATAGGATCCCATTACAGATAGTTGTGAGCCACCATTTGGTTGCTGGAAATTGAACATAGGACCTCTGAAAGATCAGTCAGTGCTCTTAACTGCTGAACCATCTTTTCATCACCTACTCATTTATTTACATGTTTATTTTTCTACAAAATAAATGCCCAAGGAATTTTTCTGGTTTACAGTCAATGAACATGTATTTCTAATCATGTTGTGCATATTTTATTAGTTATTTTCTGTAAGTTTCAGTCTATGTGAAAAAAATCTATCATTCTTTATATCTATGTTTCTGTGAAAAAATTTCAATTGGCACATCTCTGTATTTGCACTATTAGTACGTAAAGGATAAATCAGATATGCTCTATCAGTAACATTATTTAGATACCTCTGTATTCTGAACACACTCACACAGACCCTCACATACAAACACTCACACACACACAAACATACATACACATACACTCACACACACATACACAAAAACATACACACATACATATACTCACATACATTCACATACACATACATAAACACATACACTTACATAAACATACTCATATACACATACACACACAAACATAACATACACACATACATATACTCACATACATTCACATGCACATACATACACACATACACTTACATACACATACTCATATACACATACACACACAAACATAACATATACACACTCACACACATGCATAAACGCACACACTCACGCACATGAATACATACACACATACATACACACACACTCATACACACACACACACACACACACACACACACACACGCAGATGCAGAATCCTAGGCACAGAATTCTAAATATACTCACTTCCTTGAACAGCAAAAATAGGAGAAATGTATTTCAATTAAGGTCTTCAATTTCATTTTTCATCATCGAAAATATTAAAATAACTCTAATAGTTTGTGACTGCAGTTGAGAGATCTTCAAAAAACAGAATAAATTTCCAAGTTATGGGTCATCACTGCCTTAGTATAGGAAAGATAAGTAGCCCCCAAAGCTTCTCTATTTTCCTAGACCTAAGATCACAACAGTCCCAATATTGTCTAATACCTTAATTAAATTGTTAAGTTCCTAGAAAATAGCAGTATCATAGTATCACACACACACAAACATACATACACATACACTCACACACACATACACAAAAACATACACACATACATATACTCACATACATTCACATACACATACATACACACATACACTTATGTTTGTGTTGATGACCAGGATCAAACAAGTCGGAATTTAGATTTTTAGCTTATATAGCACCCTCATTTACTTAGTTGCTAAATATAGATATGTTTCCTATCTAAGTTATACAACAAAAAATATTTTCTATTAGAGGTATCCTGATCTCTGATGCAAATAACTGCTGAATTAAAGGTTCTTTTGAAATCTAACAATAGATTTCTGTCAAAATTGAAATTAATATTAGTTATCTAAAACATTGGTGTTTGAATTTTTCCTCTGAAAGAGGGTTTTTGAAACAATGATTAGTTTAGAACAACTTGATAAAAGTAACTTTATTCACCTAATTTAATCGTCATCTTAGAGTCTTACTACTGGCTAAGCTCACCCTTTCAAGATCATTTTGACTCTAACTGTTCGGTTTTTCTCTGCTGTTCTGGCCCAAATTCCTCTCCAAGATGACTGATTCAATCTAGCTTCTCTCACTAAATTGCTCTGCTTGGCCTCAAACCACCTCTGGCAAATTGTTCTAATCTTCAGGATCCTTGTTATTCTCTGGCTTCAACTGCCTCTGCTGACCTGTACTTAATTGCAATGAACTCAACTCCACTACACTACACTGACTCCCAACAAATTCTCTCAACTCCACTGCAGCAAACTCTACTGAATGAACAGAACTGACTGACTAGAACTCAGACATCTGCATACTTCTTTCTCCTTAGTGCTGGGATTAAACATGTGTACCACCATACCTGGATCTAAACTTAACTTTCCTTTCTTTCTTTCTTTCTTTCTTTCTTTCTTTCTTTCTTTCTTTCTTTCTTTCTTCCTTTCTTTCTTTCTTTCCTTCTTTCTTACCCTTTTTTTGCTTTAGATTGTGCTGGCCTTGAAATCAGAGATCTGTTTGTCTCCTGAAATTAAAAGTGGTTCTATATTCAGGCCAGATGGCACAGGCCAAGAAGATCTTTGGATGTGATCCCTTTCCAGAGCAGCCATGTTGCCAGATTAAAATTCCTCTTGCATATTGTTATCTAGATATGACTGATATTTAAAGACTGAGCTACAAAATGCACTTTTTTTATAATGAACCTCTCTCCAAAAAGTCTTTAATTTAATTTCCAGATCTTTGTTCTCTAAGCTGTCTGCCAGTGGGGCAAGCCTGTTGGCCTCTAGGGCCTCAGCCAATCTTGTCTTGGCTTCCTTTAGTTTCTGGACTTGTCTTCAGAGGCCTGAAGATATTTTCCCTTGAGCTTGGATATAGGGTGAGAAAGGTCCATTGGGATTTTTTTCCAACATGAAGGTTTACCAGCCATGAATTGTAGTAGGGTTCAGAGAGCACTACTTTGACTCTGTGTTTCATTCTGCATCCCTAATAATAATAATAATTTCTTTCTTTCTTTCTTTCTTTCTTTCTGTCTGTCTGTCTGTCTGTCTGTCTTCTTTCTTTTCTCTTTCTTTATTTTTATTGGATAATTCATGTATTTGCATTTAAATGTTATCTCCTTACCCCCCTCACCGCCCCTCCTCCTTCTATGAAGATGTTCCCACTCTCACCCACCCACTCCCACCTTAACACACTGGCATTGGAGAAATAAGCCTTCACAGTACGAAGGGCTTCTCCTATTGATGCCAGAGAATGCCATCCTCTGCTACATATGTGGCTGAAGACATGGGTCCCTCCATGTGTATTCTTTGGTTGCTAGTTTAGTCCTTGGAGCTCTTGGGGGGTGTGGGTATCTTGTTGGTTGATATTGTTGTTCCTCCTGTCGGGTTGCAAACCCCTTCAACTCCTTCAGTTCTTCCCCTAACTCCTCCATTGATGTCCCCATGCTCAGTCTGATGTTTGGCTGCCAGCATCCACATTTATGTTTTTAGGGCTCTGGCAGAGCTTCTCAGGAGACATCCATATCAGTCTCCTGTCAGCAAGCTCTTCTTGACATAAACAATAGTGACAGGTTTGGTGGTTGCATATGGGATGGATCTCCATGTGGTCTCTGGAGGACCTTTTGTTCAGTCCCTGTTCTGCAATTTCTCCCTGTATTTCATCCCACGATTATTTTCTTCCCACTTCTAAGAGGGAACAGAACTATCAGAGGCAACAAATTTAAAACTTCACTATCACTAACATAGATACGGCTTCCTTTAAGTCTCAGAAATACACAAAGCTGGTAATTGTTCTACAAGTTTTCTTCCTTTGCCTGAGCCAAATATTATTGTCACAGTGGGAAGTTATTTAATCATAGATCACTGGAAATTGCACCTGGTTATCTCACAGGAATGACAGAAATTACACCAGTTTGATATTTGACCTGACCTTGCCAGTCTATGCTTCTTGCTTAACAGTGTTTTCTGAAGGATCCTTCATAGCTATGAAGCTTGTCTTGATTGGCTCTACTATTGAAATACAGGAAAGGCTCAGGTTGCTGGAATTTGCCAATTCAAATACCTTATAGGTCTAGGAAGATAGAATAAATAAAGTTAACCAACAAGCAAAGATTATTAAATTTTGATTGATTGGACAAATAATTGTAACTCAATAGCTTAAAAATACACATTCGCTAAGAAATTTGTTTTCTTATGAAATAAAGACATTTGGAAAACATCTATATTTTTATATTCCTGCTAAGTTTTCAGATGCTTCTTTGACAGTCCTCTTCCCCATTCTCCATAAATTCTATGTTTGAAATATCTTTAGAATGACTTTTTTTCACTTGCTATGAAACAAGAAGCCATATTAAAATTACCTATAAATTCATTAGGATACAATACTAAAAGTACATTTACTCTGCAATGCTTAAAGAGTTCCTAGTCATGACACATGCCATCAAAATTTGCACTGATTTGGCACACATTAAATGAATTATCAATGCATTTGCAAGTTTTCTGCACTTTGGCCATGAAAATAGCTAGGAATCCACTATCTTTGTTTCCAATCGAATATATTCAATTGAGAAACAAACGAAATGTGATTATAGATAACTTCAAATCGATTCTAAACTAATGCATCTATTTGGATTTTTAGTATAATCAGTCTTTATCTTTTGATGTTAGAGTTCATTTCGAAAGTGGACAAATTTGTTGAAGTCCATTTGGTATAAGGAAATATAATGTTGCAATGCTTCCTAGCAAATTTTTCTGCGTGATTCACAAATTGAAATGTTCTATTTAGTTATCTATCTGTTTGTTCGTTCGTTCGTTTGTTATTTTGGGCATGTCAGTTTAAGAATCCTTAATTTATTTAGAGCAATGACTATGATTCTGAGAGAATATGCACAGTTTCTATACCCTACCCGGAAGATGAATGTTAAAAAAAATAATAACATGTCATGCAAGGAATGTACTCATTTCTAAGTGTATATTTGTGGGGCTGCAAGTTGTGAAAGGTAGCTTGATTCCTGGTGGAGACAAGTCAAATCCCTGGAAACCCTAATAGGTACAGCAGGCACATTCCCAGCCTCCCAGATCAAGGCCTCACTAGCTGCAGCAGCCTCCCACCCCACCACCAACCCCTGTAGAGAGGTTTTAGACCAGTCCACTAGAGCAATGCCCCAAGCCCCTCCTCCACAGATGAGGAGGGGACTATAGGATCAGTCAGGACCACGCCCCCAAATATGTAGATGAGGTATTCCAAGGCTCTCAGGCCGAACCAATGAGAAGTGCCTGCTCTAAGACACTGACCCAAGAAAAAAAATCTATATTTAAACTGTATGTTCAGAGTTAAATGTGTGCAAGAATCACTCTGTTTTCTGAGAGCTATAACACCGCCTCTCCCAAAATCGCTGCCCAAAGCCCCCTGCACCCCTCTCTGGCAAGTCAGTTTCCTGCTGGCTAAGCCAGGCCTGAAATGGAGGTAAAATACCTGCCAGGGTTCTCTTGCCTTCTCCTGAACCCACGAACCTAGCTGGACCAGAGATCTGTGTGGAAAACCTCCAGCACTGAGGTCCAGATATTAGTCATAAAGTGCAGGAAAACCATGTTACAATCACTAGACCCAGAGAAACAGGGTAATAAGGAGGTCCTATGAGTATCACTCAGAAAGGGAAACTAAAAAGTAATCAGAGGTGGGTAGAGAGAGGGAACTGGGTAGGAGAGGATGTGAGGAGGGGAGCTAGGATGGTATTCAGGTATGGAGAATAGGGGTGGGTGAGGGTGAAAGTGAGAATGGAAATCGCGGGTGGGAGGCATCTATGATGACTAACTGGAGATATAGGACAAGAGGATACTGGTAGTCTATGGGGGTGACCCTAGTCGTGATTTTGACAAGAGTGGGATATGTAGACTGAAATGGCCGCTTGCAGTAGCCAGGCAGGACTTCCAGAGGAGGGAGGAGGACATCAATCCACACACAAAACTTTTAACCCCAACCAAATTTGTCTTGCCTACAAGATGTGTAGGAATACACTTGGAGCAGAGACCGAGGAAACATCCAACCAATGCAAATTCTAAAGTCCATCATCTCAGCAACTTATGCTGCATCCTGTGTCTACTTGCAGGCCACTGTAACCTAGTTACTATATATTCAACATGCAACATGTTTTATATCGAATGTGATGAGGATATTGGAACATTCTCTGAATTAGAGTTTAAAAGGAGCAAGGACAAACTCAGCCTAAATTCCCATTGTTGATTAGAATGACATAAATAGAATATCAGAATGGTTGAAAATTAGAAGCAACGTTGGCCAGAGAGTAATTTCAATTGAATACAATACGTGAATCTCTTCAATTCAAACTGACTCTGAGAGGATAAATACAAGCAACGACCTTGATTTTCTAAGAAAAAGGAATGGATTAAGCCTGAGGAGACCCTTGTTCAAATGCTCTACAGTGCTTGTGTGCACTAGTTTTCAGGTAGTCGTATATGGGTATAATTTTATACTTGGATATATAAGCACATTTTAGTAAATGTTGAGAACTGTGGAGGTTAGAAGGAAGCATCAGATTGTTTGGAGCTGAAGTTACAGATTGGTACAAACTGCTAGAACTGAACTTCCTATCCTTTGCAAGACCAGTATGCATCCTTAACTTTTGAGAGATAATTTCAGTCCCTTAAGTGAACAAACTATACCATTGAACCATGCTGGTTACAGTGGTGGAACAAAAGCAGTTTCTTCTTTTGAATATGGGGCAAACCATTCATGACTAAACTGAGATTTTTATTTAGATTTTAATTATATAGAGAAAACAATTTATATATTTACTACAATCAATTCCTGGGGAGGAAAGAAGAAAATATAAAAAACTTAAGAGGTAGCAGTGTTTGTACTTTAATGTATGGACATAAGAGAATTAAAAAAAGATAAAGAAATTATAACAAACTTTAAAGGCATTGTGATTGTTAGTGGGGTATTACGGAGGATAGAAGGATAGTTGAATAAAGTTTATTTTTGTAGCAGTGAATGGGGACCCTTGGCTTAAAACAAAATAGACTTTATCTGAGAAATAATAATCTTTTATGTGGAAGCATATAAATTTGAGCATTTATTTAGTACTTACAAATGGAAAGTCACCAAGACAATTGCAGTTGCATGCTCTAAGTTACATGGAAATGTGTATTACAGAGATATCCATATGTGTTAAACTATGTAAGTTCATGAGATACTCAAGGACTTTCCCAGAGGCTATACTAAGGAACTGAAGTTTCTGAAGACACTGAGTCTGGATAAGACATATCGTATGTTCTTTGAACTCAACTAGGAACAATTTTATGAATGCAAAAATGTGAAATGCTGTGGAGAAGGAGAAAAACTTATCTTGGCAGACCTTAGTCTCTTTGATAGCAATTTAGTTTCCACATCCAAAACTCTATGACTATTTTGATTAATCATTGATATTATAATGTACAGCAAAGCATAATAGACCTATATCTTCCTCTACTTGTAAAACAAAGACTGCTAAAGAAAAAGCAGGGGGCGGGGCATGAATAATATACAGAGTTCCCTATGATGCTCACCTGCTTAACACTTTTATCAATTAATATAGTAAATGTACTATTTATGACTTTCTTTGTTTTGTAACTATAAACACGCATAGACTTTTCTTGTTGGGAACTACACTCAGGTTACCTTAAATCTGGGTTCACTAAGCTTTGGTCATGCATATTTGGCTTAAAACATTTTTTAATGTTCTTAGTGAGAACAGCTGTGTTTTATATCAACATAGCCTTTCTTTAAGCCCTGAACATTTCACTTTGTAGAGTCTGATAGAGCAGGAAGATGCTGACAAACTAAATATGCCCAGTATTTTAGTACATATCAGAAAACCAGATTAAGAATATGCAAAAAAAGGAGGAAGACAATTTTTTGAGCATATGGAGTCACAGAATCCGTCAAGAAGGAGTAACATGGAACTGTATCAAGTGCTTGGGATCAGATGAGGTATCAAGGGCTAAGGCACAACACAGTGTTTTACACATGCAAAGGACACTGTCAAGCTCTAAGTATAATAGCTATTAGGACAAAGCCCAAAAACATCATTACCATTGTATGAAGAGATAACATGTCTGGCCAGAATTTATTCAGAAAATAACAATGGGCATCGGTGTAATGTGTGTGTGTGTGCGTGTGTGTGTGTGTGTGTGTGTGTGTGTGTGTGTGTGTGTGAGAGAGAGAGAGAGAGAGAGAGAGAGAGAGAGAGGGAGAGAATGGCAACTCTCCTACATTTTTATCCAACTTTCACACTAATAAAAGAGTTCTTCCTAATTGACTTTATTTCTCTTATGGTTTCCTTTTTGCTTATTTTTTAAAATTTATATTTCATTTACTTTCTACATAAGTTCACTCATTCCTATCTTATATGTTTTCCTTTCTCTCTGGAAATTTGAAATTCTCTCTGTATAATTCAAATTGAATTATCACAGCACAAGAATTTGGTTTTTAAATCACATTGTTTAGTAAATAAACACTGACTCTCCAATTTGCCATGCCTACTCAGTTACATAAAGTAACAACTGTGTTATTTCAAGCTACAAACTTTTGCTGATTCAAGGTAACTACCATCTTAAAAAATATATATTTTTAACTCATAAAACAAAACTGAAGTTACAATCACAGGATAATATCAACAGTGAAACTGAGTAACCTGAATATAGTCTCTGAAGTCTTTAATATCTTCAGAGACTATATTGGAAATGAGATGGGACTGGGAGAATGTTCTGGACAAAGTAAATTTTTCAAACAACTGAACTACAAATGAAGTCTTAAATGTGTTTTTATTGTAAAAATAATCAAATCATTCAAAATCTGGTTACAGATTATTGTATTCCATGGGATAATTTTGAATTGTTGCTAATTATTAATTTTTCTACTAGAATAAATGAACTTATTTTTTCATGTTCCCTCATTGGATTCTGTTCCAAGTAAGGTTGCCCTCTGGTGGTCACTTTTAAAATGTCTAATTAAATACAATCCATAATTGTGTCTTGAACTCTCCAAGTATCAACTAATAACATGAGTTAGCATGGCAAACTATTGCCTACATGATATATGACTCTTTCTTATAGTTTCTGCTCAATCTGAGTTATATTTTCACAAGAAAACATAACTTGGATGCTGTATCTGATTAAAATGACAGAAGAATTATCATTACCCAGAAACATTAATTGATAACTTTTGTTATATTTATTCTTCCCCTTTAATATCTTCAGATACCATATAGGACGTATATGAATTAGTTACTGACCAAATATTGATATAATCATTATGGAAAGAATCATCATCATTAAGTTTACAATTTGGAATTTTCATTGATACTTGCTGATATGTGAATTAACAAGAAAAATAATGGCAATGATAAAAGAGCCAGATTATGGGGCTATAAATAAAACAAATGATTAGCAGCAGAGTTGGATGTCCAATGCTTATGAGAAAGGCAATTATGCCTTCAGAATGCATTTCTCTGTGACATTGCCTCAGTCTGTCCAAGTGTTTATGCTCATGTGCTGTGATGCTACTTATCAGGTACTTCCTTAGCTACAAGATTTTCTCTAGGTCAAATATATTTATTTGAAAAATTGTGCTAGTTTGTTTTACTATTGTGGTAATGAAACACCAAAACCAAAATGGTGTTGGAAGGGTTTATTTGGCCTACAGTTCCTGTCCTGCTTGAGTTCCTGTTATGACTTCCATGAGTGATGAACAGGCAACAGAGTCAGAGACAACCTCCACTTGAATTGTTATGGGACTCTCATGAAAACCAAGCTGCACATCTGTTACATATCTGTAGATAACCAAGCCTGGGCCTTTGTTTGTAAGTTTAGTCTCTATCAGCCCACGTGGCCCAGGTTAGTATACACTATATGTCTATTTGTGATGTCCTTGATGCTTGCAGCTTTCTCAATTCCACCCCCCTGTCTTCTACAAGATTTTCCAAATACCATGTGATGTTTGGCTGTGGGTCTCTGAATCTTTTTCTACCAACTGTTGGATGAATTCTCTCAGGAGATAGTTATTCTAGACTCGAATCTGAAAGTCTAGCAGAGTATCATTAATTGTGACAGGAATTAACTCTCTTATATCGGGTGTGTCTTAAACTGTTTGCTAACAGCATATAAACAGACATGTTGAATAATAGAATAGAATTAAAGACCCAGAAAGAAACCCACACACCTATGGACACTTGAATTCTGACAAAGAAGCCAAAACAATACAATGGAAAAAGAATTTTCAATAAATTGTGCTGGTCTAACTGGATGTTTAATGTAGAATAAAAATAAAACCATATATATATATATATATATATATATATATATATATATATAACCCTGCAAAAAATTCAAGAACAAGTGAATGAAAGACCGCAAAAATAAAATCATATATACCAAATTTAATAGAAGACAAAGTGGGGAACTGCCTTGAACTTACAGGCATAGGAGACAAATTCCTAAACAGAAGACAAATAGCTCAGGCACTAAGACCAACAATTAATAAATGGACAACCCCACAGATCTCTGAACCCAAATCCCATGGGAGGAGAGTTGACCGCCCAGGACTGCAGACATCCTGAGGCCGCAGGAAAGACTGCCACCTCTGCACACCTCAGCCCACATCCCTGGTCCAAGGGGAAAATGCACAGTGCCTCTGGACACAGCGATATAGGACCAGACAGCCTCCGGTACCTGCTGTTCTGGTCTGCATCCAGGACCAAACTGACCCCTACAAAGAGCTCCCTTCACCCAAATCACTTTGGGGAGAGAGCTGGAACTTCAGAAGTGTGGTGACTCCTGAGAAATCAGAGGAGAATACCCTCTGCCCACATTCCAGACCCAAGACGGAATCGCATAGTGGCAACTGTGCCACTGGGTGCAAGGACCTACGCAATCAATAAGGGGCAGGACCCATTGATTCCTGCCCTAGCCAAGAGCTGGAAGACAGTTTTCTTGACCGCCACCACAGCAGAGAGCAGAGCACCTGTTCTCAGGAAAGGCTGAGAGAAAACAGGAAAACAGTTCTACAGGAATGCTGACACAGAAGCCTACAGCAGGGGCAAGTCACTCTCAGAAACAGCAAGACAAGCAAACACCAGAGACAACCCAATGACTAGAGGCAAGCACAAGAACTTAATCAACAGAAACCAAACCTAAATGGCATCATCAGAGCCTAGTTCTCCCACCAAAGAAAATACTGGATATCCAAACACACCAGAAAAGCAAGATTTAAATTTGAAATCACATTCTTTGATAATGAAGGAATACTTAAGAAAGACATAAAGAACTGCCTTAAAGAAATGCAGAAGACCACAAGTAAACAAATAGAAGCCCTTAGAGAGGAAACACGAAAATCACTGAAAGAATTACAGGAAAACACAAGCAAACAGGTGAAGGAATTGAAACTGAAAAAAGAAACAATAAAGAAAGCAAAAAGGGGGACAATCCAGGAAATAGAAAACCAAAGGAAGAGTCAAAGAGCCGTAGACACAAGCATAACCAAAAGAATACAAGAGATAAATGAGAGAATCTCAGGGGCAGAAAATACCATAGAAAACATTGACACAACTGTCAAAAATAATGTAAAACACAAAAAGCTCCTAGCCCAAAACATACAGGAAATCCAGGAAACAATGAAAAGATCAAATCTAAGGATAATAAGTATAGAAGAAAGTGGAGACTCCCAACATAAGGGGCCGGTAAATATATTCAAAAGAATTGTAGAAGAAAACTTCCCTAACCTAAAGAAAGAGAAGCACATAAACATACAAGAAACCCACAGAACTCCAAATAGAGTGGACCAGAAGAGAAATTGCTCCAGTCATATAATACTTAAAACATCAAATGCACAAAACAAAGAAAGAATATTAAAAGCAGTAAGGGAAAAAGGTCAAGTGACATATAAGAGGAGACCTATAAGAATTACATCAGATTTCTCACCAGAGACTATGAAAGCCAGAAGATCCTGGACAGATATCATACAGACCCTGAGAGAACACAAATGCCAGATCAAGTTACTGTATCCAGCAACACTTTCAATTAACATAGATGAAGAAACCAAGATATTCCATGACAAAACCAAATATACACAGTATCTTTGTATAAATCCATCCCTACAAAGGATAATAGATGGGAAATTCCAACACAAGGAGAGAAACTACACCATACAGAAAATAAGAAATTAATTTACTTGCAATGAAAACAGAAGAGAGAAAAACAAACCTAATTCCACCTCTAACAATGAAAATAACAGGAAGCACCAATCAGTATTCCTTAATAGCTCTCAAAATCAATGGACTCAATTCCCCAATAAAAAGACATAGACTAACACACTGGATACATAAAGAGAACTCAGCATTTTGCTGAGTATCCGGAAAAACACACCTCAGAGACAAAAACAGACATTATCTCAGAGTAAAGGCTAGAAAACAATTTTCTAAGTAAGTGGCCCGAAGAAACAATCTGGAGTTGCCATTCTAATATCAAATAAAATGGACTTTCAACAAAAAAATAATTAAAAAGATAAGGAAGGACATTTCATATTCATCAAAGGAAAAATCCACCAAGATGAACTCTCAATCCTAAATATCTATGCTCCAAATGTAAGAGCACCTACCTTCATAAAAGAAACATTACTGAAGCTCAAAGCACAAATTGCAACTTACAGGATAATAGTAGGAGATTTCAACACCCCACTCTCATCACTGGACAGATCATGGGAACAGAAATTAAACAGACATATACAGAACCTAACAGAAGTTATGAAATACAAGATTTGACAGATATTTATAACACATTCCATCCTAAAACAAAAGGATATACCTTCTTCTCAGCACCTCATGGAACCTTCTCCAAAATTGACCATATAATCGGTCACAAAACAGGCCTCAACAGATACAGGAAGATAGAAATAATTGCATGCATCCTATAAGATCATCACACACGAAGACTGGTCTTTAATAACAACAGTAATGAGAAAAAGCCCACATATATATGAAAGGTGAACAATGCTCTACTCAATGACAACTTGGTCAAGGAAGAAATAAAGAAAGAAATTAAAGATTTCTTAGAATTTATGGAAAATGAAGATACAACATTCCCAACTACGGGACACAATGAAAGTGGTACTAAGAGGAAAACTCACAGCTCTGAGTGCCTGCAAAAAGAAACAGGAGAGAGCATATGTCAGCAGCTTTACAACACATTAAATCTCTAGAACAAAAAGAAATAAACAAACCCAAGAGGAGTAGAAGTCAGGAAATAATCAAATTCAGAGCTAAAATCAACCAAGTAGTAATGAAAAGTACTATACAAAGAGTCAAAAAAGCAGGAGTTGGTTCTTTGAGAAAATCAACAAGATAGATAAACCTGTAGCCAGACTAACCAGAGGTCACAGAGAGTGTATCCAAATTAACAAAATCAGAAATGAAAAGGGAGACATAACAACAGAATTTGAAGAAATTAAAAAAAAATCATCAGACCCTACTACAAAAGCCTATATTCAACAAAACTGGAAAATCAGGAGGAAATGGACAATTTTCTAGACAGATACCAGGTTAAATAAGGAAGAAATAAACCATCTAAACAACCCTATAACTCCTAAAGAAATAGAAGAATTTATTTAAAATCTTCCAACCAAAAGGAGACCAGGATCAGATGGGTTCAGTGCATAATTATATCAAAACTTCCTAGAAGACCACATACCAATACTGTCCAAACTATTCCACAAAATTGAAACAGACAGAACACAGACAGAATTCCTTCTATGAAGCCACAATTACTCTTCTACAAAAACCACACAAAGGCCCAAAAAAGAAAGAGAACTTCAGACTGATTCCCCTTATAAATATTGACGAAAAAATACTCAATCTACAGATTCAATGCAATCCCCATCCAAATTCCTACTCAATTCTTTCCTGAGATTGAAAGAGCAATTTACAAATTCATTTGGAATAACAAAAACCCAGGATAGCAAAAATATACTCAACAATAAAAGAACTTCTGGGGGAATCACCATCCCTGAGTTCAAGCAGTATTGAATCATAAAAACTGTATGGTGTTGGTAAAGAGACAGGCAGGTAGATCAGTGGAATAGAATTGAAGACCCAGAAATGAACCCACACTTCTATAGGAAAATGATCTTTGACAAAGTAGCTAACACCATCCAATGGAAGAAAGATAACATTTTCAACAAATGGTGCTGTTTGAACTGGAGGTCAGCATGTAAAAGAATGCAAATCAATCCATTTTTTTAAACTTTTTTTTCATCTTTATTAACTTGAGTGTTTCTTATGTACATTTCGATTGTTATTCCCCTTACTGGTTTCCAGGCCAACATCCCCCAACCCCTCCCCCTCCCCTTCTATATGGGTGTTTCCCTCTCCATCCTCCCCCCATTACTGCCCTCCCCCCCAACAATCACATTCACTGGGGGTTCAGTCTTGGAAGGACCAAAGGCTTCCCCTGCCACTGGTGCTCTTACTAGTCTATTCATTGCTACATAAGCAGTTGGAGTCCAGGGTCAGTCTATGTATAGTCTGTGGGTAGTGGCTTAGTCCCTGGAAGCTCTGGTTGGTTGGCATTGTTGTTCATATGGGGTCTCAAGCCACTTCGAGCTCTATCAGTCATTTTTAAGATTCTTTCAACGGGGGTCCTGTTCTCAGTTCAGTGGTTTAATGATGGCATTTGCCTATGTATTTGCTGTATTCTGGCTCTGTCTCTCAGGAGAGATCTAAATCCGGTTCCTGTCAGCCTGCACTTCTTTGATTCATCCGTCTTATCTAGTTTGGTGGCTGTATATGTATTGGCCACATGAGGTGCAGGCTCTGGATGGGTGTTCCTTCTGCCTCTGTTCTAAACTTTGCCTCCCTATTCCCTCCCAAGTGTATTCTTCTTCCCCTTTTAAAGAAGGAGTTAAGCATTCTCATTTTGGTCATCCTTGAGTTTCATGTGTTCTGTGCATCTAGGGTAATTTGAGCATTTGAGCTAATAGCCACTTATCAATGAGTACATACCATGTGTGTTTTTCTGTGATTGGGTTAGCTCACTCAGGATGATATTTTCCAGTTCCATCCATTTGCCTGTGAATTTCATAAAGTTATTGTTTTTGATAGCTGTGTAATATTCCATTGTGTAGATGTACCACATTTTCTGTACCCATTCCTCTGTTGAAGTGCATCTGGGTTCTTTACAGCTTCTGATTATGATAAATAAGGCTGCTATGAACATAGTGGAGCATGCGTGTTTGTTATATGTTGGGGCATCTTTTGGGTATATGCCCAAGAGAGGTATAGCTGGGTCCTCAGGTAGTTCAATGTCCAATTTTCTGAGGAACCTCCAGACTGATTTCCAGAATGGTTGGACCAGTCTGCAATCCCAACAACGGAGGAGTGTTCCTCTTTCTCCACATCCTCGCCAGCATTTGCTGTCACCTGAGTTTTTGATATTAGCCATTCTTACTGGTGTAAGGTGAAATCTCGGGTTGTTTTGATTTGCATTTCCCTTATGACTAAAGATGTTGAACATTTCTTTAGGTGTTTCTCAGCCATTCCGCATTCCTCAGCTGTGAATTCTTTGTTTAGCTCTGAACCCCATTTTTTAATAGACTTATTTGTCTCTTTGCAGTCTAACTTCTTGAGTTCTTTATTTTGGATATAACCCCTTTATCAGTTGTAGGATTGGTGAAGATCTTTTCCCAATCTGTTGATTGTCGTTTTGTCCTAACAACAGTGTCCTTTGCCTTACAGAAGTTTTGCAGTTTTATGAGATCCCATTTGTCAATTCTTGATTGTAGAGCATAAGCCATTGGTGTTTTGTTCAGGAAATTTTCTCCACTGCCCATGTGTTAGAGATGCTTCCCCACATTTTCTTCTATTAGTTTGAGTGTATCTGGTTTGATGTGGAGGTCCTTGATCCACTGGGACTAAAGCTTTGTACAGGGTGATGAACATGGATCTATTTGCTTTCTTGAACCAGCACAATTTGCTGAAAATGCTATCTTTTTTTCATTGGATGGTTTTGCCTTCTTTGTCAAAAATCAAGTGACTATAGGTGTGCCTTCACCTATGGGTCTTCAATTCTTTTCCACTTGTCTATCTGTCTGTCTCTGTACCAATACCATGCAGTTTTTATAACTATTGCTCTGTTATACTGCTTGAGTTCAGGGTTAGTGTTTCTCCTGGAAGTCCTTTTGTTGTTGAGTATAGTTTTAGCTATACTTGGTTTTTTGTTATTCCAGATGAATTTGGAAATTGTTCTATCTAACTCTCTGAAGAAATTGATTGGTATTTTGATGGGGATTGCATTGAAAATCAATTCATTCTTATCACCATGTACTAAGCTTAAGTCCAAGTGGATCAATGGCCTCCACATCACACCAGATACACTTAAACTAATAGAAGAAAAAGTGTGGAAGAGTCTTTAACTCATGGGCACTGGGGAAAATTTCCTAAACAAAACGCCAATGGCTTATGCTCTAAGATCAAGAATCGACAAATTGGACCTCATAAAACTGCAAAGCTTTTGTAAAGCAAAAGACACTGTCATTAAGACAAAACTTTAACCAACAGATTGCGAAAAGATCTTTCCCAATCCTACGTCTGATAGAGAGCTAATATCCAAAATATAAAAAGGATTCAAGGAGTTTGACTCCAGAGAACCAAATAACCCTTTAAAAAATGGGGTACCGAGATAAACAAAGATTCTCAATTGAGGAATATCAAATTGTCACAAAGCACCTAAAGAAATGTTCAACATCCTTAGCCATCAGGAATGCAAATCAATACAACACTGAGATTCCACCTCATACCAGTCAGAATGGCTAAGATACAAAACTCAGGAGACAGCAGATGCTGATGAGGATGTGGAGAAAGAGGAACACTCCTCCATTGTTGGTGGGATTCCAACCTGTTACAACCACTCTGGAAATCAGTCTGGAGGTTCCTCAGAAAATTGGACATTCCACCACTACCTGAGGACCCAGCTATACCTCTCTTGGGCATATACCCAAAATATGCTCCAACATACAACAAAGACACGTGCTCCAATATGTTCATAGCAGCCTAATTTATAATAGCCACGAGCTGGAAAGAACCCAGATTCCATTCAACAAAGGAACGGATTCCAAAATGTGTTACATCTACACAATGGAATACTACTCAGCTATCAAAAAATGACGTCATGTAATTCATAGGCAAATGGAATGAAATAGTAAATATTATCCTGATTGAGGTTATACAATCACAGAAAAACACACTTGTTATGCACTCACTGATAAGTGGATATTAGCCAAAATCTCAAATTACCCAAGATGCAATCTATAGACCACAGGAAGCTCAAGAAGAAGGATGACCAAAATGCAGATGCTCCCACTCCTTCTTAAAAGTGGAAAAATATTCATAGGAGGGGATATGGAAGCAAAGTTTAGAGCAGTGACTCAAGGAATGGCCATTCAGAGTCTGACACACACGTGGCCCATATCTATACAGCCAACAAAACTAGATAAGATTGATGAAGCTAAAAACTTCAAGCAGAAATGGACTGGATATAGATCTCCCCTGAGAGATACATCCAGAGCATGTCCAATACAGAGGTCAATGCTATCAGCAAACCACAGAACGGAGAATTGCCCCCCTTCGGAGGAATTAGAGGAAGTAATGAAAGAGTTGAAGGATCTTGCAACCCCATTAAAAACAATGCCAACCAGCCAGAGCTTCCAGGGACTAAACCACTACCAAAAGACTATACATGGACTGACCCAGGGTTCTGCATATGTAGCAGAGAATAGACTTTTTGGGGCACCAGTGGGAGGGAAAGCCCTTGGTTTTGCCAAGATTGGATTCCCAATGCTGTGGAATATGGGGGAGAGCAATAAGGGGGATGTATAAGGTGGAGTACCTGTATGGGTAAGGGGTATGGGAGGGAATGGGGGCTTATGGACAGGAAATCGGGAAGGGGAATAACCTTTGAAATGTAAGTAAAGAAATATATAATGAAAAACTAAAAATATAAAACAATTAATTAATGGGACCTCATAAAATTGAAAAGATCCTGTAAGATTAAGTACACCATCAATAGGACAAAAAACCACAGCCTATAGAATAGGGCATGAACTTCACCAATCAATCATCCAACTGAGGGATAATATCCAAAATATTAATTCATAACAGTCTGGATTAGTCAACTCTCCTAACACTGTTAGACTTATTTTAGCTTTTGGATTAAGTGAATCTGAAAATTAAAGTAGTCACAAAGTCTGAACTTACAGTTCAAGGCAACAGAAGACTAATATTCAAATAAAATGAATCAAAAAATTAAACATCAACAAATAAAGTAACCTAATAAACAGCTTGAGAAAGAAATTAGGGAAATTACACCCTTCACAATAGGCACAAATAATATATAATACTTTGATATGATTTTAACCAAGAAAGTAAAAAGATCTGTATAACAAGATCTTGAAGTCTCTGAAGAAAGAAATTGCAGAAGATCTCAGAAGATGAATAGATCTCCCAAGCTCATGGATTGGCAGGATTACTATTTTAAAAAATAGTGATCTTGCCAAAAGCAATCTACAGATCCAATGCAATCCCCATCAAAATCCCAACTGAATTTTTCATATAGTTAGAAAGAGCAATCTCCAAATTCACTTGGAATAAACAAAAACCCAGGATAGCAAAAAACTACCCTCCACAATAAAAGAATCTCTGGTGAATCACCATACCCGACCTCAAGCTTTATTACACAGCAATAGTGATAGAAACTATATGGAATTGGTACAGAGACAGGTAGGTAGATCAATGGAATAGAATTAAAGACTCAGAAATTAACCCACATACCAATGGTTACTTGATCTCTGACAAAGGAGTTAAAGGAAAAAAGGATAGCTTTTTCAACAAATGGTGTTGGTTCAACTGGTGGTCAGCCTGTAGAAGAATGAAAATTGATGCGTTCTTATCACTCTGTACAAAACTCAAGTTCAAGTGGTTCAAGGACCTCCACATAAAACCAGATATACTCAAACTAATAGAAGAAAAAGTGGGGAAGAACCTCAAACACATGGGCACTGGGAAAAATTTCCTGAACAGAACACCAATAGCTTGACACATGGGACCTCATACAATTGCAAAGATTGTCAAAGGAAACAAACACTGTCATTAGTACAAAAAGGCAATCAACAAATTAAGAAAAAATCTTTACCAATCCTATATCCAATAGAGGGCTAATATTCCATGTATATGAAGAACTCAAGAAGTTAGGCTCCAGAGGGTCAAAGAACCCAATAAAATTGGGGTACAGAGCTAAACAAAGAATTCTCATCTGAGGAATATCAAATGGCTGAGGAGCACCTAAAGAAATGTTCAACATACTTAGTCGTCAGGGAAATGCAAATCAAAACAATACTGAGATTCCACCTCACAGCAATCAGAATGGCTAAGATCAAAAACTCAGGTGACAACAGATGCTGGCGAGGATGTAGAGAAAGAGGAATACTCCTCCATTGTTGGTGGGATTGCAAGCTGGTACAACCACTCATGAAATCAGCCTGGATGCTCCACAGAAATCTGTACATAGTACTATCTGAGGACCTAGCTATTCCACTTCTGTGCATGTACACAAAAATATTCCAACATATAACCAGGACACGTGTGCTCCTATGTTCAAATCAGCCTTAATAACTAGAAGTTGGGAAGAACCGAGAAGCCCCTCAACAGAGGAATGGATACAGAATATGTGCTGCATCTAAATAATGGAGTACTAATCAGCTATTACAAAGGATGACTTTGTGAAATTCATAGGCAAATGGATGAAAGTAGAAAATATTATCCTGAGTGAGGTAAGCTAATCACAAAAAGCCACACATTGTATGGTGGATATTATCACAAATACTCAGTCTAACCAAGATACAATCCACAGAGTACATGAAACTCAAGAAGAAAGATGAATAATGTGTGGATGCTTCAGTCATTCTTAGAAGGGGGAACAAACATATTCATAGGAGGATATAAAAAGACAAATTTTGGGGCAGAGCCTGAAGGAATGGACATTCAGAGACTACCCCACCTGGGGATCCAGCCCAATCATACATACACCCACCAAACCCAAACAATATTGTTTATGTCAAGAAATGTATGCTGACAGGAGCCTGATATAGCTGTCTCCTGAGAGGCTGTGCCAGAGTCTGACAAATACAAAGGTGGATGCTCACAGCCGACCAGTAAACTGAGAACATGGTCCCCGTTGGCAGAGTTAGAGAAAGGACTGAAGGAGTTGAATGGGTTTGCAATCCCATAACAACAACAATACCAACCAACCAAAACTCCGAGGGACTAAACCACTATCCAAAGAGGACACGGGTAAAGTCCTGGCTCCAGCTGCATATGTAGCAGGGGATGGCCTTGTTAGACACCTATTGGAAGAGAAACCCTTGGTCTGGCCAAGGCTCAATGCCTTGGTGCAGGGGAATGTCAGTGCAGGGAGGAGGGAAGTTGTGGGTGGTTGGGGTTGGGGAATACCCTCACAGAAAAAGGAGGAAGGGGGATGGGATATGGGATTTATGGACAGAAAACATAGAGAGGGAATAACATTTGAAATATAAATAAAAAAATGTCCAATTAAAAAGGGTACACAGGCAAAGAGAACATTCTCAAAGAAGAATCTCTTATGAAGCACTTAAAGAAATACACAACATCCTTAATCATCAGATCCCAATGACACTGAGATTCCATCTTCCCCCTGACAGAATGATTGAGATCAAAAATCTCAAGTGACAGTTCAGTCTGGTTAGCATGTCAATGAAATGGAACACTCTTCCACTACTGATGGGAGTAAAAACTGGTACTACTTTGGAACTGAATTGGTGCTTTCTCCAAAAACTGTAAATACAATAACTTATTCTAGAAAGTATGACTAAGGAAACAGACCTGTCAGGAGTGAAGCTATAGGTTACTCCTCCAGGGAAGCAAACAAAACTTATTGATGTGCTTACTGTAGGTGGGATGAATACGGAATGAAAGTACAGGAAAGAAGTTATAAATACTACATAATGCCAAAAGGCCAGTTAAAGAAATGGGGATTATAACTGACAGAAGTGTTTCTATCATATATTGATAAGAAGATGTTTGTAGAAATATCTGATTTTTCTATCCTGGTTCTCTTATTGTGTAATGGTAACATTAATTAAGAGAATATCAGTGGTTGTAAAATGGAAGATTTGAGCTATTGAAAAACTATTCCTTTAAGGACATTACCAACTACTATAAAATCTGTAACATATTTGAAATTTCACTTTTTATTGGGTATTTTCTTTATTTATATTTCAAATGTTATCCCCTTTCCTGATTTCCCCTCCGGAAACTCCCTATCCCATCCTCCCTCCCCCTGCTTCTATGAGGGTGCTCAGCCACCAACCCATCCATTCCCTCCTGCCTCTCTCCCTGGCATTCTCCTACACTGGGGGCATTGGGACTTCACAGGACCAAAGACCTCTCCTCACACTGATGCCCATCAAAGCCATTCTCTGCTACATAGGCAGCTGGAGCTATGGGTTGCTCCATGTGTACTCCTTTGTTGGTGGCTTAGTCCCTGGGAGCTCTGGGGTGTCTAGTTGATTGATATTGTTGTTCTTTCTAAGGGGGATGCAAACCCCTTCAGCTCCTTCAATCCTTTCTCTAACTCCTCCATTGGGGACCCTGTTCTCCATTCAATTGATGGTTGTGAGCATCTGCCTCAGTATTTGTCAGGCTCTTGTAGAGCCTCTCAGGAGACAAGTATATCATGCTCCTGTCAGCATGTTCTTCTTGCATGGGATAGTTATATTGTGTTGGGCATAATTATGAACTGGTTAAATATATAATGTATTTGGAATTCTACATGTGATGGTTATATCATGTTATCCTAACTTGGATATGCTTATTGTTTTCATTTGTTCAATAAAAATGGCAATAATGAAATATGATTTTCTTATGTTAAGATATGGGCTTGTGACAGATATTCTCGAATGACAACATGGTTACCTCTGAAATTCATTGAAATCCAAGCATCTAGATACACTTTAGTGAACTTTTTTTTTATTATATCATGTAAAGTGAAAATAGTGGCTTTTATTCAGGCCCACACATTCTCAGCATCCTATTTAAATTATCTAAAGCATATGGAAGAAGGAACCTTTTTTATTTCCGTTGTACTTGTCCTTACTTCTTTACTGGCATTAGATCTTTACTTCTTAGAATCATACCCAAGAATGGCTGAAACTCAAGTTTTCTGTATTGGACGATTACCTTGTTCTTGGACTTTTCTGTTTGTAGACAGCCATTGTTACACTAGCTGAACAATTAGGTGGATGCCACTCTAACAAATCCCATTCAAACTCCTACCATTTCTCTTCCTCTAAAAATTGCTCATTAAATCAGTAGTTACTCAGTTCCTTGGAAAGAATATTTGCTTGGACAAATATTTGGAATATCTTAATGAAATTATATATTATAGTTTTGTATATAAATTTTTAAAAATAATGTTTCCTACACAGTTTTCTTCAAATTTCTCACCATGAAGAGAAAGTTACATATTAACATTTAAAATATTCCCCACTGGATAGTTCCTCCAAATCAGCTAGGGATAGGAAAGGGGACTTTAGAAGATGAGCCACAGACTTAAAACTCAGTTTCATGTAAAAAATCTAGTCCCTTTAGAGCTGAGCATGATGAATTCACCTACAATTCCAACACTCACAAGAATGATCCACAAAAATCCAAGAAATTCATGACTAGCCTTGTCAAACAGAAAGTTCCATGCTCTTTTGAGCAGAGTAGCCCCTTCTTCCAATAAATAAAATAAAGAATGATAAACCATATATACTTGAATTAAATTTAATCTATTATTAAACTATCTTTATTTCAAATAACAGATCAATTAGCACACTGCCTGATTCTCCATAGTGAACAAAATATTTTTTATATAAAAGGGAAAACAACACATTGGAAGGCAGTATTTCTGATTGCCAAGATAATGTTAAAACATAAAGCAAAAAACTGTGTATTTATTGATGTCAGTAATTCTGACCATCCTGACTTTTTAAAACAGTGGGTGATATAACTCCCATAAACCAGCAGTGTTGTATCATTCCTCCTGTGGACTGTATTATTTTACATACATTTATTTCAGGATTATTTTTTCATGAGATTTTAGCAATGGCAATAATGAGCATGAAGCTCAAGATTACCTCTCACTCACAGAACACATGGTCTGTGGGTGGAATGGAATGCTGCCTCTCATCTAGTTTTTGCTCCTGAGAAACAGCACATTTCTAGAAGAAATTTGAATTGGGCAGCTTGGATTCCATCATAGTCTCTTTAGCAAATTCCATAAAGGCATAATACAAATTCCACAATTTAATCATTCAGATTGGATTGTTCCCAAGAGAACATACTCCTACCCTTGTCTCATATTTGTATATGAGTGTGTGTGTGCATGTTTGTATGTATGTATTATGATCATACCACAGAAAATTCATAGAAGTACAGATATCAGCAAACAACAATCTATGATTGGTGACCTTTCTTTCCTTCTATTATGTGGTTGCTGGTATCAAAATCAGGTCATCAACCTGGGTGGTAAGCTTCTTTTCCAAATGAGCTTTCTTGCTACCACCTGCTCAAAAAAATTTATTGTTTCTATCTCCACATTATCTTTCTAAATTGAGGGAGTGTGTCAGTAATATAACCTGCCACTCAAAGTTCTGATGGCTGAGCAACATGTTTGCTCTCTGGGAATTTTGAAATGTCAGGTCCTGCCCAACATTCCTGATTCAAATTTGCATCTGAACACAATCTCTGGGTGATCTATATATAAATTAAAATGTTATCATATACCGTACTGATACTTGCATGTTCACATATACTGTATCATTATTTGCATTAACAAAGCTGTGAAGTTGGCGTAGATGTTCATTAAAGAAAACTATGTCCTATTTAAAAAATAGCATTTTGTTCAGCCACATAAGTGATTGGAATTATGCAGTTTTCTGGAAAACATAAGCACTTCAAGATAAATGTATCAAGAAAAGTATGCTAGAGTTTGAAAGTCAAATAGCACATTTTTTCTCTGATTTTTGGACCATATACTACAGATAGATACACAAAATATGTTCCCTGAATAATATAGAATTCCAGTTGTGGTCCAATCACTGGCTATTTTTCAGGTTTAGCATTTTTGCTTCAAACCATTTCCTGAGATATTGGTATTTTCAGATTGATTACTTGAGCTGGGATCCCGCATTAGATCTCAAAAATTGTATCTTCTGATTGAACTCATAGTTGACATATGCTTTATACTTATGGAGCACTCTTTGGATAATTTAATGATCTTAATATATTCTATAATTTTTATTTCAATATGTGATAATATATACCAAAAATTAACTCTAGGAACAAAATTGTCAAACTTCAACAATCCAACAAAGAGCAACAAAGCTTCTCCAAACCTCTAAAGCAATTCCTAAAATGTACTAGAATAACTTCAATAGGGACAGAGGACCAAAAAAAGAAGAGTTAGATATAGAGTTCTAATATTAAATTAACAACTATGATATTAACTTTTGACAGTCACTTGTACATAAAATAACACAGAGTATATAGCAAGCACTTAAGAAAATTGGACAAGCATAGGAGATTTTTAGAATCAAACAATTAATAGACATTAATACATACACAGAGAAAAATTACTTGTAACATTTCATAACCAAAGATAAATCTTATCAGAATCTGAGTCATGTTCTCCCATATATTTTGCTTTGCATGATCAGAATATATCAAAAATAGGAGAACAACAAAAATATTAATTTTCAAAATATATGTATAAAGAAAAAGCTACATAGTTCTTGCCTTAACATTCAAATAGAAATTCATTTATTCAGTTGTGTGACTGAATTTACGTCCTCATTCTACCAAGAAGTATTTTAAAACTGAGTTGATTCAAACACTTTCAATTTCCATTTTTATTAGAAAACTTTCTTTTTGGTAAGATGAGCCACACTGTACTCCAAAGAGAAAGCACACATCCAAAAATACTAATTAAAAGAAGGTCAAGTTCACTTAAAAATATTTTTCATAAGAAGGAAGGCCCTGTGTAACAAAAAATGAAATTTTAATATTATACTAACTTTTTATTCAAGCAAAAACAACCATAACATTTTAAAATCAGTAATAACAAAAGTTGAAGTGTTTAAGAAACAGAAATCATTTTGACAAGAACCAAGCAAAGAACAATACAAATATCTAATAATAATACAATATTAATGTTAATAATACCTTTTAATTTTTTCATAATATAATTGCATCTGTTAGGAAATAGTAAAGAATATCAAAATAGATATTGTTAGTCAGGATTTTGGGAGAAACATAAAGAAAGAACTGAGAGACATCAGAAAGTTAAAAAGGGCCAGAAAATTGGCTTTATGTGTGAGGATGCTCACTAGACGAGCCTGGAACATAAGTGAAATGTCCAGAATTCATACATAGGTGTCAGGGGAAAAATCAGCTCCACTAAATACACAAAGAACTGCTACTTAAATTCTGGAGCAGCAATTTCTACACATACAATTATCCATACACAATAATAATAAATAAAACATTTAAAATATTAGCAATAATAATAATAAATACAAGTAAATAATAAATAGTAAAGACAAGAATGATGTGAACTAATAATGGTTTACATTTATAAAATATAACAAAATTTGGTTATGTTCCTGATTTCATAAATTTTGTTGGGTTTCTGATTTTATTTATTAAATAATATTTATTAAAATGGAGTAAAATGAAATCATATTGCTAAATTGCAAAATAGATTTGGGAGTGCACTTCTGAGATTCTATGCAAGAATCACTGATAAGAATTATAAAAGAGCTATTTGTGATTCTTTCAAATTCTCATGTGAATTAATCACAGATATTAGTCATCACTTACATTTGTTCTACATTTTTTACTAGTTTTGCAATTGTATCTCACTTCTCAATATCAAAATACCTTAGGTGAACATAGACTGCTATATCACAGCCACAAGAATTAATAAGCTCACAGCTCTGAAGCCTGGAATTCTCGAGTCATGTTACCAGTACAGGCAGGCACTTTAGTTAAACACCTTCCCAGGTTGTATACTCCTATCCTCTTCCTTTGTGCATGTATACAAAGAAAGAGGGATCAAATTATTATCTCCGGGTTAGGACCTGATTGATCTTAAGTACCTCTCTATATGTCTTATTTCCAAATATATTCACATTAAAACTTGCGTTTTGAGTATGTGAATGGAGACAGGAGATCATTTATTTTGCATTCAAAATATATTCATCCCTTCCCCAAAGCCTCAAGCTATTAATTTGTTCTGGTAGTAATGTTGAACTCTAAAGAACAAAGTCTAATCTAAGTGTTTAAATCGGACATGGGAAAGACTTAGGACATAGAATCTACTGGAGGTGAAATTCGTCCACATTTCTGAACCTGTGAAAGAGTAGTAATGAGTTGCAAAAATGCCTTGTAAGCTATACATAGGAGACACTCACAACCCAAAAGGAAAAAGATAGAAGGGGATTAAAAGAGACAGTGTGTCTCATGCAACTCTAAAGCCTACAGCCCTGAAATTATATAAAATATTAATTAGTACTTTTAAAAGTGTCTACTTAATTGATTGCCTATGGAATTTCAAAGAAATTGTTCCAGAAACCACATGTTCTATGGAGTGGTCCAATCACAAAGATCTCTGGATTTCCAGGTGGCATAAAAAAAAAAGAAATTGTATATAGTTGGCCAACCTGGAAACTTATACAGTCTCTATGGATACATTTGTCCCTATACTTGAACTGGATAGCATTTTTGCTTCCAAATGTCACTGTCAGCTCATCATGTAGTCCACATTGGTGTTAATTCATCTGTGTAAATATATTTATATTATTGGATTCTGCTGCTGTGGGTTATTAATTTGTACGTCATGATCCCCTAGTGTCCTTTCCAAATAGATGTCCAACTGTACTTTTTGTGTTCTTCTAAGGAAAAAAACAATCACAAAACAAAAGCTAAAAAAATCTTCACTTCTTTTCAATGTGGGTAGGCAAAGAGTTCTCCAGTCTTCAAGTTCAGATTTCCCCTGCTTGATAATTAAATTTTCAATTTTTCTATAAGCATTCACAATTGGTTTTATGCAATGAGAAAGATTATGACTTCACTTCTATAATTTCCTTTATAATTCTGTTTATTTAGATAATTGGTTTCAGGGTTCATAAAATCTTTCAAACACACACAAACAAAAAGGTCACAATGTCATCATGTGTTTCTTAACATTTTGACAAAAGTAGTTTTTCTCCTTTTTGACAATAATCATGTATTTTTCTGTTGTAGCCCTCAACAGAATAACCCTGTCCCCTTTCTCAAGTCAGTCTTCAAGCCTGGTGCATAGTTTAAGAAATTTGTATTATTGAAATTTTGCTTTGAAAGAGTATAATACGTCCTTGTCAACTTGGTTTTCCATAGAATATCACAGAATATTCACTTGGTTAAAAAGGAGAATTTATTTACTTATTATTTGCAGTTCTAAAGTCTGGAAATTATTGTGTGTAGAATAGCAAGGTTAGATTTTGGAGAAGTTTCTCCCAAACTTGCAAAGTTTGTTTTTTTCATCAGAAGGTCTTTTCTCAAGCTTGAATGCAGAGACAAAGCATAAGATCTCAGAGCTCCTCTGTTTCTAATGTCAAATGCTTATTTACTCCAACCTTCCACTGGGAAAATTAATTCACCATAGGAATTTGTTGATCTTAATTATCTCATTTTTAAGTCCCCAAATCGTCAAATTATGGATTAGACCTTCAACATAGGGGTTCAGAGGAGGAACAGAATTTTAAAATAATGTACAGATAAAAGAAGTGGGTTTTTTTACCTTAAAAGATTAAAAACACACACATATATAGGTATATATAGGTATATATAACCTATATATATATATAACCTATATATATAATAGGCTTATATATATTATTATAAATATATATTATACGTTTATATATATATATGTATATATATATATATCTTCCTTGAAAATTTTATAAATATATGCAGTGTATTATGATCATACACAATACACATATCTCCCTCTCTACTCTACAAAATATCCCCTCCTAATTATATCCTCTTTTCCAAAGTTGTTCAGTGAGGTCTTGGAGTGTATGTTCTCTTTAGGGTCACATACTTACTTACTACTTAGGGACGTAGGAAGTCATGCATCTCTTCAGTTTCTACTTTTCATTTTAAATTTTATCAGTTATTTGTATACATGAATGTAAATGTTTAGAAAAGAAGTGGTACTGTTTCAGTTTAGCTAAATGACAGAATAAATTTCCATATAAGACCAAATATCTCATCTATAGAAGTTGACTGAATAAAATCCTGAGAAATCACAGTCTACAGGAATTAAATCTCTAGTTTTCATGCCATTTTCCTGCATAGAGTTGGTGATCCAGTGTGTCCATTGTTATAACAGGACAAGAAAATATTAAAAGGATCCAAAGAATTATCTATTTCCATGTATTAATTATCCTACAAAAATTTGAAATCTGTTTTATTGTGATTGATTCAAATGAGAAATATTTTTTCACAGTTTCAGGCATATAAACACTTGGTCCCCAGCTGATGGCAATAGTAGAAAGCAGGAGCTGCTGATGTAGCTTTGCTGCATGAAGTATAATGCCCCTTGGTGCAGGTTTGCTATTCAAAGCCTCACACCAGTTCCCCCTCTTTAGATCAGGCCCATGCTTTGGCTTATGTGTAACAATTTCTCTGTAACAGCTTCTTAGGAGACCTGAACATTCCACCCTGCACCAGAACCAGGAAGGTAAGCAACTCAAAATAGCTTCAGGAAGTCCCTGATACATTTCAGATTTACTATGCTTTTCTCTCCCAGAATAAACAAATCAAGGAACTCAGGAGACTATGTTGAGAGCAGACCAGCTGCCTGAAAGAACCAGAAACCAGTAAAGGCAAGAGGTATGGACCCAGTAAAGTCCTTGGAAAGTATACTTTCCAGCCTTTAGAGTCATCTGAAGGTTTCACAATATGCCAAAGGTTCGTGTTTTTCGTGAGCTGAAAATCATACTTGGGGAACATAGCTGTCTTAGGTGACTTTTGTTTCTAAAAGTAACCCTTCATTAGTACTGCTGTGTGTATTACCAATTTTATGCATTTCTTCATCACTTTGTACTTGGTGGCATTGTTCTATCATAGGGCCCCAATCTGGGATGAGAAACTTGTGTGTTGTGTCTCCCCAGAAAATGCTTTGTTATATAACATGAGGGTATGAATTATTTTTTGTTTGTTTTCTTTTCATGACTGGTTTATTCCATGCCCCTATGTCATGGTGGACAATTATTTCACTAGGACCATCAGCAAAAACAACAACTTTCTTCTGTAAGTCATTTTTGTTCATGTTTTTTATCACAGCAATAGAAAATTATGTTCAAAGAAAGGGTCATACCAGAAAATGAGCTTTGGCTGAAACCATGTTTTTCTAAGAAAGAAGGTAGAATATTTTGTAGCTTGTAATAAAGTAGGTAAAAGTTCTGAGCACAGCCTAGAGTGCCATTCTAGTGGGAGCCTGGAAATCTGAAGTGCTAAGGGTTATGTGACCCTAAGGCCTCAGCCCAAGAGATTTCAGTGCATAGTTGGCCTTTCCATTTTGCCAAGAAGCTTACTGTGCTCTGCCCATGTCCTGAGAACTTGCTTGAGGCTAATATATGCAATGGAAAAAGGTCAATATTTGTTAACGAGATTAAGTCTTTTATGAAGTGGTTTGCTCTTCACTGAAATAAATCATAGGATACCCTCAGAGCAAAATACTCCGACTTTTCTGTCATTTTTAAGCCTCCCAAAGACAGCCTGAGAGTTTTGCTTGCTTGCTTGTTTGATTTTGGTTTTGTTTTTCTTCCTGAAAACTAACAAGGAGAAACTCTGTTGCTGCTTTGATTCCAGGAGGAAAGAGTCCATTCAGTGATGGAAGTTGAACATGGCAGTTTCATCCACATGTAATGCTTTTAGGGACATGAACAGTGAAAAAATGGAGGCATCATGGACTCTTCCTCTGGAGTAGAAGAGAACTCCTGTGGTCCAGCAATATGTAATTGTCTCAAGAGGTGAAGAGTCTAACAGGCTTTGGGTTTTGAAAGCAGGGATAAGACTTGAAAGTGAAGCCTGTGTTTTCATAGGACATGCCACGATGTTGGAGCTAGTACAATGGGATCTATCTGACCTAACAGAGTTGTATGTTGGAAGCAAAGCAATCTTGTTTGTTTGACATTGATCATGAAGCTGAACGACTGCATTATTATGTTCTAGTCTTGCTTCAGTCTAATATTTTCTCACTACCGCATTCTGAACTTTTGGGACTATAATATTTATTCTATGATACTTCATGTTTGAGAACCTAGAACAGTAGACTTACAATCTGGAATAAAAAGCTGTATTCAGAGCATATCTATTACTATCAAAATAGTAGTTAGGTGCGCAAAGGTGAAAAGAACAGGGTTTTCTTTTGGGGGAGTATTTTTTTATTTTTATTACATATTTCTTTACTTACATTTCAAAGATTATTCCCCTTCCCAGTTTCCTGCCCATAAGCCCCCATTCCCTCCCCTTCCACTCCACCATACGGGAATATCCCCATATACATCCAATAATTGCCCTTCCCCATATTCCCCTGCACTGGGGGGGGGGGTCCAACCTTGGGAAGACCAAGGGCTTTCCCTTCCACTGGTGCCCCAACAAGGCTATTCTCTGCTACATATGCAGTTGGAGCCCTGGGTCAGTCCATGTATAGTCTTCTGGTAGTAGTTTAGTTACTGGAAGCTCTGGTTGATTGGCATTGTTGTTTTTATGGGGTTGCAAGTTCCTTCAACTCTCTCAATACTTCCTCTAATTCCCCCAAGGGGGTCCGATTCTCAGTTTGGTGGTTTGATGCTAGCATTGACCCCTGTATTGGACATGCTCTGCATGTGTCTCTCAGGAGAGATCTATATCCAATCCCTTTCCGCATGCATTTTTTAGCTTCATCAATATTATTTAGTTTTGGTAGCTGTATAGATATGGCCCACATGTGTGTCAGGCTCTGAATGGCCATTCCTTGAGTCTCTGCTCTAATCTTTGCTTCCATATCCCCTCCTATGAATATTTTTACCCCTTTAAAGAAGGAGTGGGAGCATCTGAATTTTGTTCATCCTTCTTCTTGAGCTTCCTGTAGTCTGTAGATTGCATCTTGGGCAATTTGAGATTTTGGGCTAATATCCATTTATCAATGAGTGCATACAAAGTATGTTTTTTGTGATTGAGTAATATCACTCAGGATGATATTTACTAGTTCATTCCATTTGCCTATATAATTCATGAAATCATTGTTTCTGATAGCTGTGTAGTACTCCACTGTGTAGATGTACCACATTTTTTTGAATCCATTCCTCTGTTGAAGGGCACCTGGGTTCTTTCCAGTTCCTGGCTGCTATGAACTTAGTGAAGCATGTGTCTTTATTGTATGCTGGAGTATCTTTTAGGAATATGCCCAAGAGAGGTATAGCTGGGTCCTCAGGTAGTGGTGGAATGTCCAATTTTCTGAGGAACCTCCAGACTGATTTCCAGAGTGGTTGTACCAATTTGCAATCCCACCAACAATGGAGAAGTGTTCCCCTTTCTCCACATTCTCACCAGCATCTATTATCACCTGAGGTTTTAATCTTAGACATTCTGACTGATGTGAGGTGGTTTTGATTTGCATTTCCCTGATGACTAAGAATATTGAACACTACTTTTGGTGCTTTTTGGCCATTTGATAATCCTCAGCTGAGAATGTTTTGTTTAGCTTTGTACCCCATTTTTAATATGCTGACTTGGTTCTCTAGAATCTAACCTCTTGAATTCTTTGTATATTTTGGATATTGGCCCTCTATCAGATGTAGGATTGGTAAAGATCTTTTCTTAATATGTTTTGTCCTAATGACAGTGTCTTTTGCCTTACAAAAGCTTTGCCGTTTTATTAAGTACCATTTGTCGATTCTTGATCTTAGAGCATAAGCCATTGGTGTTTTGTTCAGGAAATTTTCCCCAGTGCCCATGTATTTAAGACTCTTCCATGCTTCTGAATTTTTGTACTGGGGTAGTAGAACCCATAGTTTTCAAACTTTTGGCATAGAACTCAAAGTACCGTGTCCCCACCAGGTTAGACCAACCCATTTCCCATTTGTAGTAATTCCCCCACCCTCTATGTTCCTTTAACCACCAGCAACATGTCCTTGACATTCACAAGGATATCAAGTTGTTCTTGTTCCATTATCTACTAGTCAAAATATAAACAAATAAAAAACAAGACAAAGCAAAGTAAAACAAAACAGCAACAAAACAGAGCTGTGTCGCTTGGATGTCATAGGGCAAAGATGCAAGATTTCTGAATCAAATGGTATATAGTAAATTGAGAAATGTCACTTGGAGTTGCACTGAAAAGAAGCAACTACTTCAGAGGGAAATAATGTGGTATGAAGAGAACTGGACAATAAATAACATTAGTGAACAACAGGTTCCTTTCGGTAGCTAAATAGCTTCAGAGAATTAGGCCTAAATTAACCCTAAATGTCTTACCATTTAAAATTCTGGTATTGTCAGTCATCTTATAAGGGTAGGCATTCAGGTATTAACCCTTAAATGAAGTGAATCTGAATAATAGCAAATAGTTTGTAATAGGTTGTTAATGCTAAAATATTTAACTCTAAGGTCAAGAAAAGTGATTTGTGTGACACAAATCAGTATTCATCGTGATGATAAATGCACTGAGAGACCTGAATGAGAAAATTCATATTTCATATATTAAATTAATTACATATAGATCTTTTTTTTGGAACTCTTTATTTTATCTCTGGTTTCTTTGCTTGCTATGTCCTGCTTAGCTCAGTACCTTGACTTGAATAAGATTCTAAATGAATGAAAATAAAAATAGAATTATACAACACATAAGTGGCTATTAGCCCAAATGCTTGAATTACCCTAGATCCCTAGAACAAACGAAACTCAAGACGGATGATCAAAATGTGAATGCTTCACTCCTTCTTTAAATGAGGAAAAAGAATACCCTTGGCAGGGAAGGGAGAGGCAAAGATTAAAACAGAGACTGAAGGAACACCCATTCAGAGCCTGCCCCACATGTGGCCCATACATATACAGCCACCCAATTAGACAAGATGGATGAAGCAAAGAAGTGCAGACCGACAGGAGCCGGATGTAGATCGCTCCTGAGAGACACAGCCAGAATACAGCAAATATAGAGGCGAATGCCAGCAGCAAACCACTGAACTGAGAATAGGTCCCCTATTGAAGGAATCAGAGAAAGAACTGGAAGAGCTTGAAGGGGCTCGAGACCCCAAAAGTACAACAATGCCAAGCAACCAGAGCTTCCAGGGACTAAGCCACTACCTAAAGACTATACATGGACTGACCCTGGACTCTGACCCCATAGGTAGCAATGAATATCCTAGTAAGAGCACCAGTGGAAGGGGAAGCCCTGGGTCCTGCTAAGACTGAACCCACAGTGAACTAGTCTATGGGGGGAGGGCGGCAATGGGGGGAGGGTTGGGAGGGGAACACCCATAAGGAAGGGGAGGGGGGAGGGGGATGTTTGCCCGGAAACCGGGAAAGGGAATAACACTCGAAATGTATATAAGAAATACTCAAGTTAATAAAAAAATAAATAAATAAATAAAAAGAAAATGTGTGAAGGGAAATGTTTGAAATTGGATAATTTAAAATGTATCGTCTTTAGATAATAATATACATTACAAATAAAATTTGGAATTTATTTGGAATTTAAAAAAAAATTTTTGAGCTCAAGAAAAGAGAAAAGAATTGTTAAGAAGTTAAATTTTTCTTAAAAGATTTGAGCTCAAGAAAAGAATGTGACTACCAAGTGTCTGAATTAAGGGATATTTCATGAATTACTCTAAAAAACATTTCACTTACATAGCATCTTCTATGTTATTATTAAATAATTTGTATATGAAAGAATTTCAATATTTCTGTATATATATGTATATGGATATGGATGTTATACATATATATTTAAATTATATATATGCATATATATACATATATATATATATTTAACATAGCATTTCTACTCTACTACTAATTTTTCTTTAACCTTGGGAGATGTCTCCCTAAGTAAAATGATCACTGCTATACAATGGAGTCTTGGGCTCAGATACATGAAAACTTGCTTGGTAATGCAAACTTTCTTTTCTTTTTCATATAATAACTTCTATGCAAAGCAAATAGCATACAACAGCACTCCTATTCATCCATTGGCTCTTATATTTTTTTCTTCCATTTTTATTAAATTGCATAATTCTTATTTACATTTCAAATGTTATTCCCTCTCCCGGTTTCCTGTCCATCAGCCTCCTTCCCCTCCCCTCCCCTTCTATATGGGTGTTCCCCTCCACATCCACCCCCCTCTAACATTCCCTTGCACTGGGGGTCCAACCTTGGCAGGACCAAGGACTTCTGCTTCCACTGGTGACCCAACAAGGTTATTCACTGCTACCTATGCAGTTGGAGCCATGGATCAGTCCATGTATAGTCTTTGGGTAGTGGTTTAGTCCCTGGAAGCTCTGGTTGGTTGGCATTGTTGTTCTTATGGGATTTCAAGCTCCTTCAGCTCCTTCAGTCCTTTCTCTAATTCCTCCAACGGGGGTCCTGTTCTCAGTTCAGTGGTTTGCTGCTGGCATTCGCCTTTGTATTTGACATGTTCTGGCTGTGTCTCTCAGGAGATTTCTATGTCCAGTTCCTGTCCTGTCAGCCTGCACCTCTTAACTTCATCCATCATATCTAATTTTGGTGACTGTATATATGTGTGTGTGTATAAATATATATATATATATATATACATGCATATATATATATATGTATATATATATATATATATATATATATATATATATATATATGGGCCACATGTGGGTCAGGCTTTGAATGGCTATTCCTTCAGTCTCTGCTCTAAACTTCGGCTCCCTATCTTCTCCTATGGATATTACTTTCAACCCGTACTAAGGATATAGCTTAGAAACAGATCCTAGGGTCTTTTGTGCTGGCAAGTACAGATAAAAAAGTAAATGTCAGATTCAATAATGGACCTGTTCTCAAATAATAAGTGAGAAAACTGTCTGAGCAAGAAAGCTGACATCACGTCTTCTACTTGTTCCTGAACTGATTCTTATGCCAGCATCTATCTCACACAGACACAGACACAGACACAGACACACACACACACACACACACACACACACACACACACACACACACACACACACAGAGACACACACACACACACACAGTGTCATTATGATCCATTATTTATACTGTGTGCCTTATACCCTCAACAAAGAAAAAAAATGCTACTGAATTTTATTCTAAAGTACTGAGATGTGGAATACAGTGTATGAAATATTTTGTTCCATTTCCTTCAAAAAAAAAAAGAAACTATTTAAGACAGTTTGTGGGTATTAGAGAGAACAAAAGACTATTGCAGAAAACAAATTAAAAACAAACATTAAACCATAAGAAACTTAATTTTGAAACTTCTAGATTTTTATCTAGTTGCTAAGATTTAAACCTGAGTGACAAAAATTCTTTGTCCCCTCAATTAGATCAAAAGCATAGACATCCTATGATTTTGATGTATAAAATTAAGTTTGGATTCTAAGCACAAAGAGAATATAAACTGTGGACAGTTACCATAAAGGGGGTAAATATTGGAACTCAGTCATTTCTAGTAAAAAATAAAATCAAAGAGTGGCACTGGTTGCCTTTTCAAAGAGAACACAAGATATGTAGAGCCAGAATTAGACAAAACTTATTTCCTATGAATAACATTCTGTGCATTTTCATTCATTAAACATATCCAGACAAAGAATGGATGCATGTAGAAACAAAATCACTGGACCCACTGATCACTTCTATTGTTCTGTTTTGATTCTCTTAATTGTTGCATTCCCTAAATTTATACCTTATAAGAGCAGGGTCTATTGCTAATTATCCAGTTATCTTATTTATTAAAATATTATCTTAGAACAGATTGCATGCATCCTGTATGCTTTTTCTGGTTTGTATATCTTTCATCCTATTTTCTTGATTTAATATATTCCATGATAGTTTTGGGATCTGTGATGATTGGTACATCTTATTCTGAAATTCAAGAGCTTTGAAATGATTTTCAAGGAGTTATCACTGAGAGAACATAGAGAATGAGGAAATGAAGGAAACAAGTACATTCTAAAGAAAGTGGTTTATTGCTGATTTGAAAGTGTAAATAGAACGTGATCAGACTTGAGCAAAATATAACTGCCATTTCACCACATGAAAATATGATTTGATTTGGTATTACTGTATATGTCGAAAGTAACTGGTCATTCCAATATGTTGATTTTTTTACTCCCTTTAAAATAGAGATTACCTGAATCAATATGTTTTTGCAACTAGTTTAAAGAAAATAACATTCATTTATTTTTCATAGATAAAAATTAATATATAATTTAACACACTTATAATAGAATTTCTGGGCTAAATATAGTTACTATTTGTAATGTGAAAAGAACAATGTGACATCTTCAAAGAGCCATCATTCTTACATTTAATGACTTTTTTCAAGCTTGGATTAGAAAATGTATCAAATGCAGTTGTGCCTGTATACAATATTGTATAAATCCTTAAATTTGTTACAAAACAATATTGTCCTTAATAAGAAAGAAAATAAAATATTCAAAACAATGTGCTGTGGTTTGCTATTTATGGAATTATGCAAGCACTATTAAAATCTAGGGAAAGGTAACTTTCTAGAGGAAGTAAAATTGATAATCCTCAGGTCACTGTAACAGTGGTTAAGCATTTAATTTAAATTGTGCACAGTATTAAATTATATTTTTTGAAACATTAAACTTATCTTACTTGGCATTTGTTGTTCATGAAGTTTAGTCATACTGAATTTCAGTGGCTCAAGCCAGCAATCTTTTATTTTTCTCCCTTTAAGACTTCTTTTTTTATTTAATTTTATTTTTTTCCTTATTCACATTACATCCTGCTCACTGCCCTGTTCCAGTTGACTCTCTACCACAATTTTTCTTCCTTTGCCAAGACTTATTTCTATTTTTTTAATTTATTCATTCATTTATTTATTTAGTGTGTGTTTGTGTGTGTGTTTGTGTGTGTGTGTATGTGTGTGTGTGCACGCGCATGTGTGTGTGTGTGTCTCCCAGCGGTAAGAAGAGAGAGTCAAATGGCCTAGATCTGACTATACATCACCTGATGTGGGTGCTAGAAATAGAACATGGGTCCTCTACAAGAAAATCAAGTGTTCTTATCCTCCAAACCATCTTTATATCTCAAGCAAAACTTGATGTTTCAAATATTATAGATTACTATATAAATGGAAGAAATTTAGGTGGTTCTCTAGTTTGTGACCAGCTACAATATAAAAATAAGCTCCAATGTATGAGTAAAGGTAGACTGAGGGACAATTAGTCTTCCAATTGAATGGCAACGATTTTCAAGCAAGACATTTATTTATCACAATATCTATCATGTATGTTTCTATATCTTTCTATCTACCTATCAATCATCTACAGTCCTATCTATCTATCTATTACTCAGCTACCTTTATACCTACATATAAATCCATCCATTTATTTCTCCGTCAATATATCTATGTTCTCTGTGATGTATCCTATAAACATTTGCATCAAGTCATTTTAGCATGAGTCCAAGAATATCAAGTCTTTAAAGTGCAATGTTGAAGGATTTACTCGTATATGTTCTCCTAACCATTAAGTCTAATGATTTACTCATTCAAGAAGTACATCAGAGTGCATTCACATCACTAAAAATGACAATCATGGTATGGGTACAAAATCAAGCCATCATAATTGAAATCTCCCATTTTCCAAATCTGTGACTTAAACAAACATCGTACCAATTGTATTTCCATTTACTTTTATTTTTCTCCTTTTATTTCCTTTTGAGCTACACTTTTTGTTTTGTTTTTCCATTGTTTTATTCACCACTTTATTTATTTCTTCTTATATTTGACTTCCCACATAAATCTTTATCTCCCTTGTGTTTCAGATACTAGAATTTCAGCCAAAGAAAACCTATTTTCTTCTTCTTTCTCTATTCTATTTTATGTATTGCACTCAATTATTTTCTGTAGCAGTGAAAGGCTTATTTTGTAGAAAAAAATCTGTATATGACATGGGTACAAGCATGGCTTTTCCCCCCATCATCATGTAAGAAATAAAATCTCTAACTATTTCTCACTGGGGACCATTAAGCTGCTATAACAATAGTTCAGAATCAGCTTTCTCACCTGTAATGTTAAAGAGTACCCTCCATTCCCTGAGGAATACTTCAAGTTGGGTTCTGTGTCTCATATGGCACCTTAAGAAGCATCTCTTAGCAAAAATATATTAAAAATCATTTTCCAATGTAACTTGTCTACCTGTTACTACGTGGACTAGAGCTCTTATTTAAGTGTGTCAACATATTATTAAAAAGAAGGAAATGAAGTAAGTTACAGAACTAACTCGAGTGCTGCAATAAAGGGTACATTGTATTTTTAAACTATAAATGTATAATGTAGAATCAATTGTTAAAAACAGAATATCCATCTGGATGTCAATCTAAAAGTAATACCAAAAATTAAAATATAGATGATATATATATATATATATACATATATATTTATATACATATACATGGATATATATATATATCCTTATTAACCTCTAAACTACTCATGTCAAGTACCATAATAGCAAATTTTAAGTAGGCAGACTCACAGAAAATTCAGGCACATGAAAGAAAACACAGTGCTACCTCATTAATTTTCTTAATTTGTTCCCTCAAAGACATGGCTTATTTACAGGAAAAAGATGATGGCAAAATATTCAGAGTGTGTGGAATTTGTCATTTTCTACTTCAATTGATTTTCCACTGAGGAGCTAGGACAATTCATTTGGGGAAAGAGAGCTTTTTATTTTCTTCCAACAATTTGTGCTTATAAAATAGGATATCCATATTCAAAAAAGATTAACATAGCACTATTAACATATATAAAATTGGCTGCATACCTAAATATATAACACTGAGAACAATAAACTTTTTATAGTAAAGAAAGGTAGAAAAATCTCAGACTAAGCAAAAATGACTAGAGTTTCAAAAGCATAAACCAGAAGCCGTACTTAAAAAAAAAGCAATTAAAATAAAAACTTCATATGTCAAAAACCTTTCACAAAATTGAAACTGTATATATGTAATGTCTAATATTGATTACCATATTGACATGCTCTATAATCAACAAAAAGCCCAATATCTGTTCGTGTCTGTCTGGAAATGTATTAAGTTCTCTGAGGTAAAAACACTTTAAATATGAGCATCACCACTCCATGGGTAGAATCTTTGGCTGCAGAAAATGTGAACTGCAGGGACAAAAATGGAGAAGAGACTGAGGGAAAGTTGGTCTAGTTTCCAGCCCAATTTGAGATCCATCTCAGGGAGACTCCAACACTGGATACTATTTCTGAGGCTGCGGTATGCTTACAGACAGGAGTCTAGCATGGAGATCAACTCAGAGGCCCAAGAAGCAGCTGAGACAGATTCAGATATATCCACCCAACTACTGACTTAAATCAGGGAACCCTGTGGTTGTAGAACATAGACACACAATCAATGTATAAAGTTATCTAGATATATAGTGTCTGCCAACTTGGATCTCTAGTTAGAATTAGCACTAAACTTCAAGGAACTGTGTACAGTTTAGAGTTTTACAAAGTAAGATTTTAGGATACACCTACCCAAATTACAAATGTCTTATATATAAAACATTAAAGTCAAAACTCTGCAGGCTTCCCAGAATCTAAACCTAGGTTATGGAAAATACCCTTGCATACACCATGGTATTGCCTCAGGAATGGTGCTTGACAAAAAGTAAGAACATAAACCATGGCCTGATGTTGGTGACCATTTGTGGATACTGCCCATTCAGAATGTCATGAAACAAAGACGCCTACTAATTCAGAGTTCTTTGCCTCAAGAACCACCAACATACACAACCTTCTATTTTTAAATTAATCTCTTCATTTGTTTACATTTCAAATGATATCTTCCTTCTTTGTTACCCCTCCACATACCTCCCATCCTATTCCCATCCCCCTTCTCCTCTGCCTCTATGAGCATGTTCCTCCACTCATCCATTCCCGCTTCACCATTCTAGTATCCTCTACACTCCGGCATCAAACCTCTACAAGACCAAGAGTCTCCCATCCCATTGATGTCAGATAAGGTAATCCTCTGGTTACATATCTATCTGGAGCCATGGATACCTCCATGTATACTCTTTGGTTGGTGGTTTAGACTCTGGGAGCTCTGGCTGGACCAGTTCTTTGATATTGTTCTTCCTATAAGATTGCAATCCCCTTCAGCTCCTTTAGTCTTTCCCCTAGCTCTTCTGTTGTGGTCCCTGGGCTCAGTCAGACGGTTGGCTGTATCTACACTTGTGTTGGTCAGATGCTGGTAGAATCTCTTAGAGAACAGCCATACCAGGCTCATGTCAGCAATCACCTTTTAGCACACACTTATTCTTATCAATTGAAGACTGAATATTGGTCTCACTTTTCCTCTCACCATTCTAAGAAATACCAGAACAGTCCTTCACAAACATGTTAAGTCTCTGAGTGCCAATAATTGGGTAACTGACCAGTCTAACTACCTTTAGCCACATAAAATCATGGGTAACCATTCTTTAACATCTTATAAAACAGAAGTCCTGTGAAAGTACATTTGAACATTTTAGGCACAGATACATATCTAAGATCTTTGGTAGGTTATGCTGCTGCCACAAGGCAAACCATAGTATGCTACAAAGTATGATAAGGGAAGATATGGGTGACTTTGTTCATATATAGTATTAAGAAAACAGTGACCATCTGTGTTGCTAACATAGCTGCACTCTGTTTAGGCCCACAAAAATGATCTTGCTGTGAGGCATCCACTGGAAATTTATAAAGGTCTTGTCCCCATATCTACATATATTAGCACAAAGCTTCTAATGAATTTGACCAATATAAAGAAACTGCCCATCAGCTTGAGGAACGATATCATGAACCTTGTAGGGTAGGCCATCTGTATACCCACCTATAGGTGACTACTATAGGTGAAAGCTATATTTGTGAACACCATCTTTCTAAAATGCATTTTTTAACCAAAACCCTTAAGACATATATAATTAATTAATATCTTTTATCCTAAAAGACATCTATAAATATTAAATAAGTTTTTACTACCGGTATAAAATTAACATAAAGATTCAGAAATAAACAACATAAGAAGATACCTCAAAAATGGAAAGTCTTTACAGTTAACTATTTAAAAAGAACTTTCCTGTGAAAGATCACAAATTTCAATATCCCATTTATATTTAATGCCACAAAACAAAGAGCTAACAAGAAAGATAAGGAGCTGCCTGCAGTGAAAACTGACTAATTATAAATTAGTTGTTTATATCTCTATTCCTCCAATCCATCTAGCTAGTCTCTGAAAGCTGTCTCCAGTTGCATTCTCCTTCCCCTCTTGCCCACATCTCCTGTTTATCCCATATATCATCCCCTCTTAACCTCCCTCTTCCCCAATCATTGTTGTATCCCATCCCCCAACTCCAGCACACAATCCCTGCTGAACTACAGGCCATGCCATCCAGGAATTAAGGTGAGCTGCCTTCAGATCTTTTCCTCTCTCTATTCCTCCAAACATAGTTTCCCAGTCTCATTCCCAGAACTGCAACAAAACACGAACTGCACCCTTTCCTCAGCCATGTCCACATTTCCAGTGAACTGAACTGATTTCCTCCTAACTTCCCTCCCTTCACTGGTAGCTACATCCCGACCTCAAGTTCCAGAAGAATACCATGGTATAAAGAAGATCCACAAGTAGGTTGAAATCAAACCCACACTTCTACTGCTCTTGAGATCCTATCTCCCTAGTCTTATTCAAGGCTAACTGGCAACCTTTTGTAGTTTCTCTTTTCACTATGACTCCATCTCCAATGGATCATAAGGACCCTTTCCTCCATCCTTCTTTTCCCCAAATATCCCAGGTAGCTTGACTTCAACAACAGCAGTTACTTCCTGTGAACCCACCAGCTGAACAAGGCAGGAAAACAAAAACACAGCCAATATTCTTCTTGAATATCAAGAGATGATATAAAAACCAAGGGCCAAAATAGTTACCCAACAAAGACAAATCCAGAAATCAGTAGCTAGCCTTATTATCACTGTAAACCCAGTTTCCTAGATGCCACTATAAAAAATGCAATCTATAAAGCCAGGGTAATATGAATCTAGTACATTAAACTCTCCTACCACAGTAGGAGCTGAATATTTCAACATACACGAAGCACAATTAAAAGATCTTAAAACCAACCGTATAAGAATGTTAGAGGCTCTTAAGGAGGAAATGAATAGATTCCTTAATAAAATCCAGGAATAGAAAAACAAAAATGAAGAAACATGGTACATATCTGAAAGTAAATCAAGAAAATGCAACCAGTTGAAAGAAACAAAACTAATGTACAAGACCTAAATTTAAAGTAAAAAATTCAAGAAAGAAAACACAGACTAACAGAATTCTAGAAATTAAAACTTGAGAATTCAAACAGTAACTATGGCAGCAAGATTCACCAACAAAATAACAGAGATGGAAGAGAGCATCCTAGGCAGTGTGGGAAGACGGGAAGGAGTAGGTGGGTGAGTGGGGGAACTCATGGAAGAAGGGAGTGGGGAGATGGGATAGGGGTTTATGGATGGGAAACCCAGAAAGGGGATAACATTTGAAATGTAAATGATAATATCCAATAAAAATAAATAAAAACAAAAACATAGGGGAAAGCTTTCATGAAATAAAGCCAAATTTTTACAATAAAAAGTTCTAGAGCCAAAGGGAATAATCATACTCAAGATAAAAGACAATATAAAATAATCAAAGTAGGGCCTGAATTCAGTACAAAAATCAATGAAATAAAGGATTAGTTCTTTGAGAAAAACAACAAAATGGATAAATCCTGGCCATACTAACTGAAAGTTTGAGAGTACCCATATTAACAAAATCAGAAACAAAAACACCAGAGACACTGCGGAAATTCAGAGACTCAAAAAACATACTTAAATACCTGTATTCAAACAAAATGGGAAGTCTTAGAGAAATGAGTAATTTTTAATATATACCACTTATTAAATTCTAATCCAATAAACAATTTAATTTGACCTATAGTCCTCTAGTGAAATAGAAGTCATTAGAAGTCTTCTACCCCTCATAAAAGAGCAGAGCCAGATGGTATTAGCACAGAATCTTACCAGACTTACAAATAAGAGTTAATGTCAATATTCCTCAAATTATTCCACAAAATAGAAACCAAAGGAACATTGCCCAATTCATTTTATTATGCCAGACTTACACTGATACCAAAGTCCCATAAAATCTCAACAGAGACAAATACAGATCAATTTTCTTTATTAACATAGATGCAAAATATTCAATGGAATACTAGCAAATTGAATCCAAGAATTTATGTCAAAGTTTATCCACTATGATCAAATGGGCTTCATCCTAGAGACACAGAGTGCTTCAGTATATGAAAATCCATCAAAATAATCCCTCATAAAATAAAGACAAAAACCAAATAATCATCTCATTACATGCAGAAATAGCCTTTGACAAAATCAAACACCAATTCATGATGAAACTTCAGAACAGATTACAGATACACCGAGCATACCCAAAAATAATAACAGTAATTTGTAGCAAGCCTATAGCCAATATCAAATTAAATGGAGTGAAACTCAAAGCAATTCTACTGAAATCTTGAACAAGGCAAAGTTGTCCATTATGCATATTTATTTAATGTAGAACTAGAAGTTTTAGCTAAAGAAACAAGACAACTCTAAGAGATCAAGGATATACAAAGTAGAATGGAAAAAGTCAAATATCATTATTCGATGTTAATGATATGAGAGTATACATAAGTGATCCTAAAAATTCCACCAGGGAAATCATAAAGCTCATAAAATCATTCAGAAAGATGGCCTGGATACAATATTAACTAGAGAAAAATAATAGCCCCACTACATACAAATGGCAATCAGACTGAGAACAAAATTCACCCAGAATCTTTTGACCTACAATCTGTCCCGTCTGCATATATGCTATTGCAATCATGGCACAGAACCTGTAGGAGTAGATAGTAATGTTAAACTTGATTTAATGCTCACAACAGAAGGAGGAACCTAAAGTCAATACTCCTCATGTAACTGAGAAACAGAGATAAGATAGCCCAGAGACATAGTTTAAAACAAGACACAACTGGTCAAAAACATCAGTAAAATTATTCCTAAAGTTATTCTGCTATACTCATATCCAGTCTGAAAACTTTCTTTTAATGGCTAATGGGAACAGATCCAAACTATATATATATATATATATATATATATATATATATATAGAGAGAGAGAGAGAGAGAGAGGAGTCTAAGTTGGAGGTCCCTATCTTATCTCTTCCCTCAGATCTCAGGCAATCGTGCAGAAGAGGAAGCAGAAAGATTATAAGAGCCCGAGGAAATGGAGGACACCAGGAGGCTCTCTGAATCAACTAAGCAAGAAAGATATGAGCTAACTTCAACTGAAGCAGCAAGAACAGAGCCCACACTGGTCTGTATCAGGTCCTCTACTTATACATTATAGTGGTATCTTTGTGATTGCTGACTGTGAGAACGGGTAGGTCTCTGACACTCATGCCTAGTCTTAGGACTTTCTCATGTTGGAAGACAAAGAGAGAGTTGACCCAGAGGGGAGAGGAGGTGAGGATGAATGAGAAAGAGTAAAGAAAAAGGAAACTTTAATCAGGATGTATTGTATGAAAAATACCCCATTTTCAATAATTGACAGAAAGGAAAGTAAAAGAAGAGCTGGTAGGGTAAGTGTAGTTTGAATGTTTATATATGTGTGTGATTTTTTTCAAAGAATAAATTCATAAAATCATTATTTGTCTTTAAAAAGAGTTAACAATTTACATCATACTGAGCTAATTATTTAAAATTGGATTCTCATTGTGGTTGCATGTTTATGCAAATGTAATTCTATTAAAACTCATTGAATTAAATATTTATGATGGTCAAGCAGTATGGTCTATAATTTAGAAACTAAATGTCCTCCAATAACATCATGAAAGTGCTTGTTTTGTATTTTTGTCTATATGTAGCTCTCAATGGGAGGAATGTTAAATACAATAATACACTATTTGGAGTGATATTAGTAGAATATTAGGTTTTCTTTGATTTTTAAACTTATTTCATGGTTGATGATGCCATAGTTGATGCAGACATTAAAATGAGTAAAAAGAGTTTCAAATAAATATTTTATGGTTTTTGATAATATAATGCAATATATTTTGATGATACTCACCCTCAATACTGCCTGTTAATCTTCTACATATATCCCAAATAGTATGGCTTAAATTTCTTTGTCCCCCATATATTATGTTCTACGACTATTGCAATATATCACCACGTATATTTTCTCCTCATTATAAAATTAATTTCAACGTGAACTTTTACATTGCTAAACAATAAATAAGAGTAATGTTTGTTTTCTTAATTAAATGTTCTTTTCTCTGAAATTTTTCATTATATTGGATATTTCTATAGTTCTATTTTTCTATTACACTCCATTTTTGTTCTCCTTTTTAAAAAAAATCTTTCAGTATGCTTACTGAATTACTTCCCATCAGATTTTCACAATTTTCAAATATCAGACATTTCTTAATTATGTAGAGTTAATTTTATTTATTTTTTATTTTTCTTTTCTTTTATTGGATATTTTTTATTTACATTTCAAATGTTATCCCTTTTCCTGGTTTCCCTTCTGGCAACTCCCTATCCCATTCCCTCTCCCCCTTTTTATATTAGGGTGTTCCCCTACCCACCCACTCCCTCCCTCCCAGCCCTGGCATTCCCCTACACTGGGACACATCAAGCTTTCACAAGACTAAAGGCCTCTCCTCCCTTCGATGCCCCACAAGGCCATTCCTCTGCTATATATGCAGCTGGAGCCATGGGTCCCTAATGTGTATTCTCTTATTGGTGGTTTAGTCTCTGGGAGCTCCACAGTGTCTGGTTGGTTGATATTGTTGTTCTTTCTATGGGTTGCAAACCCCTTTAACCCCTTCAGCCCCTTCAGTCCTTTCTCTAACTCCTCCAGCAGAGAACCTGTTCTCAGTCCAGTGGTTTGCTGCGAGCATTCACGTCTTTTTTTGTCAGGCTCTGGCAGAGCTTCTCAGGAGACAGTTATATCGGGATACTGTGAGCATGCACTTGGCAACCGCAATAGTGTCTGGGTTTGGTGACTGTTTACAGGATGGATCCCCAAGTGTGGAAGTCTTTGAATAGCCTTTCCTTCAGTCTCTGCTCCACACTTCCTCTGTATTTTTTCCTGTAGAAAAAAAGACATCTAGAGTTTACTTTTAATTCAAATGCTCTTGACTATCATTATGATTAATCCAATTTTGATTGTTCTTCATTACCTTTGACCTGTCATTTTGAGTTAAGTAACAGTAAGAAAATTAAACAATCTGAAAATTGTCATTTTGCAATGTGTACTCCCAGTATGCCTTGAGAGTTTTCTATAATTATCTTTTTATTTATTACAAATGTAATGAAAGTTTCTTGATCACTTATCAAAAACTAAGCCTCTCTTTCCATGCCCTTGATAAGTACACTAACTTTGAATGGACTATAAATGATTTGAAGACAACAGACACCTCAAACAATAGTAATTCTGTATATTGTCTGTATATTGTCATGTTAAAGTAAAAGTCAAGTATGTTAACTGTCAGAATGAATGAGAAATGCTACAACAGATATCCTTGAATTTTATTGTTTCTTTCCTTTACATCACTTTTTTTTAGTATTGTATGAAGAAGAAACCTTACCCATTATTTTCCTATTTCAGGATTTTATTATTTTCAAATATAGCCTTGTGAGTTTAGTTTAGAACTTTTGACATAATGCTGACTGCATAGTAATCTCTAAAAATGGAGATGACCTTTCCCTCCCAACGGATATATATATATATATATATATATATATATATATATATATATATATATATATATATATCCTTATTCAAGGTTAGCTCTGTGGATGCCTCAAGACTGGGGCCAGTTTAGAGTTGTTTGATTTTTTTAGTTCATAGTTATGCTTAAATTGCAGAAGTCAGGAATGCTATAAATGTTTAAAAACACAACTTATTTAGTTTTCTTAGGCCTCTATGCCATTACAATACATATATTTCATCTCACACACCAACAGCCAGAGAGAGAAAAAAATTGAGAAAAACAGATGCTATTGAATATCTTCTCACCTCCTTTTAGCTTTTGCTCCTTTCAAAATACTGTTGGAAAAGTATTATTTTCTCCATTCTGATTGTTCTTTTCAGTTACATGTAAGTGACACAAAAAACAAAGATTACAATGAATATGTATATTTTTACTTAGATATCTTTCTAATGTACAGTGTTAGAAAAAGCTGACACCTAAAGTTAAAGAGTTTAAGAGGGAATGAGCACTTGTTTTATATATATATATATATATATATATATATATATATACATATATACATATATATGTGTGTGTGTATGTGTGTGTGTATGTATGTATAATGTGTATATATTATATATAATATATTATATATCATATATGTGTTTTATATATTATATACTACATATAAGTTATATACATATATGTATGTGTTATGTCTATAAATACATGTACATGTATATGTATACAACAAAATGAGGTAATTTTTATTATAAAAGTAGGAAAAGTCAATATAAAATGTTTTTAGAATATTAAAACATAAGTTTTAAAACATTCTTAAAACATAAGAAATATAAGTTTATTAGTGCATCTAATTTTGGTATGTCAAGAGGGTTGCATCAAAGATACATATATGTATATATATGTTTGTGTGTGTATATATATATAATGGCTATTTATCATAAAGTAAGCAACTTTGCTTTAAAAGAAGTACATTGGTTTTCATATTAATATTTACAAGATAATACTTGCTGTTAATGAGTTAAAAGATTGTTCAGATCTACACAGTGCAAAACAGTAAATTTACATTTCACAATAATAGGAAAAATTTATTACACTGCTAATTTTGTATCAAAGATAAATGCTTGGGCTTGAACATATATGGTTTTGTGAACTTCAGATGGACAAAAAAGTTACGGTTCATCTGTGAATTCTCATGGGTCGTTGAATTTTTTGTCAGATTTATTGATTTATTTATTCATTAATTATTGTTGGGAAAACCACATGTATCATTTCATCATAAGCAATACCAATTCTAGGCTTTCAAAAACCAGGGACTCCACCATTTAATTATGTAAATTTGAAATGCCAAGGAAAATATGTTGAAGTTCTATGTTTGATTGTCTAAAGTTGACTGCTGAATTAAGCAGGGATCACAACCACCAACAGCCTCCATCGACAACTCAAAAATAAATAAATAAATAAATAAATAAATAAATAAATAAATAAATAAACAAACAAACTAACATTTAGTCCTCAAGAAAATTTATGGACATCTGTTCTTGTCCAGGTTATAACAAAAAAGCTCACATATTCCATACAATATATGATATATACAATATCTGAAACATGATTCTTTTGCTCTGTCATGTACCTAAGGAGAAATACTCATATGGAGATAAATAACAAAAGATGCGGTATCACACATGATATTTGAGCTCACATGCACAGCAACAGGGATGGCTTAGAAATCCCTGCTGTAGTTCAGTATGAATTGTCAACTTATTGTTATCATTTATTATTTCATCTTCGTGTCTCTTCATATCACTAGTAACTGTAAAATTTGCCATGTAGAGTGTGCACATTTTGGGGGTGCACAGGTTTAGATTTTCAACAGATGTGATTTTTTTCTGTATGTTATGAAATACACTATTATCTGTGTAAACCATATTCCTTCCTTACTAAACTGCTCTTTCTGTTTCTTCACATAATTTATAGTGATATTTCTATAACTGTATTGTTGATAAGCCTATACATAGTCTTTGGTTGTTCATTTCTTTCATAAGTAGGGAAATATAATGGGCCATTACTTTTTAATTAACAATCTGAACACATTAGTGAAACAGGTTCCATATCTACTTTTTACAAACTTACTGAATCTGAGTGTTATTTTTTGTAACAATCTATTGCATTATATTTTCTTCTACCTTATATATTGAATTTATTTCAGGTTCCCTGCAGAGATGATTTTAAGAGTTTGGGAAGAAATGTTATTTTACAATAAAATGCACAGAAGTTTCATCTGAAACATATACTTGTGTTTTTTTTCTTTTGCTTATAGGAAACAAAGATCTTTTCTTTAGCAATAGATAATATATTCCGTATTCCTTATGGTTTTAACATATTAACCATTTTCTTCTGCTATCAACCAGCAAATTAAATAGTTGTAAAAATCTCACTATTTTTTTGAGGGCATAAGTATTTTTAATCCACACACGTGGGGTTGCTCATCCACACAGGGAGAGGCAACCCCCAAACCCAAAAACCACACAACTTTTTCACTATTAATTCTTAAACAGAATGGTTTGATATGACATTTATGAGTTAATGAAGGATTCAGTGGCTTATTTTGGTGACACAGGCCAGTGGAATCTAAGTTACGTGCATATGAAGCAAGTCTTCTATCACTAGGCTATAAACATAGCCCAGAACTGTTTCACATCTATTTTCTTAGGTAATTAATATCAGAAGCTGTAAACTACTGCTTAAATATCTTTGAATAGATATTGCAATGCAGAAATACTAGTGACAATCAGAGTGACAAAACAATCACAGTATGGGAGTTTGGCTGCCATAGTTTGAATTTTGATTTCACTGTTTTATATGTATACAACCACTATAATTGTGATTGGTACACCTTGACTTTGTCCTCTTGAATGCAGAGAAGATAGTAGTATCACCTTAATAAAAGATGTAGATCATTATTGATGCGAATAACACTTATTATCAAAGATAATAAGGATTTAATAAATACCCATAATTTTAGTAGTAAGAATAATGATGTTTTATTAGTGGCTATAGTGACTACTCTGACTAAAGTAACTTGAGAAAGACTGGGTTCCTTTTAGTTTATGGCTTTGGAGTACAGTCATCCCAACAGAGCAGTCATGGAGCAGAATTATTAGGCAAGTAGTACCATTATGTCTACAGTCAAAAATGTAGAGGGAGATACCTGCACTTGTTCTGCTTGGTTTGTTCATTGTATTCAGTCCAGGCCTCATGGAATGGTTGTAACCACATTCTGAGTAGGTGTAGCCATTTTAATCAAAATGTCTCCCTTAGGCTCAGATGTTTGTATTTGTTCTCCAGTTAGTAGCCCTGTTTGAGTATGTTAGGAGAATTTGCCTGATTGGGATGTATGTCCTTAGAGCCTGTCTTTAAAATTTTTAGAGCTCATGTCATCTCTCTCTCTCTCTCTCTCTCTCTCTCTCTCTCTCTCTCTCTCTCTCTCTCTCTGTCTCCTTTTATTTTCGCTTCCAGATGATTCTTCACCATAATAGACTCTAACTCTCTAAAACCATAATCCCAAGTGCAGGATTCCATAGGTTTCCTGGGAGATGGTGTTCTATCACAGCAGCAGTAAAGCAGCTAATACAGTAAATTTGTATTCTATTAAATTTTGATTGAACACATACACAGACTTCCAAAATTTCTCTCCTAGATTGTTATAAATTTTTAAAAAGTTGACAGTGAAGATTAGTTAACATATGGCTAGGGAGATAGTTCATCAGGCGAAGTTCTTGAAATTAAAGCATAAGAATCTATGTTTGGATCCCCAGAAGACACATAGATTAGGGTAGATTTGGAGTCCTACTAATACTCTAACATGTGAAAGAAAGAAACAGAATATCCAGAGCAAACTGTCTGGTCAGAGTAACTGCAAATATTACTTCTGGGACCAAAGGGAGACTTTGCCTCAATATATAAAGCAGAGAGCAACCAAGGATGAAAAACAAAGTCACCATCGGGCTTCGGAAAGATAAGCACACAAATGCATAAATGCACTAACACATGTGTACTCACAAACATGTGACCAGGAACATATGCAAACAAGCATATGCAGATGAAGCACAATCCTTCTCTAGGTTATGAGGTGAAACAATCAATGCCTATTTCCTATAGACTCTGAAAGATGGTTGTGTTCTATGTATGGTACTATCAGTGCAACTTCCTAGTCTAATTGAGTATCTTACACAATTAGAATACGTAAAATTTCAACATCGCAGGTTTTCTGATCCTTGTTATTTAGGTAAATATTATCCAGGTATAAAAGATGACCATTTATATAGACAATGTTTCTGTTGTTTTTAGAACGATATTTTAATCTCTAATCTCCATGGTACTTGGGAGAAACAAAATACATGTGGGAATTATTCCCTTTTGCTAGTGCCAAATCTTTCAAATGAGCACACTTTAACTTTGCATTTTGTTGCCAGGCTCCTTTTGTATTTAAGAACACGGTGTGTGCACATGTTATCATACACACACACACACACACACACACACACACACACACACACACACACCTGGAGAGAGATATCATATTTCTGAGCAAAGATTATGCCTATATGGAGGAACGTTCATTTTTCGATTCAAGTCCCTTACTATCAAGTCTCGTTTTATGTACTATGGATAAAAGCTGGCATAAACAACAAGAAACTGAGTCCTCCTTTAATCCTCTTTGAAATACAACACAAAAAAAATCTAAAGTTCTTCTATTTAAAACACAGCATTGATTCTTATCCCCACTACATTGACCCATGAGTAAAAAAACCTTTCACTTTGCTCTGTGCATTTTATACTTGCATTTGGTTTTCTCTGCCTCTCAGCACTTCAATTTAAAATTCAACAAAAATATACCTAACATATCAAATGGCACAATGAAGAGAAACAATAAGAGTCCCTTATACAGACAACCTGGCTAGTAGTCCCATTTTTTTTTTTGTGATTTTTAACAACAAAATAGATTTGGTGGACTGTCATTATTTTTAACTAGTCGTTGACCTTCACCATGGTTCCCTCTACACAGAAATGACACACATCTCTGTCATATAGACTAATGGTTTAGCAACTTGTCTGCACTTTTCTTTCCCAAGAGGATATAAGCAGTCGTGAGGATAGTCCCTCCTGAATTGAAGTTACTACTGCTTGAATTAGAATCTTTTGTTTGGGGTGAGCTCCTTATCTACTTCCACTTTGAGATTAGAAATGAGGCATTAGCCAGGATCTGTACTTGAGTAAAAGAGCTGTGCGGGAACCCTGCAGTAGACCATGAGCAGGTATGTAGTAGTTTAAAGAGAAACAACTACAAACATCTTTGCAAAATTTGTGAAAACCTGGATCAAAACGGAGCATGTTAGTAGTGCACGTAACCTGATAGATGGATAACTGCATTAGTTTTTTGCAAGTCAAACTAATGAAAGTCAATGTCTTATTGAATGGAAACCATAAAGACTTGATCTATTTTACACAGTATCTATTTTTTAAGTTTTCATAGCCCAGTGATGACTTTTCCTTTGTTTACAATTATTTTTGTGTCTTCCTTGGGGAAAATATTTATATATAACATATTTACCAATAACATTTATTTTATTAGTAGTCTTCTAGAGGTTTTTGTTGTTAAAGGATTAATCCCCGCAGAGGCTTATTTGTCTGACAAATGTATGATTATTTCTTCCACAAACAAATTTAGATTATTTAACTCCTTTGCTGCAATACATTTTCTCACTTTCGTTTGTATTAATTTTAATAATTTTTTTAGTTAGTAGCATCCGGCTTCTTGTATAATCCTCTAATTTTCATGGGGTAAATTCTTGTTGACTAACTTTCTGTGCTATATCTGATCTTTTGTCAGATAATACTCCATTCTATACCACAGGCTGGATCATAATGTGGAATGAATTTGTTCTGCATGGAGATGAGAATGGTCATTCCCCTTCTCAATTCACAGCAAGTGAGATATCAAGATTGGACACAACGTTTCTACATACAGTCTTAGCAAGACACTGTCCTGTGTAAAATTTTGCTGGCTACATGAGTGAGTTACAACAAAATCAAGATTAAGATTTTTTTTTATAGAGACTCAGTGAACAGAGCTGTAAATATTACATTTCTCCATGGTTCCTTCACATGATGGACAGGTAACGAAATTGTTTTGTTTGTAATGACTCCCCAAGCTATTGTAACTTGTCACAATATACAAAGCTTGGCTACACCAAATGCATCAACTTTTTTGTATTACTTCAGTGGAACAAAGATTTCAGAAAGACACATTAATTTTATTCTTATTCAACGGTGACATTGAAAAGACATCATTATTTGTGCAGTTGTTTGGGCTTCTTATTTCACTCGACTTCTTGCTTTTAAATGGTATGGAGACTGTGTACTTGACATTCTTACTGACTTGTATTTAACTACTACATCAAAATTACTTAATTCTCGATATATAAATGACAAAATTACTGTTTCTCAAACGCAGAAAACTCAATTGTTTAAGCAAAATTTGATTATGGTATTGTCTATTAAGATATTAAATAAATAATTAAATAGTGCAAACCAGAGAAAGATTGCCATGACTGAGTTATATTGTGACTTGGGTAATTTTAAAGAACTTAGTCTTATTTATTCAATACTGGTCTTTCCTTGTTATAATATCTGTCATTAAGCAGTATTATAAAATGTCAGAAATAACTAATAAACTTTTATTATAAAAACATGTAAATTATAAAATCCTATAGTAAACTTGAACAATTAAAAGACCCCATAATGCATCCTGAATAATTTGTACCACCTCAGAATATAGCGATATGTATAATCGGTATAGAGACAGGTACCTGGGTGACAAGGAACTCCTTGACAACTAAGAATAAACAATCATTTGCCTGATAGTCATTTAACATGTAAAGACTGAGACAATTCAGATGTATACTGAGTTTATTGTATTCTTCCACAAAACACAAGAATCAAACTCCTGGGTTCTGTGAGTATCGAATCTCAGTCATTCCCTCTCTGATCTTCCACACACTCGCCCATTTTCAAAACACAGCCTCAGGTTTAAAGTCAGGTTTAAAGTCACTTTCTCATCTCCTAAATGCACCGTTCTGCCCAGCTAGTCTAATAAGTCTTCCTTGAGAGGTTCAGCTTTCCATTCATTCAAAGAATTTTACAATGAACGGTGGGGGTTTTGGGGGGAGAACATATAAGATGCATTTTAAATATAGGATTCAATTACTTTTCACAACTCAGAGACGTGTCAAAGGCACGCTGTGTTTTGTTTTGAGGGCGGGGAGATGACAGGGAAGGAATCCTGAGCCCCCATTGGCTCATGGCTAAGCACTGCAGCTGAGCCTCCCCAACACCCCCACCCCCTCCGCCCTGAGAGCATTATTGATCTGAAGGGTAAATGTGGAGGGAGCCACAGAGAGGGTCCAGGCGTTTCTGAGAAGAGAGGCTGACTCTTCCAGGAACAAAGTGGTGTCTGCTGGCTGCCTGGCCTGGGAATCTTCTGTGAATTAAAGGGGACAAAATGCGCGGTCGTGGTTCGCTACAGTGATTGAGAAGAGGGAAGAGACAGAGAGGCAGAGGGAGAAGTCGCACCTTGGAGCGAGGCTGTGTTGTTTCATCCCGCTGCTGCCCTTTCTCCGTTGCTGTTCCTGTGCTGCGTCTGCTCTCAGCCATCAGGTAAGGCTCCTTTTCTAACTAAGATTGGATTTCCTGTGTGTGATCGCTTCAGGGAACACGCACAGAGACGCATGCATGATTAATAAAGTGATGCCGGGCTAGTCAAAGCTGGAGAAAGCTGTTCACCGACCCGGTATCTGAATCGGAAGCTTGTGAGCGGGTTTTGCGTTAGGAAACTTCAGCAAGTTCTAAACAAGTCTGTAGTCTTTAGAGCTGTGAGCTGCATTAAAGGAGAGAGAGGGACACGTTCGCCTCTAATGAACCTTATCTAATCTAAAATACCAAAGGAAAATAAATGGATAAGCCATAGATAGATGTTCAACTGGTTATTTTGCAAATGCTTTCAACGTGGCTAAAAGCAACACAAGGCTTTAGTTTCAAAATGCCAATTCCCTTCGATACTTACTTAAAGGAAAGAAAAATTGAAACATTCTTATTTAAATTACAAGTGAGAAGCAGTTTAATATTTCATTAGCTCAGTGTGGAGGCATCTTGCGTTTCCTACCACAAAACTCACTTGGGACAATTACTACACCAGCTCAGGGTTATTGTATATTATGATCTGGAAATTTTTCAAAGGCATTAATTATTTGATGTTAGTAAAAAGATGTAATGATTAAGTGGGACAGATAACAGAGAACCTAAAGGCTCTTTCATGGCGATTATTCATGTTTTTATAAATAATATGTTTTAACATCATTGGTTCCTGTACTCCTCTTATGTTGAGAATATGGTGGCTTCAGTACCTCTGGACTAGAGGGTTTGCGATGCCTCTCACAGATACATTTCTCTGTTCTCTCTGGAGAGGCATCTGACATACTTTTGGCCGATTCTGTAACCATTCTTAATTTCCAGTTTCTCATCAGGTCTTTTAAAGCTCAATCACACACTTCTCAGCAAAGAAATCAGTTTATATACTTTGGGAAAACGTACATGAAGTATTTTCAGAATATATGTGCAATTTTCATTACTCTAGAGATGACAAAACAGTCGAAAAATCTAAACAAATACCTGTCCTTTATTTATCTTTACAGCATAATTGATGAGACAAGAAATTTATAAACTAGTATTTAGATACTAGGCATCTATGGACACTGAACCTCGTGATTTTCTTGCAACATTTTGGTTTTTTGCCACATTAGACTATGCACTTTAAAATAGCATGTTAACTTTTTAACAGTATTGTTTGTTGAAAGGAATAGATTTAGGCTGTAAACATCCCCCTTCATTCACATAATGTGCCTTCAGAATTGAAAGGCAGCTGAGTACTTTTACTAGCTGTAAGCAGCTGATTGACACATTGTTTTGGAATGCTCAAGTGCAGAGCCATAAGCCAAGTGGGAACTTCCATTTAAATAACTGCCACAATCCGCTTACTCAGCAACAAGACTAGAGGGTTTTCTAAACCTGCTAAAGGAACTCTTGATGTAAAAAGAGATTCGCAAATAACATGAAATCCCGCAAAGGAATACAGTATCATATTCTGCATTAACAATATTACTTCAAAATCTAACATCAAACGTTAACCTGTAACGAAGCTTCATAGAAAGGGAAGCATTTTTCCTATTTCTACAGTGTTTCCTTAACACTCAATTGCTGTGTACTTCACTACCACTGCCTTGTGCTCTTTTTAAGCAGTAGGAGTTTTAAGCCAAGTGATTTTCTGACTAGAGCTCACTTCCTCCACTGATCTGTTTAGTGATGTGATTGTTTCAGATAATACCCACAAAAATACAGAGCAATTAGCAGCAGAGATTGTCATTTGTTCTGTGTGTTAAGAATTTGCAGTAGCAAAAAAATAGAACTTAGCTTATTGGGAAAAAAAAATCCCAACTAATGCTTGATTTGACATACTTACCCCTGGATTTGAGGGCACCATTCTTTTATGCTTACATCAAGCATTTTTATATTTGGGATTGTGACAGGTTGTATTTTGTGGAACAATTTTTGATATCGGCCAAAAAAAAAAAAAAAAAAAAAAGAAGCCAACCAATGTAATGGTTTCATCCTTGTTAATATATAATTCATTCTTGTTTCTTCAAATGCACTGTGATGACACCTAATCACTCCTGCTAATGAATTAAACGTGCAGATATTCTGTTTTTATACTGTGTTTATGTGCAATTTGAAGCATCAATTTTCTCACCTAGTCCATGTAGACGCCATGCCATTAAATCTAAATGTATGTTAGAGAGATTCAGGTTGATGCTTGCTTGCAGAAGTGAGCCATGTTTTCTTGTAAAAATACTAAATCTAAACACTTGAATAATAAAATGACCTATTAGTGCATCCTGTCCCAAATGCAAACACTTCCAAAGGCAAACATTGCTACACCGGTCTAGTGTAAAGTAAAGCAGTATTGTAGTATTGTGTCTGTGGGTGAGCAAATTGTTTCCTTAAATATGTGATTACATTATCATTATCAATCAATAAGCAGCATTTAATTAATATTATGGTGCCAATCCTATCTACATTAAAGCATAAGGTGAAATAGATCATTCTGCTTTAATTATTGGCTTTTACTTTTATGATAAATAAAATTAGTTTTGGAAAATAAATTATTTCATTATGCAAGGGTTAAGTTTTTGAGGAGTTTACTTAGACCTTCTTTTTTCTTATTAACAATAAATTGTAAGTTTTTTAAAGGGTGACAACTGTTAGAATCACTTTTGAATTTTAGGCAAGTTCATTTTTCCTAAATTGCTAAGCAGAAGAGTTGTTATATCACAACCACACAATTAAAGGGAAATGTGTGTGAATGTGTGTGTTACAGCATCTGTATCGCATGATCGTGATTGCTCAAAGTTAAAGTGGACTATGATAATATGACAAGCAATATGGAATAAGAAACATTTTGTTTTAGAACAAGTGAAAGATGTGCTCAAAGAAAAATTGAAAAAATGAGTTCTAGTAATTTTACTTTTGTGATCTTCTTGACACACATTATAAAAACTCAATTATATATTTATTATATTTTATCATGACCTTTAATAATCACACCCTAGGATATCAAAACCAGAGCAAGTACACATTCTGCTGTACATTTAGTTTTATTAAGGTTTGCTTTGCACTAATACATTAGTGTTTACAACATGGAGTAAACTAAATTTTTGTTACACAGTTATTTTTCCCCATTGATATTAATTTGTAATATTTATTCTAAAAACAGCTATATGATTCTTTTATAAAGTAGTTCACATTACCTTGAATATATAGACACCTCATGCACTGGAAAATTATGTTTAAAATTTATATATTTCATGCACATGTCTTAGAACTATATTAGAAGCTGAGGCTTAAGACTGTGCACAGATTCTCATTAGAAAAGAGGAGGGCTTGCACACCACTCTCTAACTGATATGCTCAAATGGCTACAGGATGCATGCTTTTTCTTCAGAGTTGATGTAAGTAGCCACTGTTAGAGGAGAGACTTGGAAGAGAGTCTCACCTGTGAAATAGGCTACTAGTTTCAGATGTGTTTAATAGCCCCTTCAATTTGTGATGTGATTAATGGATCCTATAGCTCCGATAGTCTTGACAATTGTTATTAAATATAAAAAAGTCTTCTATGTATAAACATGAGAATTCTGACTCCTTTACAGTTTGATAACATTCTGAATGCTGGGCTAAGATTTAAAATAATGTTATAAAAATTACTTTCTGGGCCTTTGTGAGGAAAATGTTTAGTTCTTGGGTGTTGGTTTCTTGTACTACTTGATGTAGACTACTATTATTCCATTGATAGTTCTTATTAATGGACATGTCCTTCTATTTTACACTTTAACTGCAGAAGTCTAGGCTACAGGTAACAACAAGGCTGAATACATTAGATGATGAAACATGTTGTCAGGATTTGTTAAATGTTGAACTTAATTATCATGGTGGAGATGAATCTGCCCTTAGGCTACTTGCATGGATAATTATCTGGGCCAGTGAAATGGCTTGGTGCCTACAGACACCTGTCATGAAACTTGATGACCTGGATTTAATCCCAAGGGCTCACATCATGGAAAGCCAGAACCAACTCTTAAAAGTTGTCTGCTGATACACAAAATGCCTTGCGTATGCACACACACACACACACACACACACACACACACAAACACACACACATGCAAGCACACACACATGTACAAAGATGCACACTAATACATGCAAAATATTTTTTTTATAAAAAGTTAACAAATAGGCATGGACATTGCTTGCAGTATGGAAGAATCACTAACTGTGAAGAAGGCTTACTTTTTTAAAAAGGGAGACCACAAATAAAGAGTGGGGCTAAGGGGTTGTTAGCAATTAAGAGTACTTACTGCTTTTACAGGAGACTGCACTCAAATTGGGAAACTCACACCTGCCTATGTCTCCATCTCCTGTAGTTCCGTTACCTTCTTCTAACCTCTATGACCACCTCACTCATACACAAACCTTCTCTGAGACACATATACAAACACACTGGAACACATATACACATCCATGCATGTTCATGCGCGCGCGCGCACACACACGCACACACACACACACACACACGCACACACACATGCACACACACACAATTACAAATAAAATTAAAATGTTTTTTTAAAAGAAGAGTCAGAGAATGTGGAAACAAATTGTTACTTTAATGGATATTTGTACAAATAAAGAGATAAAATATAATCTTAATAACCTAAGAATGAGAGATACAGGTGTGTACAGCATCTGACCACAGAGTAAACAGTACAGATGTGAAATGGAATGGCATTTCTACACTAATTCTTAATAACCAAATACTGAATATTGTCTGATATTATAGAACTTATTCAAAAGCATCTTATTTCTTATATAGAATAATATCTTATTTCTTATGTTCAATAATACTTCTTTCTTGATGAGATGGAAATTACCAAAATATTCAGTTATATTTGCTATCCATACAAGATAAATATCTTATACAAGATACATGTCTTAGCAAAATACATAAGCTTGGAAAATGTTGAAAATGGAATGGAAACTTAATATCAGAAAATAAATTGATATTATCCTCTGATGTAAGTTTATAATAGAAAATAAAAATAAAATTCCTTACAGAGTTGAAAGTTGTAGTAACTTCTGAAGAGATGTGTAGAAGTGACTTATACAATAATGAAAATGTTGTCACAGGTACTCCTAATGGCAAGAAAGTCACTCAAAGATCTTTCATTCAGTGGTCGTCCATAGATTACAATAGAGATCAAAATTCACTGATACCTAGAGATAAACATCTATAGGTATCATAGATTTATATTAGTTTCTGGTATTGCTGGCGTAAAAATAATAGTGTATTTCTAGTAATATAAAATAATTATTTTGGTGAATAATATTTGAGAATGATAAATATTTGTTAGTGGATTATGTTTTAATTAACAATTTATGGCATAGTTGTTTTACTTAAACAATGTTTACACTGAAGTCTATGTTGTTATATATTGGCAGCAACTGCATGTATTTTGTATTTATTTCATCTTTTGATTTCATCAGAAGAACCATTCATTCATTGCATACTTGACTTACACTATCTAACTTTCTGTAAGTGTATTTTACATTTTTTACACAACGGTGACATTCCCTAAAGGTTTATTTCTCAGAATCCATCTTTGTCCTTAAGCATGTCTGTGTATCTACAATCAAATATTCTTCTGGGACTCTGTGAATCACTATTTCCATGAAGAGTTGCCACTTCTGCAGGGATGTGATTGCTGGCAGATTTTAAAGTAAGATTTGACTCCATTCCCTCTCGTCCTTAATTACAGGCAGTGGGACATGAGGTAAAGAGTGAAGCTTAAGCTTTTGGCAAGGCTGAGGTACATGTTAGTTAAGCAAGATGGGAGGCTGAGATAAAATTCTGTAATCAGCCATAGCTTCAGAGGGAGAAATTTTAATTTTCATAATATCAATTCAGCATATCTCCATGAGAGGAAGACATTCATTCCTAGCTAGATCCTGATAGAATGAATCCTTATATTGTAGTCATGTGATCTAGCATGAGTATTTGAATACTAAATCTATTAGGGTAAAAGGCTTAACAGGAATTATAGGGTCTAATACATTCTACAGTCTGTATTGTCAGTTTACAGGTAATTTGTATTCCTACATTGTGTAATAAGAACAATGAGAACATAAGATTCTCTTATTCTTTTTTTTATCATGTCAAGCCAGGAGAGGAGGAGAGGAAGAGAGGAAGAGAGAGAGAGAGAGAGAGAGAGAGAGAGAGAGAGAGAGAGAGAGGAAGAGAGAGGAAGAGAGAGGAAGAGGAAGAGCAGAAGAGAGTCAGAGAGAGAGAGATTCTCTTATTCTTATGGTATATATATAAGAATATATATAAGAATATATATATATATATATATATATATATATATATATATATATATATATATATATATATATATATATATATATGGTATATGGCCTGCTTCAGGCTGCAGGTTATCTACTACCTCTAGCAGGGACACTGATGATCAGGCAATATTTCCACTTGAATATTTAATAGTCATTTCAAGCACACTTTGTTTAAAACTAAATTCTTGATATCTAATTACCTTGTATAGACTAAATATACTGCTATTATTTAAATCATGTTCATCACGGTGAATTGCATAATCAACAGCTTTGCATAGCTCTAACAAAATATTTGAAACAACCTTAGGGGGGGCTATTTTGAAATGTCCTTTTGTAGTCACACTCCTCCAGTGAACTTTTTGGTCATGTGATGCATCATAATATACTTGTATGTTGGAGAAAACTTATCACTTTGGGAGCAGAAAGGGAGTGGGAAGAAGTAATGAATGGATGGGGGAAGGGCCAGTGGGAAGAAAGGAGATAAGGAAGAGGGAAAGATGCTGGGAGGGGAAGAGGCCATCTTGCACTTATTCTCTTCAAGGGCAATTCCCAGTGACATTTTCTTCCTATATTGTAAGGTTGTACTACTTCTCACCAGTGTTGCAGTAAGGAAATGGAACCTTTTTGTTGCATTGTGTTTGAGAAACATTTATAAGTAAACCATAATGCAGAACTGGAGCTTTCTCCCCAGTTGCTTGCCACTTCAAGATCACTCCTAAAATAGTTAAGTTAGACATAAATTCTAATAATGACAGGTTTATTGGCATGCAACACCAATGTAATCCAGAGGCTTCTGTCATGTTTATATAATTAAAACCAACTCCTATGAGAGAAAGTCATCATAATACTGTCTGGTACCTGGAAGTCTTCAAAAAGTGTGGAGAATTAGAATTGACGGAATACATATGAGCACATAAATGCCCATGTACATATGAATACATGTTAAAATCCTTGAAAAATTTGGATAACATGAAAAGAACCTTCAGCAAGAAGGGTGAGTTGTACAACATTCTCCTAAAATGACGGTTTGACCAAAATATATTCATGCTATGCTAAATTTGTGCACATTTGTTCTTCTTGCAGAATCTATGTCCTCCTGGTAAATATTGGAATGAATATAGTACAATATGAGTGCTATAGGTTTTTATAGGTTTACAAAAGCATTTCAAAGGTCAAGGCAGAAAAATGGGAAGAAGTACTGGTCATTTCACCTCAAAATCCAATGCTGTATTACTGTAAAAGGACCCAGTTTTTCATGTCATCTACAACTAAAATAAAATGAAATAGAAACACTATAAAGGTATATGGAGGCTAACAAAAGTTTGCCTAATTGGTTCCAAGATTCAGTTTTGGTTCTGAGGATTACAGAGGAGATTCTGCATTAACAGCTGCATTTGAGTCTATGTACAGTCCAGAACACCTAAAGAAGCAATTAAGTGGTTTAATTTTAAAGCCTTCTAAGATTTAATTCAGTAGTTCTCTTCAGAAGGGCATTGCTAATTCTTCCTGAATTACTCCTGCTACTAACGGCACTGCCTTAATTTGAGCAGTATTCTGAACTCTATTCTCTCTAATGGAGTTAATTGCACTCTAAAAGTCCGTTTTGAGTGGGAACTTAATTCCTTTTGTGGAGTGTTTCTTGACATAGTCCTCTCTCTTGTTTTCAACTTGACACGTCTACATATTTATGCAGAATAATATAGCATCTACAGTGATCTTGGTTTGCAACAGCTTCTAAGGAAGATTATTCAACAAATCAAAGCATGATAGTTATCTAAAGCTATCTCCAATTTTGTACATGCTCAGGCTGTCTGCTCTAATAGACTCCAAGTCCTTGGAACATTAGCAAATCTCAGAGCTTTTAAACAGGCAGTGACCTATTCATTTAGGGGGCTGCTGCAGTGAATCACAGGCTCACTTAGGTTAATGACGGATCATGGAGCTGTTTTATTTTCAGTGAGCTAAGTTACCCATTATCCCTAAGATCCATGTGGGTCATGTCACCACATCAAAATAATGTTAAGCTTCCTTATTCTTTGGATTTACAAGTTAGAATTTGTAACCTTACTGAGGAAGTTTGTGATCTTTTATGATTGATCACTGTGGCTGAATTACTATTCAAGCCCACAGAAAGGAACTCAACTGAGTCAATTGGCTTTTGAGAATAGCAACATAGTAACTGCTTATTCAAATTTCATTTGGGTATGGTCTTAATCAGAAAGATAAATATTTTCTCTATCCATCCACTCTGTTCTTTTTTTCCTTTTAAAGTATTATTGGTTTGCTTTCTTTCGAAAAGATATGAAATAGAAGAATGGTCTCTTAACTATTAAATAGTCTAAAAGAAACTACATCTACTTGAATATTGTTTCCTTATGCATGTTACTTAAGCACAAATATACATAGACTTCTTTAATTGTGTGGTCTCATATGCAGAAGTCTACACATAATGTGTTAAAATGTTATATTACTCATAATTATAATCAGCAAGCTGCCTAATTGTCTCTATTGCAAACACGACAATTGCCTATTTTATATTCCCTTTTAATTCTATACCATATCTTCAGAAGCATACTTCTGTGTTAAGTTGTCTTGAAAATTGAGAGGAATACACTGGAAAACATACTTTACATGTTTTTCAAAGCACTTTTTAATGTCCTCACATTTCAACTTTATCACTCCTGTGTGCACGCTTATGCATGCATAAAAACAGACACACATACACACAAAAGAGCAACTTCTTCATTGGAATCTGTAAAGCTAGCTAAGTGTTTCCCATAGAAGAAAATAAACACTTTTGGCATTAATTTTTCCTAAAATGAAATACTTTCACACTATGCTGAAAGCTAGAGAACATGAATGACAGTAGGGAAACAGCTTCATTTATTCTTCCTTAGTGATTTACAATAGTGATGACAGCCACGGGGGCGATGAACAATAGTGAGATCATGTGTGCACAATGCCAGGTTCAGAGTCGTGCAGGCAAAAAGAGTTTGTATCACATTCTGGCTTTGTTAGTGAATTAATTTAAAGGTGGTCCATTAGTTCATGTCACCACAGAAAACTGGTAAGTTATGAGTATTCTTACAAACTTACATTGTAGGAAAATATCATAATATTGTGCATTCACAGAAAAGTAAACTGAAAAATTATTGTGTTTTGCTTTCCAGTCACAAAGCTATGATTAATAGCTTTAACTGAGAGCCAGGATATTTTCATTAGTGGTTATTTAACCAATTATTGTAAATGGATATACTCTTTAATTCTTTCATGCAAAAAACTTTCAAACTTTATAAGAACAGGATAATTTTATGATAAACATTTAAGATTACCTTTAAAAACAAACAAAAAGCAAAAAGACAAAACTAAACAAACAAAACCAGGACCTTCCTTAGGAAAGGCATCTGCTCTCACCTGATAAGAATTAAAACTGAACTACAGGTTCCCTGTGGATTATTATTTGTTACTCAAATATATATTTAGAAAATTGTACTATGTGAGCCAAGCTTAAGAGAAAGCAGTTGTTTTGGGTGACAAGTTACAAAAGTGTTAAATACTCTCAGAGTTTCTTTCGACTCAACCTTTAATTATGAGAAAGATTTCAACTTCAACTATGATCTCACACTATATTTGTGATTAATATTTATTATGTTAGTAAATAATTTCCCATTCAGGTTAGGTTATTGTGAAAGCCCATCATGGACTCTCTTACAAATATGTTGCTTTATGCCTGATTGATGAGGAGTGATATCTGCAGATCTCACAGGATTAAAAATGCTACTCATTGTACCATTTGACCTTTGATTATTTACTATTCCAACTGTATAGTGAGTGGCGTTGCAAGTTCCTATCAGGAAACATGAGGGAAAAAAAGAAACATGAGGGAAAATACAAAAACCATAGGCGAATGCCAGCAGCAAACCACTGAACTGAGAACCAGACCCCCGTTGAAGGAATCAGAGAAAGGACTGGAAGAGCTTGAAGGGACTCGAGACCCCATATGAACAACAGTGCCAAACAACCAGAGCTTCCAGGGACTAAGCCACTACCTAAAGACTATACATGGACTGACCCTGGACTCTGACCCCATAGGTAGCAATGAATATACTAGTAAGATCACCAGCGGAAGGGGAAGCCCTGGGTCCTGCCAAGACTGAACCCCCAGTGAACTAGACTATGGGGGGAGGGCGGCAATGGGGGGAGGATAGGGAGGGGAACACCCTTGTAGAAGGGGAGAGGGAGGGGTTACAGGGATGTTGGCCTGGAAACCAGGAAAGGGAATAACATCTGAAATGTAAATAAAAAATACCCAATTTAATAAAGATGGAAAAAATTTCAAAAAAAAGAAAAAAAATGAGGAAAAATAAAAAGTAACATGAGGGAAAAAATAAAAGAAACGTGAGGAAAGCAGAGCATCATACATGGATACAGGCCATTCTCTAACCATGATCAGAAGGGGATGCTTCCATTCTTCTTCGGTTGCATTTGTTTGATTTAAGTACAGGACTGTTTCTGGGTTACAATGGCATGGATTTCAATTTCTCTGCTTTAGAATGACATAAATTTATATGGATTCAGTGCTTAGTATTTCGATCATTTATTTAGAAAGCATATGCAGTATCTATGCTGGCTTCTCCATGGCAAATCATAGATTGCAGAAAGAGACCCAATGGAGTGTGCAAACCACCTTACTCTATAATGTACTAGGCTATGTTCACTTTGTTAGGTATATTAAATTCATTTTTACTTACAGTATTAGCAAAGATGAATGAATTTTCCAGGGTGAATCCCTTTGAAAATACAGGAGCATCTGTGATAATTTTAGACATTTGCATTTTAAAATACTTTTGAGATTACTTATTTAACACTATCCATTTCAAGTCACATGTTTACATTTTAGGAGAAGCCATCTGGAGGTTAAGTCTAATCCAAGAAATGACTAATAAGCACTTTATTTAGGCTTCCACATAGTACCAGTTTCTTACATGATATTTTTAGACATTTTTCTCCAAATTTAACCTGCTGAGACTTTTCAACTGCTGTCACCTGATGCATTTTGGCTGGATAAATAATAATAATTATTATTAACTACACTTTCAGATTTCATTATACATTTAATGCAACTTCTTAAAACGAAAAATCAAATTTGTTGCAGCTGAATGTTTATATGTCACAGTGCTCATATCTATTCCTATTCAGTGAACTTTCACTTCCGTGGACAATGTTTCATACCAGTACCTCATAAACCAACCACCATGTAGTCATTTCTAGTTTCTTCTCACATTGTTGGAGGAGTTCCTGTTTTCCTCTGTCTACACCCACGCCCAAAGTGATCTCACCCAAGTACATAATTTTAGACACATATGTTGAAAACTCGGAAATATACATCTCCAATCTCAGATTTACCCAAATTTAATCTCCATCCATGTGCTTTACTTGGCATATAAATGGGATTTCGGGTGGGCATCTTAAATGTTCATGTCCAAATTGAATTCTTAGACTTCACTCCTAAACATTGGTAATCCTAAGACTTCACTATTTAACAGGTCCATCTATCCAGTTAATCAACCTGAAAGATCATGAGCCATTTCCCACACGCTGCTCTTCTCCTTTCATAGTGCATACTAAACTCCACAGAAATCTCCTTACCCCTGTATCCAACGTATGTGGAGATGCCCTCCGATTCACAGTAGTTCTACTCATGTCTCTACAACTCAAGGATAATTAGCAGTGATATCAGTTATTAAAATATCCTTTAATTGATAACTTCAAGAGCAATGTTAGCCCCTTAAAGCATGGCTCATTAAGGTATTGTACTACAGGTGAGTGGTAGGGTACTTGCCTAGCATACTCAAAGATACAGGGTCAAGATATGGTATTGTCAAAAAATTATATTTCCTTGTATCCCTATTTTGTTTGAGGCTAATGAAGCTTCCTAATTTTTCTCAGTATATATTAAGAGTCTCTAGAAAATGTACTCTTCATTTTATTTCTTTTTTGAAATTAATATATAACTTATAAAAATATATTTATTATACTGAACGATATTATACATTAATATAAGTTATATATTAATAACATACATATTCATATATCATTAATATAACCTCACTTTCCCTATTCCTTCTCCTCTCTCCATCCTTTCCTCTGTACCCACTTCACTCCTCAAGTTTATGTCCTCTTCTTGCTTAGTCATTGTTTATATACATATATATGTATTCATAATTTCATAAATGCAACCACTCACATCATATAATCATATAGATACACACACAAACATATATATATGTATATATATATATATATATATATATATATATATGTATATACACGGTTTTAGGATTGACCACTTGGTACTTGGTAACAATTTGAGGGCTTTCCCTCCAGAAGCCTATTTTTCTCACTCTCAGCATTGTATAGTTATCTTAGTTTTTGATGAGGAGTTTTGGCCCTGTGAGATTTCTGTCCATCTCTGTTATCTGTTATCACATCTCTTATTGTTGTAATTGCTTAGGTCTTAAAAAGTCACACCATTTTATATTTACTCCAAATATATATATTAATATTGATCATTGGGGAAGGAGGAATGCAGAATACTGTGGATCAGTTCCTAGCACTAATTTCACATGGCTTCACCCTGAATACGGTGGCATCTCCAGGAGATCTAAGTCCTTTTATGGACTCCTTGGGCACCTGTGTGCATACAGACACACACACACACACACACACACACACACACACACACACACTCACACTAGAGAGAGAGAGAGATGAGGGGTAGGGAGGGAGAGAGAGAGAGAGAGAGAGAGAGAGAGAGAGGACCCAATCATATCTTCCTAAAGAAATAATAGATTGTTTAGAACTTTAGTAAAATTTTAGAATGTATGGATGAAACAGTGGCAATACTATATTTATAAATATACTGTGCTTTTTTAATAGTATCTTATAGTTATACTTATACCTGAGTAAATACAATCTGAGTTCTAACTTATTTCTGTATTCATTTACCTAGCCACCATGTAGAGTTAACAGCAAAATTGCGAGAGGCTGTTTTTAAAAAGACAAACTTTACAGCAAATATAGAGGCGAATGCCAGCAGCAAACCACTGAACTGAGAATAGGTCCCCTATTGAAGGAATCAGAGAAAGAACTGGAAGAGCTTGAAGGGGCTCGAGACCCCAAAAGTACAACAATGCCAAGCAACCAGAGCTTCCAGGGACTAAGCCACTACCTAAAGACTATACATGGACTGACCCTGGACTCTGACCCCATAGGTAGCAATGAATATCCTAGTAAGAGCACCAGTGGAAGGGGAAGCCCTGGGTCCTGCTAAGACTGAACCCCCAGTGAACTAGTCTATGGGGGGAGGGCGGCAATGGGGGGAGGGTTGGGAAGGGAACACCCATAAGGAAGGGGAGGGGGGAGGGGGATGTTTGCCCGGAAACCGGGAAAGGGAATAACACTCGAAATGTATATAAGAAATACTCAAGTTAATAAAAAAAAAAATAAAAAATAAAAAAAAATAAAAACGAAAAAAAAAAGACAAACTTAACAGACATCAACAAAACAATGATTGCCCTTGAAATGCAGTAAACAATGTTGTCTTCTAATTTACACACAGATGCACACACATCTGTATATATTTAGGCACCCACAGCACAGACACACATGCATAAATAGCAAAATTTATTCACTCAAGATTCCCTTAAATTGCAACTGTATTAAAAATTAAACTATGTGTTTGAAGAATAAAATATTGCATTTATGTAAATGTTACATTTAAGGCTCTGTCAAAATGTGTTACTGTTGCTGTTTAATTGTTAATAAATTGAGCAGTGAATCATCACCATTTTAATGAAGCTTCAATCATAGAAGCAGAGTTCACGTTAATTTTATGAGTACAAGGAATTTAATTTTAGAATGATTTATGCAAATGGGGTGAGATGAGAGGTGGAGCTCAGCAAGTAAGAGGGCAGTTGTGGAAGACAGAATAGTGAAAAGAACAGCTATGTTATTGACTGTCTAAGGGTTCAGTGGAAAGCAACAGAGATGACAAGGCTGTCTCGCAATCCAAGCATGTACAGTCATGTGTTAGAAGCATGCCAGCTGCCCATGCTGAGGTCTACAAGAACCCATTTTTTTCTAAGTACCAACCTCTGTCTGGGGTTCTACCTCTTTTCAGGATATAAAGTGGAACATAGTACACACATGTAGTAAAAGGGTGAACAGGTTTTCTCTCTCTACTTTAGTTATAGTCCAACAAACATCACTCTACAGTGATCTTTGAAAAGATTTGACAATCCTTTACTTCTCCATAAGAACATGTGTACAAACACACACACACTGACACACACACACAAACACACAAACACACACACACACACACAAATTCACTGCAATCAGTTCTCATCAACAACCATCTGCAAAAGACATCTGTACCACCTGCTCATAGTTTCTCAATAGTGACAATGCACCACAGTATACATTCATATCTCATAGTAGCCACCAAAGACATTTCTTCAGTTCATTTTAATTTCTACACACAAGAAATTGAGCTTACACTTCCCATAGAAATTCTAGGATTCTAATATTGTGCCGTTTCCACATGAAATATAGTAAACATCTACTAGCTTATCATATTTCACCTTGTTTTGTCATGCCACCCAGTGTACCCTATCAATAACAACAAAAACATTTCTGATAAAATGTTCACTGGTAGTATTTATTCAGATGTATATTGAAAATGGTTATATAATTGTTTTCAATTTTATCATGACAGAATAATATATGTTTTTAAAATATCAAACACATATTACCATTATGACACATGTATGAGAAGTGCAAATGACAATAGTTTGATGGACAAGAATTAAGTTTTTAATTTGATTTTTCCTTATGTAATATCAGGCACTGTATAATAAATTTGAGGGTTGTAAACATATTTTATCTATAATATTTCATTTAGCAAACTGTCAATAGTGGTTAACATGCAACAGACACTGTTTTAAGCACTATACAAATAATTAAGGAAAAAGGAAATAATGTGTCTAGACAGAATTTTGCATTGAAATATATTAATTACTAAAACATATGACATTAAACTATAGTTGTATTGGAACAAACAAAGTCAGGTAATATTTTTTAAAAGATTAAAACATGCAGTACTTCTGGTTTTATTTAGTTGTTCAGTTTTAGTTATTATTTTAGACAGGTATACTCTTTGGAGGTAGAGTAATCTAATTGGTTACATGTGTACACTAATTTCTCAGAACTTTCTACACTAATGTAGCAATATGACATATGACATAAAACCTTTTGACTATTTCTTTGAATAAATATTCAAACAAAATTTCACTACTAAATTTATTTGCTTTTCAATGTACACTATTCATTTGAATCAAAACTATCCCCATTTACTTAAATGAATCAAAGGTTATAAAGAAGCTTTTCCAAGTTTCTCCTTGCCACTTTATGTTCCCTTTTAGATTTTGTATCTATTTCTGACCCCCAAATTATTTTTAAAGGCATTATATAAGTCCTATAAAGGAAAGCCTATACCATGTGTGCCTTAGGCATGTACTGGCTTGTTAAATAGTAGTTCATCCATTCTTCCTTGAGTCAAAGAGGATAGAACTACAGGTACTGTTTCAGGTGAACTTTGTCTTCATTATTTTCTTTTTGCTGTGATGAAACACCATGACCAAGGCAACTTAGAAAAGAGAGCATTTGTTCAGGGCTCACAGTTTCAGGGCATTGCAGTCAATGACAATAAAGGCAGGGTGAATAGTGGATGCAGGAAGGCATGGCATTCTTATTGCTGGAGAGTTAACATCTGATCCAAAAGCTAAAAGTACAAAGAGACAAATTGAAAGAACTTGGAATGGCTTAGGCTTTTGAAATGTGCCTTTCTCCTAGTGACAAACATCCTTGGGAAAGGTCACGCCCCTAATCCTCCCAAAAGTGTTCAACCAACTCGGCATCAAGAACTCAAATATATGAGACTATGGGAGTCTGTCTCATTCAAACCACAAGAGCCACTAATAGTTTACTAAAAATTTTGATCCACAGACATGACCATTTCTATGTGATGAAAGTCCATTTCTTTCCTCCAGACTTGAGTTCACTTTTAAACGGCCATGTGGATCAGAAGATATGGAAGCAGTAATAGGAATATTGTAATTAATTAATTAAACTGTTACTTTGAATACTGACCCCTGGTTCCACTCTTGCTTTTCTCTTCCCAGACCTTCTTCCTCCCTCCTCCCCATTCAATCCTCCCTTTCTTTTCAGAAAAAAAGAAGGTCCTTCATGGATATCAACCAGCCTTGGAACATCATGTTGCAGTATTAATAGGAGAATCTTCTCTTATTGATGCTAGAAGAGAGAGCCAAGTGAGGGCAATGGGTTGCAAAAGGAGGCACAGTGTCAGTGACAGCACCTGCTCCTGTGGTTAGGAGTTCCACATAAATACTGTTACAAAAGAGGTATATACTTCAGAGAGCCTAAAATGGTCCCTTGAATATTCTCAGGATGACTGAGGGCTTATTCTCTATGAGTGCTGATAGCCCTATGTTAGTTGATAGTATAGGTTTGCTTGCAGTATACTTGAACACCCTGACTCCTACAAGCCTTCCTTTCCATCTTCCTCAGGATTTCCAAACTCCAGTTAATGCTTGGCTGTTGGTCTCTGCATCTGTTTCCATCAGTTGCTATGTGAAGCTTCTCTGATGAGAATTACACTAAGTTCCTGTCTGAAAGTATAACAGAATATCATTAATAGTGTCAGAGGTAGGCTTTCTTTCATGGCATGGGTCGCAAGCTTGGCCAGTCATTGATTCATTTGTTGTCCATTTCTTCAATTTCTGCTTCATCTTTACCTCAGTACATCTTGTAGACAGAATGTATTTGCAAAGTCCAGCCCCAGCATGAAGAGGATCCTCAGAAATGGTGAATGGGAGCAGTGCTGATTCAATAATAACTCAGAGTTGGTTATGGGTGCAAGCTGTCAGATAAAGTGTTCTCTCTTTTCTTGAGGATTTCCATTATTCTTCCTACTTTTCCTTTAGTTTTCTTTCTTCACTCTTCATATTCTTTTTCTTAATCCTGCCCAGAGAGACTGAACCCAGTCTTTTATTTAATAATGCTTTGTAATCAAGTGTTTGAACATTGTTAATGATTTTTTAGAACTCCTCAAGTTTACATACATTTTATTAGTCCTGGATCATAGTGCCAATCCCTGACTGCCTAAAACAGAAACTGAACACAAAACAAAAGCACATTTCCATAGTTTTTACACAGCCTGTCCTTAACTGGTAGGTGGACACTTGCGTTTTCCTGATACAGCAGACAGTACAGTTTTGTAATTGTTTTCATGTAAGAACAGAAAGACAAGAGACTACTAAATTAAAATTGTTTCTTACAAAGTTCTAAAATGTACATAAGCAAAGCAGCTACATCTCTCTGACAACTCTCTAGGCACTTTATGTCCAATCCTAGAAGTAGCAAGGACATCTAAGCACTAACTTTTTATATGCTTGTATATAATTTTTATTTCTCTAATATTTGTTTTCTTATTCTAGCAAATCATTAATCTCCTTCTAATACTGTTTGTTTCAAGATAATAAACAAGCCTTCCTCCTATTAGAAAACCCATCGATAAGAAAACTCATAGCTGTGAGTGCCTGCAAAAAGAAACAGGAGAGAGCATATGTAAGCAGCTTGACAGTGCACCTAAAATGTCTACAACAAAAAGAAATAAATAAACACATGAGGAGTAGAAGGCAGGAAATAATCAAAATCAGGGCTGAAATCAACCAAGTAGAAACAAAAAGGACTATACAAAGAATCAACAAAAGTAAGAGCTGGTTATTTGAGAAAATCAAAAAGATAGATAAACCCTTAGCCAGACTAACAAGAAGTCACAGAGAGTGTATCAAAATTAACAAAATCAGAAATGAAAAGGGAGACATAACAACAGAATCTGAAGAAATTAAAAAGTATCATCAAATCCTACTACAAAAGCCTATAATCAATAAAACTGGAAAATCTGGAGGAAATAGACAATTTTCTAGATGGATAACTAGGGACCAAAGTTAAATCAGGAACAAATAAACCATCTAAACAATCCCGTAACTCCTAAAGAAATAGAAGCAGCTATTAAAAGACTCCCAACCAAATAGGGCCCAGGACCAGATGGGTTTAGTGCAGAATTCTATCAGATCTTCATAGAAGCCCTCATACTAATACTGTCCAAACTATTTCACAAAATAGAAACAGACAGAGCCCTACGAAATCTCTTCTATGAAGCCACAATTACTCTTATACCGAAACCATACAAAGACCCAACAAAGAAAGAGAACTTCAGACCAATTTCCTTTTTGAATATTGATGAAAATTAATCAATAAAATTCTTGAAAACAGAATCCAAGAACACATTAAAACAATCATCCAACATGATCAAGTATGCTTCATCCCAGGGATGCAGGGATGGTTTAACATGAAAATCCAACAATGTAATCTACTATATAAGCAAAGTCAAAGATAAGAACCACATGATCATTTCATTAGATGCTGAGAAAGCATTTGAAAAAATTCAACAACCTTTCATGATAAAAGACCTGGAAAGATCAGGAATTCAAGGCCCATATCTAAATATAGTAAAAGCAATATACAACAAACCAGTAGCTAACATCAAACTAAATGGAGAGAAACTTGAAGCAATCCCACTAAAATCAGGGACTAGACAAGGCTTCCCACTCTCTCACTACTTATTCAATATAGTATTCGAAGTCCTAGCCAGAGCAATCAGACAGCAAAAGAAGGTCAGAGGGATACAAATTGGAAGGGAAGAAATCAAAATATCTCTATTTGCAGATGATATGATAGTGTACTTAAATGACCCCAAAAGTTCCACCAGAGAACTACTTAACCTGATAAAAAATTAAGCAAAGTGTCAGGGTATAAAATTAACTCAAACAAATCATTAGCCTTCCTCTGCTCAAAGGATAAACAGGCTGAAAAAGACATTATGGAAATGACACCCTTCACAATAGTCCCAAATAATATAAGATATTTTGGTGTGACTTTAACCAAGCGACTGAAAGATGTGTATGACAAGAAATTCAAATTTCTGAAGAAAGAAAATGAGGAAGATCTCAGGAAATGGAAATATCTTCCGTGCTCATGGATTGGCAGGATCAATATCGTAAAAAATGGCCATTTTGCCAAAAGCAATCTAGAGATTCAATGAAATCCCCATCAAAATTCCTATTCAATACTTTACAGAGATAGAAAGAGCATTTTGCAAATTCATTTGGAATAACAAAAAACACACAATAGCAAAAACTGTACTCAACAATAAAAGAACTTCTGGGGGAATCACCATCCCTGACTTCAAGTAGTATTACAAAGCAATAGTAATAAAAACTGTATGGTATTGGTACAGAGACAGGCAGAGAGTTCAGTAGAACAGCATTGAAGACCGAGAAAGGAACTCACACAACTATGGTCACTTGATCTTTGACAAAGGAGCTAAAACCAACCAATGGAAGAAAGATAGCCTTTTCAGCAAATGGTGCTGGTTCAACTGGAAGTCAGCATGTAGATCGATCCATTCTTATCACGATGTACAAAGCTTAAGTCCAAGTGGATCAAGGACCTCCACACCAAACCAGATACACTCAAAATAATTGGGGATGAGTCTCTAACACATGGGCACTGGGGAAAATTTCCTGAACAAAACACCAATGGCTTATACTCAAAGATCAAGAATCGACAAATGGGGCCTCATAAAACTGCAAAGCTTCTGTAAAGCAAAATACACTGTCATTCGGAAAAAACATCAACCAACAGATTGGGAAAAGATCTTTACCAATCTTACATCTAATAGAGGACTAATATCCAAAATATACAAAGAATTTAAGAAGTTAGACTCCAAAGAGCCAAATAACCCAATTAAATATGGGGTACAGAGCTAAACAAAACATTCTCAGATGAGGATTATTGAATGGCCAAAAATCACCTAAAGAAATGTTCAACATCCTTAGTCATCAGGGACATGCAAATCAAAACAACACTGAGATTCTACCTCACACCAGTCAGAATGGCTAAGATAAAAATTTCAGGTGACAGCAGATATTGGCGAGGATGTGGAGAAAGAGGAACACTCCTCCATTCTTGGTGGGATTGAAAACTGGTACAACCACTCTGGAAATCAGTCTGGAGGTCCCTCAGAAAATTGGATATTGCACTACCTGAGCACCCAGATATACCTCCCTTGGCATATACCCAAAAGATGCTCCAACATACAACAAAGACACATGCTCCACTATGTTCATAGCAGCCTCATTTATAATACCCAGGAGCTGGAAATAACCCACATGCCCTTCAATAGAGGAATGGATTCAAAAATGTGTTACATCCACACAATGGAGTACTACACAGCTATCTAACACAATGACTTCATGAAATTCACAGGCAAATAGAACGAACTAGACAGATAGACCAATGGAATAGAATTGAAGACCCAGAAATGAACCCACACACCTATGGGCACTTGATTTTTGACAAAGGAGCCAAAACCAACCAATGGAAAAAAGATAGCATTTTCAGCAAATGGTGCTGGTTCAACTGGAGGTCAACATGTAGAAGAATGCAGATCGATCCATGCTTATCACCCTGTACAAAGATTAAGTCCAAGTGGATCAAGGACCTCCACATCAAACCAGACACACTAACACTAATAGAAGAAAAACTAGGGAAGCATCTGGAACACATGGGCACTGGAAAAAATTTCCTGAACAAAACACCAATGGCTTATGCTCTAAGATCAAGAATCGACAAATGGGATCTCATAAAACTGCAAAGCTTCTGTAAGGCAAAGGACACTGTGGTTAGGACAAAATGGCAACCAACAGATTGGGAAAAGATCTTTACTAATCCTACAACGGATAGAGGCCTTATATCCAAAATATACAAAGAATTCAAGAAGTTAGACCGCAGGGAGACAAATAACCCTATTAAAAAATGGGGTTCAGAGCTAAACAAACAATTCATAGCTGAGGAATGCCGAATGGCTGAGAAACACCTAAAGAAATGTTCAACATCTTTAGTCATAAGGAAAATGCAAATAGAAACAACCCTGAGATTTCACCTCACACCAGTGAGAATGGCTAAGATCAAAAACTCAGGTGACAGCAAATGCTGGGGAGGATGCTGAGAAAGAGGAACACTCCTCCATTGTTGGTGGGGTTGCAGACTGGTACAACCATTCTGGAAATCAATCTGGAGGTTCCTCAGAAAACTGGACATTGAACTGCCTGAGGATCCAGCTATACCTCTCTTGGGCATAAACCCAAAAGATGCCCCAACATATAAAAAAGACACGTGCTCCACTATGTTCATCGCAGCCTTATTTATAATAGCCAGAAGTTGGAAAGAACCCAGATGCCCTTCAACAGAGGAATGGATACAGAAAATGTGGTACATCTACACAATGGAATATTACTCAGCTATCAAAAACAATGACTTTATGAAATTCGTGGGCAAATGGTTGGAACTGGAAAATATCATCCTGTGTGAGCTAACCCAATCACAGAAAGACATACATGGTATGCACTCATTGATAAGTGGCTATTAGCCCAAATGCTTGAATTACCCTAGATGCCTAGAACAAATGAAACTCAAGACGGATGATCAAAATGTGAATGCTTCATTCACTCCTTCTTTAAAAGGGGAACAAGAATACACTTAGCAGGGAATAGAGAGGCAAAGATTAAAACAGAGACTGAAAGAACACCCATTCAGAGCCTGCCCCACATGTGGCCCATACATATACAGCCACCCAATTAGACAAGATGGATGAAGCAAAGAAGTGCAGACCGACAGGAGCCGGATGTAGATTGCTCCTGAGAGACACAGCCAGAATACAGCAAATACAGAGGTGAATGCCAGCAGCAAACCACTGAACTGAGAATAGGACCCCCATTGAAGGAATCAGAGAAAGAACTGGAAGAGCTTGAAGGGGCTCGAGACCCCATATGTACAACAATGCCAAGCAACCAGAGCTTCCAGGGACTAAGCCACTACCTAAAGACTATACATGGACTGACCCTGGACTCTGACCTCATAGGTAGCAATGAATATCCTAGTAAGAGCACCAGTGGAAGGGGAAGCCCTGGGTCCTGCTAAGACTGAACCCCCAGTGAACTAGACTGTTGGGGGGAGGGCGGCAAATGGGGGGAGGGTTGGGAGGGGAACACCCATAAGGAAGGGGAGGAGGGAGAGGGATGTTTGCCCGGAAACCGGGAAAGGGAATAACACTCGAAATGTATATAAGAAATACTCAAGTTAATAAAAAAAAAGAAAGAAAATATCATCCTGAGTGATGTAACCCAATCAAAGAAAAACACACTTGGTATGCACTCATTGATAAGTGGATATGAGCCCAAAAGCTGGAACTACCCAAGATGTAATCTAAAGACCACAGGAATCTCACGAAGAAGGATGGCCAAAATGTTGATGCTCCCACTCCTTCTTAAAAGGGGAAAATATTCATAGGAGGGGATATTGAAGGAAAGTTTAGAGCAGCGACTGAAGGAACAGCTATTCAGAGCCTTTCCCACAATTGGTCCATATAATATAGCCACCAAAACTAAATGAGATTGATGAAGCTAAAAAATGCATGCTGAAAGAAACCAGATATATATCTCTCCTGAGAGACACATCCAGAGCATATCCAATACAGAGGTCATTGCTAGCAGTTACTTACTGACTGAGAACAGGAACCCCTTGGGGGGAACTAGAGGAAGGATTGAAAGAGATGAAGGACCTTGCAACCCCATAAGAACAACAATGTCATCCAACCAGAGCTTCCGGTGACTAAACCACTACTGAACGAATATACTTGGACTGCTCCAGGGCTCCAACTGTATATGTAGCAGAGAATAAACTTTTTGGGGCACCAGTGGAAGGGGAAGCCCTTGGTCCTGCCAAGATTGGACCCCCAGTGCAAGGGAATATGAGAGAGGGCAATTATTGGATGTATAGGGGGGACACCTTTTGTTTATTCTCTGGGGAGAATAGTTTTCCCCTCAAGTGTGCCATTGTCCATAAGCAATTTGGGCCTTTTCTTCTGTTGTATATTCTAAGTGAGGCCATCCCTTAGTCCAATCCCAGTTCCCAGTGGCTGTCTCTTGCAGGCCTGCAACCAGGATAGGCTCCTGCATAGCCATTTCTCAAGCCACTTGATCTGCTTCGGTATTTCCCCATGCCACTGAATCTCTTCCCTCCTGATGTCCTGGGCAATACTCACAGTTGCTGGCTCCACCAGGGCATTGAAGAGATGGCCTTTTTCTCAGAGCAGCAAATATTCCCATTTAGTTTTCTTACACCCGACTGAACACTCACTATCATTTTCATAGAAAATTCTCATATGTCTCCTTATAAAGGAAAGTCTTATGTTTCCTAAAGGAAGCAGACACCATTGCACCAGGGCATCGAAGAGATAGCAAAGGATAGGGACAGTCAGAGATGACCATGAACTAGTGGGTTATCCAGCACACACCAAGGTCCACAGTTCTTCAGGTAGTCCATAAGCTTGACTACCCTATGTTCCTACAATGGACCTTGAGAGCTTGTTTGGAGGTTCGACCAGTCCAGCTAACCAAAACCACAGTCATCACATATAACCCAAAGTAAAATCAAATTCTAATTGTCCAATGTCTGGGATCCACTTACAATCTTCTAGGCTCCTCCAAGGACTTAGGTCACTTCTCCAGCTCTGTCCTTTGTAGCACACACCTTGTCTTCTAGGTTCCAGTTGCCTGTACTCCACTGCTGCTGCTGCTGCTTTCTGGTTATCTCATAGAACTGGCACCTCTAAAATGCTGCTTTCTTGCATTGCAACTAGGCTTCACCAATAGCCTCTCACAGGCTGTCTTCATGGTGACAAGCCTCAACTCCTTTGCATGACCCCTTCAGTCCTAGGCCATCAATTGCAACTGAGGCTGTACCTTAACACATGGCCTTCCATGGCCTCTCACAATGCCAACCCTCAGCTGCTCTTCATGCCTTCAAAACCAGTATAACCTGGGTGACTCTTACACATTACTAAGTCCAGCCACAGCACAAGGTACAACCTTGGCTACCTCTGGAACACAGCCTCTTTGTGCTCTCAGGAAACACTTCCCAGAAGATTTCACATCAATGATGCTGGTGTCTTCTTAATCACCACTAATTTCTTAGCTCCAGCTGACCAACATCAATCATCCTAGTAATGCAAAGGTTCTTTTTAGTAGTTCTGGTATCTTGTTAATCATAGCTGATTCTTAACCCTACAACTATGATCTTTTTGTCTTTTAATTTTTCCAATGATTGTTTTAGGACTGAATACTCTGCTCCCATATCCACCAGAAAGCCTATAGGGATCCCCTCCAGGTTTAGGGTTCCCCTAGGCGCTGGAAGTGGGTCCGAGCCCCATCTCCCCTAATCTTCTTCAAGAGCAAGGACCTAGGGGTCCTGCCTTTATTCTTTGGGCAATCATGGGCCCAATGTCCTTTTTCATTGCAATATGCACACTAATCTTTCTCCAACGGATGTCTCTGCATCTCTCTGCTCCCATTCGGTCTTGGTCTTCTACTGTGCAGGTTCCCTGTCTGTCAAGATCCTGCCTTCTATCTCTAACTCCTACTACTGTGGCCAGTATTCTAGTCAAGTTTCTTCTTGTTTACGATCCACCTATCCTCTCTCTCTTCCCTTTCTCTCTTTTCTCTTTCCTGCTTCTCTTCCTCAGTCTAATTTCACTTTCTTTACAACTTACACTAACTCTCTCAGCAATTTAGCTTAACCATTCAAGTTTCTGCAACTTTCTCTTCATATCTTTCCTTACCTTAGCCAAATTTGTGGGGCATTTTTCAGCCCCTCAGAGACCCACCATTGGAGCCTGGTGGTAGACCAGGCCCTCCCTTCCGTCAGGTGTATTGAAGTCAATAGGCAGAAGTGAGGGTCTTCTATCCATGTAACAGCTACTAACAAGAATCTCAAGTGGGATGGTTAGAAAACAAGAAGAGAGTCCAGAAAATGGAGGTCCACCGAAGAGGACAAATAGCACTCAGTCATACTGAAACACAATCAAAAGATTAAAAGACAAAAACAGAAGTGCACACAAAAACAAAAACAAGCTACCACCGAGAAATCATCACAAAACTGAACTGATTCAGATGGGAGCTTCTGTGAGCTCAGCACAGACAGATGAAGGGGGTAGCAGATTCTACAGCACTTCTCCTTCCCAAGGGGAGCAGATCAAAAATAATGATTAAGTCAAAGGTGCCCTTTAGAGGCCTGCCAGCCTCTCCAAGGTGCAAAAAGTCTGCCATGATCCTTTCTTAATCTTAACTGACAACTTGTGTGCTCTAGTCCTAACTTCAGTCCAGTGGTGTAAAGTCAAAATCAGAGGAGTCATCACAGTCTGTCCCATCATCACAAATAACACAAGACACAAACACAGAAAACAAAGAGACAAACAGATCTAACTTAAGTCCAAAGGTCCACGGTCAAACTCAGAGGGTTCGTCACAGTCTGTCCCATTGTCAAAGTCACAAGTAACACAAAACAGACACCTAAGACACACAGACAAAGACTAACAGATGCCTGTCTCCACCTAGACAGGAAAGACCACTCTGGAAAAATAGACGGACAGAGGACATTTCGCTTCTCCATTCCAGGAGAACTACTGTGTCTTCACCAGTACGCAGGAGGCTGGAGGGCAGGTCTTTTCTCCAACTCCAAGAAAATCACTGAATCCTCACCAACATCCAGACGGGAATCTCCCAGGCATCCCTGGAGTCCCTACAGACCTCCCGGGATGTCTCCCAGGGTGATGCAGTCAGTGAGCCCCTGGCACGTCTACCAATACTCACACTCCGCCTCTTCCCTAGACACAAGTCTCCCTCTCTACCTGAGACCGAAAGCAACTGGAAAACCAGAACTTTCAAGCAAATACAGACCCAGAGTTCAGCCGGCACAGAAACACAAATACTCGTACAATATCTCACTTCCAAGTGGATCTCTGGAGATGAGGGTGGTTGCCAATCCTGGACGAGCCCCCAAATGAAAGAGCCCCGAAGTGGGGAGACCCTTATTCAAGTCTCGGATGTCATGACTCCCCAAGAACTCACTAGAGACCAATCTTGATGCAATCAACAAGAGGTTTATTTATAGGGATGACAGAAACCAGTGCACTGGGGTCGACTCGTATCCCATGCAGGGGCTCGAATGGTTGGGAGAAGGGCTATTTAAAGGAAAAACCATACTGAATCCTAAGGAAGAACCTCCTGTTTCTCATGATTGTTCTTTAAAATTTTAATCTATCTTTTTGGTTAACCAGTTCCTGCTACTATGGTCAGCTGCTATTATGGTTAGCTATTTTCTGGAACAAAGTGGCTGAACCAGCTGGTGCAATTACTCTTTCTGTTATCAGCCAGTTTCTGGAACAGTCAGTTCCAGGGCCTGTTTTTTGCTTCAGCTTTTGTCTAGGGGGCAAATTTAAACTTTTTTCCTTTCAGCTGTAAGGTATTTTCTTAATTACAGATCAAAGAAGAAGGGCTCTGCCTATTCTGGGTAGTGCCATCCATGGGTTGGTGGTCCTGATTTCTATAAAGAATCAGGTTGAGCAAGTCCAGGGGAGAAAGCCAGCAAAGCACCATCATCCTTGGCTTCTGCGTCTGCATTCTGCTTCCAAGTTCCTTACTTCTTTTGAGTTCCTGTTATGGCTTCCTTCAGTGATCAACTAGACTATGGAAGTACATGCCAAATAAATTCTCCCACCCCATCTTTATTTTTTTCATAATATTTCATCACACCAATAAAAAACCCAAGATGGTAAGAAATAACTCGAGTGATGAGGCTAATAGTTTGTCGGTGGAGGAGCTGGTTTTAAACAGAAATATGCTCAATTCTGGTGAGTCAGAAACAAAATAGTGTCAGGGAAAATCATTAGGATATCAGAGATATAATAAAGGCAAAGGAGAATCAAGAACCATCTCCTCTCCTGGATAGCATCACTGTTTCTCTTAATTTAGCCTCATTTGCACAATATACATGTGTTTGTTTTTATGCTAGCATGAAGAAATAGAGAATGAACTACAAAAGAAAATAATGTGTTATAACACTTTCTCATGTGTAATGTCTTTTTTGAAGAAAATTAAAGTTTGTTGTAATATATGTTTATTACTCGATCTATATATTTGAGGTATTATGACTTTTTTCCAAATTAAAAATCCATACAAGTCTAAGAATATTATATATAAACAGAACAAATCTCTAATATACTGGTAAAAAGAGATACTTCATAAAAATACAGGAATAATGGTAATGTAAAATTCACATCAAGTGCACTGAAAGTTTAGATTTTAATACAAGGTTAATAAATTCTTTCAAAAGAAATATACATGGTCTCTTCTCAGTAACATCTATTGCAAAATAGAAACACAAATTACAAAAATATTGTACGAATCTATGTTTCATAAGACCCTTCTTATATTGTCTTTTTACAAAAACACTCTTTAACGCAGCTTCTTACTGCGTTAAGAAGGGATTTCTTTAAACTTACATTTCTCTCCTCAAACACACTCTGTCCTCTTCACCCCATTCTTTGTGCCACTTGGCTTCTTCAGACACATAGAACACTCAATCTGTCTTCTTTATACCCATACTCCATCACCATACCTCCTTGTCCCTCTCCTTTTCTTTCTCTCCTTCCTTTACCTATCTCACATCTCCACTCTTTTCTTCCCTTTACTTTCTTCCTTTCTCTGTAATTTGCTTTTCTTTCTGCTATCAGAAGGTATACTTAATGACTCTTCACAGTACAATTACAACGCAAAATATTATCAATGAGAAGAGTACATGTTTGTTGGAAAATTCTGTTATGATATGCACTTAAAATGATTCCTTTTATTGAGTTCTTAAGTACTGGTAATAGATTAGTTGGATGCTAATATTCTTGATCTCCTGACTGTATAATTTCCACCAGATTAGTATACCTGATTTAAATAAAGTCATGTTGAATGTTTTCTTGTTTTGCTATTACAAACAGGATCAGAAAAAGAGTATTGTAAACTACATTTATTTTAAATTCCTGGTAAAAATGTCCACTGCTTTAATGATAAGCAAGGTCATTCAAACAGTACATAATTATTAATACATTGGAAATATTTTTGGTATTGAAATTTTATTAGAATTATATTTATTTCTAATAAATTAACATCACTCTTATTGATTATAATTAAACTTAATTACTAAAATTCATTTCTATAGCATCAACTTAGAAGTTTTGCACCTTGAATTTCAAGTATTAGCCCTCAACAAAAGGCCCTGAACTCAATTTCTGTCTCCTCTCAGTGGTACCATTGAAACAGTATGTGTACTCATCTCTGGTCGGTTCTAATCTGAAAGAAAATGGAACTGATGAGTAATGCATTTTGCAAATGAAAAATGTAATAGTTCAATGAGATTACATTGTGTTCATCAGTGGAAGGTCAAGGATTATAACTATAACACCTGATAGACATGCTGTCTAACATCCTCATGGGAAAACAGTAACTACAGTGTTAATGGAAGGTTATGTCCTTCAATTCAAAACAAGGTAATGAGGACAACTGAGTATATTTTTAATGAGTAGCTCTGCTCCATGGAAATTTTCAGATGTTTTGCTTTACTTAGAAAAATAACTATGTATATTTCATTAATAAAAAAGATGAGTGAAGATAAGATATTCAGACTCTATGGATCTTGATTTAATAAACTATAAAACACAGATGGTGAACATTGTAAAATTACAATTACAAACATCTTAACAAAAATAACTTAGCTGGATTATGTCAATGATAGAAAAGAACCAATAAACATCATTTTAAATAATGCCCTTTAACTTAAAAAGTGAAATAGCCTATCAATTTGAGAATGCAGGAAAATGGGAGGGATTTGAGAAAAAGTAACTGGGAGAGGATAGGAGAGAGAAGAAATGGAGGAAAGGAAGTGATATTATCCCATCTCAATTAGACGATATTTTAAAAAAAACAAGTAGAAAAAAATCTCAAGCACAGGTTGGAGAATTGGCTCAGTGGTTAAGAGCAGCTGCTGTTGTTACAGAGGATGGAGATTCAGTTCCCAGCACTAAAGAGGCACCTTAAAATCATCTCTACTGCTAGGTTTAGGAAATCTGACCCCACTTCTTGCCTTCTCAAGCACAAAGCACAGGCACATGCAGCGCAGTTACCCATACAGTTACTATCAAATACACATAATAAAAATAATGTTTAAATGAAAAACATTTATTAATTTGAAATTACCAGTATCTCCAGATCTACTGTATTATTTTTGACTTGGCAAATGAATATTAATCAAATGAAGTATTAAGCTGTTACTTTGCAATAATGCACATCATTTTTACCTAAATTCCATTAAGTCTTTTATCCTGGTATAGCATAATTATGCTCTTAAATCAATAAATAACTGGGAATTACAATACAAATCATGTTCAACAATTAAATACAGTACTTTATAGGTAAGACTCCCTGAAGCCCACAAGAAGTAGATGGTGTTCTTCTGAGACATTATTTTGTTAGACACAACTTAAACATTCCCCCTCTTTTTTTAGTCTTCTCTATTCAGCATCATGATGGAACATGATGGAATATTCTGAAACCTTCATGCATATACATTTTGTCATGTCATAGTATATACTTTTTGTCCCATATTTATGTGAAGTTAAAAACTTAAATTTCTATATCTCGTTTATATATATTTGAAAAATACCACTGATAAACCATAAAATGTTAGCATACACAGAGAGACACATACACACACCACTAAATTGTTTACTGGCCAGAGAGAGGTTATATTAGACTTTAAATAGTAAAAACAAATTGGGAATAGGAAAAATGGCATCCTACAGATTGGAAAAGGATCTACAATAACAAACACTACATCCAAGAAAGGGCTAATATCCAAAGTATATAAAGAACTCGAGACGTTCACCTCTAACACACAAATAACCCAATTTAAAAACAAATGTGGTACAAAATTGTACAGTCAATTCTCAATAGAGGAATATTGACTTGCCTAGAAGTACATAATGAAATGTTCAACTTCCTTGATTATTAGGGAAATGCCAATCAAAACCACCATGAGATGCTACCTCACACCAGTCAGAATGGCTAAGATCAAAAACTCAAGCAACAGTACATGCTGGAAGGGGTCTGGAGAAAGGGGAACACTTCTCCATAGCTGGTGGGATTGAAACTTGTAAAACAACTCTGGAAATCAATCTGGTGTGTGTGTGTGTGTGTGTGTGTGTGTGTGTGTGTGTGTGTGTGTGTGTGTTTCCAGAAAATTGGAAATAGTTCTACCTAAAGATGTAGGTATTCTACTCTGGCCATATACCCAAAAGATGCCCTAACATACCATAAGGTCACAGGGTCTACTATGTTCATAGCAGCTTTATTCTTGATAAGCAGAAACTGGAAAAAACCTAAATGTCTCTCAAAGAATGGATTCAGAAAATGGTCATTTACACAATGTAATACAGTATTCAGCTATTATAAACAAGGACTGTTACAGGCAAATGGATATAACTAGAAAATATCATCCTGAGTAAAGTAAGCCAGATACAAAAGACATGCATGGTATGTGGATATTAGCCATAAAGTACAGGATATACTTGATACACCACAAAGATACAAAGAAGTTAAACAAGAAGAAAGGTCCAAGGAAGAATGATTAAATCTCACTTCAAAGGAATAATAAAATAGTCATAGGATGCAGAGGGAGGGAGGAAAGTAGGAGTGAGAGGATATGGGAAATGAAATTGGAAATGTTGGGTGAGGGGTAAGATAGAATATAAGGAGAGACAAGAAAAAGGGCCAGAGGGCCAGGAGAATGAATGGAAATCAGCAGCTACTTAATGAAGGGGCTGGAGGGTGTGGGTGGTGATAATCTCTAGAAAGTCCCAGAGACCTGTAATGGCAGTCTACCAGGAGACAATGCGAGGGACCTTATCCAACAGTGGGGTCATGGAACCTGAAGAGGCCACATTCTGTAGCCAGCAGGATCCTCAGTGGAGGGATAATGACACCAACCCTATCTATAAGAAATTCTGGGACAAAGATGAAGCAGAGACTGAAGGGATGCCCAACCAATAATCATTCCATCTTGAAAGCCATCCCATGGGCGAGCATTCTCTGACACTATTGATGGCACTCTGTTATGCTTGCAGATAGGAGTCTAGCCTAACTGTCCTCTAAGAAGTTCTACCCAGCAACTGTTTGAAACAGATGCAGATAACCACAGCCAAACTTTGGGCTGAAGTCCTGGACACTCATAGAACAATCATGGGAAAAATTCAAAGCCCTGAAGGGGATAGGACCTCCACAAGAAATCTAACACACTCATCTAACCTGGACTCCTGGGAGCTGTCCTAGACTAAGCTGCCAACCAAATAGTATACATGGTCCAGATTATGGCTCCTGGCATATATATATATCAAACTTATCAAACTTGCTGCTCAGGATCCCATGTCAGTAACCTCAGCAACTGGACTGGGAGCTTTCCCTAATGATGTAGCCTGACTCTGGAATCATTCTTCAACAGGGCTGCCTTGTCTGGTCTCAGTGGAAGAGGATAAACTTAATCCTGAAGAGAGTTGATGTTTCAGGTTACTCAAAGGGCTCCCACACTCTCAGAGGAGAAGGGGATAGGGAATGGCGTGAGGGATTCTGAGTGCAGGGCAAAAAAAGAGCAGCACTTGGGATGTAAATAATAAATAAATAAGCAGATAAATAATAAAAAATAAAAACATGTCTTAATTTTTTGCTAACTAAAAACTACTTATTGATTTTGACAAATAAATGTGCCCAAATAACACTGAAATGTCTGATCTACCCAAATGATCCTAGATATATCCCAGTGACATATTTTGGGGGTTGAAATGTATTTAAAATTATTTCTGTTTGACCAATAATTTTAGAATATTTTAGATCATAACATTTTATGGTTTATAACTCTTCATCTCATTCCTAATAGTTTCTGAGGTTTGTTTTTTTGTTTGTGTTTCCTGATGAAGTTATATAACATTCCCACTTACCAGTCATTTCACTTTACTCTTTTTCTGAGCAAAATTGATTTGAATAAATATGTTTATGAAGTGTATACTAAGATGAATGCCTGAAACTGTGTCTGATCCTTTGATTTTCACACTCTGAGGCATAGTATTAAAACCTATCACTTTTCTCCTGTATTCATTGATAATAACATTTATAACAATCCTGGCTAACACTCTGCCATGTCTACTTACCATAATGAATGATACTCAGCTATTCAGAAGTATTATCAAAGTTAATTTTCAGAAATCCATGGAGTTATGGATTTTTTCTATTTTTACAAATGAATGCACACTCACTAAGAGATTGGCATTTAATGACAATGACAAAAAGCAATTAAGTTAACTCAAAGGAATAAGAAGCCACCTGTGTTTGATGCAAAAGGCCACATAACCAGGTGCGATCTACAGTTCCCTGAAGTATCACTCTAGTTGGTAATATTATCCATCCATTTTTGCTTATCTATATCACAATAGTCTCCTCCATTTTCAGTCACTCAGATTAGAGATCACTCCAAATTGTTCCAAAGTAGATTTAATTTACTGTTTGGAATGCATTGGATTATTTTTCCACATAACTACACAATCTTATCTTTTTCTTCTCCATGTCTCTCATTTTGCTCAGATATTTAAACAGGCTCTCCAGTGGTAATGAGCCATACCCACCACTTGAATGTTGTACTTTCTTCCTCTCTTCTACACAGTGAAGTATAAAGATGTTAACTTCATAGTTATAACAAACTATAGCTACATAAAAATAGTTCCCAGGACAGCTCATTGCCAGTACTCCAGAGTTGTTTGAAACACACATTTTGTAGACACCACACTTACTTCCCTGTTCTGGCCTTTTCCTCAGAGCACCACACATTTCCATTTAGTGTTCTCACACCTGAATGAACACTCACTATCATTTTCACAGAAAATTCCCTTATTTTTTCTTAAAAAGTCTATGGTTCCTTAAGGAAGCAGACACCATTGCCCTCTTCAATATTCAGTTCGTTGTTAACTTACTTAGCTGAGAGTATGAATACTTATAGAGGTCAGTAAAGATGGAGGTCATCTTTGTATATTTGTATCCTCGAAAGTGATGATGTGGAATTTTCAGTTACACCTGAACTGAAACAGGAAGTTCATCCAAATTCCTAAAAGGAGAATAAAGGGAATGAGGATATGAGTAGGTATTAAAGGAGGGTATACAATTTACACCTCCAGTTATCTATGATAAATGTTGAACCTATACATTTTGCCACATTTTTTGTACTAGTGTGGTTTTTGTTTTTGCTGCTGCAACCATTAAATTAGATTAAAGAGAAGAAGGATATATTTGGCTCACTCTATTAAGAGACTCCAGTCCTCCCTAGAGGACAAGACATCAGAGAAGCTCAGTGAGGCAGGAACATGATTCAGAACTTTCCACATCTGGCCTTACCAGAAGAGCAAGGCAAGTGTATCCTTCAAAGGCTCGCTTGAAGTGACATTTCTTCAAGATAAAATTAATACCCAAAGGTAGCACAATCTTCCAATACTACACTACCAGTTATGAGACAATTATTCAAATACATGAGAAATTAAGGTTTGTGTTGGCGAATTTTGATTGTCAAATTATCTACATCAAAAGCCAACTAAAACCCAAGTTTCTGAGCATTTTAATTTTATTGTTTACTTGTTCACTTTACAGGCTGGTCACTGTTCCCCCTCACTCTCCCCTTCCACAATCTTTCCCTCAGCCCTTGCCCTTCTCCTCTGAACAGTTGGGGTCCTCCCTGGGTATCCCCCAACTCTGGCACATCAAGTCTCTGTGAGCCTAGGCTCTTCCTCTCCCACTGAGGCCAGTCAAGGCAGCCTAGCTAAAAGAACATATCCTACATACAGGTAACAACTTTTGGGATATCCCTTCTCCAGTTGTTCAGAATCCACATGAAGACCAAGGTACACATCTGCTACAAATGTGCCAGAGGCCTAGAACCAGCCCTTGTACATTCTTTGGTTGGTGGTTCAATCTCTGAGAGCCGCAATGGTCCGGGTTAGTTGACTCTGTTGGCCTTCCTGTGGAATTCCTATCCTGGTCAGGGTCCACAGTCCTTCCTCCTATTCTTCCATTGAGTTTTCTCCTGATCGATCCACTGTTTGGCTGTTGGTGTGTATACCTGTTTGACTCAACTGCTCTGAGGAGCCCCTCACAGGACAGCATGCTCCTGTATATTCTTAATCAGCTGATTTATGAATCAGAAAAGAAAAAAAAACATGAAAGAAAGTACCTCTTGTTGTTGCTGTAGTTTTGGCATTTCATAGCCTATTATGATTTTCATTGACAAGATTGTCTATCGTATTGGCGAAGGATTTTTTCAAATCCAGCTTCATCAGAATTTTAACATAGATTGAAAAGTAGCTGCCTTTTATCATGTCTCCAGGTCACTAAAGCCACGTTTGGACTGTTCAGAAAAAAGCCCTGAAGATTGAACAACTGCTGGATTCTTTTTCTTTTCTTTCTTCTTTTCTTTTTGTTTTTGTTTTTTACAAGTTACTTTTATTGAAAAGAAACTTGTTCCCCATGATACTTAATTTCTTAATTTCCTTTTATATCGGGGATATATATATATATATATATATATATATATATATATATATATACTATATATATATATTATAAAAGCATATCATCAAACCTTGAAAAGTATGCAGGTTCAAAGTCATTTATATCTGTTGCATTGCTTCTAACTTGAAACAGTAGTTGTTACTTACTGTCACTTGTAGATCTCCTATTAATACAAATTGACATTTACAGAACCATATGCTTTATATATTTTCAATATCAGCAAAAATGGTGCATATTTAGAAGTCAAAGAATATTATTAGCTACACGTTTGGTAGACTTCACTTGACAGTCATTCTATTAATCTGAAATTCTACATATAACCAAAGAGAATTATAATGAAATTTAACTTTTAAGCTTTCTATAAATTTATTTCAATCTTTGTCACCCAATATTTAAGAGGTAGTTCTGTAAAATTTGCTTCATAATTTTATGTTAGAAATAGTTACATTCCCAGCGAGACTGGAGATAATATATGTATCTTAGTGTTTTACTGCTGTGAACAGACACCATGACCAAGGCAAGTCTTATAATGGACAAGATTTAATTGGGGCTGGCTTACAGGTTCAGAGTTTCAGTCCAGTATCATCAAGGCAGTAACATGGCTGCATTCTGGCAGGAAAGGTATAGAAGGAGCTGTAAGTTTTACATCTTCATCTGAATGCTTCACTTCTTCTTTAAAAGGGGAACATGAATACACTTGGGAGGAAATAGGGAGGCAAAGTTTAGAATAGAAGCTGAAGGAATGCCCATTCAGAGCCTGTCCCACATGTGGCCCATACATATACAGCCACCAAACTAGATAAGATGGATGAAGCAAAGAAGTGCAGGCTAACATGTACCAGATGTAGATCTCTCCTGAGAGACACAGCCAGAATACGGCAAATACATAAGCTAATGTCAGCAGCAAACTGCTGGATTCTTGTCCTTTCCATTGTGAGACAGACATTGTTAGAATGCTCGGAGCATATCCTATAAGATGGCCAAATACAATCATTAATGTTCCTTAGGACAACACTGACAAAGACAACTAAGGCTATCAGTGATTCAAAAAGTAGGTCTCATACCAATTTAAAACACAATGTATAATTATTAGTTTTCAAATCTCTCTCCCTCTTCCTTTCCCCCATTCCCCTCTCCCTCTCCCTCCCCTTTCCCTCCTCTCTCTCTCTCTCTCTCTCTCTCTCTCTCTCTCTCTCTCTCTCTCTCTGTCTTTCTCTTTCGTGCCTTACCTCATGCTCCATACGATCCAGTATTTGTATAACATCAAATAAAATTATTGGTTTTATGTTTAAAATGAAATTTAAATATGTTCAAAATAATTTCATTTATAAGAACCATTTCGTGAATCATTTGATTTTCTTTTCCTACGAAATCAAATTATGATGTCATGTTGGCCATCTAATGCAGGGCATGGGGCCTCCCTCCCTGCTTTCTTTGTCCAGTCAGATATCCTTAGAGAACACCTACTGCTGAATTCTTGGCCTTTCCATTGTGAGGTAGATATTGTTGGATTGTTCAGAGCACTTCTTATTGGGTAGTTTAAGAAATCAGTTCTGTTCCTTTAGAGAAGACAAAGACAAGTTTCAACTCAGAATGAAATCTAACAATGATTCAATAAAGTAGAGCACTGATTGCAGATGGTTATCAATTGAAACAATTTACTGTATTTTATTATTTCTCCCTAGACCTCTGTGTGACTGTGAAGGTAGGAAGGAACTGGGAGGAACTAGAGGAAAATTATGTTGCATTTCTATAAAATATAAAATGATTTTAAAAGCAAACTTAAGATGAGCATATTAAGAACAACAACCTAAATCAATGGGAATAGATTTAAATGCAGAATTTACAAATTAATTAGAATGTCAAAACTGGAAACTGCCTCATTAACTCTTTGTAAATGAGTATTACTTCAATTTGCAATAATAAATAGCAAAAAAAAATTATCATGTCTTGAGTAGCTCACTTAAGTCCAAATTCTCATTTGGTTTCACTCTTACCACAGTGTGCAAACTGCAAAGCCATTTACACACACACACACACACACACACACACACACACACACACATTCACACGCAAATGCACACACACACACAAACACACACGCACACACACAGACATACACAAACATACACACGAACACACCCACATGCACACACGCGCACAAACACACAAACATACATGGATACAGACAAAGTAATGGTTTCAGAAATCTTGAAAAATATAGATATAAATTATGCTACTTTATATATACCCCAGAAAAATAGGTTAAATGTTGTTTCCATATATTTAGAATACAGAAAAATGTGCCCAATGATTCAAATGCAAATTATTAATCCTGCCTTCTACATGACACAATATAGATTAAATCACTCTTGATTTAATAAATTTAGATTCAGAAGAGATTAAATTCAAGTCAGACTGTGACTATGTGAGTGAGAATTCAATTTTATATAATTATTTTTATAATATTTAAGCTTAAGTAGTCATATATAAAGTCATGATCTCATTTTTTATATAGTGCTATTGATACGTGTTACAGCTACTATAAATATAAAACAAAGAAGACAAAGAATCTTTAAGCTTTCAGGTCCATGAACATCCATCACTGACATTAATAATATTGTAACATAATAGAGGATCTACAATAATTATTTGTGCTAGTTTGCGTCACCCTTCTGCCAAGCATGTGACTGGCTTACTTGAGGAAGGCTGTCAATCTCTACATATTACATTTCAAACTTTATTCAGTTCTTTTTTACATCATACCCCTGGAATGAGGACATCTGTAAGTTCATTAATTCTGGAGATGCATAAATAACAGTAACCAGTAGAACCCTATTATTCTACTGAGATGAGAATTATGTAAAGAGCAGATGAAATGAGAATGGAAATGGAAAGGAACCAAGTAAAAGTCAGTAAGAGCTTAAATATTCCAATTCTCAGTACATTTCCATTATATTTGAAACATCTCACAGACCAAGGCAAATATGTGCAATAGCCCAAGAAAAGTGGAAAGAAAAATAATCTTCCTTCTACTATTCACAGACTGGGCCGTGACTATATGATTTTCTTATAAGGGAAGGAGAACAGTACTCTGTGCAGGAAACTGACAATCTAGTCCATATGGAGTCTTCAATTATTCTGTTCCATCTAGCTATGCAAAACATGTAGTATTATATGAGACAGTGTCTGTCATATGTTAAGCAATTCAGAGAATACTCAATCTCAAATGTAATATTTATATTACAGGCACCTCACTAGGTTTTGCAATGTTTGTCCTGCAGTGTTTTTTTTTTTTCTTATGATAATATATGGCTTCCCTTTCTCTAACATCATAAAATAATTAGAATTTCATTTTCATCAAAAACAAATTACCTTTGATTCTCAAAATATAAGATTCTAGTATTTATGGAACTGTATTCTAAAACGTTTCTCAACAAGATATCAAAATATTGTTGAAAATCAATAACTTCAAAACCAAAACACTTATATATTCCATTTTCACAAATTTGTGACCAAGAATTTATATGACAACATTTTTCCATTACTCTTATATTAATCTCCCTAATGTCACCTGCTTCCATTGTATCTGTTAAAATCTGTAAATTTCTCTCATAGAATTCTATGGAGGTAGGAATTTTCATCTACTTAAAATTCTAGTGTGCAAATATTTGTTCCCAGGCAATTTATTTTGATTGATGACTGTAAATATTTATACTTTTAGTTTACTCATGATAAAAATTCATAGATTTTTTTCATTAGCAGATACTAGATTTAGCCATATATATCAGTTTTAAAGGTTATTCAATATGTCTAATACAGATTAAATGTTTAAATATAACTCAATATAAGTTTAAATATAACTCAATATAACTATAATAAAACTCAATAAGTTTAAATATAACTTTAAATATTCATACATAAATTAGTATTTAAATAAAGTGTTGTCAATAAGAGATCCAAATGAAAATTCTAAAGAGGTATCAATCAAAAGTTTAATGATCAACTTTTAGGGGTTGGGGATTTAGCTCAGTGGTAGAGCGCTTGCCTAGGAAGCGCAAGGCCCTGGGTTCGGTCCCCAGCTCCAAAAAAAAAGAACCAAAAGAAAAAAAAAGAACCAAATGATCAACTAATTTATTCAGCTGACAAGTATCTAATCTTAAGGAGTATTTCCCCAGTATTAGTTTCATCCACTGAAATCTGACTTATATTCCCTAAAAAAAAACATTCATACACAGTCTTTTCTTAGTAGATTCTATGAATCCTAAGCCTTGTGATACATTGAGAGTAAACAAAAATATGTTTACACATGCACTTAATTGCTTTATATTTTCTAATCAAATGATTGACACTTTTGTATGTTCCAATATTTATTGTATCTTCTACAATAGTGACATAAAGATAAAGTCTATATCTGTAATTAAGTTTTTATTCTTGGTTATAGGATCTTTTCTATACATTTTCTGACTGGAAAGTGTGCAAGTCTTTTATCCTCACAATAATTTAAAATGAGAACAGTTTATAACTGTATATAATGAAGGATACTTTTCTTTCTGGTTCTACTTCTTTTAAGTTTGCTTATGAATACACATACCGACAAACATGATCATCAGTTTCTGCTTGATTTTTCCTAGAGCAGATGTAGTTACTGGTTAGTTTATCAAACTATTAAATCATTAAAATAACTAACTGAATATGCAAATCTATATTTCTTCAGATATTATCATTTTGCAGATCCCAAATTTTATACAGATCAGAAATCAATAATTCCCAAGAAAAATTCAAATTTATTGCTATATTCTGATCCTCCTTACCTTTAAGAGTATTATTTCATCACTTCCTTTTTTAAAGATTATAGTAGTGTAACCACAGATGTACTTGGTTTGGTGAAAAAATATATATAATCATTTATCTTTATTTTAAATATGGGTGTGTATGAGTTAAATTGTACAAATGTATGTTTTTTTCAGTCTAATTTTTAAATCCTGAGCGACAATTTTTAGTTGTAATCCTGACATACTTTCGCTGTTCTCAGTTTCTTTTATGACCACTCATCATTTACAATTTTCTGTGACTTCTTGCCTTGCATTGCTTTAGCCACTTTGAAAATAGCTTCCAGTATTTGGCTTAGAAAAATCAGAAATGATGGGGAACACAAAGCACAAAGTTGATATGTCTAGTTACCAAATCAAGCATCTATTACTGGCATCGGGTTGCATATAAATAAGTTGGGTAGTTACATTAAGTACTTGGTCATAGGGGTCCTGGAGAAATCTCAAACAACCCTAACTTTTGCCAAGGATAGGATGCTCTCCACAAATGACAGCAAGGATCCGTTGCTGAAGACAAGGTCTACACAACTCATTCGAACATGGATATCAAGTTTGTGCCTACAAGTATTTCACCATGTTCATTGACCTTGGTGTGGGAAGATACTCTGCATACTACCAAAAAATGAAATGCAAATAAGCCAGGGTCTCAGTCAGGGTTTCTATTTCTGAACAAACATGATGACCCAGAAGCAAGTTGGGGAGAAAGGGTTTATTCAGCTTACACTTCCACATTGCTGTTCATCACCAAAGGAAGTCAGATCTGGAACTCACACAGGGTAGGAAGCAGGAGCTGAGGCTATGGAGGGATGTTACTTACTGGCTTGCTCAGCTTGCTTTCTTACAGAATGAAAACTACCAACCCAGGGACAGCACCACCCATAATGGGCCGGGCCCTCCCATCTTGATCACTAGTTGAGAAAATGCCTTACGACTGGGTCTCAAGGAGGTATTTCCTAAGCTGAGACTCCTTTCTCTGTGATAACTCCAGCTTGTGTCAAGTTGACACACAAAACTAGCCAGTACAGCCAGTCACAAACCATTTTTATCTGAATGGTGTCCTTCCTACAAGATATACTAGGGCAATTTAGCACAAAGTTTGTGGGATAAACAACCAATTCCTGGTTGATCCTGAAATGGATCCTATACCCAACACTTCCTGGATGACTAGGAACCAGAGACAAGATAGCTCGTGGATATAGATTTTAGTGCTGTTCAATAAAGGTATAGTGCAATAAAATGATTCCTGATGCTATTCTCTTATACTCATGATCGATGCTTTGCTCAGTCATCATCAGGGACACTTTTTCTGCATGGAGACAATTAAAAAGACCTATAACTAGGTATGTTGTAAAGAGTGAAAGAATGGGACACTCTTCACTAAAGAATATATGTCTTTGTGATCCCTCCCCTCTGGCCTCAGGGAACATTTCCTAAGAGTAGGCGGGAAGAGTGTAAGAGTAAGAGAAGATAGATAATATCAGGTAAACAACGCATTTACAACTGGCATGATCAAAGCTAATATGAACTCACAGAGACTCAGGCAGTAGGCACAGGGCCTACAATAGACTGCACCACATCCTCTGTCTTTTGACCGTTTTGTTTTATCATATTATATTTTGTTTTGTTTTATTTTTTTTTCATTATCCCTTAGAGTCCTGTCTGCTCTCTTATGAGAAACAGAAATGGTATGAATCTGGGGGAGGAGCAGAGAGGAGTTGAGGGTGAGAAAACCATAATAAAGATATATAATGTATGAGAAAATATCTATTTTCAAAAAAAGATAAAAAGAATAAAAGTAACCTTCACTATTTGATTTTTAATTTTTAACTTCTATTTAATGAATAATAGATATTATACATACTTTGGCTTTCAATAAAAACTTACACCACTTACTCTCAGGTTGAAATGGAAGTTATTTTTAGTTTATGCCTTATGACATTCATAGTCATCTATGTGTATTATTATTAGTTTATTATAACGTACAAATTGGATGTTCTTTAATCATTTTATATCCATCTGTTTCTCTCTCTCTCTCTCTCTCTCTCTCTCTCTCTCTCTGTGTGTGTGTGTGTGTGTGTGTGTGTGTGTACTATCTATATATTCTATGCAACTGCAAGCACAGGGCATACCACCCTGTGGTTGTGAGAGTAATAGAAAACATTTATAAGTGAACTCTGTTCTCAGACTTTTTGAGAAATTGTCTCTTCTTTAATATTCTACTACACTAAATATTTCTAGCTCATTGAACTTTTCATGCCAGGAAATTCTTCTGTTTCTACTTCTTGTTTCTCTGTGGGAATTTTTGAATTGCAGTTGGGTGATAGTACGGCTAGATTTAGGTGTTGAACTCCGGATGTTAGGTTTATGGGGCATTTACATTTACCATCTGAGAGCTCAGTTTTGCCCTTTGTAAGATTCCTTTTTATTTTAATTTAAATATATTTTCTTTTAATTGCATATAGTAGTAATGAAATTACAATAGGTCCATACTTCTGTTACGTATGTGTGTGTGTGTGTGTGTGTGTGTGTGTGTGTGTGTGTACGCGCACGTGCACACGCATGCACACTACAGTATCTTAAACATGTTTACAAAAATACAAATGTTTTTCATTAAGTGGCCCAATCAGAATTCTTCAACTTTCACAAAGCCAGATAAAGATGATAAACAATTACCATGGTATGAATCTCTTTGCTCCCTAAGTGCATATGCTTTTCTTCTATCTGAACATGTACATACTTACCTATTGAAAAGACATTACTAGCAATGTGTTAACCCTTTGACATATCCAAGGTATTATGTCTCTGACTCGAGTCATATAACCAAAAAAAGTCACTACCTTATTGCTTGACTTATAGTTTCTCATGCCAGAATATAAGTGTGTCTAATTGGTTCAGCTCAAATTACCATTTCCAAAAATGATGACAACTAAAATTTAAAAATTTGAGTTGAGGTGTAATGCTTTTAATGATTATTTTCTATATTTTCATTTTAAAGTATATCTTTTGTACTGCTTGTTCATCATACAACTATCCTGAGAATAAGTGGCATCTGGTATATTCATCTTGTTCTAACTGTGGCATCCTTTTACTTTCAACAAACACATTTTCTCACACACAGGCTCCCACATACATGTACACACAACAATATACAGAATAAATTAAACAATTAATAATGCTCTTCCAATAAGGAAAATTCTTAAAAATGGGCAAAAACATGAATAGAGTCAATGATGGGTCACCTACTGTTACTGAAGCAGGTTCAAAGAAGGGTTTCCTGTGCACACACATAAACAATGTGAAACAATAAAACCATTTGATGAGAAGCACAGAAGACATCCTTGAAGAGAAATTGACTAGTGCTGTGGGTTAATTAATGAGAGATGCCAGGCCTTAATTTTAAAGCATGTCAAGTGGCTTCATTTATAGTATATAGTTAAATGCTCACTCACTGGGATAGCAGATACTAACTAATTGATAATAGCTTTGGAAGAGAGAAAGTGGAATTTTTAGGATTTTGTGTCTAGTCTATCATCTGATGTTTACAGAACGTTGTTGAAAATATAACATGTTTTGCTGCAGTTTAATTTTTATGTTCTAATTTTAAGAATGACCTAGATATTATACAGTCCTTTTCCTTCTCATGATTACAGTACTTTCTGTTTTCCAAAGACTACAGATGTTATGTCAGCATCTACTTGGAGCAGAACAACCATGCTGCATGGAACTTAAGATTAACAGTGCTAATACAACAACATCTAATAAGTGCTTCAATTTCTTCTATGCATGAGTTAAACTAAAGGATAGAGGTTTCCCCATTTTATAGACTAGATGAATGATAAATTATATTCAGAAGCTTCCTGTTAATTGTATTTATTAAACCATACAACTTTAATGAGCATATTAATTTATTGATGTTGCTTCCTGCTTAGTATCAGAATTAAACTAAGGCATTTGTAATAAAACGATACAAAGCTTTATATTATGAAGCATAAATACTGTTAAATTAAGGTTTTATTAAATGATTTGAAGAATTACAGATGGACTAGCATCTTAAAAAGTCACAGGACTAAATGTAGTAAATAAATAATCCTCTTCAATATTGAAAATACCAAATATTAGAATACTAGTCCTCAACTCAGGTTGATTTACAATTTGCTTGTATGACTATAGATAATTAAATTTGGCACTGCCTTATATCATTGCCTTTCTCTCCATTAAACAAATTGCAGTACTATGTTCTGTTTCAAACTATCATAAATATTATATGACTAAAGGATATTCACTTCACCAAATAAGACTAGTAATCTGACCATACTCAAAGAATATTGGGTCATTTTTAAGGTTTTGAAAAATTCTAACATTTTATGCATTTTTTTTCAATTTTTTTACAAGTGCAAGAGAATTCACTTAAATGATGCATGTAATTCCTAGTGCATGTCTTCTATTACTCTTACATCATCTTTACTACCTTTACATCAGGATTCCTACAAAGCATCTTGCCAGTGACTAAGTTAATAAAGTCAAATAGATTTCAACATATTGAGCACCACCACCATGTCTCTATTTACAACTTTCAGTTCCTTGATGATTCCTAACAGCGTAATATTCCATGTAGTGGAAATGTAGTGTAACCAAAACTCCTAACATCATGCTTGGAATAACACTAAGAAAATTGCTGAAAAAATACCAGTAAAATTAAATGATTGTAAGTCAAATAATTATTTGTTCAAGGGTGTTTTGTTTTGTAATTTACAGATTGGTACTGAAACTGAATCTTTGAAATTCAGGACCAAATGTATTAATCTTGATTTAATTCTTAACATTTTAATGTAAAATTAATAAATATTATATAATTTAACATGCCAAATATATAAAAATCAAAGTATTTCAAAAAATTAGCATCATGTAGTTAACTTTCCAGGCAACTTAAATATTTGTCCATTCAATTACTCATGTTAAATTTATCATTCAAACATGTAAACCTTGGTAAATTTTCTGAAATTAGCCATCAAAGCGTCTAATAGTTATATCAGTTTTGAAATTTATGCTAAGATTCAATGTATGATAAATAATAACAAAGAATATCTTTATTTTTACACATTTTCTGTATTTTGTTTTTCAATGAATAAACCTCACATCTGAATAATATCATTATTAGTAATGGAATGTAAGGATAAATACAACACGTTTTTAATATAAATAAACTATTTTAGAAGTCTTAAAAAGAATTTTGAGAAGCATAATATTGTCTTTGTGAGCTCAGAACCATAGGACAGTTCAGTTTAAATTAGATTAAAGTAAAATAAGGGTAGAGTTCAGGAAGAAGATTTTTTCCTTCAAGAAGTGTAGAAAAGATTGAATAGAACATGACTCAAGTTGTTATTTAAGCATTTTCATCTGAGAAATCACTGTCTGTTTCATTCCTATGTATATGATTAAAAACACATTAACATGGCTGTTTCTTATGCTTTGCTACTTAATCTAGCATAAACTCTACTAAAAGATAAGGAAATTTGCTGAATTACTACTTGACATAATTCTAGATAAAATGGGTGTTGAAGTGGAGTCCAAGAATCTAAGTTACTGATGTTTGTGCTAGAACCAGGATTGCTAAGATGCTTCTGGTTTTTGTTTTGCATCATATTTAATTAATTTTTAAAACATGGGTTGAGATGAATACATTAATCCATCTGTTTTGCATGGCAGTAAGTAAATGGTTCCACTCAATAGTAGCTATATTGGCTTAATCGTCCAGGGAAAGTAAATCTGTTCCTCTGTGATTCATGTCAAGTCTGACAAATTGATCTCCTCTTGCTTGCTAAAATACTCCCATTTGCCTTTTCAATCTCACTGATTCGCCAAGATCTGCACATCAATACATTAAGCTCTTGTGAGGACTGGAGGAAAAAAAAATCTAAAGACCAGGCAAAATATAACTGTAAGTAGCATGGAAAATCTCAGTTTCAATCTTGTCAAGGCTATTTTCTCGAGAGAATAGATGAACTTATGTGTGCTTATTATCTGCTAATGGGAATATCTTTGGAAAAAGCAAACAATTCTCAGACCAAAGTACAAACTACATGTAAATGAAAAAAGAAAGTCATTGGTGAAATAGAAGTGAAATTTACCTTCTGAAAACTGACTGTACAGATAAAACTGATTCTGTTCTCCATGAATAGCTTCAAGAATGATCTGCTTTAAACACAGGCATTTTTAGACTCTCTCTTGTGGCCTTTAGTTCCATTTAATTTTATTTTCCCTGAAATTACAATCCAGTTCCTTTCTGTTCTGATATGATAAAATGGGTAATCCCTTTGCCTTTCAGTTAGCAAGCACCTCACTGATCTCTTCCACTTAGCAACCACCAGCACGGTATACCATATCATGCATTCCGTTCTTAGAGAACTAACTTCCTCTCCTATATTTCATCTCTCTTAATTTGAAACACTTTCAGTAATCCTTGTCTCTTCTTCCTGTGAGAGTTACATAAAGAGACAGAATTCACAATCGTAACTCACCTCACTGCTCCCTCTTCAGGGATTGTTCCAAAGCATCTTAGATGACAGAAACTACAATATGGTAGATGCCAGTAGGGAAGAAAGGACATATTTCTCACTGCTGATTTTCCACTGTACAAAAGAATATCCTGTGCATAGTGCACTTCATCGAAAATGAGCTCTATTTTGACCTGTCCTTGCTAGACCAAGAATTGTCCATTATCTTCACAAACGTTCAGGGTCTGAGGGCCAGATTCCTCATACAGGTTTCATCTTTCAGTTTTAAGCAAACTTGAACCCTATTCTAGACACTAGGTATTCTCTTAATATTTTCCGACAGGCTTGAGAATTCTAATATTTTATTTCTCTAGTCTTTTATTTTTCCTCTCACAGTTATCTGACAGGATATCATACATAATTTGTATAATTTTACAGCATATTTCTTGAAAAATAAAAACATTGCGTCTTTCAATCCCATTCAAGAATACACACCCTAGTTAGTGTTAATAAGTTTCATTTATCTATTAATTATTATGTGAGATACACTTTAAAATTGCACATATAAAATAAGATATTCCATCACTAGTATTATTAAGTAAGCAAAAAAAATATCTGATCAATTGCTGCATTTTGACAATACAGTAATAAACACCACAAACCAAACAATGGCTGAACATAGCAGTGCATATGTACATATGTATATATATATATATATATATAAAATCAAAACTTAATTTTAGTCTTTCATTTAACTTATAGAACAATAGTTGTCCTTTTTATTAGACTTATTTGTTATCTCATAGTTTGCATTTACTTTAATTTATTCACTAAGACTGATTTATTTTTATAACTATTGAAATAGTTTACATTCTAAATAAGTTCCAAAATTTGGCTTATAAACTATAAACATAGTACTTATACCTATATTACACACACATGCACACACATACATACATATGGGGGGGTCGATGTAGGCCTTATCACAATGAATTAAAGTAGGAAAATTTCCATGGTGTCACACTTGAAATAAGAGTGTCTGCCTACTGCCATAAAGAAATATTTTAAATGGTCAATGAGAAATAGTTGTCTGTGTATGAAGAGTCCTGTGTCTGATATACAAGAAGTCTTCAGGAATAGAAAATTACCTTCAAATTCCAAGTACCTAAGATAATATTGTTTATAAGTTTATATTGGTTTGGATGACATTTTGACTTATCTGACCAAAACTTGAAGAGAATTGCTTTTCCATACCTGGGACAACGATTCTTATTAGATAGTTTATGGTAGCTATATACAACTAGATAAAATGCGGAGAATACATGGTCATGGTTGTGTAGACCCAAACTATGTATCTCTAATACAACCACAAGGTGTGAAACAGAAGAAAATATCACAAAAGGAGACTTGGAAATATAGTCAGGGCCAGGGGTCATAATAACTACTGCTGGATAGTGTCTTACAGACATGGCAAGGACCCTGTATCCAAGATGTCTCACCTTAATGGTTACCTAAATAAGAGATACTTGTGATTTGCATATCATGCCCATTGGTATGCAAATATGAATGAGAGAAATTTTTCAGGCCCTCTAATAGAGATGATGATCTACAAAGAAAAAGATTGCTGCTTGAGAAGAAACAAATTTCTCTATATGTACTAGGCCTTTGATAGCTTATCAAATCCAAAGTTATCAGACATAAACACATGCACATATTAGCAACATTTATAGGCATGGATACACACATAATATAATTTAAATAGAAATAATAAATAAATAGAGGTTATAAACTTGAAAGAAAGTGATGAGGAGACATGGGAGGAGGGGGCCATGTAGAAACTATAGAAATACGATATTCATATATTAATTATTCAAAAATTAAAAAAATCAGAATGAGTTCAAGGTAAGTATTTTCATAAATGTGCACAAATGTTCTATTATTTTGCAGCCTTTATACAGTCCTGTTTATTAAACTATTAAAATTCAGAATCTGCTGTGATACCAACACTGTCACTGTACTTTGAAAAATAGGTTAATACTTGTTCCATATATTTTAGAATAAAGAGTTTTAGTCACATTTGAGTTGAAAACCATTTAAAATCCTATACACATCTCTTTTTAGTAGAGCATGAAACCTCTTTTTCTATTATCAATATTCTGACTGAACCCACCTCTGAATGTATAAAGAAAAAATTTTTCCCCTGCATCATTGAGTTCTCCCGGAAACTAATCCAATTCCTAGTCAGAGAAGGTCAAGCGATTTTGATACACTTCACCTTGATGGCAGCAATCATCTCTCCACCACAGGCACATAATCTTTTAATCTCCTCAGCTCAACTCTTCCTCTATTTCATTCAACTCCCTCTACAAACATCCTCTGAGAAGTCATCTTCTCCACTGCACTCTCTTGTAACAATGTTACATAAATCTTGTTGTCTGCTTATAATGTGTAATTATTTTATATATTTTTTCCTTAAATGATTCCTGTCTCCCTTCTCACTGAGATCTCTATGGTTCCCAACCTTTTTCCTGGACAATGCCCACACAATTCCAATTTCCAAACACAATGCTGCATTTGAATGACAAAAACCTAACCTCTGAAATTCCTTGTTTTTCTTGCTATTTTCAGCCACTATCCAACTTTTCCATGGGTGCTGAATGCGTGGATCAGTGCTTGCATAGGCTCCATCCTCAAATGTTTTCAGTCACCTATGTACTTTAATGCCCTTCAGTACTGTCTGAGACGTAATGAACACTTGTTTGAATTTGATTCTTATTAGCTTATCCACATTTTAAAAGTAGACGCTTGTAGTGGTAATTAGCACAAAAGAAGCTTTGGATGAAGAATAAAATGTTAAATCGGTTGTTCATTTCCTACATATGTTCCTATACTCTCAATATGATCCATTGTCTTATTCATAATGTCTTGAGATCTGAGTCTGGATAGTTGTAGAGCATCTATCATGGATGAAAGTTATCAACTCCATAGTAATGAGAAGGATTTTTTATGCTACTGAACAGCAGATTAACCATAGAATTTTGTACTATATATTTCAAGCATCTGGAAGAGAAGACACTAAGTGCTAAGTGCTTTCACTTTTAACAGGTGAAAATAATAGCTTAGATGGAGGAAAAGGCATACTGTCTCCACTCCTACATGCACTGCTATTAGAAGTCAATGAGTGATAACAGAAGGACCATCCCTTTCCTTTGGTGGTGGAGATTGCATTTGGTGGTTATCCATACTCCCACATGTTTAACCTCATGTCCAGGTGGATGTAGGAGACATTAATTAGACTCTGTGTGTTTAGCAACTAACGACTAAAGAGAAGACATGGAGTTGGAAGGGAGATGTGTTGGAAACAGTACTTTAAGCAGGGATTCGGTGATGAAAATTGTCACAATACATTGTATCAATATATGCATTGTTCAAAGAATACCTAGATCTCCCAGAGACAAAGTCACCAACCAAAGAGCATAGATGGAGTGATCCATGGCTCCAGATACATATATGTAGTCAAGGATGGTCTTATCTGATATCAAAGAAAGGGGAGGCCCTTGGTCATGTGGAGGTTTGATAACGCAGCATAGGGGGATGCTATCGTAGTGGGGCAGGAGTAGGTCAAAGGGTAGAGAAGCACCCTTATGGAGGTAAAGGGGAGGTGGAAGAGGGGGGATATGATGGTGGCTTGTGCAGGTATAACTGGGAATTTGGATACCATTTGAAATGATTAATAAAATGATTAATAAAAATATTGTAGGAGACATAGATATTTGTGGGATTAGATTTTTTTTTAGAGTGTTGATACAGCCAATGCACATACATAATCATACCAAGGTTCTGCATTGGTAAGTAATCGTATTTTATTTATTTATTTATATAATTATTTATTGATTTATTTATTTATTTTTAAACTCCAAATTTTATTCCCCTCACGGTCCACCCCCGACTGTTCCACAGCCTATACTTCCTTTCCACACCACTTTTTCCACCAGGATGTCTCCACACCACTCGCCCCACTAGACCTCTAAACTTCCTGGAGCCTCCAGTCTCTTGAAGGTCAGGGTCATCTTCTCTAACCAAACCCAGACCCAGGAGCCTTTTGCTGTGTATGTGTTAGAGATCTCATTTCAGTTGGTTTATGCTGCATGGTTGGTGATCCAGTGTCTGAAAGATCTCTGGGGTCCAGGTTAATTGAGACTGCTGGTCCTCCTACAGAGTCACCCTCCTCCTCAGCTTCCTCCAGCTTTTGCCTAATTCAACTGGAGGGGTCAGCAGCTTTAGTTCGATGGTTGTATGCACATATCTGCATCTGACTCTTTCAGCTGCTTGTTGGGTCTTTTGGAGAACAAACTTGGTAGGACTCTTTCTTGTGAATGCTCCATAGCTTCAGTAATGGTATCAGGTTCAGGGCCTTCCTTGAGCTGGATCCCACTTTGGGCTTGTAGCTGGAATTTCTTTTCCTCAGGGTCTGTTCCATTTCCATCACTGCATTTCTTTCAGATAGGAAGAACTATGTATTAGAGCTTTGACTGTGTGTTAACCCCATCCCTCACTTGATGTCCTTTCTTTCTGCTGGAGGTGGGTTCAATAAGTTCCCTCTCCCTACTGTAGGGTATTTCATCCAGGGTCCCCTCTTTGAATTATGAGAGTCTCTCACTTCCCAGGTCTCTGGTATATTCTAGAGGGTCCTCCCAACCTAATGCCTTCCAAGGTCGCCTGTTTCCATTCTTTCTACTGGCCCTCAGGGCTCAGTACTTTCCCCCCACCCACCCAATACAAGATAATATTCCCCTCTCCCCCAACCTCATCCTCTGTCCTCTTTCCTTCCTTTGGTCCTCCCTCTCACCTTGTGTTTGCTCTCTTCTCACTCCCAAGTAAGACCAAGGCTTCCTCTCTTGGACCCTTCAGCTTGTTGACCTTTTTGAGTTCTGTGGACTGTATCTTTTGTATTCTGTAGTTTTTTGTCTAATATCCACTTATTAGTGAGAACATAACCATGCATGTCCTTTTAGGTCTGATTTACCTCACTCAGGATATTTTCTAGTTCCATCCATTTGCCTGCAAACCTCAAGATAACCACGTTTCTTAATAGTTGAGTAGTATTTCATTGTGTAAATGCATCTATTCTTCTGTCATGGGACATTTGGCTTGTTTCCATTATCTGGCTATCACAAATAAGGCTGTTATGAACATAGTGGAACATGTACTCCTATGGCATGGTGGGGCATCTTTTGGATGTACATTCCTAAGAGTTGTATTTATGGGTCTTTAGCTTTGTCTTTTCCAAATTTTCAAAAAATTGTTATGTAATCTTATGTACTTATTTTTTAGTTAATTGGATAATCTGACCTCTTTATGTAAGAATTTAAGGTTTGTCGAAGCCCTATATACAATGATAAGTGGGGTCATATGAATATTTGTCATGTTCTTCTTAAAAGTTATTCTCCATGTTGCTATCACATTGACTATTCTACTAGACAATTTCCTTTTATATGCCACTCTTCTTTCATGACTGTGTTCTCACGGAATATTGATTGGAATGCCCTGACAATAGAAAGGGGGACTCTATTGCCCTTTATGTAAGTGACTGTCATTGGGCAGTCTCTAGACCATTTTATGTGACACTACATAATTTCCATCTTTCAGTTTTCTTAGCTTTCTTGTACCTTGTAGCCTGTGGTATTTCTGATTGCATTAACACCAGCCTATTGGGTTTGTGCAATTTCACACCATGGAGAAATAGCTCTTTTAATGAAAAATTTCCCCTCAATAATTCACTTTAATAAAATGAACATGTTTTAATTTATTTGAAGCCTTATCTAACACCCCTATTCTCATGAAGAAATGACAGTTCTCTGTGTTTCACAAGAAACACCTCAATGTTATGAATATACAAGTGATGATGTATCATAGTAAAAAGTGATGGCATGCATTTTCCTGCCTAGATCCAGAAGCAAGCTTTTCACAAGTCTCAGTCAATGGCATAATACCTTGACTATTCAACTTCTTGTTTTCTCTCCCAATAGGAATCACTACATCAAGGGGCACATATTCTATAAGAACCTTTAAAAATGAATAGTCACTTTACCATGGGAAATCTGATATATAGAATTTGGGTTCATAAGCAGGGATTTTTCTACAGTGACAAAGACCTTTAGAGTCTTCAACGTCTTGGTACTTTTTATGCACTCCTAATAAACTTACCATTTTGCTCCTAATTACTACAGTATTCCTTCAGCTTTTGGCTTCACAGGGCAAATAATTTTGGTTTATAAATGACTTCATGTCTTAATTAGATCGAGGAGTGTTTTGAGGTTTCTTTTGTTTATGTGTGTGTTAATATCCATGGAGAAAATAAAATATGCCTTTGAACAAAGGGTAAAAAAAAAGAGAAATACTCATTGAACAATAGTTAATAATTGGCTTTGCAACCTTGAAAGTTTATACATTTTATCTTCAGCATTAGCCTTTGTACTAAGTGAAGTTTAGGGCTGTCTTATTCTCTTGTGGATACTTAAGAATTAGTACAATGTGTGGATCTGAGGCTTGCTCAATAAATTCTTGTCAAATAAAAGATATTAAAAGATTGTTAGAGATTTATCATCACTAAAATCTGGAGCTTGTCTCAAAGGTAATAATTGCCCTATGGGCTTCAACATGTTCTTTGTCTACTTCTCTCTTTGAACAAACATAAATTAATGAATTTGGAAATGCAAACATTATTTATCTCTTTCCAGTTATGCTCACTAGAGGCAAAATGTTAGAGCAGTCAGTGTTTTAAACTATTCAAGAAAGTGAATTTAGTATCAATTTACTGGATCAATGTAAAAAAATTCATAATAAGTTGCCATATAATGATATTAAGTTTAAAGTAAAAGTGAATATGTAGCCTGTGGAAAAGTAATTAAGATGATAATATCCTCAAATATTAAATTTGTGTTACAACATGTTCTTACTACATTTTACATGAGTTCTGTAAGAGATATAACATTAATACTTTTACAGAAATATCTTCTGCAATGTGCTTATATAAAAGAATATAAGGAGATGGTAGAGCATGGGTCCCTGGTATATGTTGGGGCATCTCCTGTGTATATGTCAAGAAGTGGTATAGCTGAGTCCTCAGGTAGTACTGTGTCCAAGACTGATTTCCAGAGGGGCTGAACCGGCTTGCAATCCCACCAACAATAGAGGAGTGTTCCTCTTTCTCCACCTCCTCACCAAAATCTGCTGTCACCTGAGCGTTTGATCATAGCCATTCTGACTGGTGTGAGATGGACTCTCAGGTTGTTTTGATTTGCATTTTCCTGGTGACTAAGGATATCGAACATTTCTTTAGGTGTTTTAGGCCATTCGGAATTCCTCGAATGAGAATTCTTTGTCGAGCTCTGTACCCTACTTTTTTATTGGATATTTTTTATTTACATTTCAAATGTTATCCCCTTTCCCCAATCCAACCACACACCCCTTCCCTTCCTGCCTCCCTACCCTGACCTTCCTCTATTCTGGAGAGTCCAGCCTTGGCAGGACCAAAGGCTTCTCCTCCCATTTGTGCCCAACAAGGCCATCCTCTGCTATATATGCAGCTGGAGCCATGGGTCTGTCCATGTGCATACTTGAGGTACTGGGTTAGTCCCTGGGAGCTCTGGTTGGTTGGTATTGCTGTTCTTATGAGGTTGCTATTGCCATGGAGATTTTTTTCTTCTATCTATGAAGTAAACTATAAAATTTATGATCATACAATCAAAACTATACAATTAGAAGAGATACTGAAGATTTAGAAAATATATAAATCTCACTTGTTATTACATCTCCAAAAGTACATTCTAATATATAACTATACATTTTTTACTCTATATATTATAATCATGAATGTAAATATATGAGTTAAAATTATAATGCTATAAAATATTCAAATTTTACCACTTTAAGCATGTGGTAATATTACAAATATAATAAAAATAGGTTATTTTTTTAAATTGATGATTTACCTGGGAAATATCTTAACTATGACTAAATTTAATGATACAGAATTTGTTAGCCATATACTCAAGAATCAATTAAAAACTGAAAGTAAATGATAGAAAAGCAACAGTAATTTTAGCCTTGGGCTTGTCATTTCTCATACCTATTTACATCAACCACTTTTTATTGTGATTACTATTTCTGTTATTTCATTTGATTTTATTTCTGAGCCAATCTTGCTGCCTATATCAGACTAGCCTTAAATACAATCCCTGGTTTCTACTTTCTGAGTGGTTGAATGATTGTTGCGTATTCTCAATTACAAATTTTATTTTTTAAACAACTGTTTTTGTGACCATATCCATTTAGTTCAATAACACTTGTGCAATTTTGAAGAAGTCTTCATATGAATGGAAAATTTTTCAAATAATATGCATGTTAGTTTCAGGCAATTCTTTTTATAGGAAGGTATTAGACACATTAATCCACTATTGTTTATTTATATTTGCTGTGTTTTTTATCTTATAACTATCACTGTAAAATATATGAATAGGTAATGCCTTTTTGAGAGTAAACATTGCTACCTAATAATATCTTGCAATTTTAAAATATGTAAACAAATATTAAGCTGTACCCCAAGTCATTGTGTTTTCATTCCTTCAGTCTGTGTATCATATCCTCTCAGCTTCATATTTTTCCCAAGTTTCATACATCCAAATTCTGCTTCTAGGTGACCTTTTCCTGACCAGTACTTTAAAAGAGAATAAAATGGGAAATGGTTTTCCAGTCTTATTTGCTCTTTATGTCCCAATTCCTCATAACCAGTGTATGTGTATTTTTAAATTATATAATATTAACATTTGTCCATCTCTGAAAGTTGTATGCCTCACCTTGGCCACATTAGAACACTCGTCATTTGATCAATTATTAACCTCGGTGTTACAATCAATTTGCTTTGAAGCTGTGGTTAACATCTATATCATTTGACTTAAAATTTAAAATTTCTTTGAGCAAACAACCAAAGCCTTCAGAGTCGGTTTCCTCAAAAAGGAAATTTACCTCAAGCATGAATCATTACATAGTGCTGAGTCCAAGTCTTTTCTACAAGTTGAGAAAATATTAATCAAACGCAGTTATAATAAATCTCCTTACTTAACCAAAGCCAAACCACAAATCCACATGAACCAGTTTCATTTAGCAATATTTTATGGTTGGCCCTCTCTTTTCCCTTCCATATCAACCATCTTCTCTTCTCTCACACCTCATAGTTTAACTTTAATAGAGTCAATGACAGAAACAATAAGAAACAGCCTTGTTATGCATTGAATTTTGGATTTTGTGGGAAAAACTATCGCTGTGTATAATGACTTTAGCAGTCCTGATAAATTATAGAATATATTAGCAACTATTTTTTACCTGGCGTTTTATTGGTAGCAGAAAAACCCTAAGGATTTTCCTCTTAGCATACGTGAGGACACAAGAAAACACCGAGAGAGTGTGTACAGATTTATCACTCAAGAGAAAGGAATTTTGGAGAGAGGAAGTCACTTTCTTCTGTGTGTGTGTGTGTGTGTGTGTGTGTGTGTATGTGTGTGTGTGTGTTTATTTATTTATATCATATCTTTTTATTGCATATATTTTATTTACATTACAAATGTTACCCCCTTTCCCCCACACAGCCACCCACCACTTCCCGCTTACTCACCATGACATTCTCCTATACTGGTGGGTCCAGCCTTGACAGGACCAAGGAGTTCCTCTCCCATTGGTGCCCAACAAGACCATCCTCTGCTACATATGCAGCTGGAGACATGGGTCTGCTCATGTGTACTCTATGGATGATGGTTTAGTCCCTAGGACCTCTGGTTGGTTGTTATTGCTCTTATGGGTTTGCAAGCCCCTTGAGCTCCTTCAGTCCTTTCTCTAACTCCTAACCATAGGCACCCCATTCTCACTTCAATGGTTTGCTGCTAGCATTCACCTCTATATTTGTCATGTTCTGGCTGTGTCTCTCAGGAGACAGCTATATCAGGCTCCTGTCAGCATGTACTTCTTGGCTTAACAAATATTGTCTAGGTTTGGTGGCTGTATATATATGAGCTGAATCCTCAGGTGAGGAAGGCACTGAATGGCCACTCCTTCAGTCTCTGCTCCAAACTTTGTCTCCATATCTCATCCTATGAATATTCTTGTGCCCCCTTTTGAGGATTGAAGCATCCCCACTTTGATTGTTTATCCTCCTGAGCTTCTTGTGGTCTGTGGATTTTTATCTTGGGTAATTCAAGATTCTGGGCTAATATCCACTTATCAGTGAGTGCAGATCATGTGTGTTTTTCTGTGATTGGGCTACCTCACTCATGGTGATATTTTTTAGTTTCCATTTGTCTATGAATTTCATGAAGTCATTGTTTTTGATTGTGGAGTAGTATTCCATTGTATAGATGGACCACATTTTCTGTATCCATTCCTCTGCTGAAGGGCATCTGAGTTCTTTCCAGTTCTGGCTATTGTAAATAAGGCTGCTATGAACATAGTGGAACATGTGTCTTTGTTGTATGTTGGAGCATCTTTTGTGTATACACCCAGGAGAGGTATAGCTAGATCCTCAGATAATACAATGTTCAATTTTCTGAGGAACCTCCAGACTGATTTCCACAGTGGTTGTAATCCCACCAACAATGGAGGAGTGGACTTCTTTCTCCACAGCCTTGTCAGCATCTGTTTTCACCTGAGATTTTATCTTAGCCATTCTGACTGTGAGGTATAATTTCAGAGTTGTTTTGGTTTGCATTTTCTAATAACTAAGGATGATGAGCATTTCTTTAGGTGCTTCTCAGCCATTCGATATTCCTCAGCTAAGAATTCTTGTTTAGTTCTGTACCCCATTTTTAATAAGGTTATTTGGCTCTCTGGAATCTAAGTTCTTGAGTTCTTTATATATTTTGGATATTAGCCCTCTAACAGATGTAGGCTTTGTAAAGATCTTTTCCCGATATGTTGGTTGCCATTTTGTCTTAATGAAAGTGTCCTTTGCCTTACAGAAGCTTTGCAGTTTTATGAAGTCCCATTTGTTGATTCTTGATCTTAGAGCATAACCCATTGTTGTTTTATTCAGGAAATTTTCCCCAGTGCCCATGTGATCGAGACTCATCCCCAGTTTCTCTTCTATTAGTTTGAGTGTATCTGGTTTGATGTGGAGGTCCTTGATCCACTTAGACTTAAACTTTGTACAGGGTGATAAGAATGGTTTGACTTACATTCCTTCACATGCTGACCTCCAGTTGAAGCAGCGTTATTTGTTGAAAATACTATCTTTTTTCCATTGGATAGTTTTAGCACCTTTGTCAATGATCAAGTGACCATAGGTGTGTGGCTTCATAGGAAGTCACTTTCATCTAAATAGTACAAAAACATCTAAATAGTACAAAATGATTTTGAAAGGCAATTAGATTTTGATTCAGTTTCTGTGAAATGATATGACCAGAATGACCTTTATCTCTCATGGGTTAAATATTGAACCAAACCTTGTAAAATTCTGTTTTTTTTTTTCAGAGTAGTGGTTTATCCTAAAAGAAGAGGGGAACAGAAAGAGAGAGAGAGAGAGAGAGAGAGAGAGAGAGAGAGAGAGAGAGAGAACACTAAGGGTGAAAAATCTTTCAAATATTAAACACCAAAAGTATGATGTCAGACTCTTTATTATGAGTTTATAACAAATTAGTACACAAAGTTTTTCCTGGGACATTTTCTTAATGATCACAGTATCATGAATCCTTATAGGTTTACAAGAGATGTTTTCTCCCAACCCTCACCCCATGAAAAGTGCAGAAGGCAGAACTGGCCATACACCTTGCCTGGGAAGTACTGCTGCCATTGAGGGGAGTGTTGTTGAGCAGCTGGAAGGCATGAGTAAGAAAAAACTGTCCCAACCCCATAACTCCTAGGAAATAGAAGCAGTCATTAAAGGTCTCCCAACCAAAAAGAGCCCAGGTCCAGACGGGTTTAGTGCAGAATTCTATCAAACCTTCATAGAAGACCTCATACCAATATTATCCAAACTATTCCACAAAATTGAAACAGATGGAGCCCTACCGAATTCCTTCTATGAAGCCAAAATTACTCTTATACCTAAACCACACAAAGACACAACAAAGAAAGAGAACTTCAGACCAATTTCCCTTATGAATATCGACGCAAAATACTCAATAAAATTCTGGCAAACTGAATTCAAGAGCACATCAAAACAATCATCCACCATGATCAAGTAGGCTTCATCCAGGGCATGCAGGGATGGTTTAATATACGGAAAACCATCAACGAGATCCATTATATAAACAAACTGAAAGAACAGAACCACATGATCATTTCATTAGATGCTGAGAAAGCATTTGACAAAATTCAACACCCCTTCATGATAAAAGTCCTGGAAAGAATAGGAATTCAAGGCCCATACCTAAACATAGTAAAAGCCATATACAGAAAACCAGTTGCTAACATTAAACTAAATGGAGAGAAACTTGAAGCAATCCCACTAAAATCAGGGACTAGACAAGGCTGCCCACTCTCTCCGTACTTATTCAATATAGTTCTTGAAGTTCTAGCCAGAGCAATCAGACAACAAAAGGAGATCAAGGGGATACAGATCGGAAAAGAAGAAGTCAAAATATCACTATTTGCAGATGACATGATAGTATATTTAAGTGATCCCAAAAGTTCCACCAGAGAACTACTAAAGCTGATAAACAACTTCAGCAAAGTGGCTGGGTATAAAATTAACTCAAATAAATCAGTTGCCTTCCTCTGTACAAAAGAGAAACAAGCCGAGAAAGAAATTAGGGAAACAACACCCTTCATAATAGACCCAAATAATATAAAGTACCTCGGTGTGACTTTAACCAAGCAAGTAAAAGATCTGTACAATAAGAACTTCAAGACACTGAGGAAAGAAATTGAAGAAGGCCTCAGAAGATGGAAAGATCTCCCATGCTCATGGATTGGCAGGATTAATATAGTAAAACTGGCCATTTTACCAAAAGCAATCTACAGATTCAATGCAATCCCCATCAAAATACCAATCCAATTCTTCAAAGAGTTAGACAGAACAATTTGCAAATTCATCTGGAATAACAAAAAACCCAGGATAGCTAAAGCTATCCTCAACAATAAAAGGACTTCAGGGGGAATCACTATCCCTGAACTCAAGCAGTATTACAGAGCAATAGTGATAAAAACTGCATGGTATTGGTACAGAGACAGACAGATAGACCAATGGAATAGAATTGAAGACCCAGAAATGAACCCACACACCTATGGGCACTTGATTTTTGACAAAGGAGCCAAAACCATCCAATGGAAAAAAGATAGCATTTTCAGCAAATGGTGCTGGTTCAACTGGAGGTCAACATGTAGAAGAATGCAGATCGATCCATGCTTATCACCCTGTACAAAGCTTAAGTCCAAGTGGATCGAGGACCCCCACAACAAACCAGACACACTCAAACTAATAGAAGAAAAACTAGGGAAGCATCTGGAACACATGAGCACTGGAAAAAATTTCCTGAACAAAACACCAATGGCTTATGCTCTAAGATCAAGAATCGACAAATGGGATCTCATAAAACTGCAAAGCTTCTGTAAGGCAAAGGACACTGTGGTTAGGACAAAACGGCAACCAACAGATTGGGAAAAGATCTTTACCAATCCTACAACAGATAGAGGCCTTATATCCAAAATATACAAAGAACTCAAGAAGTTAGACCGCAGGGAGACAAATAACCCTATTAAAAATGGGGTTCAGAGCTAAACAAAGAATTCACAGCTGAGGAATGCCGAATGGCTGAGAAACACCTAAAAAATGTTCAACATCTTTAGTCATAAGGGAAAGGCAAATCAAAACAACCCTGAGATTTCACCTCACACCAGTGAGAATGGCTAAGATCAAAAACTCAGGTGACAGCAGATGCTGGCGAGGATGTAGAGAAAGAGGAACACTCCTCCATTGTTAGTGGGATTGCAGACTGGTAAAACCATTCTGGAAATCAGTCTGGAGGTTCCTCAGAAAATTGGACATTGAACTGCCTGAGGATCCAGCTATACCTCTCTTGGGCATATACCCAAAAGATGCCTCAACATATAAAAAGGACACGTGCTCCACTATGTTCATCGCAGCCTTATTTATAATAGCCAGAAACTGGAAAGAACCCAGATGCCCTTCAACAGAGGAATGGATACAGAAAATGTGGTACATCTACACAATGGAATATTACTCAGCTATCAAAAACAACGAGTTTATGAAATTCGTAGACAAATGGTTGGAACTGGAAAATATCATCCTGAGTGAGCTAACCCAATCACAGAAAGACATACATGGTATGCACTCATTGATAAGTGGCTATTGATAAGCCCAAATGCTTGAATTACCCTAGATCCTTAGAACAAACGAAACTCAAGACGGATGATCAAAATGTTAATGCTTCACTCCTTCTTTAAATGAGGAAAAAGAATACCTTTGGCAGGGAAGGGAGAGGCAAAGATTAAAACAGAGACTGAAGGAACACCCATTCAGAGCCTGCCCCACATGTGGCCCATACATATACAGCCACCCAATTAGACAAGATGGATGAAGCAAAGAAGTGCAGACCGACAGGAGCCGGATGTAGATCGCTCCTGAGAGACACAGCCAGAATACAGCAAATACAGAGGCGAATGCCAGCAGCAAACCACTGAACTGAGAATAGGTCCCCCGTTGAAGGAATCAGAGAAAGAACTGGAAGAGCTTGAAGGGGCTCGAGACCCCAAAAGTACAACAATGTCAAGCAACCAGAGCTTCCAGGGACTAAGCCACTACCTAAAGACTATACATGGACTGACCCTGGACTCTGACCCCATAGGTAGCAATGAATATCCTAGTAAGAGCACCAGTGGAAGGGGAAGCCCTGGGTCCTGCTAAGACTGAACCCCCAGTGAACTAGACTATGGGGGGAGGGCGGCAATGGGGGGAGGGTTGGGAAGGGGAGGGGGGACGGGGATGTTTGCCCGGAACCCGGGAAAGGGAATAACACTTGAAATGTATATAAGAAATACTCAAGTTAATAATAATAAAAAAAATGAAAAGAAAAGAAAAGAGCAAAAGAATTTGTAACTTACACTATCACTGGTTCAATTGTTATATGCGTATATTTCTCCCTAAATGCCAAAAAAAAAAAAAAAAAAAAAAAAAAAAAGAAAAAACTGTCCCTGCCACTCACCTGCCTTACAGTAGCATAAACATGGGAGAGTTGGCCTCAACTTGCCCTTCTGCCTAAAGCACTCAGGACAGCAAACCCTTCTTTTCATCTGTATATCACAGTAAAGCTGACCCTGGTGGCATAGGGGCAGGTGAACTGGCCCAAGGGCTTATAGTGGGAGAAGTCCCTTCCTCTTTGCTGGCTGCTTCATTGGGCAATGTAAATGGTGCTTTATTTTCCTCAGAAGAAGGGATGAGATGCGAGCCTTACCCAAACTGTGCAAATACCCAGCTTAGGCTGAGCCCAGAGTGTTTCTTTCCCTGTTCTAACTATTCCTAAGTCTAGGCCAGGAAGTTTTTAACCTCTGGGCACTCTAATATTCCAATCTGTCTGATTTAGTCCAGCTTCTCCCAGATTCTGTCTCAATTGTTGTGTTTGGCCACCAAGTATGCCAATATGTTCTAATCTTCTGGCTCCTTGTTCTCTGGCTTGATCAGTTTTCACTTGACTCTGCAATCTATCTTTGTAAAACTGTCACTGCAAAACTGCCACAAACACATGACTACAACACTCTTTGTTCTCTCACTTCTCCAAAGTAGCCTTTCTCTCCTGTGGAGTTTTGTGTGATTTGGTCATATCTGATCTCTATTTCATTCTGCCAAATCTTCCTGTGATTTGCCCTTCAATTAAGTGCCACTTTCAAACATGGCTGTTTCCTTCTACAAACTAAACTTACCTTAATTTTGTAGGAATTAAAGATATATACTAAGGACTTGTATGTATTCTAGCCAACTTATACTGTAATCCAGGGCTTCTCTGAATTCCAGCCATATCATATTTCATCAATTTGCATGTAATCCCTTGCCATAGCAGTCATGTTTCTGGATTAAAATTCTTCTACAGGGAAGTGTTAACAACATGTACCCCATCTATAAACTGCTGCAATACACGCAGAGGACAGTCCTGCACACCTGAAGCTTAAGGTTTTCCATGACCTAGGGCAGTAACAGGATATTATAGAGGAGTCTTGGAGAGGATCCAGTATTGATAGTGTAGCAGTAGCCAGAGACCTCAATCAGACCAATGGCTTGGGCAATGAATGTGTACAAGTAAAACTGTGTGGCTAAAAGTTTATACTGTGTGATACATTTTGACACATTACAGCTTTTATGAGAAGACTTTTCTTTTTTCTTTTTATGATGAGATTGTGAGGGCGGAGGATAGATACAAATGGAGGGGGAGAACTTTAGAAATTTACTTGATGTGACCCATGCAGAAAACATAATCAAAATCCAAACATAAGTATATTAACTCAACCAAGGAACAAATAAGGCAGAAGACAACAGCAAAATTTATTGAGTGATGCTGAGAAACCCATTGCAAAGACCTGTGACAATGACATAATCCAGCTCTACAGCAGCTGCCATGGTACAAATCAGAAAATGGTATCTTCAAAATCAGTGAGAAATGCGAAGCATTCATGCTCTTAGCAAGATATTTATTGAAAGTAGATTTGCAATTAGTGAACACTGTATGTATGTGGTGAAATACCACTAACTATTAAAATGCACAATGAATACATATTAACCAAGTGTAAAAATGATAAAAGTATAAAGGAAAGTGGAATGAAAGGTTTTTAACACTGTGAGACTTTGTAACTTACCACCCTTGCAAAAGAAAAAAAAATAATAGCCAGAGGAAATGAATGCTGCAGAATTCCAAAAACAAGAAGCTGATGAAAAAGGAAGAAGTTAAAATGATTTGATGAGGAAAGAAGTCAATAAATATACCACCCGTCTGAACAAGGGATGGATGCTTCAAAAAAAATTTAACATGGGTGAAGAACTAAAGTTTTGCTCAATGACAGCACATTTGTCTAGCACTCATGAGCTTTGTCTTGTATCCGTGGTTCTACAAAAGAAAGACAAAGTTACAGGTTCTTCACTCTGCTGTGGATTTCACACATGCCCAGAGAGCAGGACAGTTTCTATGACATCATACTTAAATTAGTAGTTAGAATCACAGATCTTCATCCTAAACAAAAGCAATACAGAAGATAGTTTCAGTGAACAGAAGCAAGATTTGTGTTTCTGTCAGTGTGTGTGTGTGTGTGTGTGTGTGTGTGTTTGTGTGTGCATATTTATATTTCCAGTATAAAATAAGTGATAAAATTGTTTACAGCATACTCAGTAAGGTGATATCAGTGGTGCTTTATGATAAACAGACACAATTATTGTCTGGAGATTAGAAAAGGATGGTAATTTGGTTTTGCAATAAGTCAGTTAAAGATGAGTGGTATTTCTAAGAAACATTTCATGTAAAAGTTTCCTTGCAGTAACATCTCATCATCAAACTGCGAATAAAAATATAGCAGCCATTTCTCTATGACAATTTTATTGTGTTATTTTCCAATCCATTAACTCTAACAAGTTAATACAAATGCACTTATACATTTTAACAAGTCATTGGCAATATTATGTATTATGAAGTCAGAAATTACAAATTATTTAGCAAACATTTTCATTTGTAACTTCTGACGTAGCCTTTCCATTTTAGAAAATTCATTGGGTGGTTTATTTATTTATATATCATTCTTCTAATAGTCACTTTTTCATGACATATTCTAAGTCTATATCAGTGGCTAACCACTGTTACTGCCCAGCATTCATTCTGGGCAAAGAAAAATATACATTCAATTTATTTTCCCCACAAATTCAACATACATAAACAATCTTTTTGATAAAAAGTCTAAAATTAATATTTTAGACTATTTAATATTAATAGTTTTATTTTCATAAGAGGTTTATTTGAAATATATGAAACTTTCAGACTGTATTATGATATATAATTTACACTTAAATGTGTTTTATGTAGGACTATAGTGTTGGTGCTTCCGGGGATTTCTATGAGTTTAGGATTTGAGTCAGATTCTATGTCCCTTTTTGAAGTCCATTTTATGAAGAAATTACTTCATAAAAAATAAAAATCAATGAGTGAACATGTTTATAAGATATGTATACATATGTGTGAATTTTATATAGACCTCAATGAATTCACATATATAAATTATTGTGGTGTTGTTAATGTGCAAGGCACATGTTACCAGTGGTATTTTTATCTAATTGGTTAGCAGATCAGATGTTGTAGAGGAAATGAAGTTGGGGTAGCCAGATTGGGATGAAACTTGAAGAGTGTGAAGTTTTAATATAGAGGATTTATTTCAAGAAGACAAGACTGGATAAAGCATTATAATGTAGGACTGAGGTTAACCTATGGTGTCTTTTGAGGGAGAGAATAAGAATAACACACGTGTAAAGTAAGACCAAGAATAGGGAAGAGTAGGAGGCTAGAAAATTAGTTTATTCTTTTGTCATAGATTTGCCCTAAGGCATCCAATCCTTAATAAATCAGTGGAGAAAATGTTCACTCTTCAACAGGAAATAACAATGTACATAATAGAATGAAGAATAAATTTATTTTTGCTCTTGTTTATACTTAGAAGCAACGATTACATCAGTTCTATTTTGATTCCCATAAAATAATAAAGGCATGCATTTTAAAAGATCACAAATATATTGTGTAATTAAAAATCTAAACAAATGTATACTTTATGCTTTATCTTTTCCTATTTCAAGAAATAGAGATGTGTGCCTTGAAAGAAACAGGCAAGCGTTCACTCACTCCAGACAGACAGAGAGGGGGGAGGGGGCAGAGGCCATGTACCCTATGTTCAACATCTTTAGTCATAAGGGAAATTCAAATCAAAACAACCTTGAGATTCCACCTCACACCAGTCAGAATGGCTAAGATGTAAAACTCCAGCGACAGCACATGCTGACGAGGATGTGGAAAAAGAGGAACACTCCTCCATTGTTGGTGGGATTGAAGACTGGTTCAATCATTCTGGAAATCAGTTTGGAGGTTCCTCAGAAAATTGGACATTTCACTACCTGAGGACCCAGCGATACAACTCTTGGGCATATACCCAAAAGATGTTCCAACATATAACAAAGACACATGCTCCACTATGTTCATAGCAGCCTTATTTATAATAGCCAGAAGCTGGAAAGAACCCAGATGCCCTTCAACATGGGAATGGATAAAAGAAATGTGGTACATCTACACAATGGAATACTACTCAGTTATCAAAAACAATGACTCTATGAAATTCATAGGCAAATGGATGGAACTGAAAAGTATCATCCTGAGTGAGGTAACCCAATCACAGAAAAACACACATGGTATGCACTCACTGATAAGTGGATATTAGCCGAAATGCTCGAATTACCCTAGATACACAGAACACATGAAACTCAAGAAGGATGACCAAAATGTGGATGCCTCCATCCTTCTTTAAAAGAGGAACAAGAATACACTTAGGAGGGGATAGGGAAGCAACGTTTAGAACAGAGACTGAAGGAACAACCATTCACAGCCTGCCCCACATGTGGCCCATACCTATACAGCCACCAAACTTGATAAGGTAGATGCAAAGAAGTGGAAGCTGACAGGAACCAGATGTAGATCTCTCCTGAGAGACACAACCAGAATACAGAAAATACATTGGCGAATGCCATTAACAAACCACTGAACTGAGAACGGGACCCGCGTTGAGGGAATCAGAGAAAAGACTGAAAGATTTGAAGGGACTTGAGACCCCATATGAACAACAATGCCAACCAACCAGAGATTCCAGGGACTAAGCCACTACCCAAAGACTAGACATGGACTGACCCTGGGCTCCAACTGAATGGATAGCAATGAGTAGCCTAGTAAGGGCACCAGTGGAAGGGGAAGCCCTTGCTCCTGCCAAGGCTAGACCTCCAGTGAACAGGATTCCTGGGGGTACGGTGGTAATCGGGGGAGGGTGGGGAAGGGAACACCCATATGGAATAGGAGGGGGAGAGGTTAGGGGAATGTTGAAACCAGGAAAGGGAATAACATTTGAAATGTAAATAAGAAATACCCAATTTAATAAAGATGAAAAAAACTTATGTTTCTTTTTAATTTTTAAAATTTTCTTCTCATACAAAACTTCCAAATCTCTGTTTTACTTCTCTTCACTACTCCCAACCCCATCACCATTCCTTCTTTTCCAGATCCACTTCTATACCATTTCCCTTCATTAAAGAAAAATAAAATTAAATAAATAAATAAATAAATAAATAAATAAATAAATAAATAAATAAATAAGAAAAAAAACAGGCTTCCCAAGGATATCAACCAAATATGGTTGACTTACTCAGGGTTTCTATTGCTGTAAATGAATCACCACGTCCAAAATTCAAATTGAAGAAGAAAGCTTTTGTTTGGCTTACACTTCTACATTGCTATTCAATCACTGAAGAGAGTTAAGACAGTAACTCAAACAGGGCAAGATCCTGGTATCAGGATCTAATGCATAGTACATGGAGGTGTGCTGATCACTGACTTGCTCCCCATAGCCTGCTCATCTATCTTCTTTTAGAATCCAGGAAGACAAGCCTAGTCTTAGCAACATTCAAAAGAGAATGGGCCCTCCCCATTAATAAATAACAAAGAAAGTGCCTTACATCTGGATTTTATGAAAGCATTTCTCAATCCCTCCTTTGAGATAATTCTGAATTGTGTGTCAACTGTACACAATACCAGCCAGGACAACTAACCACCTGTCAACTTGACACACAAATATATCAGTATTAAGCCAAATATTTTTCTTATTAATTCCCAAGGTTTCACATTAATAAAGTTGTTTAGGTTTATAGCCAATTTTCAAGAAAACAAAGGAAAGGCATTGTAAATGAGAAAAGTAGAAGAAGTAGGAGGAGGAGTAAAGAACAAGAGAAAGAGCAAGAACATGAAAGAGAAGAAAAGGAAGAAAAAGGGGTAGGGGAGGTATAGGAGAAGGGAGGGGTAGGACAGGGGATGGAAGGAAGAGGGGGAGGAGAAAAAGGAAGTTGGAGTGATAAGTATAAGGTTTTGTCACCAAACCCCAAAGTCCAAACATACAATGGGTAGAATCCATTTCCAGTAGCATGTGTAAAAGATTTGCAAGTTTCCTTGACAGATATCAATAAATTCAATTGTATAATATATAACAAAAACAGAGCTTATAGGCATCTTGAACTTCATCAATGAAAGCAGAATAACCAGAGTGAAGGAATGCTAGCTACCCATTCCAAACTCTCTTGGCTTCAGAATGTGATGTCCTTAATCCAGTATCTCAAGAAATTCAAATAATTGTTAAAAGTGTGTGTGTGTGTTGTGTGTGTGTGTGTGTGTGTGTGTGTGTGTGTATTAGGCCTTGTTCTCTAAAATAAAAGATCGAAGAGAAATCATGTATGTGTATCTATGTGGACATATATAATAAAGTAAGTTTCTGGATTGCCTTGAATAATAGGAACAAGTAATGCAGTAATGTTCTACTTGTGAAAGTTAGCAGACCAGGAAGCTGTTCAGTTCACAAACTGCATGCCTCAGTTCTCACAATAGAGTTTTGCAGTAAGGAAAGTCCCAGGCAGTGTTGCAAATCCTGAGTCCATGATGGAAGGCTAAAGAAGCTGTAGCACTACAGTATGGCAGAGACAGAAGTAGATAAACTTGCTCAAAAGAATTGAAATAAAAACAGTCATGCACATGCTGCTTTGTTCTCTCTTGAAACACTTTATGGCTGGGCTAACCATTGTCAGAATATATCTAATTTTTATTAGATATACTTCTTTACTTAACTTTCAAATGTTATTTCCTTTCCCGGTTTCCTGTCCATAGGCACCCCCATCCCCTCCCGCTCCCCCATACGGGTATTTCCCCCATCTATCCCCTTACTGCCCCTCCCCATATTCTCTTGCACTGGGGGTCCAACCTTGGCAGGACCCAACAAGGCTATTATTCTCTGTTACATATGCAGTTGGGGCCTTGGGTCAGTCCATGTAATGTCTTTTAGTAGTGGTTTAGTCCCTGGAAGCTTTGGTTGGTTGGCATTGTTGTTCTTATGGGGTTGTAAGCTCCTTCAACTCTTTCAATCCTTCCTCCAATTCCCCCCAAGGGGGTCCTATTCTCAGTTCACTGGTTTGCTGCTAACATTGACCTCTGTATTGGACATGATCTGGATGTGTCTCTCAGAAGAGATCTATATCCGGTCACTTTCAGCATGCACATTTTAGATTCATCAATCATATCTAGTTTTGGTGACTATATATATATATATATATATATATATATATATATATATATATATATATATATATATATGGCATGCAGTTTGTGAACTTAACAGCTCCTGGTCTGCTAACTTTCACAAGTAGAATTTTACTGCATTATCTTGTTCCTATTATTCAAGGCAATCCAGTAAACTTACTTTATTATATATCTCCACATAGATACACGTACATGATTTCTATTAGATCTTCTATTTTAGACAACAAGGCCTAACACACACACACACACATATAGGCCACATATGGGGCACACTCTGAATTGCCATTCCTTCAGACACCTTTACATACAACACTGGAGGTGTGTTTCATAGATAATTTTATCTACCTTGAAATTGACAAGTTCAACTCTCAAAGTATCTATCACCTCACAACAGGGTAATACAATGAACTTTATTATCTAAACATCTTTTTAAAAGGTTTGGATTTTGAAGTCATCTGGGTGTCAACTAAGATTCCTATGCTGGTTATCCAGTGTCCAGTTTGGGACTGAATATATGGCACTTCAGAAAGTATTTGACTTGCACAATAAAATAGTCACTACTTTTAAAATACAAACAATGTCACGATGTTCACTTTTAAAACTTAGCAGTAAATTAGACCTGTGATGGAAGGTAAATAAATATTAGCATAAAACTTCATTTTTGCTGAAATAAAACATTTTCCTAAATGAATAGAGTACATAATAAATTGATTTTACCTCATAGGATGGCTCAACATGTCTTTGTTGTAATAGATTACATGGGAGGAGGTGGTGGATCACTTTGCCGTGCCCTCCTCCAGACATAGCACAACACGGCTTTCTGTTGAACACATGAAAGCACAGCAGCTGTGGTATGGAATAAAGCCAATTAAAAATTTCAACTGTCAATATTTTACCACCTCTAGCATGAAACTATTGAGAGCTAAGGGCCGATGAGAAAGATTTATCATTCTTTGTCAGGGATGGTTGATTAGACCTTACTACATGACCACACAGACACGTGCACAGTGGACAAACTACCTGGAATTAGAGCAAGCAAGAGGACATGAACTCTGGGTATGAAGTGTGGTGGGATATGTGGGGAGTAGATGGAGTGAGATAGCGAGCATTTGATTTGATTGACATATATTTTATACTTGCATGAACTTTTAAAGAATAAAAAAGGACAAACAAAATCTCTGGATCATGATATTTGTTCTTATGGAAATTTATATATAGGTATTTTATTATGAAAATAAAAATAATATCCTCAATTATCTGACACACCATTGATTAGAAGCTGAGTCTTGATGGTAAAAGTGTTTATATCTGAAAGAAATAATGAGAGCAAGTGCTGGTGAGATACATTTTACACTATCCTTCTGGGTTTCAACATATCCAATCCTGGCTGATTGCATACACAACACTGTCATTAGCTTGGCAGCTCTCTTTTTTACCAGTCCTAATTGTGTGCTTATACTCTAAACAGTGCTTTTTAAGATTTTACTGTTTTACATTTGTGAAATTTTAGACCACAATGAAGTATGTTTGCTTCCAGCCGAGCTTACAATCCATTTTTATAGGACCCAAGTGTCTCTGTTCTTAGATTAGCCCACCTTGTCATAACACTATCAAATGCAGAAGAGTAAGACAGAATTGCTATTTCTAGAAAACAAGACTTAAGGAAAATGCCATAGTTCACAATTCACATACATCTAGGGAACTTAATATTCTTTTAGTTTTTGAGTCGTTGGGACATACAGATGTCGTTGCATTATTAAAACTATATATGTCAGCATCTTCTTCCTCAATAAGTGCATGGTAATATCTGTGAAGTCTTTTAGATTTACCATAAATCAGAAGGTCATTTATATTTAGTTCATCACAGTTATAAATTCAATTATTATTATAAAAATTCATTTTCATATTTTCATAATATGCTTCAATAACTATAGTAACCATATTGTTTGACTCCTGACAGAAGAATATGGTTCTTGAGTTGCTTGCACAATCAAATAATATATTCCCAAACTATAAGAGGAAATGTGTTTAGGTAAATTTGTCTTTTGGAAACTTTCAACTACCCAAATCTTTTTTCTAATATTGTAAGACATAATCGTTGGGTGAAGGGAGTCATACACAAAGTGAATCAATCATGAATATACTCTTCTGCAACATTTAGTCAGGATACATTTCTTCAATTATTTGATATGTTGTCAACATAAGGAACATACAAGGTTATCACACTCATCTCCAGTATAAATCAAAGCTATGGATTTTCTGAAGGCCAGTGATAGCTTATATAATGAGACATTTACAAATCAAAATTCCCAGAAATGCGTTTATATGCCCAGGTAGTAAGTTTATTGTTCATAGATTATCCGTACTAAGGAAGAGAGATTACAGCCTTAAAAAAGTCCAGGCAGGATCAAAGTCACTTTGTTCATGTTACCAGATTATCATTCCTAATTGTAATGGTTGAACTTTTATAAGTAGAAGTACTCAGACTCATCTATTTATACACTGGCATTTACAATGGATGAGGAGAATGGGAGAAGCTCTTGTTATCTGCTTTGCTGTCTGATAATAAGAACATGTAATTAATCTTTAACCCACACTGACTATAATTCTTTATGCTAACTAGCATCACTCCTCCACCTTATGCAGGTTTAATTAGTGATTTTTAGTCTTTTTTTTATTTCATAAAAAGTCTAGCATTTCCTAAATGTCACCTATCCCCTCCTAAAACAAAACGTGTTTTATTTATTCTGTGTAATGAATTGGCCACGGGTTGTATAACAATGACATCATCAGTCACAATAAGAAAGTATGCATTTCTTTTTCAAGAACCACGCCTGATTTCAAAATGCTGTTGCTTGTATATTCCATGCATATTAAAATTTAAGAACAGCTGTTTGCCCCAACCAACACTTTATTTTTGTTTCTTACTTTAACAAGGAAGTGTAAAAACCTCCAATTTAACTATCTTGCTGTCTGAGCTATTCCATTTCACGAAAGGGAACAACCCCGACTCCGCTCAAAAAAGTAAATTAAAAAAGATGAATAGGTAGGTAGTTTATATGTTATGATTCATTCTTCCAAATGAGTATAGAAGTGTAAAAGCCACATTGTTAATGGGAAAATAAGTTTATGTCAGGAGTTGCTTTTGTCTTTTATGTTGAAACACCAAAAGTTTGCTATATTTGAAGCAGAAATATTTTAATATTAAAATCTCTGCAATTTGAGAGTTTATCATCCAATAAAACTAGCCTGTTGTAAATCAGAGATATAAAAATCACAGTTCCCATGAAAAGTTTTGTCAAGCATGAAATGAATACTTCTGAGACGTTTTTATGAGAAATATATTAAGTTCAATAAGTTCTTTTGTTCCAGAACCCTGCAGAGTTTAGTGAAATAACTGTAAATTTGTCTCTTTTAACTAAAAAAAGTATTAGCATCTATATGCTGATAATAAGTTTTATTATACATACCTCCTACATCGAAAGCCCAGGATTGATAAAATTGTGTTAATGCATTCCCGGTATATATGCGCTTATACCATTTGATATATTTGAAGTATTTTATTCTTTATTAGAATTTTAATTCTAAAGTTGTGGCATGATTTGCCTCTTTGAATGTTATGTCATGAATATAAAATCTGACCTGTCTCTATACATGTAATAGCAAAGACAATGGAAAGTTCCAAAACATTTAGGCCACCTTTCTTTTCTTTTATTTCTTCCTTGCTTTTCCCCTTAGATAGCTTATCTTGTAATGTTTAATTATATTTCATCTTCCTTGTACTCACACACTAAAAGCCAAAATCATGAATATAGTCCAAGTTATGATCAGTCTCCAAAAAGTACCATTGACTTCTCAACAATATGTTCTACTTACAGACATATCAATGGTAGCCGTAGTCTATGTCCCTTTTCTGTTCTTTTTAAAATTTTCATAACTTTTAAATTAATAGATGATATACAATAGAGTCAAGGACAGTCCCCAGTCCAATTGTTGGGAAACCTGCATGAAGACCAAGCTGCCTCTCTGTTGCATTTGCCTGTGAGTGGGGCTGAGAAGAAGCAAGATGATCCGGCCCAGGCATGCTCTTCGGTTAGTGGTTCAGTCTCCTCTAAAGGTCCAAGTTAATTGACTCTGTTGATGTCCTTGGTTAGAACTATGCCCTGCAAGTTGCTCAGTCCTTCCACCAACTTTTTCACAAGACCCCTGAGCTCCATCTAATGTTTTCCTTTAGGTCTCTGTATCTGTTTCGATCAACTGCTCTGTGGAGCCTCTCACAGGAGCTATGCTAAGTCCTGTCTGAACCCATAACAGAATATCATTAACAGTGTCAGGAATTGGTTCTTGCCTAAAGGATGGGTCTCAAGTTGGACCAGTCATTTGTTGACCATTCTCTCTGTCTCTTCTACATCTTTGTGCCTATATTTCATTTAAGCAGGACAAATTTTATATCAAAGTTTTTGTGGGTAGGTTGGTATCCATGTTCTTCTGCTGGGAGTCCTGCCTGTGTACAGGAGATAACCACTTCAGGTTTCATATTCTCCACTGCTACAAGCCTCAGCTGGAGTCACCCTCATAGACTTCCTGGAGCCTCTCATCTCTCGTCTCGGGCATGTTCTAGAGATGCCCTTATGATATCCACCATTCTACAATAACACTTGCTCCACTATTTTCATAGCAGCTTTATACATAATAGGCAGAAACTTGAAACAACCTAGATGCCCTTCAACTGAAGAATAAATAAAGAAAATGTGGTTCATTTACACAGTTGAATGTAGCTCAACTCTTAAAAATAAGGACATCATGAATTTTAGCAAGCAAATGGATGGAACTAGATAAATATCATCCTGAGTGAGGTAACACTAACCCAAAAGGAGGTGCATAGTATGTATTCACCTGTATGTGAATGTTAGCCGTAAAGTATAGGATATTCATGCTATATTCTACAGACCAGAAGGAGCTACATAACAAGGAGGGCCCCAAGACAAGATGCTTGAATCTCCACAGTGATTAATGATGATGATGATGATGATGACGATGATGATGATGATGAAGAAGTGTTAATTCATGTGATCATTGAAAAAAATCTATTCAAAACATTAAAAATTATAGAAAAATTTTGGACAATTGATCATATATTTTTTGTAACATTTTATTAACATTTTGGTTGTTTTAACTGACCCTTATTATAGAAGATTCTATATTGGATTCCTACAGCCATTGCAGATTTTTGCCTATTCTATTGTCTAATACCATCCAATAACAACAAGGAAGGACTTACTCATTTCTGATAAATGTATTAACACTATATCAAAAGCATAAGTTTATAATTTATATGATTTGGGTACAAAAATAAGTTTGGCTTATGTGTTTCTATGTTTTTACCTGCTGAGGGAAGCCAGAGCCATGGTGTGAAGCTGGTCTATGGACATGAAACTTCTGGACAAATAGTCTTGTAAAGAACAAAATAGAGTGCTGTTATTCTCAAGTTATTCTACTATTAGTTAATTGGTGTAAAAAGCTATCAAATGAAAACTTAAGTTCCCATGGTCACAAGGGACAACTTAATTGAAATTAGTAAGTGATCTAGAGTGAGAAATGTGCTCAAAAAGAGAAAAGAAAAATAGTAAGAATTTAAAGCCAATATATCTCTGGATAATTTGTTACACAACAAAAAAGAAAGCTAACATATTACTATCATGCATATTTTTAATTATAGAATAAAAGGTTAAGTATCATACTGTATGTTATTGGTAAGTTGAATGTACTCGAATGCTGGTTTTACCAAATGAAGTAGGATAAAGGGGTTAGAAGAATGATAGCTTTGTATTTACCCAGGAATTATGTCACATCAGTGAGTTCATATAGTTTCATAGTTTGATACAAAAGTACTTAATTTAATTGTAGTGAAGTACAGTAAATTTAATTGAATGAATTAGGGATACACTATTGATAAGACAATGAAATGGGGTTCAGTGGAAGACAAGAAACTAAGAGAGAAAAAGCTGTAGAATAACTATTTAGTGTTACAGAATGTAATCTTCCCTTACTATTATTGAATTTTACAATCTAAACTTACCTGAACAACTTTTAAACATAACATTAGAGTAGTAGTTAATTTATCCTGTACATGTACCTCCAAATGAATACATAGAAACAATGTTTTAGATATTTAAATAGGTATTATTTTCTATTACTGATTCTAAGTATGAAAACCTAATTATTTGATTGAATTATTCATGGATTTTTATAGAAGATAAATTGAACAATACCAGTTATTAGTAGCCAGAATATTGTGGATGTACAAAAGAAACAATATGGCATAAAGGACAGACTGGTATATAAATGATTAATTTTTTAAAGCAAAAATTGATGGGGTAGTTTTAAATAAGTATTAGTTGGACTTTGAGGAAAAAGTAGGATGGAAGTAAGAATGAGAGTTACTCAGGACTATAGGCTCAGATCTTAGACATCTTGAATGCTTCAACCTCTCTTCTAGGCTACCAATCAAAGGTAGCTGAGAAAGAAGGTTAATAGAAAAGCAGACTAGATGTATTTATTTGGGGTGACTTCAATCTTTATTGTCAAGATATCAGTACCTGTGTCCAATAATAAATACCAAAAAGGAATCAGTAGCAGCTGTCCAGTTTAGTAGCAAGCACAATACACAAATCAGTAGCAGCAGCTTGATCCAGCAGAATCCACAAGTCTCCAACGAAGTGGTGCCAGTCAATGGAAGCAGCAATAATCAGTTGGAATACCACAGGAACTTCTTTAGTAGGTTTCTCTCTATTAAGCGAAGACCAGCAAAAACCAGTAAGACATTGCACAACTAAGGAATGCCAGTGCAGTGTGGCATGGCATAGCAATGCAAGAGCACATCTCATTGTAGAGGGGTTTCATTTATATTCTTTCAAAAACATGTCATACCCCCTCAAGCATCTATTCGAGCGAAATATCACATGACCTCTCACTTATCTGCTTCAGCAAAACATCCTCTTACTAGATGGCATCCATAAAAACATCACATCACAAAATTTAACTTCCAAAGAAACCAGAAATTTCAATTTAAATAATCAATTCGTTCAGTGTAACTTCAGAATGAGAGTAACAGTTGAATAAATGAAACACTATCTTAAATAATCAATATGCATCTTGGATAAGTTATTAAGAAAGGGGTAAAAGAGTTATGTAAATATGAAAAAAGGGAGCAGCATACATAAAATAGCAGGAAAGTAGAAACTCAAGTTTGGGTTTAGGATAAAATCTTGAGAAGCCACTCCTAACAACTGCAATAACAACAACAACAACAAAAATGATGATAATAATAATAATAGTAATAATAATATAAATATCAAAATAAACACTAAATTTTAGCTGGAAAACCTGATAGTTTTATGATGCTATGTGTAAAGGAAAATGAAAAAGTGCTCCAGAATATGTAGGGCATAATAATTTTGCCATATTTTGTGAAAAGAGATGACTTTATATGAAGTTTTGATTTGGCTGATGGTCGGTGATATTGATATTGATGAAGATTTTACTTTATCACAGAATGTGGTATCAGTAATTCAAATAATATGTGTGCATCAGGTTGATCAGAATACGCTAGACGATATGTCAACAATCACATAGATAAAGGGCCTGTTTTATGCGTTTACAGTACCGAATTCTAACTGATAACCGTGATAACATAAATAAACTTATATGACATTGTATTTTGAGTAAAATAGGCCATAAGGCAAACTAATAAATATTTGAATATATATTCAAATATATATTCAGATATTTTGTGTGGATGCTATAGATAAAAGCTAGTTTTCTGTTGTTGCCAGATACCTGAAATAAAGACTAATTTATGACGAAAAGACATATTTTGGCTCATAGTTTTAAAGGTAGAAATCATGCTGTGGTTTTCTTTATGATACCAGGAACATATGGGTGCTACCTTTTTGATGTCCAAATTGGAGTCAGAAAAAGATCCTCAGCTTAAAGCAGAGCTAGCCTATGGCTGCCTTTGCCTGGCACCCACCACACATTTCCTTTACTAAGAGTCCTCTGTCTTAAGGGTCCAGTACTTCTCAAAAATGTCATGACATGGAAAAAATTGTTCAAAGACAAATACCTGAGAAATGTGTTTTATATTTAATCAATAATAGTCTTTCAATGATTCTGCTACTCTCATGACTATCATATTAATGCAACATGCATTCATTCAAACTTCAAACATGTCTACGTTCATAAAGAACCAAAGAATTCAGTCATCCAAATTCTGTTATGAGACTCAGCACAAATTCTCAACTGTGTTTCTCCAACACACCAAAATGAAGTTTGAAATCTTATACATACATATACATAAATACACACACATAGACACACATACACACACATATATGTGTGTATGTGTATTTATGTTATATATATTTATATATGTGTGTATGTGAAATTATGTATATATACATATATTTATACATACACATATACACACAATTGTGATGAATATACATTTTATTCTCAAATGCAAGAAATGGAAGGTATGAAAGAAAGATAGGATTAATGGAGGACCCATGCACCAAAGACTACAATTTTCTGTATAGTCGCTATGGCTCATGATGGCAACATCTGTGTTGCAATGAACTTGAGTACATATATTCGTCAAACTCTGCTACCGTGGCACATGTAGCTTTCTCTTGTTTTGCCACTCAGGTCATGAATTTGCTCAAAAGCTTTGTCTAGTTTTTGCAGAAGCCACGATTTTGGTAAATCAAACATTCTAGAACTTCCCACTAAATTTTAGATTTTACCCTTAAGGTTCACGCACAGACTGCCTGGGAGCTCTATGCAGAAATTTCTTCACTATTTAGTACCTTTTCCTGGAGCTTGGTACAAGCCGTCATGATTCCATAACTTGTGTATCATGTATGTGCACAAAACTAGTAGCATGTTGATATGTCGGCTTCTAGTTACACTTTGAAATGCAATCTTCTCTTCAATCACAACTCCAACTTCCCCTAAGGTGCAATATGCTTTCTAGCATTGTCCAATGGCATCATTACCTTTTCAAGCACACTCCTTACAAGTAAATGTGTTTTAAAAAATGGCTCTTCTATTGTTTGACCTTGACGGTCAGTTGATATATACTTACCCTCAAGTCATCCCTTTTATTGTACCCCTAAGAGCATGAACACTCTCTTTAAGTGCAGTACTCTGTCTAACCATTGCCACCGTATTCTTTCCAACTACATTGCCATTCCCCATTCCCAATGCAAACTGAAATTGATTCATGCTCCATTCCTAACCGAACAACACTTTCAACTCCTTCTATTCTGGAATTTACTCTCTATCCAAATAAGCCTACCTGAGAGCGGTGAACAGTCACTCCAAAAAGTTATATAAAATGTGGTCTAAAATTTCCTTGGACAAACTGTGAAATCTGTTTCAATATTATTTATTCTATTTGTGACAGGCTAATTATACCTATATATAGGCAGTTAAGCAAGAAGAGAACAATTATACCACTACTTGTCATATAAATCGATCAGTATATTTATATCAAAAATTAAATTGTCACTCATAGTTTATTATTGACTCTCAATTAGAAAATATTTTGTATTAGTGTTTAACATTAACTTATACCAACTGACATATAACTATGTATCTTTTGCATGTGTTTTAATATTTTTATACATGCACAATACAATAAGACTATTTCCAGGTACCTGGAAGGGGAAGAGAAAAATTATCAAAGCAGAAAGTTAAAAAGTAAGTCAGAAGTATAAAGTAAGTTCACCTATAACATTTACTGTGATTATGTAAATATTTGTATTTCAAAATAATTGTAAGGAAGAATTTGAACACTTGGAAAATAAAGTTTGTCTTGGTTTGGTAACTATATACTGTATACATACATGAAATATTGGCATGTACACTTAAGATTTACAGTTATTACATGTCAATTGATATAAGATAAAGTAAAAACTCCTCTACAGAGTATTTTCAGATTGAGAGGCAATAAGAAATTAGAAAAAATTATAATTACTCATATAATGCACTTATAGACATAATTAGAAATATTGTCAAACAAGAGTGAAATAGAAGAAATCCTAGTTAGTATCTAATAAATATTTATAATTTTAAAAGAATTTGGCACGCTTACTGAGTTGACAACTTCCTTTTTTGATGCACAGAAGTGACGATGAGAACTGCAAAGTAAGGAGCAGATTTATGTCTTATTGTAGTCACATACCTTGTTTATTCATATGATAAGTTTAGACCAATCTCACTCCTTAATCTCAGTGCAAAAGAAATCATTTTGCCTTACTTGCCAAAGTATGTATTATTTAAAAATGCTCTAAATATGAGACATCAATAGAAAACATAGATACATATTTCTCTTCCCTTTGCTACTTTTTTTCAGAGAATTGGGCTTATTTAACACACTTCTAATATTAAGTGATGATATGAAAGTCAAAACTATCATATGCCACTATCATATTGTACTTTATCAGCTCTTAGCTAAGTTCTGAAATGAATATCAATTGCCTCTACACCCTAGTGTCATACATTGGTAGTTCTGTAAATATAGAAAACTTTTATTATGATGAGTTTTACTCACTTACCTGAGAAAACCCATTTCCTGTGAGTCATCTGAGTTTAACAACGCTTTTCCTAACCCAATTTTCCCCTTGGGTTAATAAAGCTGGAGTGAGTCAGGGAATTCAGCAAAAGCCTAAGGCACTCAGCTGAGCTCTTTCTATTAACCTCTGGCTATTCACAGATGTGGCTACACGTCAGCATAAATTCCCTGGGATTGTGCCTCATGTATTTATAAGCAGAACAGAATGTTCTTCTGATATTTTATGAACACTTCTTTTTTTTTTATTAACTTGAGTATTTCTTATATACATTTCGAGTGTTATTCCCTTTCCCGGTATCCCGGCAAACATCCCCCTCCCCCCTCCCCTTCCTTATGGGTGTTCCCCTCCCAACCCTCCCCCCATTGCCGCCCTCCCCCCCCATAGTCTAGTTCACTGGGGGTTCAGTCTTAGCAGGACCCAGGGCTTCCCCTTCCACTGGTGCTCTTACTAGGATATTCATTGCTACCTATGAGGTCAGAGTCCAGGGTCAGTCCATGTATAGTCTTTAGGTAGTGGCTTAGTCCCTGGAAGCTCTGGTTGCTTGGCATTGTTGTACATATGGGGTCTCGAGCCCCTTCAAGCTCTTCCAGTTCTTTCTCTGATTCCTTCAACGGGGGACCTATTCTCAATTCAGTGGTTTACTGCTGGCATTCGCCTCTGTATTTGCTGTATTCTGGCTGTGTCTCTCAGGAGCGATCTACATCCGGCTCCTGTTGGTCTGCACTTCTTTGCTTCATCCACCTTGTCTAATTGGGTGGCTGTATATGTATGGGCCACATGTGGGGCAGGCTCTGAATGGGTGTTCCTTCAGTCTTTGTTTTAATCTTTGCCTCTCCCTTCCCTGCCAAGGGTATTCTTTTTCCTCATTTAAAGAAGGAGTGAAGCATTCACATTTTGATCATCCGTCTTGAGTTTCATTTGTTCTAGGCATCTAGGGTAATTCAAGCATTTGGGCTAATAGCCACTTATCAATGAGTGCATACCATGTATGTCTTTCTGTGATTGGGTTAGCTCACTCAGGATGATGTTTTCCAGTTCCAACCATTTGCCTACGAATTTCATAAAGTCGTTGTTTTTGATAGCTGAGTAATATTCCATTGTGTAGATGTACCACATTTTCTGTATCCATTCCTCTGTTGAAGGGCATCTGGGTTCTTTCCAGCTTCTGGCTATTATAAATAAGGCTGCAATGAACATAGTGGAGCACGTGTCTTTTTTATATGTTGAGGCATCTTTTGGGTATATGCCCAAGAGAGGTATAGCTGGATCCTCAGGCAGTTCAATGTCCAATTTTCTGAGGGTTGAACACTCCTTTTGATATAACATTTAAAATAGCAGAACTTTAAGTATGAACATGGAACAGAAATCAAAAATCTGGGTCTGATCTTACAAAATAAAACATAATGCTAGTTCTTTTCACATACCATTGCAATAATATATATATATATATATATATATATATATATATATATATCACTGATAAAATTGTATCTATATTTGTAGAAGTTTGATTTTACTTTATCCCCAACAAATTAGAAGATCTGCTAGATAACATTTTAGTGGGTGTTGATAGTAAGAATATGAGAGTGGCCGGCAGCTACCACTCAATTTGTATTGTAGCACTCAGCAACTGACATGTCTGTTTCATTGTCAGGATTTAAAATGTACTTAAGGGCCTTTGATGGATATGTAATATTCCCTCAAATCTTAATAATGGTTTCCAGAAAATGACATAATTGTTAGTAGAGTGTAGAGAATGAAACAGAATCTTTCAGCTATATTTTGAAGGAGGAATTTTATAAAATACCTTCGGACATTTAGACTGTCAGAGAATAGATATCCTCATAGATAAATAAGAATATCAAGGCCAAAGAAGTCTATTTTTAACAATATGACATTTCCAAAAATAACTTCTTCATGATTTTCCCTGAGCCCTTTTCTGCTATTGGAGACTTTCTAGAAGCTTAGCTCCCTAACCTGCCCTTTCTTTCTAGTCTAAGAAACCTGGGAAATTAATAGGGCCAATTACTCTGTACTGCGGAGGGCAGACTCTCTCTTAGATGATTTCAGTCACTTATTTCTAAAGGAACCCTGCCCATTGCTGCTCAGAATAACAACTAACAAAGCTTTCAGTTCTGGGTTGGAGCTAAAAAAGGAAGAAAATAGGTCAGAACAAAAGAAGAATAAGAAATGAAGATTCGTTGGTGAAAGAACATTTTCGGAAGATTGGCTCAGTAGCTGAAAGCCAGAAGAAAGAAGTAGAACAAAAAGAGGTAGAAGATGTCACCATATAAGCTATACTTACATTGTGTACAAAGCACTTCAAAGTTTCAATTCTGTTGAGAAATCCAAAATTTTACATGAATTCTGAGATATGTGAAATTAGTTTTCCCATGATTAATATGACTGGGTATGAACAAGCTACCGCATCATATGCTCTGGTCATATTCTGAAATAAAATCAAGATGCATTTGTACCATTCCTGCCTGTGTGAGTGCAGTATCCCACGTGCCATACAATTTCAGAACACAATTTATATTTACAGTCTATTCCAGCTACACATCCAAATGTAAAATCGCATGCATCAGAATCAATGGACTGGCTAGAATCATGAACAGTTCATCTACATGTTCATTTTTTAATCACTGTGTCCAATTGAAAATGAAGACATAGGATTTTAAGAAACAAAATAGGTTCTGGACTGTTAATTTTGCCCCAAATCAAAATATATTAGTATCAGTTGTAATTATGTTTAGAAGGAGAGTGAAGTGTTCCCATTATTGTAAAAATTATGATTTATAAAATGTATAAGTATTTCTACCAATAATATAGCAAAAAGCCTTTTTATGAAAATGATAAGTATATCTGGAGCCATAGATCACATATCTTAAAAGCCTATGTCACTGTTACCAATAAACAGTTCAGTTATTTAGATTTCCTAGAAGCCAAAAACAGCAATTTTCTATGAGTTATTTTTGCTTTGTTGCAGAGAAAAAAGATTTTGAGTGCATAAATATAATAATTCATCTTACAGACATTAACCATATTATGTAGCAGGAAGCAGACTCAATGAGAAGCAATAAAGTTGTGAAATCAGAGCATTGATTTCTGTCTTCGGTGGCATGCTTAATTATTGGTTTAAGATTTGATAATGGCTATTTGCCTCTGAAACTGGTTCTCCCTATTTCACCTCTGCTTGTCTCTAATGCAGACTTCCAGTCCTACACTTCTTAAGGGTTGAATTTTTCAGGGTGTATCACTGAGTCCAGCTTATCATTTTTTAAAGTATTTAAATGAAGTCATACGGTTTTCTTTAATTTAAAATTGAATTTATTTGCGATGATAGGCATGTGACAAAAATCTTCATGTCATTCCTTACCAAAGCTAAGAAAGTCCCTTGTGAAATATTTTTTTTTATGGAAACAGTTTCTCCAGTACATCTGAAACATATTTAAATATGAGCAGTTTAGAGACAACCGTGTCTGGAATTTACTTAGTGTTTCTTACAGAATCCTTTGATAAACATCAAAGTGTGTTCTCAAAATAGCAATGTATTAGATCTCAAGGTAGAGATTACCCTAGTAGAATAAGCCTCTTTAAGATTGGGATAAGTATAAATCAGTGGAAATCTGAAGATAAGAAGCAAACATCAGTACTGCATGAAGTATGTGGCATTTTGAATGCTTATGGTCCAGAAGGAAGTATGTGTTTGATTGCTTGACTATAGGGATTGGAAATGTTAGAAGATGTGATCTTGTTGGAGGATGTGTGTCACTGTAGGCAGATATTGTGGCCATCTATATGTTGAAGCTGAAGCCAATATAGATTCCAGTCCACCTTTGCTGCCTGAAGATCAAGATGTAGAACTCTCAGCTCCTCCAGGATAATGTCTGTTTGGATATTTTTATGCTTCCCACCATGATGATAATGGACTAAACCTCTGATACTGTAGCCTAGTCACAACTAAATGTTTTCCTAACTAAGAGTTGCCATGGTCATGATATCCTTAAACAACAGCTTTTAAAACATCAAAGTATAAGTTCTCTGTGTGACATTCAAGAACTATTCTGGACTAGGTTCTTGTCTCAGGTTGAAAATTGCATATTTAAGATTGTTTCTGTTTTGTTTTTCTAAAAAACAGTTGTGGTTTAGTGAACACTGTAGACAATTGAAATATATTTTTTATACTAAAAAAAGAAGGCATATTTGAGAATATATTGTTACTGAGTTTTCTTTTTAGAAATTTCAATTTTTATGTGTAGATGATGTAAACAAAATAGAACCATTCATTATAATCTTTCAAAATATCAGTATTTTAAAAGGCTTAAAATTTGTATTAGAAATGGATGTATTTCATTACATAATACAATGATGTTTAAATACCTTGAGAATTGGAAGGAAGTGTGTGGAAGGGTATCATTACTTTAAAATTGTTGATTTCCTTATGTCGCTTCTGAACAGCCCTTAAGACACAATAACTATCTAGCACTTATACTCTTCATGAGGAGTTAGCTGACAATATGAACAACTTTAAGATAGTATAACAGTCTCACACTAAGATACACAGACACATAGAATCACACCTACTTACAACAGACTAAGTCACAGTAGACTATTGTTCATCCTTCTATCAATTAACATATTCAACACATGCTAGTCAAATGTCTAGTATCATTTATGCAAGACTCTGCATGGATTATATCCATCCTACACCATGACTTTAATGTATAACTTTAATAAAGTAATGACTTTAATTAATAACTTAATTATTTAGCGTGACTTTTGTTTTAAAATATGAGTAATAAGAAAAAGAAACATTCTAATATAAAATTCATAGTATTTTATAAGGTAAGTTTATATACATTTAACAAATTTTAAGTTGATCCCACTAATTTAAATATGCTGACAAAGGCCTGATATAGCTGTCTCCTGAGAGGATCAGTCAGAGCCTGACAAATACAGAGAAGAATGCTAAAAACAAACCATTGAACTGAGAAAGGTTGGAATAGAGAAAGGTTCGATGGAGCTGAAGGGGTTTCCAACTTCATAAGAAAAACAATACGGCCCGGCACGCAGCAGCTCTCTGCCCCCAGACCCTGTGAGAGAGAGACCCAACCGCCTGGTCAGGTGGGCACTCCTGAGGCTGCAGAGCAGAAGAGACCACCAACACTGCTCACCCCTGCCCACATCCCTGGCCCAAGAGGAAACTGTAAAAGGCCTCTGGGCTCCCGTGGGGGAGGGCCCAGGAGCAGCAGGACCCCTGCCTGAGACACCACCAAACCTGAAGGAAACAGACCAGATAAACAGTTCTCTGCACCCAAACCCGTGGGAGGGAGAGCTGAACCTTCAGAGAGGCAGACAAGCCTGGGAAACCAGAAGAGACTGCTCTCTGCACACACATCTCGGACGCCAGAGGAAAAAGCCAAAGACCATCTGGAACCCTGGTGCACTGAAGCTCCCGGAAGGGGCAGCACAGGTCTTCCTGGTTGCTGCCGCTGCAGAGAGCCCGTGGGCAGCACCCCACGAGCGAACTTGAGCCCCGGGACCACAGGTAAGACCAACTTTTCTGCTGCAAGAAAGCTGCCTGGTGAGCTTGGGACACAGGGAAGCAGAATTCCTCTAGGACCGGGCACGTTCTGTGTTTACTGGAAGTCCCACACCCACGGATCCCGGCCCGCAGCAGCTCTCTGCCCCCAGACCCTGTGAGAGAGAGACCCAACCGCCTGGTCAGGTGGGCACTCCTGAGGCTGCAGAGCGGAAGAGACCACCAACACTGCTCACCCCTGCCCACATCCCTGGCCCAAGAGGAAACTGTATAAGGCTTCTGGGCTCCCGTGGGGGAGGGCCCAGGAGCGGCAGGACACCTGCCTGAGACACCACCAGAACCTGAAGGAAACAGACCGGATAAACAGTTCTCTGCACCCAAATCCCGTGGGAGGGAGAGCTGAACCTTCAGAGAGGCAGACAAGCCTGGGAAACCAGAAGAGACTGCTCTCTGCACACACATCTCGGACACCAGAGGAAAAAGCCAAGGACCATCTGGAACCCTGGTGCACTGAAGCTCCCGGAAACGGCGGCACAAGTCTTCCTGGTTGCTGCCGCTGCAGAGAGCCCGTGAGCAGCACGCCAAGAGCGAACTTGAGCCTCGGGACCACAGGTAAGACCAACTTTTCTGCTGCAAGAAAGCTGCCTGGTGAACTCAAGACACAGGCCCACAGGAACAGCTGAAGACCTGTAGAGAGGAAAAACTACACGCCGGAAAGCAGAACACTCTGTCCCCATAACTGACTGAAAGAGAGGAAAACAGGTCTACAGCACTCCTGACACACAGGCTTATAGGACAGTCTAGCCACTGTCAGAAATAGCAGAACAAAGTAACACTAGAGATAATCTGATGGTGAGAGGCAAGCACAGGAACCCAAGCAACAGAAACCAAGACTACATGGCACCATCGGAGCCCAATTCTCCCATTAAAACAAACATGGAATATCCAAACACACCAGAAAAGCAAGATCTAGTTTCAAAATCATTTTTGATCATGATGCTGGAGGACTTCAAGAAAGATGTGAAGAACTCCCTTAGAGAACAAGTAGAAGCCTACAGAGGGGAATCGCAAATGCCTGAAAGAATCGCAAAAATCCCTGAAAGAATTCCAGGAAAACATAAATAAACAAGTAGAAGCCCATAGAGAGGAGACACAAAAATCCCTGAAAGAATTCCAGGAAAACATAAATAAACAAGTAGAAGCCCATAGAGAGAAGACACAAAAATCCCTGAAAGAATTCCAGGAAAACACAATCAAACAGTTGAAGGAATTAAAAATGGAAATAGAAGCAATCAAGAAAGAACACATGGAAACAACCCTGGATATAGAAAACCAAAAGAAGAGACAAGGAGCGGTAGATACAAGCTTCACCAACAGAATACAAGAGATGGAAGAGAGAATCTCAGGAGCAGAAGATTCCATAGAAATCATTGACTCAACTGTCAAAGATAATGTAAAGCAGAAAAAGCTACTGGTCCAAAACATACAGGAAATCCAGGACTCAATGAGAAGATCAAACCTAAGGATAATAGGTATAGAAGAGAGTGAAGACTCCCAGCTCAAAGGACCAGTAAATATCTTCAACAAAATCATAGAAGAAAACTTCCCTAACCTAAAAAAAGAGATACCCATAGACATACAAGAAGCCTACAGAACTCCAAATAGATTGGACCAGAAAAGAAACACCTCCCGTCACATAATTGTCAAAACACCAAATGCACAAAATAAAGAAAGAACATTAAAAGCAGTAAGGGAAAAAGGTCAAGTAACATATAAAGGGAGACCTATCAGAATCACACCAGACTTCTCGCCAGAAACTATGAAGGCCAGAAGATCCTCGACTGATGTCATACAGACACTAAGAGAACACAAATGCCAGCCCAGGTTACTGTATCCAGAAAAACTCTCAATTAACATTGATGGAGAAACCAAGATATTCCATGACAAAACCAAATTTACACAATATCTTTCTACAAATCCAGCACTAGAAAGGATAATAAATGGTAAAGCCCAACATAAGGAGGCAAGCTATACCCTAGAAGAAGCAAGAAACTAATCGTCTTGGCAACAAAACAAAGAGAATGAAAGCACACAAACATAACCTCACATCCAAATATGAATAAAACGGGAAGCAATAATCACTATTCCTTAATATCTCTCAACATCAATGGCCTCAACTCCCCAATAAAAAGACATAGATTAACAAACTGGATACGCAACGAGGACCCTGCATTCTGCTGCCTACAGGAAACACACCTCAGAGACAAAGACAGACACTACCTCAGAGTGAAAGGCTGGAAAACAACTTTCCAAGCAAATGGTCGGAAGAAGCAAGCTGGAGTAGCCATTCTAATATCAAACATAATCAATTTTCAACTAAAACTCATCAAAAAAGATAAGGAAGGACACTTCATATTCATCAAACGAAAAATCCACCAGGATGAACTCTCAATCCTAAATATCTATGCCCCAAATACAAGGGCACCTACATACGTAAAAGAAATCTTACTAAAGCTCAAAACACACATTGCACCTCACACAATAATAGTGGGAGATTTCAACACCCCACTCTCATCAATGGACAGATCATGGAAACAGAAATTAAACAGTGATGTCGACAGACTAAGAAAAGTCATGAGCCAAATGGACTTAACGGATTTTTATAGAACATTCTATCCTAAAGCAAAAGGATATACCTTCTTCTCAGCTCCTCATGGTACTTTCTCCAAAATTGACCATATAATTTGTCAAAAAACGGGCCTCAACAGGTACAGAAAGATAGAAATAATCCCATGTGTGCTATCGGACCACCACGGCCTAAAACTGGTCTTCAATAGCAATAAGGGAAGAATGCCCACATATACGTGGAAATTGAACAATGCTCTACTCAATGATAACCTGGTCAAGGAAGAAATAAAGAAAGAAATTAAAAACTTTTTAGAATTTAATGAAAATGAAGGTACAACATACCCAAACTTATGGGACACAATGAAAGCTGTGCTAAGAGGAAAACTCATAGCGCTGAGTGCCTGCAGAAAGAAACAGGAAAGAGCATATGTCAGCAGCTTGACAGCACACCTAAAAGCTCTAGAACAAAAAGAAGCAAATACACCCAGGAGGAGTAGAAGGCAGGAAATAATCAAACTCAGAGCTGAAATCAACCAAGTAGAAACAAAAAGGACCATAGAAAGAATCAATAGAACCAAAAGTTGGTTCTTTGAGAAAATCAACAAGATGGATAAACCCTTAGCGAGACTAACAAGAGGACACATTGAGTGCGTCCAAATTAACAAAATCAGAAATGAAAAGGGAGACATAACTACAGATTCAGAGGAAATTCAAAAAATCATCAGATCTCACTATAAAAACCTATATTCAACAAAACTTGAAAATCTTCAGGAAATGGACAATTTCCTAGACAGATACCAGGTATCGAAGTTAAATCAGGAACAGATAAACCAGTTAAACAACCCCATAACTCCTAAGGAAATAGAAGCAGTCATTAAAGGTCTCCCAACCAAAAAGAGCCCAGGTCCAGACGGGTTCAGTGCAGAATTCTATCAAACCTTCATAGAAGACCTCATACCAATATTATCCAAACTATTCCACAAAATTGAAACAGATGGAGCACTACCGAATTCCTTCTACGAAGCCACAATTACTCTTATACCTAAACCACACAAAGACACAACAAAGAAAGAGAACTTCAGACCAATTTCCCTAATGAATATCGACACAAAAATACTCAATAAAATTCTGGCAAACCGAATCCAAGAGCACATCAAAACAATCATCCACCATGATCAAGTAGGCTTCATCCCAGGCATGCAGAGATGGTTTAATATACGGAAAACCATCAACGTGATCCATTATATAAACAAACTGAAAGAACAGAACCACATGATTATTTCATTAGATGCTGAGAAAGCATTTGACAAAATTCAACACCCCTTCATGATAAAAGTCCTGGAAAGAATAGGAATTCAAGGCCCATACCTAAACATAGTAAAAGCCATATACAGCAAACCAGTTGCTAACATTAAACTAAATGGAGAGAAACTTGAAGCAATCCCACTAAAATCAGGGACTAGACAAGGCTGCCCACTCTCTCCCTACTTATTCAATATAGTTCTTGAAGTTCTAGCCAGAGCAATCAGACAACAAAAGGAGATCAAGGGAATACAGATCGGAGAAGAAGAAGTCAAAATATCACTATTTGCAGATGACATGATAGTATATTTAAGTGATCCCAAAAGTTCCACCAGAGAACTACTAAAGCTGATAAACAACTTCAGCAAAGTGGCTGGGTATAAAATTAACTCAAATAAATCAGTTGCCTTCCTCTGTACAAAAGAGAAACAAGCCGAGAAAGAAATTAGAGAAACGACACCCTTCATAATAGACCCAAATAATATAAAGTACCTCGGTGTGACTTTAACCAAGCAAGTAAAAGATCTGTACAATAAGAACTTCAGGACGCTGAGGAAAGAAATTGAAGAAGACCTCAGAAGATGGAAAGATCTCCCATGCTCATGGATTGGCAGGATTAATATAGTAAAACTGGCCATTTTACCAAAAGCAATCTACAGATTCAGTGCAATCCCCATCAAAATACCAATCCAATTCTTCAAAGAGTTAGACAGAACAATTTGCAAATTCATCTGGAATAACAAAAAACCCAGGATAGCTAAAGCTATCCTTAACAATAAAAGGACTTCAGGGGGAATCACTATCCCTGAACTCAAGCAGTATTACAGAGCAATAGTGATAAAAACTGCATGGTATTGGTACAGAGACAGACAGATAGACCAATGGAATAGAATTGAAGACCCAGAAATGAACCCACACACCTATGGTCACTTGATTTTTGACAAAGGAGCCAAAACCATCCAATGGAAAAAAGATAGCATTTTCAGCAAATGGTGCTGGTTCAATTGGAGGGCAACATGTAGAAGAATGCAGATCGATCCATCCTTATCACCCTGTACAAAGCTTAAGTCCAAGTGGATCAAGGACCTCCACATCAAACCAGACACACTCAAACTAATAGAAGAAAAACTAGGGAAGCATCTGGAACACATGGGCACTGGAAAAAATTTCCTGAACAAAACACCAATGGCTTATGCTCTAAGATCAAGAATCGACAAATGGGATCTCATAAAACTGCAAAGCTTCTGTAAGGCAAAGGACACTGTGGTTAGGACAAAACGGCAACCAACAGATTGGGAAAAGATCTTTACCAATCCTACAACAGATAGAGGCCTTATATCCAAAATATACAAAGAACTCAAGAAGTTAGACCGCAGGGAAACAAATAACCCTATTAAAAAATGGGGTTCAGAGCTAAACAAAGAATTCACAGCTGAGGAATGCCGAATGGCTGAGAAACGCCTAAAGAAATATTCAACATCTTTAGTCATAAGGGAAATGCAAATCAAAACAACCCTGAGATTTCACCTCACACCAGTGAGAATGCCTAAGGTCAAAAACTCAGGTGACAGCAGATGCTGGCGAGGATGTGGAGAAAGAGGAACACTCCTCCATTGTTGGTGGGATTGCAGACTGGTAAAACCATTCTGGAAATCAGTCTGGAGGTTCCTCAGAAAATTGGACATTGAACTGCCTGAGGATCCAGCTATACCTCTCTTGGGCATATACCCAAATATGCCTCAACATATAAAAGAGACACGTGCTCCACTATGTTCATCGCAGCCTTATTTATAATAGCCAGAAAATGGAAAGAACCCAGATGCCCTTCAACAGAGGAATGGATACAGAAAATGTGGTACATCTACACAATGGAATATTACTCAGCTATCAAAAACAACGACTTTATGAAATTCGTAGGCAAATGGTTGGAACTGGAAAATATCATCCTGAGTGAGCTAACCCAATCACAGAAGGACATACATGGTATGCACTCATTGATAAGTGGCTTTTAGCCCAAATGCTTGAATTACCCTAGATCCCTAGAACAAACGAAACTCAAGACGGATGATCAAAATGTGAATGCTTCACTCCTTCTTTAAATGAGGAAAAAGAATACCCTTGGCAGGGAAGGGAGAGGCAAAGATTAAAACAGAGACTGAAGGAACACCCATTCAGAGCCTGCCCCACATGTGGCCCATACATATACAGCCACCCAATTAGACAAGATGGATGAAGCAAAGAAGTGCAGACCGACAGGAGCCGGATGTAGATTGCTCCTGAGAGACACAGCCAGAATACAGCAAATACAGAGGCGAATGCCAACAGCAAACCACTGAACTGAGAATAGGTCCCCCGTTGAAGGAATCAGAGAAAGAACTGGAAGAGCTTGAAGGGGCTGGAGACCCCAAAAGTACAACAATGTCAAGCAACCAGAGCTTCCAGGAACTAAGCCACTACCTAAAGACTATACATGGACTGACCCTGGACTCTGACCCCATAGGTAGCAATGAGTATCCTAGTAAGAGCACCAGTGGAAGGCGAAGTCCTGGGTCCTGCTAAGACTGAACCCCCAGTGAACTAGACTATGGGGGGAGGGCGGCAATGGGGGGAGGGTTGGGAGGGGAACACCCATAAGGAAAGGGAGGGGGGAGGGGGATGTTTGCCTGGAAACCGGGAAAGGGAATAACACTTGAAATGTATATAAGAGGGGTTGGGGATTTGGCTCAGTGGTAGAGCGCTCGCCTAGGAAGCGCAAGGCCCTGGGTTCGGTCCCCAGCTCCGAAAAAAAGAAATTAAAAAAAAAAAAGAAATGTATATAAGAAATACTCAAGTTAATAAAATAAATCATAAAAAAAAGAAAAAAAAGAAAGAAAGAAAAACAATACGAACCAACTAGAGTTCTCAGGGACTAAACCACCATTCAAAGAGTACACATGGACAGACCCATGACTCTAGCTGCATATGTAGCAAGGAAGCCCTTGTTGGGCACCAAAGGGAGGAGAATCCCTTGGTCCTGCCAAAGCTGGACACCAATGTAGGGAAATGTCTGGGTGGGGAGGCAGGAAAAGGTGAGTGCTTGGGTGGAAAAAGGGAATAACATTTGAAATGTAAGTAAAATCTATCTAATAAATAATAAATAAATATGCTCCTCTTTCTCATGACTCTGAGATTTGACAACTGCCATATAATTCCTTTACTTATTCCTAGAAAAGTTCTGTTTCCACATTTAAATTTAGACTGTCCTACAATTCATTTCTTATCTCATAACTTGGTAAGTCATACATTCCATTTCTCCCAGAAAAACTCATGTTTCTCTATATAAACTTGGAATAAATTTCTCCTTTGGACTCTATTCCCATCAGAAAGTGTGGTGAGAAGATGGACTTCTGTACAGGAGCTCTGCAGACACAATTAGCATAAGGTCTAATGTATGACTGCCTCCATGGTGTACTTGCACACACAGACACACACACAGACACACAAGCACACACCTACAGACACACAATCCTCACATATATGAAGACTGAAAATTACTTTAGAGATCTATTCCTGTATCATTAGTAAATATGAACACAGTAGATGCTAACGGTGATTTTCCAAATAAATTTTTGAATTATTGAAAAGATCAAAAAGTAATGATGTTAAGTAAAAGAGTACCCAGAACTTATTTTTTAGTGTTGCTCCACTTTTATAGTAGTAATTTTTGATTCTTACTTACTTTAACTATTCAAAGATTCTTCTAGGCAGTCAGTATTTTCTGCGTATTTGTTGAGTGTCCATAGTGTATTTGATCTATCTAACTGTAATAAATTCTCAAGGCAATCATATATACTTGCACCATGTAATTAATATATATATATATTAATCTAGAACAAAAATATTTTACTTGCTTACTTAGCTTATCATTTAATCCTTTGTAGTCTTTCTATGAAGATCTAGTAATGATGGTTTGCAAAATGTATTAATATCATTAATGAGAAAAAATGATTATATTTAATTCAACAGTCATATCGTCTATTGTTTTGTGTCAGAAAATGATATATGTTTTGTCTTAGTTAGGGTCTTATTGCTGTGAATAGACACCATGACCAATGTAGGTTTTATAAAGGACATTTAATTGTGGCTAGCTTACAGATTCAGAGGTTCAGGCTATTATCAGAAAGGCAGGAGCATGGCAGCATTACAGCACCCAGTCAGGAATGGTGCATGAGGACCTGAGTTCTACATCTTCACCCAAAGGAAGGCAGGAACAGACTGAACATTCTCAGGCAGCTAGGAGGAGGGTCTTACAAGCCCACCCTCACATTGACACACTTCCTCCAACAAGGCCAACTTCTAATAATGCCACTCCCTGGGCCAAGCTTATGGAAACCATCCCATTCCACTCCCTGGTTTCCATAGGCTTGTTTAAACACATGACTCTATGGAGGCCATACCTAAATTTAGCATAATAAAAATTTAGTTCAACTTCCAAAGTCCCCATGGCCTGTTGCACTATCAACAATGTTAAAAGTCCAAAGCTCAAAGTCTCTACCAAAATTCATCTAAGCACTTAACTGTAGTGTGATGGTTTGCATATGCTTGCCCCAGGGAGTGACACTATGAGAAGGTGTGGCCTTATCACCTAAAGAAATGTTCAACATCTTTAGTCATAAGGGAAATTCAAATCAAAACAACTCTGAGCTTCCACCTCACACCAGTCAGAATGGCTAAGATCAAAAACTCCAGGGACAGCAGATGTTGGCCAGGATGTAGAGAAAGAGGAACACTCCTCCATTGTTGGTGGGATTGCAAACTGGTACAACCATTCTGGAAATCAGTCTGGAGGTTCCTCAGAAAATTGGACATTGCACGACCTGAGGACCCAGCTATACCTCTCTTGGGCATATACCCAAAAGATGTCCCAACATATAACAAAGACACATGCTCCATTATGTTCATAGCAGCCTTATTTATAACAGTCAGAAGCTTGAAGGAACCCAGATGCCCTTCAACAGAGGAATGGATACAGAAAAGTGGTACATCTACACAATGGAGTACTACTCAGCTATCAAAAGCAATGACTTCATGAATTTCATAGGCAAATGGAATAAACTAGAAAATATCATCCTGAGTGAGGTAACCCAATCACAGAAAAACACACATGGTATGCACTCATTGACAAGTTGATATTAAACCAAATGTTCAAATTACCCAAGATGCATAGACCACATAAAACTCAAGAAAGATGACTAAAATGCGGATGCTTCACTCCTTCTTTAAAAGGGGAACAAGAATACCCATAGGAGGGGATAGGGAGGCAAGTTTAGAACAGAGACTGAAGGAACTGCCATTCAGAGCCTGCCCCACATGTGGCCCATAAATATACAGCCGCCAAACTAGATGAGATGGATGAAGCAAAGAAGTGCAGGCTGATAGGAACTGGATATAGATCTCTCCTGAGAGACACAGCCAGAATATGGCAAATACATAGGAGAATGTCAGCAGCAAACCACTGAACTGAGAATGGGACCCCCGTTGAAGGAATCAGAGCAAGGACTGAAAGAGCTGAAGGGGCTTGAGATCCGTATGAACAACAATGCCAACCAACCAGAGCTTCCAGGGTCTAAGCTGCTACCCAAAGACTCTACATGGACTGACCCTGGGCTCCAAATTCATAGGTAGCAATGAACAGCCTTGTAAGGGCACCAGAGGAAGGTGAAGCCCTTGGTCCTGCCAAGGCTGGACCCCCATTGAGTGGGATCGTTGGGGGATGGGGAGGGGTTAGGGGAATGTTGCCCTGGAAACTGGGAAAGGGAATAACATTTGAAATGTAAATAAGAAATACCCAATTTAATAAAGATGGAATGAAAGAAGGTGTGGCCTTGTTGGAGGAAGTGTGTCACGGTGGGGTGAGCTTGGATACCTTCCTCCTGGCTGCCTGAGGATGCTCAGTCTGTTCCTGGCTTCCTTCGGGGGTGAAGACGTAGAACCCTCAGCTGTTCCTTGCCATTCCTGTCTGGATGCGGCCATGTTTCTGTCTTGATGATAATGGATTGAATCTCTGAACCTGTAAACCAGTCCCAAGTAAATGCTGTCCTTTATAAAATGCTGTCCTTTATAAAACTTACATTGGTCATGTTGTCTTTTCACAACAATAAGACTCTAACTAAAACAGGTTTTAAAATTAAAATTAACTACCTGAGTTATCTAAATATTATAAATCTTTAAATTACATCAAGATGTATTTGATGTGTTTGTCTCTTAGGGAAGTTAATAGGCAAATTTGAATTTTATTCACTAAATGGAATACTTCTCTGCACTAAATTCTTAAAACCTAGCCTTCAAGTATATCACAGTAAGAATGTTATGGACAGTGATTTTGTGTCAGTGATGTATTGATTTTAGAAATGACACAAGTCTCGTTTGATTATGATATCCCTTAACCTATAACTTCTATGTTGCAATGACAAATTTTAAGGTTACAGTGTGCCTCTTGCTGTCAAGACTGATCCATCCAAGCAAAACCGGGTACATATTTTCTTAGCAGGAGATAAAAAGCATATGCTCCTTTCAGTTTAATTTACTATAATAAAATGACTATATTCCCTATTCACATTATGTCTATAAACATTATATGCATATTTAATATGTATGCATATTTACCTTTTAAAATGTTTATTTGCATACTAGTTTTTACATTGGATTTTTATTTTCATTTTATAACACATTTGAATAAACCAGCCTGTAGGATTTTTGTTTTTTATTTTTTTCTCCCACATTTCAGTCTCACATATCTCTTAGTATTATCTGAAGTCTTTTGAAATTGATCTGTGCAATATATCTTTAAAAATAAAGTTTGTATACATACACTGTCTGTGCATTCTATGTGACAGTCAGTAATGATTTGTATCATCATGTCCTGTATTTTGTTCTCATGGTCTTATATATTTTATCTGAATTAACTTCACATTTAGAAAAATATTCACTTTATTAAAAAAATTATGTTAAGTCAATCAGAAATTAACTATTTCTCCCATTAGTAGCACAAAAATAACTTAGTTAATTTTATATTAATTTCCCACAAATTCCTGAAGAGGGGATATCCAGGGGGAAAAATGTTTGTTTTTAGCTCACTATTTAATAGTAGTTGAACCATGGTGAGTAGGTCTTCCTGGATCGTACAGTTGGTCATGTTAAGGCCAAAGATAGCAAACTGAGGGAACAAGTTGGAACTAGAAATTAACTCTAACCCTGAAAACTAACCATAGACACCTACGTTCACAGCCAAACCTTTTTTCTTAAAAATTTCATGACTTCCAAAACAATATTCTCAGTGGAGGTGAACATATTCAAACAGAGCAGCATGCAGAGTTAACAGTGCTTTCCCCTGCCCCAGTATTCTTAGGGTCATCAAATACTATAATAATGCCTCAACTCAACTCATTATCCTCATAATCTAACAGTTCGAAAGTTCAAAGTCTTTTTTTTTTCTTACAGAAATTGAGGTATCTTTTTAGTAACCTCCTTTTTATTTTTTTCACTGAACAAAAAAATTATTATTATAAGAATGATGTAAATAAGAGAAAAAATGGAGGCAGATGAACGACTCGCATCTGTACTGAAACTCAACATTCTTTTCCTTTTTTAATTAATTTAAAAACCTAAGCCAATGGAAGGCTCTGCCAACATTCAAGATGACTGTTTTTCTACAGTTAAATAAAATGCAGACTATCCACACTGACACACAGGTAGGCATCTCTCTATACTTGGCTTTTAAATGTAGTAAAGCTGACAGTGAAGATTAACCAAACCAGACTTGGATGATCTACTATGCAACATCAAATAAATCTAAAATCACAGTGTTTAATTGAATAGTAAAATGCTACAAAATAAAAGTGAAAAAATATTTTAAACATGGTCTTTGATAAATATTACTCTCTCAATCATATATTATCTGAAATCATTTTTAAATGATACTTTGACATTAAGGAAAACAAATAGTTTTTAAATTCATATGTAATATTTCAACATTCATATAAGTATTGTATGCAGTATGTAATATCCATTGTTGTATGTATGTGTAAATGAAAGAGCCACTAAAGTTACTTCTAACCAACTGAAACCTCAAATAACTGAATTTATTCTCAAACATAAGGAAGTTAATGAGTTTACTGAACTAGATCAAGGGTTTTGATTCAAGAGGCCACAAGAATATAATAAAAATGGCCATTCTACCAAAAGCAATCTACAGATTCAATGCAATCCCCATCAAAATACCAATCCAAATCTTCAAAGAGTTAGACAGAACAATTTGCAAATTCATCTGGAATAACAAAAAACCCAGGATAGCTAAAGCTATCCTCAACAATAAAAGGACTTCAGGGGGAATCACTATCCCTGAACTCAAGCAGTATTACAGAGCAATAGTGATAAAAACTGCATGGTATTGGTACAGAGACAGACAGATAGACCAATGGAACAGAATTGAAGACCCAGAAATGAACCCACACACCTATGGGCACTTGATTTTTGACAAAGGAGCCAAAACCATCCAATGGAAAAAAGATAGCATTTTCAGCAAATGGTGCTGGTTCAACTGGAGGTCAACATGTAGAAGAATGCAGATCGATCCATGCTTATCACCCTGTACAAAGCTTAAGTCCAAGTGTATCAAGGACCTCCACATCAAACCAGATACACTCAAACTAACAGAAGAAAAACTAGGGAAGCATCTGGAACACATGGGCACTGGAAAAATTTCCTGAACAAAACACCAATGGCTTATGCTCTAAGATCAAGAATCGACAAATGGGATCTCATAAAACTGCAAAGCTTCTGTAAGGCAAAGGACACTGTGGTTAGGACAAAATGGCAACCAACAGATTGGGAAAAGATCTTTACCAATCCTACAACAGATAGAGGCCTTATATCTAAAATATATAAAGAAATCAAGAAGTTAGACCACAGGGAGACAAATAACCCTATTAAAAAATGGGGTTCAGAGCTAAACAAAGAACTCACAGCTGAGGAATGCCGAATGGCTGAGAAACACCTAAAGAAATGTTCAACATCTTTAGTCATAAGGGAAATGCAAATCAAAACAACCCTGAGATTTCACCTCACACCAGTGAGAATGCCTAAGATCAAAAACTCAGGTGACAGCAGATGCTGGCGAGGATGCTGAGAAAGAGGAACACTCCTCCATTGTTGGTGGGGTTGCAGACTGGTACAACCATTCTGGAAATCAGTCTGGAGGTTCCTCAGAAAATTGGACATAGAATTGCCTGAGGATCCAGCTATACCTCTCTTGGGCATATACCCAAAAGATGCCCCAACATATAAAAAAGGCACGTGCTCCACTATGTTCATCGCAGCCTTATTTATAATAGCCAGAAGCTGGAAAGAACCCAGATGCCCTTCAACAGAAGAATGGATACAGAAAATGTGGTACATCTACACAATGGAATATTACTCAGCTATATTTTTAACAATGACTTTATGAAATTCGTAGGCAAATGGTTGGAACTGGAAAATAACATCCTGAGTGACGTAACCCAATCTCAGAAAAACACACATGGTTTGCACTCATTGATAAGTGGCTATTAGCCCAAATGCTTGAATTACCCTAGATGCCTAGAACAAATGAAACTCAAGACGGATGATCAAAATGTGAATGCTTCACTCCTTCTTTAAAAGGGGAACAAGAATACCCTTGGCAGGGAATAGAGAGGCAAAGATTAAAACAGACACAGAAGGAACACCCATTCAGAGCCTGCCCCACGTGTGGCCCATACATATACAGCCATCCAATTAGACAAGATGGATGAAGCAAAGAAGTGCAGGCCGACAGGAGCTGGATGTAGATCTCTCCTGAGAGACACAGCCAGAATACAGCAAATACAGAGGCTATACATGGTCTGACCCTGGACTCTGACCTCATAGGTAGCAATGAATATTCTAGTAAGATCACCAGTGGAAGGGGAAGCCCTTGGTCCTGCTAAAACTGAACCCCCAGTGAACGTGATTGTTGGGGGGAGTGCGGCAATGAGGGGAACACCCATAAAGAAGGTGAGGGGGGAGGGGTATGTTTGCCCGGAAACCGGGAAAGGGAATAACACTCGAAATGTATATAAGAAATACTCAAGTTAATAAAAAAAAAAGAAGTAAGAAGTCATTTGTTTTTATTTTTATTTTTTTTCTTTTTGGAATGCCAAACTTGCTTTTGGTTTTCTTGACCCGATTCATATTTTAGGTCTCTATATTACATATCAGATATTAATATGGTGTCTTTTGCTTCACAGTTATTATACTTAATCTCCGGGATATTCTCATTTGAAACTAGTTTCTCTTCTATGCAGAGTTATAAGAATCATAGAAAGTTTGCAAGTCTAGTCTGAAGGAATGTGGATTACACTTAGGCAGAAGCACTGTTCTCTCTATTTATAATTGTATATTTTATTTATTTACATTTCAAATGTTATCCTTGTTCCTAGTTTCCCCTCTGGAATCCCTCTCTCCCATGCCCCCTCGCTCTGCTTCAATGATGATGCTCCCCCACGTACCTCACCACTCTTGCCTCCCATCCTGACATTCCCCTGCATTGGCTCATGGAGCCTCTCCTCCCATTGATGCCTGACAAGGTCATCCTCTGCTACATATGCTGCTAGAGTCATGGGTTGCTCCATCTGTACTCTTTAGTTGGTGGTTTAGTCCCTGGGAACTTTGGGAGTTCTGGTTGATTGATATTGTTGTTCTTTCTATGGGGTCCACAGATGGAAACCAATAGTCAGAACAACCAAGTGGTGTAGTATATTTCATATTATTATTATACATAGTTTATCTATATTTCTGTCTACATAAGTGAAGATATTAGATATATTGGTTAAATTCAATATGACATATATCAAATAAACCAGGTGGATAATAGTGGACCCCAAGGCATCTTTTCTCCACTAAATGTTACAAAAAGTCATAAATTCTATTTTCATGATGTAAAACTAAATGTCACTTTTAATTCCTTGAATCAAGTGAAATGATGAGAGCTGTACCCAAGCTTTATAAATGCATGGCTTGGGCTGAGCTCAGAATATTTTTATCTAACGAACCATATAACTAGTTTTGGAAGCTTCTAAACTCCATACACACTTAATCTGTGCATGCCTAGTTACTGAAGGATTCCACTTCCAGTCTTCATCTGCTAACGTAGGCATAGTAAGTTTCAGCCTACAAGATTTATTGTAGAACAAGTTCAATTTTTTTAGTCATTTCTGAATTCTGGCTGCTTGGGTCAGCTCAGTTGTTCTGGTTCAAACTCCTTTCCAAAATGATTGATTCAATCTAGCTTCTCTCAGCTCCTTACTGAATTGTTCTGCTTGAATTCAAACTAACTCTGACAATTTAGTCTCATGTTCTGGCTCCTTCTTATTCTGGGTTTGAACTGTCTCTGCTGACCTGCCCTGAAGTTTATGACCTCATGAGCAAACTCAACTCCACTGCATTGTCCTCACTGAACTGACTTCCCAGTGACCAACTCTTTCTCCCTGAGCTGCTCTTAAATAGCTTCTCTCTCCTACACTGTTCTCTTTAGAGTTTGTTGTATTTTACGTTTCACTCATCTTAATCTGATTTCTCAATCATCTGCTTCTCTATTAGACATCACTTTCAATCATGGCTGCTTCCTTCTACAAACTAACGTTAACTCTAAATTATGTACTAAGGGCATGCATGTATTCTAGCTGGATCACATAAGCCTGGGTCTTTGCATGTAATTCTCTTGCCAAAGCACCCATGTTGCATGATTAAAATTCTTCTACACCATAATATATCAGGGGAAAATGCTGCAGTCATTTTGGTCTCTTCTTTCAAGTATTTGTCCATTTAGTGGATGATGCATCTAAGAAATTTGTTCTAGTGTTGACCTTTATCTACTCTAAAGAAAACTTTTTTGTCATTTGTGATGAAGATGCCATAATGAGTGCTCATGTTGCACAGATGTAGGAAAATACTAGATACAGTTATTTAACAAGTTATGTTTCTAATATATGTATATATATATTATTTCACATATTATTTCATTTATATATATATATTTCTACAAGCTTCTTAATGTTTCACGATTAATTATATTGGAGAACTTAACAACTAAGCATCTGCATTCAATGAGTAAATTGCTCAATTTTCCAGTGGTTCCATTTTCTAATCAAGACAGTGTGGTAGGTTACGTAGTTTATCGCCATCAGTTGACATCTATTTATTTAAGAAATGAGTTCCAGAGAATGTTAAGTGCTTGTTCAAATGTTTCATGTAACCTGTATTCATGATTCTTCATCTTTTATAAGTGTTTTTAGAGGATGTAATATCTGTCAGTGTTATTGTTTACACCAAAGTCAATAAAAAATATCACCACCAAATTGAAAAATCACACTTTTTCCTTGAATACAATAAGCAATCAAGAACAAAATATTGTAGAGTGTAGTGCTTCAAGTAATGTTCAGCTATATATATATATATATATATATATATATATATATATATATATATATATTTGGACTATATGGCAATGCACTTTAAGTATATTATGATAAGATAGAGTTATCTAAGTTTAGTCTTAGAATGATTCTCATTTATTAAACAAAATACTATAATTAAAGTTTTTTATAAATAATTCTCATGCTTTATTGTAATATAGTTCACTGAAAATTGTAAAAGACAATAGACCATAACAATCTTATGTCTTAGGAAAAACCAGCCAAAGATAAAGCAATAATAATGAGAAGAAAATAGATTTTAGTTCATTATTTCTGTGTACTTTTCATGGTAGTCAACAGAGGTTGACAGCAAATTTCAAATACAGCAATAAAAATTTTATTGATCTTTAAACATAATTTAGAACTTTAAAGTTTGATAATCATAAGAAATTATGTGTGATTATATTATTAAGGTGATCCTGTTTTAAATCTAGACTGTATATTAGCTGCCTCTTCTTTACTAGTATAATAATATAACCTTAAAACCTGAAACTCTAAATCATGATAAATACATCGTATAAATTCAAACCAAATATTTTCATTAATTATGGCAAGTTTCTTTCCTATATCTTGTAAATAATATATTTTCAAAGAAATTGTATAATTTATACTTAGGTTCCTTATTGCAGGTGGCAGTGTATAATTAGCATTATTAATTTAGGTCCACATTTCCTTTCAATAAAGAGCAGAGGTCCACTTAAAATCTATATATAAGTATCCCACAGTGACTACAGGCCTCATTTATTCAGGTGATTATTATATCATAAAATGTTCTTCCTTTACAAACATAAATCCTTACTTGAACTCCTTGTGGTTGGATTAATGTTTCACTCCTCAATGGATTTAATATTTTCTTGATACTTTACACCTTGTTTTAGTTTACTTTCTTATGGTTAATTGAAATTCAAACAGAACTGTAATTATCATCACTTGCAAACTTAATATGTGTGTGTGTTGAAATCCCAATGTCTAGCAGTCAACCTAATGATTACTGATGGATAATCTAAGGCTTACATTCAAAAAGGTGACAATGTCCAGGAAATTTTCAGCTTTCCAAAACTCATGGACTTTCAGATACTAAGTAAACAGTCTTATTTTAAAGAATGGTTCTTTTGAAAGTGGAATAACTTCAATGTTGATAATGTGAAATGAAGAGGACAATTTCTATACTAAATAGATGTCTTCAATTTGAAGATCATAGATTAGAAATAATTGGTTATGCCAATATTTCAATTAAGATATATATGTTACTCGTGTAAATCTGTAGAAGTTTATGTAATTTTATATACATGTATATATATACATATATACATGTGTGTGTATTTATTGTCATTAGTGTTGTATAGGCACTATGTGCCTACCACTGTAAAGATCTTGAATATTATATGTTAAATTGGAATCTCCTAAGTGGTATCTTTCTTGCTGATTCTGTCAGAGAATGTTTCAAAGAAGCAGTTTTGCACATGTTGACCTCATAATGCTTTTATGTTCCTACAATCTGGCTTTGTCATTCAACCTATTCAACTTATCCCTTATCTGTCCTGACAAATATGGTTCAGTCTCCCATAGCTTCATTCCTTCACAGGTCCTTTGTAGACACACAGATACTTAATTATCATCTTTTCCTTTATTCGCTGACTTACCTTTTCTGAAAGCTTTAGTAATAGCTAGTTCATAAATTTCTCTTCCTACCTTCGTGTAAGTGAGTAAACAGTATTCAAAGGTATAAAATAGCATATTGTGCTCTGAACATTATTAAATGAGTATATATTTTATAAGTATTCTTATACTGGGTCGTAAATTATCATCACTACCTCATTCAATACAGTCTTAAAACTTTGAAAATATATTTATCAGCATGACTGAGGATAAAATATACCTTCTTAGTTTTTTCTTTAATATATTCATTTATAAGGAAATTTGCAAAAACTCATACGCAAATATGGCAAGTACATTTCTGTATGCTCTCATGTTTTCTCATGAGACAGTGTTGCAGTTTGTCACTGTTGAACGAATCAGGTAGACAGAATTATCCTTAAAAGTAAAGTGGGACTTTGTAAACACCCATTTTTAATGTTATTGAAAATATATTACAATACAAAGTACCACAATAATTTGGGCATGTACTTCCTACCTTTTGGGTTAGTTCAAACAAAGTGTGCTATATTGTTATATTCTGTTCTATATTGTTATGTAAAATGAAAGACAAATTATCTCAACCTTATAGATTAACAAACAAAAAATCTATAAAAATGATCTCAGGTTTTAACTATTTTTCTTTGAAGCACACATAGACTACAGGTGTCAACTGTTGAAATATTTGAGACAAAATTTCACTCTCTGGTGATGGCTAGACTAGAAGTCATTCTGTAGACTGGTTGGCCTTAAACTAACAAGAGATCTGTCTACCTCTGTATCCCGTGGGTTGTGATTAAAGATATGTGACTCTATGCCTACTACTCCTTAGTATTGTTCTGTTTTATAAATTCTTAGAATATATTTTCAAAACATAAAACATTTAGTAGGAGGACAACCCTCAATGACATAAATATGCTAAACTAAATTTATTAGACTTTTACCAGTGGGATAGGATATCAATGATGAATATATTCATGAGAATATAAATACATACATTGGTACATATACTATTTTCTGCTTTTTTTTATGAATCTCGACGCAGGTAATTTAATGATATTCACATACTGAAAAATCTGATAACCTAATAATTTGAACAGAAAAACTAAAATTAGACAGGTGTTGAAGGAGGTCACCCAAGCTAAGCTTTGATGATAAAGCAAAGTCCGCAGACACCTCTAGTTCTATCAGAAAAGTTTGTTTGTTCTTATAAATGAACACTTATCAAGGTGTAACTATTTACAGATATTTCCTGAGGCAAACAGTATATGATTAAATGCAACTCTTATCTTCTTAGAAGAAAATCTGTGGGGAAAATGAGTGGGTCCATTTGATGACAGTGTTCTGAGTTCTCAGTCCTGATCATGTAGCTTTATGGAGTAAAGAAAGATAACATGCCTTACAAAAAGAAATGGCAGAACTCTAAGCTCTACTGAAGAAATTATAGTAAAATTTAAACAATCATCACAAAATGAATTGTATAATTGAATTACTTTTAAAAGAGAATGGATGATAAAAATATTTAGAACAAATAAATATTATAATCTGATGTGAAAATAATGATTTTAGGAGCAAAACAAGTCCACATACATAGGTGAACACACACATACACACACACACACACACATACATACATAAGCGAATATACACACATACACAAGTGAGCATACACACACATATAGGATGTGTGTACACATACTACGTTATTCTTTGGTATGTAAGGTGATATAGAGAACACATGGTTTATTTTGACTGATTAGTCGTTCAAAGGACAGCATTGTGCTTCTTCTCTGGATGAACCAATTTACCTTTAGAAAATTAGATTACTGATGTCAAGATTATTTAATAAGAGTTTTTTAACCACACACATAATTTTATAAAAATAGTTTTATTCATCATTTCTCAAACAAAACAAATTTAGGTTTTATCTTGTTAAAGTTGTAAAATCTCACTGTGCCAAATATAACTACAAAATGCATCTTATAAGCTGTAAATTCCTTTGTATATTCAAAAATTTGAAATTCTCTATCCTGTAATTATTCTACAAATATTTGTATTGCATGGGCGCTTGTGTTTTGCATTTTAACAATACTTATGAATAAAATCCACCTTTCTTTTTGATCAATTTGTAAGCCTTGTCTACAGATTAATTATAAATTCAACAAAAGAAATAATTTGTAGGCATTTGAGTCACTTTTTTAAAGATATTAATTGACCTGATAGAAAAATTGCTCTCTTGGAGCAATTATTATTGTGATTGACAAGTTGGCTTTCAAGAAAGGACTCAGACAGTAAACCAGCTTAACATTTCTAGTGTGATGTGTAAATAATAGACTCTTCTAACTACTAACTTGATAGGAGAATTGGCAATGGAGTTTCAGAGCAAGTATGGTTCACTTATATTATAAGTTGTCTAGTATATTCCTGTTTAGAGAGGAATAGGGATTTTATAGCTATATCATTGAGGATTCAAAATATACTGGAAGAATTTTCAATTCAACTAGATAGGCATTTACATAGTATGCAACAGTACTGAAAACCATTTTCTATATAAATACAACATGCTAAGCATAGGCATGCTTTGGAATTCTCATCCTTTCATAACAAAAACACTGTCCTTTAAGTGAGAACGTTTAGTTCTTTGCTGAAATAAGAAAAATGAGTTGCTTTCAACAGCTTTTATAAAGATTTAGAAGAGCTGAAATGTGAAAACTCTTTTAACTATAAAATGCTGTGATTGAAAAGCCCAGTACATAAATCAAGAAGCAGAGAACTCCTTTAATCTTCATGAAAAGCTGAGTGTTAATTGTCTTCTCCAGATTGTGTCAACTGGAATCATTCAAGATGGACACATGATTGAAAACAAAATGACAAGATGGTGTGCCTACAGAGCATTATCCATTATATGGTGAAAATAAATATCAACAAATATAAAAAACACAATTATATTCAAGCAATGACTGGATGCAATGAGCTCTACTTGTAAAACTATGTGAAAACATAAGACTCATTATCAAAACTATTGATGCTGACATAAGTAATGCAGGTTTTAATTTTATTTTGTACGTGAGAATAAAATAATTATCCATGAAATGAACAAATGTTATATGTTTCTGCATGTTGAGGCATCTAAGTCTCTGTTGCAAACACAGTTACAGCACAGTTGTAAGTCTTTTAAATATTGAATGTCAGTTACTAAAATACAAAGGTTTGCAAATCTCATGTATGTAGATAGTGAGGTAGTTCTCATCAAAACAAATGCTCCATGAATTTCTCATTCACTCTTTTCAAATAGTTATTGGGCACCTGCTTTGGTTAGTCATTGTCTTAGCCCAGAAAGTGCCATGATTTACACACAGAAAGAAGTTCTTTGAATCATGAACCTTATCTATCCAGAGTCTATCATGAATTAAAATTAGCCTGTGTTCGGCAATTTCATTTTCGTTGAGGGTTGAAAACTATCTCTGCTTTTCAGATAGCCATTGGGAAATAATTGTTTTTAAAAAAATGTTTTATTTACTGGCACAAGGAGTGGATCAATTTTTTGAGGTTATAAGTCCAGATATTTAAGTGAAAACTGGATCTTGCTCTAAAAGCACATTGTAGATAAAACTTACATTTATACAACTCTCTCTTAGTAGAGTGTTCAACTAATCAGTTGAAGGCCTGAGAATGGATTCTGATTTCTTCTGTGGAAATAGACAGCCACTGGATTTGAAGAATAGCACCAACATTTCTGTGAACTTCAGGTTTTACAGCTCAGTCTCTGTTCAGCAGCCTATAAGGTTGAGTCAATTAATTTCATAATATACCCTTTAGAGCACAGAAGATTTGTCCAATTCTAAACAGTTCTGTTTCCCAGGAAAGCCTGATTGGAACAAGAAACACTAAACTGAGAGGCTTAAACACGTCATAGAAAGGTTAAAGCATCTGTGGAAATTTATGAACTAAATCATACAAGTTGTGGATTATAAAAAGTTTCTTTCTTATTTTCTTTTTTTTTTAATTTTTAGTCTTTTTTTTCACTTTTTTACTGAATGTTTTCTTTATCTACATTTCAGATATTATCCCCCTTTCTGGTTTCCCCTCCAGAAACTTCCAATCCCATCCCCCAATCCCTCCCTCCATGAGGGCACTGACCCACACATTTCCTCTTATTACCTTGTCCTGGCATTCCCCTACACTAGAACATTGAGCCTTTAGAGGAACAAGTGCCTCTCTCCTCCCATTGATGCTGGACAAGGCTATCCTCTGCTACTGATGTGGCGGGAGCCATGGGTTCCTCCAAGTATACTCTTTGGTTGGCGTTTAAGTCCCTTGGAGCTCTGAGGTGTCTGGTTGGTTGATATTGTTTTTCTTCCTATGGGCTTGCAAAGCCCATCACTACTGAATGGGGGTCCCCAGGGGAGGAGTTATAGAAGATATCAGATGTACTAATTTTAGATCTATCACTATCTACAGGAAAGAGTACTTAAGCAAGTGCTAATGAATGGGTCATGACACCCAAGCTGCTTTAATTGGTTCCATATCTTTGAGAAGTTTCCTAGACACACACACACACACACACACTCACACACACACACACAAAATAATAAATGAGCTAATCAAATGCTACTTAACCCCTAAAATCATAAAAGGAAAAATAATTTTCTAGAAATATTTGGAGTAGCAATAGAAACAAGGAAATGTCTTCAAAAGTAAAGTATGTTTGCCTATAGAAGGGATTGAAGAAAAATTACAAAAAGAGTAAAATAAACCTTTGGTACAATCTTGCTGGCTCACTTGCTTTCTTGCTTGCTTTTTGATGTTGTTGAATCCTCTGTGAAGTCATGATAATTTTATTCTCGCTTTGGTTTATTAAGTTTGCTTTTTTCCATTTTCAAATACCACCAAGAATTTTAGTTAGTAAACAATGAATTGAAAATCAGAGTTCTACTTCTCATATTAGCTCCTTAAAGAGTTGCAAAAAAAATAGTGTGAACACATATTCTGCAGACAGGTGCTATAGAACTCTGCTCTTGACCATGAATATTTACTTACATTTTATTACAAAACAGCTATATTTATACACATGAGGCCATCACAAAATTGGAACTTCTGCAATCCATCCCCCTTTGAACACTGGAAGAGTTTACATGGACTAGGAGAGCCTATCTTCCTGAGGGATATAAAAGCAGGACCAGCTAACAATTTTGTGTTGAGACAGACAATTTTGCTATAGTATAGCTATTTATGATGTATCCATACTCCAAGTAATAACCTCTTACAGTGTGATTGTTATAAATACCAATTAAATGCATGGAGTAACCAAACCAGATCTGTGTAGAATCCTTTATTTGTTCTACCATGGTCCTCTTCCTCAATAGCAATTAGAAACACACTCCTAGGGAGAACTCCTATAATGCAGAACGAATTTAAGATGGAGAAATTGTTACAGTGCAATCGAAAGCCATTGCCAAAACATAAAAACCATGAACACTCAATTTCAAGCCAACCTAAACTGCATAAAGAGTACCAGGCTAGTACTTGGCTTATAAAGAATTCACTTTATTTTTTGTTAACTTCTGCTGATAACAAATATAGAGATTCCCCAATGATTTTGTTTAATGAAGTATATTACAGCACGAAAAAAAAACATATAGTGACCTCTGGATAGCTCCATTAAAAAAAATCAAAATATATTCTTTTTATTGGATTTTTTATTTACATTTTAAATGTTATCCACTTTCCCCAACCCAACTACCCACATCTTCCCTTCCACCCTGACATTCCCCTACACTGGGAGGGGGTGCTAGCTTTAGCAGGAAAAAGGCTCTCCTCCCTTCAGTGCCCAACAAGACCACCCTCTACTACATATGCAGCTGGAACCATGGGTTTGTCCATGTCTACTCTTTGGATGGTGCTTTAGTCCCTGGGAGCTCTGGTTGCTTGGTATTGTTGTTCTTATAGGGTTGCAAATCTCTTCAGCTCCTTCAATCCTTTCTCTAACTCCTCCAATGGGGACCCCATTCTCAGTTCAGTGGTTGACTGCTAGTACTCGCCTCTGTATTTGTCATGCTCTGGCACAGTCTCTTAGGAGACAGCTATATCAGCTCCTGTCACCATGCACTTCTAGGCATCAGCAATATTGTCTGGGTTTGGTGGCTGTGTATGGGCTGGACTAGCAGGTGGGCAAGCTCTGAATGCACATTACTTCAGTCTTTGCTCCAAACTTTGTCTCCATATCTCCTTTATGAACATTTTATCCCCCCTTCTAAGAATATTCTATACATGTGTTAAATTAAAAAAATAAAATAAAAACATTAAAACAAAAGGTAAGGGGGAAGAAATCATCAAGAGAATTTCAAGGACTATTGTAGAAATCTGATGTCAGTTTGTGAGTAGAGACTGTACCTGGAAAATCTGGTTTATTTCAGCTGTTGTCTTTGTTAATGGTATTATATGCTCTGTGTATAAGTAAGTCCGTGGGAAGTTTTACTTCCAGTATACATGTGAGGAGCCCTTCAGAGCAAACTTTGTAGGAATCCTAGCAAATGTGCATATATGTGTGAAAATCTTCTATCCTTAGTCTCCTGCCTTGAAAAGGTCTGAGTGCATCACAATTGATTCCCTTTTGAAATGGACCAACTTCTTGCTCTTGATAATAAAATAAAACACTGATGTGTGTGCCATAAAAGATGCATTGATTTCATAAGATTAATGGTTCTGTGTTCTGGATGCTCACTATTCTAGCATATGTGGATGTCAAGGAGCTCCTTCCCCAGGTATCAGCTGCACTGCTATCAGTGTTCAGCATTGGTACAGTTCATTATCTTGCTATTATGTCAGGGGCAGATAACAATCTTTCCCAAACAGCCGACAGACTTAGAGTGGCAGAATTAATTAAAATTGATTCACACATTGTGTCATGTTAAGGTCTTCTGAGAGCTTTCTTTTCTACATCCCTCTCTATTTGCTGGTGTTGTTCTACAAGGCACAGGTGGGAGTCACTGCTTGAGAATACTAATTATGAACTTGAATGGAACTGTGCACATTGAGTGGCAATGAAGTACATGAAAGGAATTTAGAACTCACTTCATTTAAGGATTTCATATGGGATTAATTCTTTATTCTGACTTTTTAAGTTTTTATTCAGAGGAGGACAAAGCTGATAAATCAAGGTTACTAAAGATTATCATAAATCTTATAAATGAATTCTATATTTTAATAGTTAGTGGTTCAAGACTGTAAGCATTTAAAAGCAAATGAAACATTAGCAATAAAGGTAACAGAAGCATAAACATGTATCTATATTAATAATCTAATTAATTTTAATGAAGAATTTGAACAATAGTATATAACTGTTCATGACAAATAGCTGAAAATCAATAATATTATGTTCCATATAGGATAAAAATAAAGTTGTAATATATTTTGTTTCTTATTTATTTATTTTGTCAGTTTGGTGATGGAGCCCTGAACATCATGTAATCTAGCTAAATCTTATACTGTATCTAGGATTACACAGCTATGTACTTAGTGTTATTACCTCTAATTAACACAATAACTATCTAACTCAGGACAGCACCATGCTTTTATTTACTAAGGAGATGTATTGGGTACAGTCTGTTCTAATGTACTATAACCAGGAAACACACACTTGAACAAGGTAGATATCCTATTTTCACGAACACAATGCAAACACTTAATCTTCATGTATCACTAGTATTTCACTTGATAATAGTAGGGGTACTTCTCAGAGATATTCAGATATTATGCTTTTTTTTCAATGAACATATTTTATCAGAAAATTTGAGGAGAAAAATAAAAGTTAAATATGTGAGCATAGACCCCAGGGAATGGAGAACCCATGATTGCTGACACCGAATGACCCTGAAATTACAAGTCACCTTATGATTATGTAACAGCATTAGTGCAGTGCTCATCCATCAGTCCCTCAACAGAAGAAGGAGATGATGCCATTCACAGAGTGGTTAACACTGATGAGGCTGGCAAAAACCAGATGGACGGTCCAAGTCCCCACCAAAGAGTACCCTTCGAGTGACCCATGGCTCCAGCTACATATGTAGCAGAGGATTGCCTTATCTGGCATCAGTGGAAGAGGAGGCCTTTGGAGCTTTGAGGGATCAATTCCCCAGCATAGGGGAATGTTAAGACAGTGAGGCAGGAGTGGGTGGGTGGGTGGAGGAGCTCCCTGATAGAACTAGGAGGAGGGGGAATGGGATAGGGGCTTTGCAGAGGGGAAAACAGGAAGGGGGAAACATATGAAATATAAATAAATAAAATAACCAATAAAAAGATAGAATTAATCCAAGATTATTTTACAGTTCTCATAACTTTACATTCTTTATAGTTAATAATCCATTTAGATGCTAAGAATTTCATAATGAAGATTTTTATTTTGCCTGCATGTTTATGTATATATGTGCACACATAGGTTGTGTGCATGTATATGTGAGCTATAGTGTACCTGGTGTCTACAGAGGACAGAAGAGGGTACTGGATTGTCTGGACCTGAAGGCAAGTATGCTAGACTTCTAAATCATCTCTCAGGAGTCTTCCAATTTTACACGTTTAATATTAGAAAAATATTTTTAAGTGCTCAGAATCAATTTTTATTAGATTAGTAACAATTGCCATTATACCTGCAGTACATATGTGCTTTGCAATAGCTCAAATCATAGAATGCATAAGTAAAGTAAATTAGGATTTTTAAGAAAAATGTGTGATTTGTTACCTAAACACTGCTTTTGTTACTTTCATATGTTTTTATTTTTAACATATTCTATTTTAGAACTTGCTTGTAGAACATATATGCTATTTTAATGTGGTGATTTTTTACAACACTGTACTCCCCTTGATAGGAAAAAACACACAAAGTTCAGTGAAATCCCTCACAGCTACCTATCAATTCACATATATGAAGTCCTTTATATAAACACCTTAAATAAAAATACTTCCAAAATCTTTCATGTATAAATAAGGAAATTTTCAGAAGGCATGTAGAGCATCATTATATTTAAAGATGCTTTAATATAATCCAAAACATAATCAAAATAATTATTATGCTTAGTTAAATTTCTATTTGATAAAATTCTACTCTTTTCTATTTTAAATTCTTATTCAAGTATGTACAATAATTTAAAACAAATAAGATTATCTTGAAAACAGAAGGAGAAATGATGAAAATATACTATACATACATGAAATTAAATGAAAAAATGAGAGGAAAAAGCATAATTAATATTGTTTGCAAATTTATATTTGTGAAATATAAATAAAGGTAATCTAAAATGTCTTGTTATACTTTAAGGTATACTCTCAATTAAAAAAATGTATTTATAAGTGATTTCCTACACACACATTTTCACCAAAGCTGAACATGTTTTAATATGGAAGGAAAATGATACTAAGAATGTTCAAAAATGGATTCAGTGTGCCATTTCTTTCAGTGGTGTAGTCACTGATAAGTTCTTATTCCAGGAAATAATCAACCATGAATGCACAGGCACAAAATTGTAACTAAGTTCAGTGGACCCTGATAGTAGGAATGTGTTTACCTGAGAAGAGGGCTTCAACTAAAGAGGAAGGCAAATGAAGGTTTCAAAATGCTATCATTCTTTCCTAGAATTTTCCTGAACAAAACACCAACGGCTTATGCTCTAAGATCAAGAATCAACAAATGGGACCTCATAAAAATGTAAAGCTTCTGTAAGCAAAAGACTCTGTCATTAGGACAAAACGGCAGCTTGGGAAAAGATCATTTACAAACCTACAACTGATAGCGGGCTAATATCCAAAATACACAAAGAACTCAAAAAGTTAGACTCCAGTAAACCAAATAACCCCAGTAAAAAAAATGGGGTATAGAGCTAAACAAAACATTCTCAGCTGAGGAATATCGAATGGCCAAAAACCACCTAAAGAAATGTTTAACATCCTTAGTTATCCAGGAAATGCAAATCAAAACAACCTTGAGATTCCACCTCACACCAGTGAGAATGGCTAAGATAAAAAACTCAGGTGACAACAAATGCTGGTGAGGATGTGGAGAAAGAGGAACACTATTCCATTGTTGGTGGGATTGCAAACTGGTACACCCACTCTGTAAATCATTCTGGAGGTACCTCAGAAAATTGGACATTCCACTACCTAAGGACCCAGCTATACCTCTCCTGGGCACATACTCAAAAGATGCCCCAACATATAACAAAGACACGTGCTCCACTATGTTCATAGCAGCCTTATTTATAATAGCCAGAAGCTGGAAAGAACCCAGATGTCCTACAACAGAGGAATGGATTCAAAAAAGTTGTACACCTACACAATGGAGTAGTACTCAGCTATCAAAAACAATGACTTCATGAAATTGATAGGCAAATGGAATAAATTAGAAAATATCATCCTGAGTGAGGTAACCTAATCACAGAAAAACATACTTGGTATGCACTCATTGATAAGTAGATATTAGACCAAAAGCTTGAATTATCCAAGATGCAATCCACAGACCACAGGAAGGTCAAGAAGGATGACCAAAATGCGGATGCTCTCATTCCTTCTTGAAAGGGAAAAAAAATATCCATAGGAGGAGATATGGAAGCAAAGTTTAGAGCAGTGACTGAAGGAACGGCCATCTAGAGCCTGCCACACAATGTGGCCCATACACACACACACACACACACACACACACACACACACACACACACACACACACACACAAATATATATATGTATATATCCACCAAAACTAGATAAGAATGATGAAGCTAAATATTGCATGCTGAAAGGGACCGGATATATATATTTCTCCTGAGAGACACATCCAGAGCATTTCCAATACAGAGGTCAAGGCTAGCAGCAAATCTGTGAACTGAGAACATGATCCCATTTAGGGGAATTAGAGGAAGAATTGAAAGAACTCAAGGGGCTTGCCACCCCATAAGCACAACATTGCCAACCAACCAGAGCTTCCGGGGACTAAACCACTACTGAAAGACTATACATGTACTGATCCAGGGCTCCAACTGCATATGTAGCAGAGAATAGCCTTGTTGGGGCACGAGAGGAAGGGGAAGCTCTTGGTCCTGCCAAGGCTGGACCCCCAGTGCAGGGGAATGTCGGTGGGGGTGGTAAGGGAGATGGATGGTGGGAGCACCCTTATGGGGGAGGCGTTGGGGAGGCGGGCTTATGGACAGGAAACTGGGAAAGTTAATACCATTTGAAATGTAAGTAAAGAAATATATCCAATAAAAAAATTTAAAAAATAATAATAAACCAACAAAAATGTCAACAGTAGAATTTTTAAAATTTAGTTCCTACTGAAAGTTATTTTATACCTTGAATCAATCTATACAGTTTTATTATTTCTTTATATATTTTTCTCCCTTAGGACAATTTTAACTAGACCTATATTATTTTGCCTCCTATGTTCAAAGAGATAAATGGCTGGAAAACTTTGCCTTAGTATAAAATTCAACCAGAACCACATTTAGCTTAAGATGCAACATCATTCAAGAGTCACTAACATCATCATCATCATCATCATCATCAAGTTTAGTCTCCAACTGAAAAATTATTTGATATTTGTCACTTAAAATTAGGGTGAATGGGGAGGGGAACCCCCGTATAGAAGGGGAGGGGGAGGGACTAGGGGGCTGATGGACAGGAAACTGGGAAAGGGACTAACATGTGAAATGTAAATAAGAAATACCCAATTTAATAAAGATAGACGAAAAAAGTATTATTATGATACAAATCATTGAATGCCTTTTAATAAATGAATGAGTATGCATGTAATTTGAGAGTATAACAGTGCAGTAAATATCTACAATAAAAGCGACTAAGGGATTAAAGGTTAGAGACTAAGAAGCAGTTCAGTATGTGACCCCTGGACTAAATTCAGGTAATAACTGATCCTAAGAAGGCAATAAAATTAAACATAAATATAAATATTTAACTTTATTTTCTTAAATCCATAAACCATTTAATTTTAGATTTATGACCATCAGACCATTTTTAGTCTGTCAGTAAAATTGCTTCATATTCTTATAGAAAGCCTAAAGGGGTTGTAAATCACATTAGCAAACAAACTGATTTGTTTCCGAGTGGCAGGGGGTTTGTGTTTGTGTGTTCATGTGTATGTTTGTATATGTGTTTGTGTATGTGTGTGTGTGTGTGTGTCCTTTCAAGATCACAGTATCAACTCTCAATTCTTCTAAGCCTTTCACTGTAACATGAATTTTTTGTAGCTCTTTCTTTCCTTATATGCTGTTGCTATCTTTTTCTCCTCATTTTCTTAATAAAGAATATTCTCAGGTAGGTTGATATTGGTGTTCTTCCTATGGGGTTACAAACCCCTTCAGCTCCTTCAGTTTTTTTCTTTGAGTCCTCCATTGCAATCCCTGTGCTCAGTCAGATGGTTAGCTGCAAACATCCTTATGTGTATCAGTAAGTCTCTAGCAGAGCCTTTCAGGAGACACCCATACCAGGCTCCTGTCAGCAAGTACTCCTTGGCATCAACAATAGTGGCTGGATTTGGGGGCTGCATATAATGCATCCCCAGGTGGGGCAGTCTCCCATTGACATTTTCTTAAGTCCCTGCTCCACTCTTTGTACCTGTATTTCTTCCTGTGAGTATTTTGTTCTCCCTTCTAAGAACTGTTGCATCCACATTTTGGTCTTCCTTCTTCTTGAGCGTCAGATGATCTGTGAATTGGTTCTTGGGTATTATCAGTGATTGCATATCATATATGTTCTTTTGCAGCTGGGTTACTTCACTCAGAATGATATTTTCTCATTCCATCCATTTGCCTAAGATTTATTGCTTTTTAATAGCTGAGTTGTACTTCATTGTGTCAATGTACCACATTTCTGAATCCATTCTTCTGTTAAAGGGCATCTGGGTTCTTTCCAGTTTCTTCCTATTATTAATAAGGCTACTATGAACATGGTGGAGCTTGTGTCCTTGTTATATCTTGGAGCATCTTTGGGGTGTATGTCTAGGAGTGGTATAACTGTGACCTGAGGTAGAACTATGTCCACTTTTCAGACGAACATCTAGACTGATTTTTAGAGTAGTTGTACCAGCTTGCTATCCCACCAACAATGGAGAAGTGTTCCTCTTTCTGTTGTCACCTGAGTTTCTGATCTTAGCCATTCTGACTGGGTGTGGTGGAATTTTAAGGTTGCGTTTATTTACATTTCCCTGATGATTAAGGATATTGAACATTTCTTTAGGTGCTTCTCAGCCATTTGATATTTCTCAATTGAGAATTCTTTGTTTAGCTCTCTGTCCCATTTTTTAATAGGATTATTTGATTCTCTGGAGTCTAACTTCTTGAGTTCTTCACATATATAAGATATTAGTCCTCTATCACATGTAGAATTGACAAAGTTCTTTTCCCAATCTGTGGGTTGACATTTTGTCCTATTGACAGTGTCCTTTGCTTTACACAATCTTTACAATTTTATGAGGTTCCATTTATTGATACTTGATCTTAGAGTATAAGCCATTGGTGTTCTCTTCAGGAAATTTTCCCCTGTGTCTATGTGTTCGAGGTTCTTTCCCACTTTCTCTTCTATTAGTTTCAGCATACCTCATTTAATTTGGAGATATCACCCAACCAGATCCCCACCCCTGCTCCCAAGGACTAAACCACCAATGGATGAGTACATATGGAGGAACCCATTGCTCTAGTCACATATGTAACAGAGGATGGCATTGCCTGGCATCAATAAGAGAAGAAGTCCTTCGTCCTATGAAGGCTCATTTCACCAGTGTAAGGGAATGCCAGGGTGTTGAGTTCTGAGTGAGTGGATGGGAGTGGGAGAATCTTTATAGAAACAGGGAGAGGGCAAGGGAGCGTGCAAGAGGGGGGAAGGTGATAACATTTAAAATGTAAATACATAAAATATCCAATAAAAAGAAAAGAAAAAATAAAGAATATTCTAAGAATACCTTCTTCCTATTCTGTACTGTCATCCTAAACTGTGTCTGTTCATCCTTGTCTGATTTGTCTCAGGCCTATAGTCGTTATGAACTGAGGTACTCTTCAAAGAATTTACCTCAATTTTTAAAGCAGACAAAAATAAATACTCTCTTGGCAAACATGGTTTTATCTTCTTTTTGTGAGCTGGTACACAATGTGATGATTTTATTTGTCTAATTGTCCAAAACATTCTCATTGTTTGCTGGTATATTTTACAGAGCTAATTGCCTTCACAATTTGTTGTTCATTTTTTTGGTTTGATGATGGAAAATTGACAGGTTATTTTGGTCAAGGAGATGACTCCGTTGTTTGAAATCATTTTGACTTCAAATAGTCAATCTGGATGATTGCATGTAAGCAATAAGAATGTAAGGACTGTTTAATTATAGATTTCAAGTTTATTAAAAGAATGTAGAAGATGTTGAACAGCTGTTCCTCTTTTCACTACGAGGAAAGAATAAAGAAATAATCATAGTAATCACAATAGAGGAGATTAAAATGAGGAATTTTGATTGCTTCAGTTTTTTGTGAACACTAGAAGTTGGGAAGACTATAACTGAGACTTATAGTTTAGTAGTTTAGTAGGCTTTAGCTTAGTAGTTTCTCCCAGTATTCAAATATAAAGGACCAAAGGAGAATTAATCTAGGCAATTAAGCTTCTCAACACAGAAGTAAAAATATTTAATTTAAGACAAATATTTGTGATCAGCTTCTCTTAGAAACAATTTCAAATCATATATTTTCTATTTAAACTGACACTTAAATTTAAAATTCTCATCAAAGTCTTCAAGGCCCTATGATTTTTTTCTGTCTCTAGGCCATTGGACTCCTGTAAACTGTCTCTTTCTTTCTGGAATTTGTTAAGCTTATTATACATTGTGTCTTTCGTCATTTATTTTTGCCCCTTGAATAATTACAATCTATCCAAAAATGCTTCTTCCTACTCACTGTTTTCTCTCTGATGTTTAGCTATATAGAAGTCACATTCATTGAGGTTTTCTTCTACTTATTGCTCTCTCTTTCTTCTATAAATGTTTATGAGCTTAAAAACACAGCACATCTTGTCTGCTTTCTTCATCCCTGCATTAACAGAACCAATAGCAAAGGCACAAGTAGTTTGATAAAAGAATATATGTGTCAGTTTCAAGAAACGAAAGCAGAAGGAAATGACATCATGATTCATGAAAGACATTGTTTACACAGCTTTCACACTTTCTGGGCTCTTTGAATAGCTAACTATTGGAGTCAATCCACTTTTAATTAATATAATACATGGTACATTAAAAGTTTTCTTTTCCTTGCAATGGTCTATATTAATGAATATTAAAAGAATCTGTGTATTTGAGTGCAACCATTCTCTCTAATGGAACTATCCATGGAGAAAATTTTATAAATCTTTGTTTGCAACAATATTGATTATACCTGCTGTGAAGCAAAACCAGAATAAATAGCAACTGTTATAGTAATATAATAGATTTAATTTTTAATATCTGGTACAAAATCAGTAACCTTTTGCAGAATGTTTCTACAATAAAATGATAGTAATTACCTCCAACTATCCACTCAATGTGAGCTCCCTTTGTTTATCTTTGTAAATGCTTACACCTCTAAAACATGAAATGGAATACCACATCTGAATGTCAAGGGTTAAGAGATCACAAGGTTTTATATATATATATATATATATATATATATTTACACACACACACATCATTGACCCACATATAATACTTATAAGAAGTAGAATCTTATTGTTTCTGTTTTGAATAAAATAAAATGAAAATAATATTGCAAAAACTGGCAGCAATATGTACAAACAACCTCAGATATATAAATAAACACTGAAAACTGATTTAGAAGTAGATGCATTTGAATGATCAAAACTTTCTGCATCTTCAAATACATACAGAAAACAATATTCAATATAATAACTATTGTCCATTTTGAGAGTAAAGACATCCTATTCAAAGCTAAAAATTATGTATACATGTCACACTTCCACATGACTTTTAAAGAACTGATTTAAATAAATTTTATGTCTACAACATGATTGCATCTATATTTACTATTAGCAATGTGTTTTAATGACCAATGTAACAGAGACTTTTTGATAATGTAATTGAAAGAAGACACAGTCATCAAACTTGAAGAATTGTATCTTAGTCATCATATAGCTTGTTTTTTTACTTGCTATCTCATTCCAATATTATCAAGAGGAAACCATTAGAGTCTATTACCTAAAGTATGTGGCGGCTGGTCTGAGAGCCCGAGAGAGAATGTAAGTAGCCTTGACTTGCCTCAGTGGGAGAGGTTGCATCTAATTCTTTAGAGATGTGATGCACTAGAGAAGGGGAGAGCACCCTCTCAGAGGCAAAAGGAGGAGTGATGAAGAATACTGGGGGGTTGACCAGGGCGGGGGCAATGTTTGGAATGGAAATAAGTAAAATAATTTTAAAAACGAGAACCCAAGACCCAAAAAATAAAAACAAAATATATCAAATAAAAATAATAAAATTATTGTTATTATTATTACTATTATCATTATTATTAATTAAGTGTACAGAATCTTGCTATTTCTTTCAGCTCTGATACAACTCATTTTTTCTATTGCTTTTAGTTCCTTTTTTACATATTTTTTGTCAGATGCCTCCAAAACAAGTAGTCCCAATTTTGTTCTTATTTATTTTCTTATTGTCCCTTGAGTGTTTTCTAGAAATTTTACAGTTTTAGAAAAGTTTTGCATTTGATAGCTTGATTTTTTTTTATAGAAAATGGGTATTTTAGGGATATTTTAGGAAGACATTGGATTTTTGAGAGAGACTTTGGATTTTTTTTGTGTGTGTGTGTGTCTCAGAATCATATTTATTGGAGTCTTGATACCTTGAGCTATCAGAGCCCTCTACTTAGCCATCCCTCACTGATGTGAGAAAACAACACTACCTTGAATGTAAAATATTTATTCTAGTTAGGCTTTAATTTCTGGTCAAACACACTTTTTGCTTGTAAAATACCAAATCTCTGTTATTTTAACTATATATAAATTACATTATTTTCATGTCTAAAATACTTTCACGTACTAGTTATCTTCTGAAAAACTCTCAGTCTTCCTCTTCATGTGGTAACAAAAGAAAGGGATGGGAACTAGACATGACAGTTTTAGATGCCAATGGATGTTTTAAAGAGACTAAACGTTTTAATTTGGGGAAGTTTTAAAGACTGTAACTTTTAAAAGTTGGAAGGTATTATATTGTGATATTGATATTAATATGATGCATAGAGGATGATAGGAAAGAAAGATTATAGTTTGACAATAAGGTGTTTATGGATCTGTTTGGCATGGTTACATTTTTTTTCAACTTGATACAAGGTAACATCTTTTTAGTAGAGATGCATTATTGAGTTTTCTATTGCTGTGATGCAGCTCCAATGTGTAACAAAGAAAGCATTTAATTGGGTTTATGGTTTCAGAGAATTGGAGTCTGTGTGAGGCATGGTGATAGGAATAGGTGTGATCTCACATCTCAAATTAAAAACTCAAAATAGAAAGCACACTGTAAATAGCACAAGTCTTCAAAGTTTCAAAACCTTAAAGCTGAACTTGGTGACAGTCCTTCCCCAACAAGGCCACCAATCCTAATCCTTCCCAAACGCTTCTACCAACTGGTTACTAGGTTTTCAAATCTATGAGCCTGTAAGGACCATTCTCACTTAAACTACCACATTCCACTGACTGGACTTTATAGGCTCATGGCAATAACCTAATTCTAAATGCACTTAGCCCAACTTTAAAAACCCACAAGTCTGAAGAGTTTTTATGAATAAAAATTTAAATATCTCTTCTGTGACTGAAAGTAATCTTAACTGTAACCCCTCTAAAATCAAAAAGCAAATTACATATTTGTAACATACCCTGGCACAGAATATATTTCTATGGCTTGTTTGATCTCCTTATTATGTACTGTTGATATCAACACTTGGGTATTTAACTTGGGTGGTTTCAATGAATATAGAAAGTCATTCATGTTTTGAATTTTCCAATGTAATGGCATATAGTTTTCAAACTTTTCCTTCATAATTTATCAATTTCTATGGGATGGACTCAGTGTGTGCCACAGGAGCTAAACATGGCGGTTGGGAATGGGGTACGTGTGGATCATAAACCGAGTTAGCTTGCAGGGTGTATGAACCAAGCTTGGTCTGTGGCTTTGGGAGTGTGTGAGCTAGTGAACAGCCAACTTAGAAGGCTAAGGTATTGGATATTCTGACACAGACCTTCTTTACCAATGTTAAACCTCCTAATCCTTTCCAAAAGTTTCCATGACCTTGGGACCAGGTTTCAAAACATGAGACTATGAGAACCATTTTTCCTCATACTACCACAGGCTATTGAAAGAAGGCCACAGATGGAGTGTTGAACTGGGAGGCAGTGCTGAACAGACTGACTGGGAATGAGGACTGGATATGCCACCAGTCTGGGGATTAGAGAAGTCGGCACACTAAGGTCAAACGAACTCTCTAGGCTCATGGGACCACGGGATCTCATGTACAGATTATGGCTGTAGTTGATATATGGTTTTCAGGCTAGTGTCCCAAAGAGCTTACAAATTGGCCTGGCACATGGGGTAGGTATACAGTCATAGCAATGTCTGGAGCTCCTCACAACGGTGGCTTAACACATTGGGGAAAGTGAAGTAGGGAGACTTTGGGACTTAGTGTTACAGGATTCACACAGCCACATTAGACTAAACCAGAGGACAAATATGCAACTGAGGCTACGCTTGGAGCTTGGATTTTGTACCTGCAGGATAAAGTCAAAAGGAACCAGCAAAATGAGCTTTCTGTTTTTTCTCTAATTTTATGACTGCTTGTGAGAAGATACAGTTTATGATATACATAGTAGATATTTAACAGCCTATGAGCCATTAATCAGAGTGTCTATGATGTCACATTTATTTTATTTACACAATAACAGCAATTGATATTTCTTCAATTTATCTCAGTATGTTTAATTGAATTAAAGTATTCAGTCATTGCTTTTTTTTAATATTCCAGTCCCATGTTTAAGTAATTAGATCTTAAAACTATAAAAATCATGTTTATTATCTAAAGAGAACTTTCAAAACACGTGATACTTCAATTATGTGATTTTATAATAACTGAAAAGAAAACCTGTTTCCCGACTCTAGTAGAACATTCTATAATGCTAGGACACCCTGTATCACTGGAAATCTATGTATCTTTCATGATTCCTTCTCAGCTCTATCATTGGACATGAATCTCATTCTCTGAATGCGCTCATGTGTCTGTGTTTGTAACCGCCCTGTTTCGGAACAAATTTTCACTTTGTTCAGGTAAATTCAAACTCACCTGGCAGTGCGTCAGAAGTCTGCTGTGATTTCATTCACCAAACAGAAAACTGCTCAGTTAGCTACCCTTTGTCATTGTTAGAAAAGAACTGTTTCTGGAACTCCAGCCAATATTCTGTCCTGCTTTCCCAAATCAGCTCCATGTCCATCCTAAATCTTCATGTATCTCTCTGTAAGCACTCATTGTCAAAGGCAGGAGTGTTGGTATGAAAAGGCGAGGCTATAAGAAATCATTAACGAACAAATTGCACTCAAGGGTTCCCTGCTTCCTGGAACCTTCAGGGAAATTGTTCTTTTTTTTTTTTAATTTTTTTTTTAACTTGAGTATTTCTTATTTACATTTCGAGTGTTATTTCCTTTCCCGGTTTACGGGCCAACATCCCTCTAATCCCTCCCCCTCCCCTTCTTTATGGGTGTTCCCCTCCCCATCCTCCCCCCATTGCCGCCCTCCCCCCAACAATCACGTTCAGTCTTAGCAGGACCCAGGGCTTCCCCTTCCACTGGTGCTCTTACTAGGATATTCATTGCTACCTATGAGGTCAGAGTCCAGGGTCAGTCCATGTATAGTCTTTAGGTAGTGGCTTAGTCCCTGGAAGCTCTGGTTGCTTGGCATTGTTGTACATATGGGGTCTCGAGCCCCTTCAAGCTCTTCCAGTTCTTTCTCTGATTCCTTCAACGGGGGTCCTATTCTCAGTTCAGTGGTTTGCTGCTGGCATTCGCCTCTGTATTTGCTGTATTCTGGCTGTGTCTCTCAGGAGCGATCTACATCCGGCTCCTGTCGGTCTGCACTTCTTTGCTTCATCCATCTTGTCTAATTGGGTGGCTGTATATGTGTGGACCACATGTGGGGCAGGCTCTGAATGGGTGTTCCTTCTGTGTCTGTTTTAATCTTTGCCTCTCTATTCCCTGCCAAGAGCATACTGACTGGCACCTTGGATGAACAGGATTAGAAAGAGTCATTACTACAGTAATTTCTTCTTAGATTTCAACAAATGCTCTTAGCTTACATATGCTCTTGTAATATGTTTCTGAGATTTCATTTATGAGGCTGTGATACTTGAAACTGAGTCTTTTATGTACTCTGCAAACAGTTGATATAGCCTGTAACAATGTGGCATTCTACCTTTGAATTACAGAACATAGTGTTTCCAGGACTCTCCTGATTCTCCTTCACACAGTATTCTGTACTGAGTATGTCAAAGTTATCACCCTTGCTCTCATGTTTGGCTTCTTTGTTTGGTCTGTTTTCTTTTATATGCTCAGGTCTCTCTGATGCTTCACTCCTTATGTGGGTCTTCCGTTCCATTGCTGCCAGTGTTATGTATACTTGGGGAGCACTTTCCCACATCCAGTCTTCCATTTATGACCTGAATTGTGCAACACCTTCCTCTAGTCATCACAATTTCCATGACTGAAGACTTTGAGTACCACCTTCTCCATTTAATTTAATTTAATTTTAATTTTTTTCCTTTTGCCTAGAACAATGGCAAGTATTTTAACTGTAAACAATCATAAAACTGCTTTAAATATTATGGTATATTAATTTTTATAAGAACAGAACCAGTGTGCTATTTTGCTTGAATAAATATATATATAACAAATATATATTTAATGTGTATGAATATATTGGATATAGATTTATTGAAATCTAAAAATACATAAATAATATATTATTCATGTTTATAAATTTATATATATATATAAAGACCCATGTCAGTATTTATTTGTATTAATTTATAATTAGGTAAATATAAATATAAACTTAATTAAAAAATTTCAAGAAAATAGACATGGTACTTCATTTTTCAAGAAAGTCATATATTTGCTATATTCTAATTGAAAATGAGCTATAATAGTCTACCATTCAACTTTAATTATTAAAAATTATTTTTACCCAAAAATGTTTTTAAAGGGATAAAATATATAATTTATTGTCAATGATGGGTGCTGAGGGTACCTGGAAGAGAATGGGGGACAAGAGACACAAACAAGGACACCAAGAAAGAGTCTGATCAAGGCGACAATTTTATTTTTTCCCAAGGCTGAATTTATACCTTAACAGGGGTAACAGAGGGTGGGGGACAGTGTGAAACATTTACACAGGCGAAGGACACAGCATTCCATGTGGTCAGCTGATGTCAACAGGATGTCAGAAAGGTCACAGGTTTGTCATATCTATTAGTCAGCAGGATGTTGGTTTTTCGGAAAGGTTACAGGTCATCACATTGGGCATTTTGACATCAGATGTATTTCTCAGCAAGGGCAGAACTTTGTCACATCATTATTCATCCTGACCACCAGATTTGTATTAGTCTTCTGCAGGTGGCTGGGGATTTACCATGAACTCAGTCATACGTAACTCTAACCATAATATTAACATCAATAGTGGAGGGTTTCAAGGGCATCGCTCCCAAAAATTTACTAATTTTTTTTCTAATTTGGACACTGTCTTTGAATATTTGAATATTAACAAATACACATATTGTAAGTCATAATTTAGCTGTCAGGTAGAAAGCCTCCATTAGTTAATGGGTCCTTATGGCTACAATATGTGAGCAAAGAAAATAGCATTTTAATTCATATTAGGTATAATTAACCTGCTAAAGAGCAACACTTTAGACATATGGAAACATTCAGGATAATGTAATGGATCTGGAAACCGAGAGACATAGTTAAAACTTACATTGTGTTGTACATACAGCATCTAAGCTACTCTTGGCATTTGACAAGTCTGTCTATGACTTTCTGTCAGTTACCCTGAGGGGGGAATACTGTCTACTTATTGAAAACTCAGTGTATATATTTTGTTTGTATTTAATCATCACTTGTGATATAAAAGTGATGTAAATATCTGAAGCTATTTTATATTTTCATATTTAGTATGGAATGTTTAAAATTGTGTTTTCTATGAAATTTGACAGAACTCTAATTTGATAAGTTACAAGGCACAACCACTAAGGGACAAGAGGTAAGAATTTCGTTCATTGCTGTAGTTGTGTGTGGTGTGCGATGTGTTCTTCACATTCAATAATAATGGGTAGAGACACAGGACTCCTATAATTATTAAAATTCAAACTCATTTTCAATGTTTTTAAATATAGTTTTTCACTAAGTTGTCCAAAAATATAATATAGGTATATCTGTGATGTTTAAGGTTTTATGACTATATTTTGTAGTTTTCCAAATCTATACAATCACAATGACATCTTTAAGTTTACAAAATCAACTACATATACATTTTGAAAGGTATTTGTTAAGCTTATATAACATAAAGTACTGATCACTGGTGTTTCTCATAATCCTCTTAATGCTATTCCTCAGTATACAAGGACAAGACCTGATTTAAACTGTTGTTAATGTTGTGGGATTTGGAAGAGTAGTAGTTGAATATCACCAATCTCCAAAGAGTAATTAGGCAAAGGAAGTCATGTACTATGCTGGCCTGTGTTCCTGCTAAATGGCTTCTTCAGGTGGCACTCAGCAAAGACATAACTGCCCAGATCCAGACTGTGTTCTACTATACACACATGGTAGTGGTGCTTTGGAGAAATAAATTGCTGATTGCTGAAACACTTAATTGACAGATGAACCAATTATTATATTTCACACTTAGCCCAATTACTACATTTCACACAGTGTAAATATTTTTGACCTTTTAAATGGATGAGCCATTATGAGAACATGGCTTAATTGCTAGAATCACAATTTAAACACTGCATTTTAAATTTGACGTTTCTAGGTGAGAGATTTAAATTTAAAAACATGTCAGATACTCACAAATTGGTCCTTAACACCTGTTCCAGTTTTAAAAGCCCCACTGAGGTGCTTAGTTATGGGTTTATTTGCTTTATTTTTCAGCTGAGGACTTGATATACTTACACTAATACGCACATATGCAAGGACAATAAATATGTATTTGAGGGCAATAAAATGGAGCCTCCGGCCAAGTGAGTTGCTGAAAATATAGAGCAAAAAATAAAGTTTAGATCCAAAAAATCAAGAAAATATAGTCCAGAAAATGTCTACTACTCAGAAATGCTTAATATTTACAGTAACATATACTTTGCTTGCTAATGTTCTATTTTCCCATGATAAATAGGTTCCATGTAATTATCTAATTTGCTACATATGAAGATTAATGTATTCTGATACCCATCCTATGAGATGTTCATTACTTATTTTTACATCTCTAAGCCTGGATATAGAGGATGGAAATAATTTGCCTTCTCATGATTCCAACAAGGTGTGTGTGTGGCAGTTCTTTCTTATGACAACAGGGACAGTAAAATTACGGAGTATAGAGCCTGAAAATATTAATATAGATTTCAATTGGTTTGTGGGCTTGTAAAACTTACAAAGGAAAAGAGTATGAGGATAGACGGGTAGGGCTTTCAGTTCATCATAGTAAGTGTATACCTAGAATAGATGGAAGGTTACAGAGTGCCTTCAGTCTTTCCCTTAACTCTTCCTTTGGGGTTGTTGGGCTCAGTTTGAAAGTTGGTTGTATCTGCATCTGTATTGGTCAGGTGCTGGTAGAACCTCTCAGGGAACAGCCTTATCAGGCTCCTGTCAGCAAGCACTTCTTGGCATCAGCAATAGTGTGGGGGTTGGTGTCTTAAAATGGGATGGATCCCTAGGTGGGGCAGTCTCTGGATAGCCTTTCCTTCAGTATCTGTTCTATTTTTGTCCCTGTCTTTTCTTTGGACAGAAACATTTCTACATTAAAAATTTTGAGGGGTTGGGGATTTAGCTCAGTGGTAGAGCACTTGCCTAGCAAGCGCAAGGCCCTGGGTTCGGTCCCCAGCTCCAAAAATTAGAAAAGAAAAAAATTTTTGAGATGCATTTATAACCCCAGTTTTGTTGAATATAGGCTTTTGTACTAAAATTTAATTTTTTTTTATTTCTTCAGTTTCTATTGTTATAACTCTCTTTTCATTTCTGATTTTGTTAATTTGGATACTGCCTCTGTGCCCTCTGGTTAGTGTGGCTATGGGTTTGTCTTTGTTGTAGATTTTCTCATAGAACCAGCTCTTGGTTTTGTTGATTCTTTGTAGTGTTCTCTTTGTTTCTAATTGGTTGATATTAGCCCTGCTTTTCTCAATTTCCAGCAGTTGATACATTCCTTTTGTTCTAGAGGTCTCAGGTATGCTGACAGGTTGCTACTATAGGATCTTTCCATTGTCTTTATGAAGCACTTAGTGCTATGAATTTTCAGCTAATTCGGCTTCATTGTAACACATAAGTTTGGATATGCTGAGTCTTCATTTTCATTGAATTTGAAGAAGAGAGGGGACATGGAGAAGTGTAATTAAATTATAATCTCAAAGTTTTAAAAAGTGCTCTAAAATAAAGTTAATTAAGAATTGAGAGATTTTTTTGTTTATTCCATCCCAGATTAAAATTTTAACTTTGTTGAGATGCTTATGGTAAAGCGAATATGTTGTTTTCTCTGCTGATAGTTTTAAAATATTAGTCTTTTAATGAGTACTTTTGAGTATTTCTCATGATTTAGGGATTATGACTCTCCAACACAACCACAGGCCTTACTACAGCTTACTTTCATAAGCTTGGATTTCTCTTAACATCAGTTACTTATGTACTTCTTATCGCTAGCAGGTTAATTATTTGGATTAACTAGTATAAAGGGTTGCGTTTATCTAATAAAAAATTTGCTCATGTGTAAACTATTATCTACCTGACTGTACTTTTTAAAATTCTTCTATGTGTGTTGTGGTGTGTGTGTGTGTGTGTGTGTGTGTGTGTGTGTGTGAGAGAGAGAGAGAGAGAGAGAGAGAGAGAGAGAGAGAGAGAGAGGAGAGAGCACTTGCAGACACCAGAGGAATGTCTGAAAGCCTGTAGAAAAGGAGTTTTATATAGATGTGAGCAGTTCAATTTGGGTCTTGAGAATCAAACCTGGTCCTCTGAAAAAGGAGATGCTGTCCTTAACTACTGAGGTATTACTGTCTTCAGCAAAGACTACACTTTAAAAAAATGTATTTTTTAAATATATCCTAAGACAGGCAAATCTAAACCCAATTTTGAACAGTACATTAGTACACCAAAATCAGACAAAAACAAATTAGACAAGAGCGGGCAATGACCGGTCTTAAGTAACACAGAGTCAGCAAAGCCTTCTCTTACCATGCCTGCACTGGGTCTCTGAGCATTGCTTCTGAAGTGTTTTCCCACTTGGAAGTTTCTGGTTTCTCTGGGTTTCGCTATCCCACCTCCAACTTAGCTGTCACTTGGCCTTGCCTGGTGGATTATATCCTTGTGTACATTTTTAGCATTTTTAGCACTCTCCACAAAACTTGCTAACTAGCTACTTTTTCCCAATAATCACAGATAACACCACTTAAAACTATTCCCCAAAGGGTCTTACATCGGAAGTGGTTGGAATATTTTGTTATACATTCTGTTTGTTTCTAGTATTTTTCCATTTTTTATTTAATACTTCTTTACATCCAGACTTTATCCCCCTCCCAGTCCACACTCTTACTGTTCCATGTCCCATACCTCCTCCCCACCTATCCATCTTCACAAGGATGCCCCTACTTTCACCCCACCAGACCTCCCCACTCCCTAGGGCCTCCACTCTCTTGAGGGTTAGGTGCATCTTCTCTGACTGAGCCTAGATCTAGCAGCAAATGCAGAGAAACATAATAAGAAAAAATGTTAAAATGGATAAATGTATTCCTGTTTAAAAATATTTAATCACTCATTTTAATAAAATATGTATAAATATATCCAAATCATACCAAGATTATATACATGACTGTAAAGCATTTTGGCCAAATTTATACGCTTTCTACCCTCTCCCATTTCCCCCAATCTGTTTTGTCACTATTCCTTCCCAAATTCATGTGACATTTGTAAAATCCACTGATAGCATCACATTACTAAAATCCCAGGATTTCCATGTCATATACTTGATCAAAATGTTTACTCTTGACATGTCAAACTGTTTGGCAGCGCAGTGCTTCAGAATTTATTCTAGTTGGATTGTCTTCATTGTGAGTTGCCTTTGTTAACTGGTGCTTTCTTTTCATTTTACATTGCATTTTTAGCAATCTTGCTTAGTTGTTAAATTGAAGGCTCTATAGCTATGTAGGTTGGAAAGTTTAATGGAATATTACTTCTGTAAGCTATTTTGTCTTCAGGTGACAAAAAAATAGTATTTCTGTAATAAAAATTATTCAGCTATGTACTTTATGTAAACACTTCTGTTTCTTATTGATTTTGAAGAAAGCAGCTAGATATCAGAACAATGGGATAATTTTACAAGACATTTTTAGTTTCTTCATCTATCATAGAGTAGACACAGAAAGGACAAGATGAGAAGAATCATCGCCACATTCAAAAATGACCATGCAAGGAAATTGTAATATTCTCTGTTTTAAGAAGACATATAAAGCCTTCCCTTTATAATAGGAATTACTGAAAAACAACTGGGAAATAAAGCAAAAAGATTTAGTAAAATATTGGGGTAATATTATAGCATTACGACGGTATATTTTGTTTTAATGTCTTTTGGAACACAGGAGAAATTTTAGGTTTAACTGTTCATTATTCCAAAGAGATTATATTTCTCAAAATCTCCTTAAGTGATGAAGAAGTCTTTGAATTCAATTTCAAATATGCTGCTCGATCTCGTAAATATGGACTGTACCAAGACTACCTTAAGATTTGATATTAAAAGCACACAGAGTGCACTCCGGTATGAGTTGAAACAGTTTGTGAGGCTTTGAAAATACTTCTGGTGGGGAAAAGAATAACACAAATATGGTCGGATTATGTTGCTATGACAACTGTGTCTTCTCTATTCCTAAGCATTCTTGCTTTTAAACTTCCAGTCTCTAGGTTGTACTGCCCTTTTCTACAATCTATCTAGGGCATACGTGAAAATGCTGATGAAAGTAAAATAAGGAATATCTCACGGCAGCTCTGAAATATTATCTCCCAATAAAAACAAACTGTAATGTAAAAAAAATGCTGACTCCAACACATACACGTTGTTTCTAATAATAAAATACTGTCTGAATGCATATGAGGGATATTACTAAGATCCTAGTCACGGTTGTTAGAAGTTTTATTCCTAAAAATGGAGGCAGTTGCAGAATCATTTGCAATAATCTCTCCTGAATAGATACTTCACAAATTATATTAAAAGGATTATCTTGAGATTGAGTCAATGCATTTAAAAACAAGAAACAACTTCTGCTGATGTTATGAAAACATTCATTTTTAAAATGTATTATTTAACAATAATATGTGAATTTTTATTTGAATGAAGGTATTGAAATGTATTCTTGTGTGGTAGCGAATGTGTTCCATGGTATACATATGTGGAAGTCATAGGATATTTTTGGGGAGTCAGTATTCTCTTTCCATTGGGTATTATGAATCAAAGTCCTGTTTGCAAGCTTATAGAACAGAGTTTTACCTGATGAATAGTGTCATCCACCTAATTCTAATATTTTATAAAATGTGTTCAACTCAACCTTTCCAAGCCTGGCTTTATTTTCTCCTCTTTATACTGTTTTTTTTAATACATTTCAAGAATTGGGAAATATAATTTGAGTGATGTAGTAGCTGTAATAATTGAAAATTCAAATAGAAAGCTTATGTTAAGGGTTATGTTAAAAGTTCTTAACTACTCTAATATAATATCAAAGCTTGAAAATAGTTGTTGTTCTTCCAGTATTATTTAAAAATAATAGCTGATAGTTTTTGGTTTAAACATTAGTACAGATATATAATAGCATTAAGAAGGGAAACCCCATATAGGACAAAGCTTTGTTCGTGGTTGCTGAGAATGTCACTGATCAATGTCACCAGGACTCATTTTACTACTACCCGTTTTAGGTGAACAGTAGGATTTCCAGTTTTTCTAGATGCACGGGCTACTGAGTCTCACATCCTTCATTCACATTGAAGCATCATCTGATATGGGTTTCACATCATGGGATTGGCCTTAAGTAAAACCAGAGACCCATAGAGAGAAAATATGCAGAGTGACAGACCTTGAAACACTCAGCCCTAAGTGGATTGTCTCCATAAAATCGCTTCCATCAGGGTTCAGATGAAGCTTGAGGAAGAGGAGGTAGAAAGAGTGGAAATGATAGAGGGCATGGAGAACACCAAGAAAACAAGGCCTTATAAACACAGTAAGACCAACACACATGAACTCACAGAGGCTGGGTCAGCATGCACAGGCCTATATGGTTCTGTGTTGTTGTAAAAACAAAAAAATATAAAATAGTATTGTTGTCTTTTACCCAGCTAGGTCCGCACCGCGGTGCCCCAAGATATCGGCTAGATATCTTGGCTGAAACACATCCCAGCCGCACACTTTCCTACACTCAAACCCTCACATAAAAGAACACACAACACAATAATCTTTGACCCAATTGGTAAGATATAATTGCCCACTTAAACATACAAAGCCCGGTACCATCCATCCCTTGAGAACATTAATAACAACCTGGAAATACACAGAGCAGAATCTTAACATCACCTGCGGTCTTGTCCTGCCATGGTTTCTCCCCTCTCCCAGTCTCCTGTCTCTGTTCTAGTCTCCTCCTCTTCCTGTACCTGCCTCTCACCTGTACTTTACAAATTCAATGGAGAGGTGGTTCTGGTGAAGTCACCTGAGTCCTGGGTATGTGACTAGGCAGCTGTCCTTGGGGCAGTGGAATTAGCATCAAAATACAGATAACTCCAGGGCAAACCACAACAGCTCTGCATTGATGAGATCTTAGAGATGAAAAAGTGACACATGGTCCTATCCTTAAGGCTGAAACTATCTCTTCTTAATAAACACTTGCAGATGAAATTTGATGTTTTCCAACAAAGGCTCATTGAGGAATTACTCTTAAACGTAGGGCACATGACCAGCAGTAGATAGCCAACAGAAAACAAACTCAACAGTTTCATATAAGATTCCTATTCTCCCACCTACCACCCCTCACCCCCAGATACACAACGGGAACTTAGGTTCGAAGTCCATTTACATATATAGAATGCATTACTTCTGCTTTGTATTTTTATGGGATTCCTGAGTGTGCAAACGAGTAAATCCCTGCTTCTGTGAGGCTTCTTTTGCTTTTCATTAGGTTCTTCTTCTGTTGTTTCTTTTGTGCTTTTTTGACTTGTTTGCTTTTATTCATCTGGTCTTATTTTGTTATTATTCCTAAGAAGCATGTTTGTTTTCTAGAGAAAGAAATGAGGTAGTAGCAGATGGGAGGTAGGCAGTGAAGGACTGGGAAGAGTAGAATGAGGAAAACTTGTAATCAGGATATAATATATATGCAAAAATCTTCTTCAAAAAAAAACCCCAAAATGTCTGAAATACAAAGGAATGTTGTTATACCAGTTCGATTTTCTAGACCATATCTGCTTTTAAAATCAGTGAATATTTTCAATAGTAGATGATTTAACCCTCGTACATTTAAAAATTGGGGGAACGGTGGTAATGGGGGAAGGATGAGGAGGGGAACACCCATAGAGAAGAAGAGGGGAAGGGGTTAGGGGAATGTTGGCCCAGAAACCGGGAAAGGGAATAACAATCGAAATGTAAATAAGAAATACCCAAGTTAATAAAGATGAGAAAAAAAAAAGAAAAAAAAGAAAAAAATTGGAGTATGTAGCTATTCCAAGTTCTCTTGGAATTGCCTGTCTGTCTTTATCTCTTTGTCTGTCTCTGTCTTTCCCTGTTCTCCCTCTTCTCTCTCTCTCTCTCTCTCTCTCTCTCTCTCTCTCTCTCTCTTTCTCTCTCTCTCTCTCTCTCTCTCTGATTTTATTTAATAAAAATCCTTCAGTGAACTCAAGAAAGATGACTAAAATGCGAATGCTTCACTCCTTCCTTAAAAGGTGAACAAGAATACCCTTGGCAGGGAATAAGGAGGCAAAGTTTAGAACAGAGGCTGAAGGAACACCCATTCAGAGCCTGCCCCACCTGTGGCCCATACATATACAGCCACCAAACTAGATAAGAACAGGAACCTGATGTAGACCTCTCCTGGGAGACACAGCCAGAATACAGCAAATACATAGGCGTATGCCATCATTAAACCACTGAACTGAGAACGAGACCTCTGTTGAAGGAATCTTAGAAAGGACTGAAAGAGTTGAAGGGGCTTGAGACCCCATATGAACAACAATACCAACCAACCAGAGCTTCCAGGGACTAAGCCACTACCCAAAGACTATACATGGACTGACCCTGGGCTCCAACCTCATAGGTAGCAATGAATAGCCTAGTAAGAGCACCAGTGGAAGGGGAAGCCCTTGCTCCTGCCAAGACTGAATCCCCAGTGAACATGATTGTTGGGGGGAGATCGGTAATGGGGGGAGGATGGAGAGGGGAACACCTATAGAGAAGGGGAAGGGCAGGGGTTAGGGGGATGTTGGCTGGGAAACCCAGAAAGGGAAAAACAATAGAAATGTAAATAAGAAATACCCAAGTTAATAAAGATGAAAAAAAATTCCTTCAGTGAAACAAGATGATTAAACATATCTAAAGAGCACTATATTAAATATTTCATGATTTTAATTTGGTAATGATTGATTAAAATACAGACCATGCATATAATAATATTATAGGAAAAAGAGAAAAAGAAGCATTATTAGTAATGGGTCATCAACAATACAATGAAAAATGCTGAAAAAGGCAACACAAATATATGGTCACAAATTTAATAATCTCCACACATCATCCAATTCTTTGAATATAAAACTTAGTTGAAATTGTATAAAGGAAAAACAGAAATCATAAGGAGGCTTTTATCTATTAATAAAAGGCAAACCATACCCTTTTAACTTTAAAATGAATAGTTCAATATATTTTAATAATGAATTCTACAAAATGTTTAAAGAATAATCAATATCAGTCTTCAATAATTGTTTACTTTTAGAATAAATAGAATCACAGGGAAATTTTAAAAATTGTTTCCATGAAATCAGGATTGTCTTAATAAACAGAGAAAAGCAATATTTTCTACTCTACTGCCTTAAAACTATAATGATCTTAGTATATTTTATATTTCAAAATGCTTAAGAGATGTCTTCAAAGTTATTGACTGTCCTCTCTCTTTCCCAATATGATTAAGAGGCTAAAATGGGTTGAGTGTCAAGTCCTAAAGAAAGGAGTGAACAGTGTTGTGGGTTGTTTATTTTCTTTACTTTGTTTTTTTTTGTTTGTTTTCTATTGAAAATGGATTTTTCTCTCATATAATACATCCCAACAATCGTTTTTCCTCCCTCCATTCCTCCTTGCTGCCCTCTACCTCCCTGTCCCTCAGATACACTCCCCTTCTGTGTCCTCTCCAGAAAAGAGCAGGCTCCAAGGCACGATAACCAAAGGCATGTAGATAAAACAGATTCTAAGAATTAAACAAACCAAACCAACCAAAACTTCAAAGTATTTTACCAACGTTGAACCTTACACAAATATTACCCAAACGTTCAAACTTACACAAATATTACCCAAACCACCTTACCAATATTATTATCTATATTCAGAGTCCAAGAATCCTAATTAGATTTTAGAAAACAAAGCAACCAAATAAATCATTATTAAATATCTATTCAATGTTCTTTTATCCTACTCAGTGTTTCTCAAAATTTATAAATTTCTTGTAATATTAATATAACTTCTTATTTTGAGATGTGGTTTCTCTGCATAATAGCCCTGGCTGTCTTGCAACTTGCTTTGTAAATCTTGATCTCCACCTGATCTTGAACTCACAAAGATCTGGATGCCTCTGCCTTCTGAGTTTGGAGACCACCATAGAGCATCAGGTCCCTTAAAGCTAGACTTATAGACATTTATCTGTGGCTGAATGTAGGTAGATAAGAAAAGAGAATATTGGGGCTCTGCAAGAGCAGCAAGAGCTCTTCCACATTGATCCATCCTCCATCCCCTCGCTGTGTCTGTCTCAATGGGAATCAGCTTGTTTTATTAATTCTTTAATTTACACTCTAAGCACTACCCCACTCCCAGTTCTCCCTCACTGAGACCTCGCCATCCTACACCCCAATCCCCTATCTCTGTCTCCTCTGAGAAGGGTGGGACCCCCTCCATATTCCCCCAGTTAAGGCTCATCCTCTTCTACTGAGGGAATGGATACCACAATCGGACTACAGTTTTAGAGAGACATTGCATGAGAGTTGTTGGTAGACCCACATGGAGAATTATCTCCACATCTGCTATATATGTGCAGGGGGCCTCTCGCCAGCTCCTGTCTATTCTTTTTTTGTTGGTGGTTCGGATTCAAAGAGCTCCCAAAGGTACAGATTAGTTAACTCTGTTGATTGGTCTTCAATTCTTTCCCCAACTCTTCTATGAGAGTCGCTGACCTCCATCCAATGATTAGCTGTGGGTATCTGCATCTGTTTCAATCAATTGCTAGAAAGAACCTCTCAGAGGACAGTTAGGCTAGGCTCCTGTCTGCAAGCATAACTCAGTGCCCTTAATAATGTCAAGGATTGGTGTGTGCCCAGGGGATGGGTCTCAAGTTGTGCTGGTTATTGATTGGCCATTCCTTCAGTCTCTGCTCCCTCTTTGCTCCAACATTTCTTTTAGTCAGGACAAATGTGGGGTCAAAAGGTCTGTGGCTGGGTAGAGATCCTTATCCCTCCCTCACCTGGGGTTCCTGCCTGGCTACAAGAGTTGGCCTCTTCAAGTCCCATGTTCCAACTCTAAGGCATCTCAGCTAAGGTTACCCACATTGACTTCTGGGAGCCTTGCCTATCTCAGGTCTCTGAGACTTCCTATATTTAATTGTCTTCTCTGCTTTTCCAATAGCTACATAGCAGTTTCTTAAACATTAAAATCTACCTCTTTGAAATGAACAAAATATTTTGAACAACTACATCTGTTCCAATCTCACAGATGGCCTTTTGTGCTTTTTTCTGAGTTCATCTATAATTATGTATGACACTGTTTTTCCTTGGAAGTGAAAGGAGTGTACTGAAATGTTATACTTGAACTTGATTTCAAAGATGTTCAACAAGGTTAAAGGCAAAAAGCTATAATCATAACTGCTATATATGTAGCAGTAAGACTAAGAAAAATTCTTTTTAACGTTTTCTATTGTCTGCTGCCACAGGAATTATCAAGATGTTGCTGCAGAATATAACAAAGAAACATGATTCAACATATCCTTTATCCTGCAAAATACTGTATCTTGCCCATGATTTAGCCTTAATATTCTATATAATGTTTTAAGTACCTATTTCACAGTTTTACAGATAACAGAAAAGAAACTAGAATAGATTAATTTTATTATTGTTTTTAAAATGTTTTAATTATCATGCTAATTATACATCATAATGTATTTCATTGTAAAATTTTAAATTGTAATTTCTCTGTTTGTCTGCATGATATATATATATACATATATATATACATATACATACATATGTTCATGAGTGGATTTTGTACAATTGGAAGTCAAGGACAACGTTTTAGAGTTGAGTCTCCTCCTTTAGATTACATTGGTTCCAGGGACCAAACTCAGGACCTCAGGATCATGCTTGTGTGGGATATGGTTTACTTCCATAGCATCCTTCTGTTCATTGCTATGCCCCTTTCATACATATATACAATGGCTTTGTGAAAACTCATTCCCTATTGCTACGAGCTATTTTACTAGGCCTCTCTCACTGTCTCCATTGGAGTTGTAAGTGAATGCAAAAAAACCTACATTATGTATTTGTCACACAGTTGAGTGCAACCTGTGTGTGTGTGTGTGTGTGTGTGTGTGTGTGTGTGTATAGAATTGATATGATATGTGTTTGGCTGAGTGTTTTGAAAAATGGTTTACTTAATTTTATTATACAGTTATGTTATTACATGTGCAGACGTTTTTGCTTGTTCATGCAAACACATGCACATACATAAACACATATATGTATATGTGTGAAATGAATATATAATGCTTGGTGCTTACTTTTGGGTTAGAAGAAGACGTGTATTATTTCTCCTCAAACTGGAGCCACAGATGATTTTGAACCAACATATATGTGCTAGGTATCAAACCTGGGTTCTTTCCCAAATTAGCAAGTTTTCTTCACCACTGGGCCACCTCTCTAACCCTTAAGAGTTGCTTTTATTCCATTCTCTTTATTTTACCTTTGTAAATTATAAAATTATTTGCGATGAACATATCTTTCATTTTTAAGAAGAAAGCTATGTGAAATAAAAACCTCCTAATTCTTTTAGGAAAAAGAATTGGCAATTGCATTCCTTACTATAATGCAACATTTTCTGAGCTACTCATGGTTACTATAGAGACATGTTCAGCTTATTGGCCATCTACTACAAAGTGCTCTTCAGTGTTTACCAGCTATATTTAAAGGGACGCCCCCGTTGAAGTAAAGCTTCATTTAGAGTGATATTTTATAGTAATCCCATGTGTCAATGATGCAACAGAAATAGAAACACCAGAGCAGAATTCTTTGCTCATACACAACTCAAGGTATATAAACACATATGGAAAGAAAAACAAATTTAGCATCATATTTAGAGTTTTTTCTTAGAGAAGAGTTATTTTCATCAGCAACCTCATTTCTCTGTCATAGTTGATATACAAGCACACAGCTTCCTGTGTGAATATAGATAAGCATCTGCTTCACAGGGACAAGCACATGAAGTAGCTGAAGACTACATTTATGTTTACCCGTATCTAGCAAAACATCTAGATGGATATTTTTAAACTTCACTTAACTTTAAAAAAATCTGTATTTGCTTGGACTCATAAGTATTTTTATCAGTCATAAGTTTCCAATTCCTATCTGACAGTGGATGTATGACATTCTGTACCCTTTATTATATAGCTATAATTGGAAGTATAAAAATAGTCATTGTGAATTATAACAGCATATTTTAAGGCAAAATATCTCATGTATTATTAACGAACTTGTCCATATAGTGTCTTTTCAATGAATAGAAACATCAACTGTGATTTGTGATATAACTTAGACAGAGATTGTATTGAGGCTAATATGAGAAAAACACTACCACAGGCTCTGATTTCAATCTATGCCTACCTATAGTCCAAGTATATGTTGACTTCCTACCAGGTAATGTGGTTACTATTGAAGACACAAGATTATGTGCTATAAATAGTATTCACCAGAAACGCTCAGTGGACTATGAACAGCCACATAAGGTACTCAATCAGATAGGTCTATGTCAAATGAAACAGCGAACTCCCAAAAGAGTACAGAGATCTAAGATGTAGCCACTGGACAAAGGTGACAGAAATGACAGAGAAGCCTGACTAGAGATGCCATAGGTTTTTACTTTACTTCTAATTATTATTTTTGTGTTGTTATTCTATTTCCTTCTGTGTATCTAGTAGTTTATACAGATTATGCACACTTATTTTTTATATAATCTTTGATATTGTAAAGCAGTGCTGCAGAAAGGTTGGGGGCTACCAGGCATGGATATACAAAGGCAACCACTGAGAAAATGAAGTTATTGTCTCAAAGACAGAGCTGTGGCACTCAAGGAGTTTATTGAACATTAGAGGATGTTCACAGGCAAACAGGTCATTAAGATGAAGAGAAAAATGGCAAAATTGAAAATGTTTTCAGAGTGCTGAGAAAATCCAAAGAATGAAATATTTCCTATCCCAGGAGATATTTAACAGGCAATATGTTGTCTGAGGTCAGTGTAAATATACGGTGCTTCATTGTGTAAAACACCTTAATTTGCAAGGCATGTGAGGAATTATGTCTCACAGAAAGAAGCATTCCATAATCCACACCAATCCTGTTTTCTATGCATTTTGTCATTCTTTGAACTCTAGACATGGCAAGGGATGCCACTGTTAAACACTCATACTGTTTGCACTCACACTGTCTGTCCCTCACAAGAGCAAATGATATAAAGAGAAATGTTGTTTTATGTCTTTGATTTTTTCTCAAATAGAATTGTATACCTTGACCTAAACCATAACTATCCTGACCCTAGTCATAACTATCTGCCTATATTTTAATTTCTGAATGTGGTTACTTGAAAGTAACTCGTCTTCACGTTCCTTCAAGCACTTTAGTTAACAATGTACATATATGCCTACTCTTTCAGCATACAATAATGACAATAGCATTTAAACATGTAATTTAGACACGTGTTCACCTCTGAGGAAGTTCCAGTGAATGTGCCCATCTTCCTCAGGAAGCAGCTTTAAGCAGGGTAATCCCTGGGCCACTTTAATTACAGTCCATATGTCCACAAATGTAGGGTACCAGCCTCATATTTGATAATGAGATAGAGCAATGGGTAACACTCACGGAAATATTCATATTTAGTGTTAAATTTTTGTTTTAATTAAAGGTATAAATTGTAATTAACCGAGGGAAAAGGCACAAGCCTGAACCAAAAAGTCATTAACATAGATATGCCTAGCCATAGGTTTTTTTTTTTAAGTCATAATTGGTTTTGTTGCAATTGTGCCTTACTTGAAAATGCACCTGATGTTTAATGTCTAGAATGTTACTGAAGCTCCCTTGCCTCATGTGTATCAATCTCACAGTGCCTGTATCTCATGGGAATTCCGGCCAACACCATCACTGTATCTCTCTTCTATTCTTCTGGAATTTGGAGCTCACTCAGTGTTCCCAAAGATTCTGAGAATAAAAGAAAAAAAGAAATATGACAAATTTCTTTAGATAACTGCACGTTTACTGAAGACACAAATCATTCTTTTTAGAAATTAGAAATAGATGAATTTGTGTAATTTTCACAGTAAATGTCTATTCAATCAGCATGCTGAAATAGGCAGTTTTTAGATGCACGCAGCTATGCAAATGTGAAATAACGGAATCTAAAGCTCTTCCCATACACTAAAAAAAATTATTTAGGAAAAGGCAAAACATGGAAACACTGAATTATAGCTAATGAATATATTTAGAATGTTCTTATTTTGCTTCGTATATACAGATGTGGGTTTAAGATTATCACAAAAGTAATCCACTTCTGTGAAGAATTAAAGATCTGAAGATCTGAAAAGCATGTTACAACGAGGTGGGGCTGGGCTAGAATATTCAGATCTGAGAATAGAAAGTAGCTCGGTAGGGAACAGGTATTTTTCCAACTCAGACAAGTATGCCTTTGCCGGTCTCCTCATACACACATTAGCACATAGTCAAGTAGTCACTCCATACCTAACTGCAAGTTTTCAATAAATGTGTTCTAGAAACTGTGTATCTCTTTGCCTTATGTCTACCTACCATTGGAAAAGTGGCCAAGTATTTGGAGTTGTCTTTGCAGATCCTCTTTCTTATGGAAGAATCCAGTTACCCACTGTATTCCACCCAATTCTGGTCTAATAACAAAGTCTCAGTCCCTGGCTTTGCTTTGATCCCCATTTTTTTTTATTTTCTGTTATTGCCATGCATCTGTTCAGTGATTCAAAGTAAAATGCACTCGTTTCTGTTTTCTGCTTTAAATTTGAGACAAGGCTCCTACTTTTCTTTTGTAGCTGCTGAACATTATTCATAAACTTAATAAAACTTAGTAACATCGACGTTATTGAGGAATCATTTACTAAGTGGAATAATTAATGCTTCAAAAAAGACTTTATTACTAATGAGGTCATTCATAATCTTCCCCTAGAACAGATACATTTCTTTTCAGTTAGAAAAATAAAAAAAATGTCATGGAATAATTCATTAAAACTTGCTAAGGCAGATGAGTCAATATTGTCAGAATACATTTTACTGAGAAATTACATAGATAATAAGCATAAAATTCATCTTACTGAATCTTCAATTTACTGGTTAAAATGAGATGTGCTAGGTAATGGTATGATTTAATTTTGACAGGTGATGAGTATCTGTACTGAAAAAGAGGAATTCAGAGGTTCACAGTAAGCATGAAATGAAAAAATGAATGGTATGTTAACAAGAAGTTCAGAACCCTTTGCTGAAATGGAGTTCTCTAAAAATGGCATATTCTTTGGAAGCCAGGGCTAGTATATCTTCTAAACAACTATGAAAAAGGTTTGGATTTCTTTATACACTGAAAACAAAATCTAGTTACACTCCAAAATTCTATTCCAAAGAGAATGAAAATTATCATTTAGCCTGTGAATGTACCCACTGGAATAGGTTTTCTGAGATAAAATGACTTCAATACAAGCACTGAAAGACAGCTCATTTTAAGAATGATTACTAAATTAGGTGGGCCTTTGGGATAAATGGACTGTTAAATATCTCTGTGTGTTAATGATTTCTTTACTGAGGCCAATATTTAAATGCTTATTAATTACCCTCTTTTAGGCTGTAATTAACTTTTTTCTTTCTCTAGTATATTCTCCTGTACATACACATATAAAACTTTCCTAAAATTGGGTTCTAGCAAATAACAGAGTACTATTATATAGTTATGCAATTTTATACTATGTTTGGTCCAAAATTATGGGCCTGTATTTATGCTAGGAATAAAGATCAAAGGGCATTCTTGCCTTGTGGAACTAATTGGTTATTCATACCACATTCTCTCCTATTGCATCTAATGATATAATCTGGCATTACATGCAGATTAAAATACTTCAAATGTCCTAACAAAATCTCTGAAAAAAAATGATCATAGTTAGGTTAGGTGGTAAACTAGTTATAGTCAGGTGTTCAAATGTGTTCATATTAGAAAAGAAAAAGACATCGAAGAGAGGAAGGTTAATAGAGAAGACAAAATTCTGTTAGTGCTGGACATGTAGTTGAGAGAATAGCCTTTGTCATCCAACCTCAGCTAAGAGGCTCATTGGAATGCTAATTCTATATTTAATTGTGACTCTTCTTCAAATTTGAAAATAAAATAAAATAATCTAAAAGAATATTCAAAGTTGTTAGCAATTTGACTGAGGGCTCTGGAATTAAGAGGAACAAATCTTATCCTGAGTAACAATATAAAACAGGCCAGCAAAAAAACACAAGCTGTTCTACATACAAAATTAATACATAGAAACACTTAAATAGAGTCAGGGGACTTGAAGCAGGAATATTGTAGATCTATAGACATAAAGATATATTGGTAATAACACTGGAATTTTGAGAATCCTTGGAAGGTATACAATGAAGGTTTTAAAGGAAAAAAATTTATGGAGCATCTGGGCTAAATTGTTAACAGTAGGAGGATGTTGTACTGGATAAGGACCATAATGAAATAACATGTTTGATAAAACAAACTCAGGCATATATACTCTCTCACCTACTATGAATATGTGTGTGTGTGTGTGTGTGTGTGTGTGTGAATGATACATTTATATCACCATCACTTATGTTACATGCATATTATTTCCCACTTTGCTGTGTATTATTAAATGTGCTGGGAGGGAGTTTGGGAGGGAGAGACGGGGAGAGGACAAGGGGGGGAATATCAGGTACTGGTGAGGACAGGAGAGAGGTACAGAGGGTCAGGAAACCAAATAAAAATATGTAGAAGTAAGGGATGAGAAATTGGGGATAACACAGACTCTAGGGAAACCAGACCCAGGACCCAATGGGGATGATTTTAGCTGAAATGCACAGAGAGGGGGAGATAGATACTTTGGAGACTTCCTCCAGAAGACAACCGTGCCTCTGGTTTAGGGATGGGACTACCCACCCCATTCAAAGTTTTTAAACCCAAAATTGTTCCTGCACAAAAGAGGAACAGGGACAAAAATTGGAGGAGAGAGTGGAGGAAGGGCCATCCAGAACTTCCTGATCTAGAATTGATGTCTGTAGACATCAAACCCGGACACTGTTGCTGTTACCAAGAGGCACTGGCTAACAGGAACCTGGTGTGGCTGTTTCTCAGGAGGTTTGGCCAGCAACTGACCAATGCAGATCAGATGCTTGGGGCCAACTATCAGACTGAGCTCAGGGACCCCAGTGGGGAATATGGCCCAAGGACTGAAGGAGCAGTGGGGGATTGCAACCCCATAAGAAGAACCCAGTGTTCCCAGGGACTAGACCACCAACTAAGGACTGTACAGAGAGAGAGCCATGGTTCTACATAAATATGTAGCAGAGTATGGCCTTGTTTGACATCAATGGGAGGGAAGGCCCATGGTCCTGTAGAGATTTGATACCCCAGCTTAGGGGTATGCTGGAGTGATGGGGTGGGAGAAGTTGGGGGGAAGCAACCTCAAAGAGGCAACAGGGAGGCAGGAGAGAGCAAGTGTGGAATGGAGATGGAGTGGTTTGTGGAGGGGTAAGCAGGAAGTGGAATATCATTTTGAGATGTAAACGAATGGAATGGTTAAGAAAAAATAAACTAAAATGAATGAATGAATGGATGAAAGAAAGAAGAAAAGATAAAGAAAAAGGAAATCAATCAGAAATTCATTTGATGGAAAATTAGACACCACCCACTTCCACTTACTTTCATGGCTTTAAGATCTTGTTAGTGATTTTCCAGACAACTTAAACTGTAACTGATTACAACTATTCTCTTCCTTATTCATTGTTATAAGGATGAATATGGTTTTGAGAATACGGTCTGTGTTGTAGTCTTCTAAAGTATTGTCAAACTTTATAATATTTAATGGAGGAAACAATACCTGGACTATTTACAACCCTATGTCTTCCTATTAATTCCTTAGCTATTTATATACCCAGTAGTGATTTCTTGAATCCAATCAAAAGATATGTAAACACCAGATTTCCCATTATAATGTATTACTTCACTCTGAAATCTTCCTCTGTATTCCTTATGATGCTGTGATATAGTTTTATTATAGTGTTTTCTATAGAATTCTACCTTTAATTTATTTCTGTAATACAAAAGGATGTTTTGATAAATTGTAAAATCAGAAATATTTTGCTTTCTCTAAGTAAAATAAATGAGTTAGATGAAACCCCTAATTTTACCATTAGCAATTTCATTGATACAATACTTTTATGTATTACATAAACTAACCTGTTTTAATCAAATATTTCACATCCTTCATCAATAACTTTGTAGTATACATTTTACCACATCAATCCTCTATGGTGATCACAAATCGAATTTGTATGAGAACATAGATAAAAAAAACGTATATGGCAGTATCCAGATGAGTCCAGATGTGTTCCCACAAATAACAAAGTCTATTAAGACTGACATCTGAAAGAATCAAAATACCAATATGGAGAGTCAAATTTTAAGAATTTTTTACTCTCAGACAGGAGGATATAGTCAGCTGTCTGCTTCATTTAGGATGCATATTCTTCTTTGAAGTTTCTGCATTCAGTATTCTAGGAAACTACATCATGGTCTTATGATATTATATAAACAAAACAAAAATCTTTACCCCTAGAATCTGAGATAAACTATATCATAAAAAATGATTTTTTCTTCCAAAAACTTAGGTAGTTACTTTTTAAATCACTATATCACTTAATAGTTTGTGACACCCTTCATGGGAACATGTGAAGAGATGTTCATTCAATCCAGATAGAAAACTGTTGGCACACCAAAGTATGGATGTGGCAGAATTGTTAACATGACAAACACGTGAGTTTGGTTGCAGTTACATAGAGAAAGAAGATTCAAGGGCACATCATCAATGCCCTTGCCAGGATGATTGACAGTTCAAACAAGCTACAACTATGCACCACACTGAACACCGTGATCTGCAGGCAGGTCAGCAGGTTAGAAAGTGTCCTTTGCTTGAGACCCCATATGTACAACAATGCCAACCAACCAGAGCTTCCAGGGACTAAGCCACTAGCCAAAGTCTATACATGGACTGACCCTGGACTCCAACCTCATATGTAGCAATGAATAGCCTAGTAAGAGCATCAGTGGAAGGGGAAGCCCTGGGTCCTGCCAAGACTGAACCCCCAGTGAACGTGATTATTGGGGGGAGGGTGGTAATGGGGGGAGGATGGGGAGGGGAACACCCATATAGAAAGGGAGAGGGAGGGGTTAGGGGGATGTTGGCCCAGAACCGGATGTTCCCCAGAAGGGGAATAACAATTGAAATGTAAATAAGAAATACTCAAGTTAATAAAGATGGAAAAAAATAAAATGTCCTTTATTTATTTTTAATAATAATAAAAAAAAGGAAAGTGTCCTTTGGAGATGTCTCCCTTACTCCCAGCTTCTTGCAGGAAGATAGGCCAGTGTTTCTTTTCTTTACTTTTCTCTCTCTCTCTTTTTTTTTTTGTTTGTTTTTTGTTTCTAGGTAGTTCAAAACCTTTCTGTTTCTCCGGGTTGCTTATCTGGTCTGAGATTTTACTGAGGTTGTCACCTTGTCTGACAATGACTCTCAACTAACTTTGCTACTTATATCCCTTTGTAGAGAGAGGGAGCTACTGAAAATAGTTTCAGGGTCTTCCTAAAGTTCTTTTGAGATGTTGACTGGATATTACAGCTTCCCTGCTGTATGAAACATTTCACCTCTGATTGCAACACCCTGTTGTTACATCCCCTCATCAATACCCTGCCTTAAAATATTCTGTTTGTCGGGGCTGGAGAGATGGCTCAGCGGTTAAGAGCGCCCAACTGCTCTTCCAGAGGTCATGAGTTCAATTCCCAGCAACCACATGGTGGCTCACAACCATCTGTAAAGAGATCTGATGCCCTCTTCTGGTGTATCTGAAGACAGCTACAGTGTACTTATATATAATAAATAAATAAATCTTAAAAAAAAATATTCTGTTTGTTCTTTACATCCTGTGTCTAATTGGGCTTCCTACCAAGATAGAAGATTATAAACTCGGGGGGAAAATACTATACAATACCTAGATGTTAGCACTCATTATTGCCATGGTTATTTTGCTCGATAGTGTTTTCTCCCAATACACATTCAGATAGCCATTTTCAGAGTTTTCTAAAATCAAAATTATTTTGAAACACAACACTTATTCTCAACACATAAATAAACTTTGTTTTTATTCACTGAAGATTAATATAGAACCAAATAATACAAACATATATATCACAGCCAATAATATGGCCTCTTACTTAATCAGGATTATGATGGATCGCTGTTAATCATTTTATAATATATCCACTGGTTTTCAATTCTTGATTTTTTAAAAAGTTACAGTTAACTTTAGCAAAAATCAATAAAATTAAGCAAATGATCATGGATATTATTTTGCTTCTGTGCAACATTCTAGGCCTAGGTCATCCAAGAACGCTAGTATTATGTTTCAGAATTTCTAGAAAAAAAAACCAAACTGATGCATTTTATTTTGTTTTATTCAGTGTGGACTAATGTTTCAAGGGATCTAATCAATAAATGTTTAGAAATGTCCCCACCTGAGTACAAGGGAATTAAGCACACCAAATGTACTCAATATAGCTACTTACCAAAGAGAAGAAAAATAATCAATGCCAAGAAAAGAAGAAAAAATCCTAACTGTGACCAGCTCTCTTCATCTCTGCCACAAACTCAATGATCCGAACACTGAGTTTTGTTCAGAGAAAATTTTATTTTAAATCTAGTAAGTACTTTACTATAACAGCCATCTGTCACTGTGGCATGAGTTTCTATTAGTTGACAGGTTAGTCTTTTTTTGCCTTAAATCTATTATACTTGATGAAAATATGTTAATTCTCTGAACTTTGTTGAACATTATAGCATTGAATAAGATTATTGCTATATATAATTATATAATTACATATTTAGATAATTCACATAAATATATACATATATCTCTATATATGCACACATTGCATGTTTTCCAAATTTGAAAGACAAAAGGTATAAAAGATCATGTGTACAAATTATACAAATATACAAACAAAACAAATTAAACTGCAAACCGATGAGAGATGAGCTTTGGATAATCCCTTAAGCCCAAGGAAGGCTCACATTTACCATGTAATTATCCTATCTTTTTTTCTGCCTGTGATCAGTGTATTTATTTTAATCTTATGTACCAAAGTTACCTATGCATTTGAGCCATGTTTTACCTGTACAGTATTCCAAGGTAACACTACAAAATACATATTTTGTATTTTTCAGATTGCTACTTGGATTAGTGATCTTATTTTTCTTTCTGTGTTCCCACATGTCTGTTATGCTTTTAGGGATTCTCAGTTTGTACGTGCCTCATCTTTCTTCATTGTTTCTTAGAGCACAAATAGCATCCATGTTCATTGTCCCTTTGCTAATGAAAACATTCTACTACTCTCCTCTTTCTGTTTGTGCATGAATTCAAGTGTCTAGGTACTTATACCAAAATTCCATCTTTTGTCCTATTTGGCCAAAGAAGATACGAATCCTTATTTTGAACCCCAATAAGTGACCTGGAAGCAGAAAACTGACCTTTTACTTCTTGTTTCAGCTTGCTCAATGTGGACTTTCTGGAACTCTTTGAAAATTCAGTTATCTGAACATGATTATCAGTAGTCCTAAAAGTTTTCTCTCCACCTTCCACCAAAGTGTGAAGTAATCGACTTTATATTTTACCATTTTATCAAATGTTTAACTTGATAATTTACCCATTTTCCTAGACCCGTTCTATACTAAGGATTTTTTTTATTAACTTAAGTATTTCTTATTTACATTTCGAGTGTTATTCCCTTTCCCGGTTTCCAGGCAAACATCCCGCTAATCCCTCTTCCTCCCCTTCTTTATGGGTGTTCCCCTCCCCACCCTCCCCATATTACCACCCTCCCCCCTACAATCACGATAACTAGGGGTTCAATCTTGGCAGGACCAAGGACTTCCCCTTCCACTGGTGATCTTACTAGAATATTCACTGCTACGTATGAGGTCAGAGTGCAGGGTCAGTCCATGTATAGTCTTTGGGTAGTGGCTTAGTCCCTGGAAGCTTGGTTGCTTGGAATTGTTGTTCATAAGGGGTCTCGAGCCCCTTCGAGCTCTTCCACTTCTTTCTCTGATTCCTTCAACGGGGGTCCCGTTCTCAGTTCAGTGTTTTGCTGCTGGCATTCGCGTCTGTATTTGCTGTATTCTGGCTGTGTCTCTCAGGAGCGATCTACATCCAGCTCCTGTCGGCTTGCAATTCTTTGCTACATCCATCTTGTCTAATTGGATGGCTGTATATGTATGGGCCACATGTGGGGCAGGCTCTGAATGGGTGTTCCTTCTATGTCTGTTTTAATCTTTGCCTCTCTATTCCCTGCCAAGGGTATTCTTGTTCCACTTTTAAAGAAGGAGTGGAGCATTCACATTTTGCTCATCCGTCTTGAGTTTCATTTGTTCTAGGCATCTGGGGTAATTCAAGCATTTGGGCTAATAGCCAATTATCAATGAATGCATACCATGTGTGTTTTTCTGTGATTGGGTTGCCTCACTCAGGATGATATTCTCCAGTTCCAACCATTTGCCCATGAATTTCATAATGTCATTGTTTTTGATAGCTGAGTAATATTCCATTGTGTAGATGTACCACATTTTCTGTATCCGTTCCTCTGTTGAAGGGCATCTGGGTTCTTTCCAGCTTCTGCCTACTATAAATAAGGCTGCTATGAACATAGTGGCGCACGTGTCTTTTTTATATGTTGGGGCATCTTTTGGGTATATGCCCAAGAGAGGTATAGCTGGATCCTCAGGCAGTTCAATGTCTAATTTTCTGAGGAACCTCCAGACTGATTTCCAGAAAGGTTGTACTAGTCTGCAATCCCACCAACAGTGGAGGAGTGTTCCTCTTTCTCTGCATCCTCGCCAGCATCTGTTGTCACCTAAGTTTTTGATCTTAGCCATTCTAACTGGTGTGAGGTGAAATCTCAGGGTTGTTTTGATTTGCATTTCCCTTATGACTAAAGATGTTGAACATTTCTTTAGGTGTTTTTCAGCCATTCGGCATTCCTTAACTGTGAATTCTTTGTTTAGCTCTGAACCCCATTTTTTAATAGGGTTATTTGTCTCCCTGTGGTCTAACTTCTTGAGTTCTTTGTATATTTAGGATATAAGGCCTCTATCTGTTGTAGGATTGGTAAAGATCTTTTCCCAATCTGTTGGTTGCCGTTTTGTCCTAACCACAGTGTCCTTTGCCTTACAGAAGCTTTGCAGTTTTATAAGATACCATTTGTCGATTCTTGATCTTAGAGCATAAACCATTAGTGTTTTGCTCAGGAAATTTTTTCCAGTGCCCATGTGTTCCAGATGCTTCCCTAGTTTTTCTTCTATTAGTTTGAGTGTATCTGGTTTGATGTGGAGGTCCTTGATCCACTTGGACTTAAGCTTTGTACAGGGTGATAAGCATGGATCGATCTGCATTCTTCTACATGTTGCCCTCCAGTTGAACCAGCACCATTTGCTGAAAATGCTATCTTTTTTCCATTGGATGGTTTTGGCTCCTTTGTCAAAAATCAAGTGCTCAAAGGTGTGTGGGTTCATTTCTAGGTCTTCAATTCTCTTCCATTGGTCTATCTGTCTGTCTCTGTACCAATACCATGTAGTTTTTATCAATATTGCTCTGTAATACTGCTTGAGTTCAGGGATAGTGATTCTCCCTGAAGTCCTTTTACTGTTGAGGATAGTTTTAGCTATTCTGGGTTTTTGTTATTCCAGATGAATTTGCAAATTGATCTGTCTAACTCTTTGAAAAATTGGATTGGTATTTTGATGGGGATTGCATTGAATCTGTAGATCGCTTTTGGTAGAATGGCCATTTTTACTATATTAATCCTGCCAATCCATGAGCATGGGAGATCTTTACATCTTCTGAGGTCTTCTTCAATTTCTTTCTTCAGAGTCTTGAAGTTCTTATTGTACAGATCTTTTACTTGATTGCTTAAAGTCACACCAAGGTACTTTATATTATTTGGGTCTATTATGAATGGTGTCGTTTCCCTAATTTCTTTCTCGGCTTGTTTCTCTTTTGTGTAGTGGAAGGCAACTGATTTATTTGAGTTAATTTTATACCCAACCACTTCGCTAAAGTTGTTATCATCTTTAGTAGTTCTCTGGTGGAACTTTTGGGATCACTTAAATATACTAGCATATCATCTGCAAATAGTGATATTTTGACTTCTTCTTTTCCGATCTGTATCCCCTTGACCTCCTTTTGTTGTCTGATTGCTCTGGCTAGAATTTCAAGAACTATACTGAACAAGTAGGGAGAGAGTGGGCAGCCTTGTCTAGTCCCTGATTTTAGTGGGATTGCTTCAAGTTTCTCTCCATTTAGTTTAATGTTAGCAACTGGTTTGCTGTATATGGCTTTTACTATGTTTAGGTATGGGCCCTGAATTCCTATTCTTTCCAGGACTTTTATCATGAATGAGTGTTGAATTTTGTCAAATGCTTTCTCAGCATCTAATGAAATGATCATGTGGTTTTGTTCTTTCAGTTTGTTTATATAATGGATCACGTTGAAGGTTTTCCGTATATTAAACCATCCCTGCATGCCTGGGATGAAGCCTACTTGATCATGGTGGATGATTGTCTAGATGTGCTCTTGGATTCGGTTTGCTAGAATTTTATTGAGTATTTTTGCGTCGATATTCATAAGGGAAATTGGTCTGAAGTTCTCTTTCTTTGTTGTGTCTTTGTGTGGTTTAGGTATAAGAGTAATTGTGGCTTCATAGAAGGAATTCGGTAGTGCTCCATCTGTTTCAATTTTGTGGAATAGTTTGGATAATATTGGTATGAGGTCTTCCATGAAGGTCTGATAGAATTCTGCACTAAACCCGTCTGGACATGGGCTCTTTTTGGTTGGGAGACCTTTAATGACTGCTTCTATTTCCTTAGGAGTTATGGGGTTGTTTAACTGGTTTATCTGTTCCTGATTTAACTTCCGTACCTGGTATCTGTCTAGGAAATTTTCCATTTCCTGCAGATTTTCAAGTGTTGTTGAATATAGGCTTTTATAGTAAGATCTGATGAATTTTTGAATTTCCTCTGAATCTGTAGTTATGTCTCCCTTTTCATTTCTGATTTTGTTAATATGGACACACTCTCTGTGTCCTTTCGTTAGTCTGGCTAAGGGTTTATCTATCTTGTTGATTTTCTCAAAGAACCAACTTTTGGTTCTGTTGATTCTTTCTATGGTCCTTTTTGTTTCTACTTGGTTGATTTCAGCTCTGAGTTTGATTATTTCCTGCCTTCTACTCCTCATGGGTGTATTTGCTTCTTTTTGTTCTAGAGCTTTTAGGTGTGCTGTCAAGCTGGTGACATATGCTCTTTCTTGTTTCTTTCTGCAGGCACTCAGCGGTATGAGTTTTCCTCTTAGCACAGCTTTCATTGTGTCCCATAAGTTTGGGTATGTTGTACCTTCATTTTCTATAAATTCTAAGAAGTCTGTAATTTCTTTCTTTATTTCTTCCTAGACCAAGTTATCATTGAGTAGAGCATTATTCAATTTCCACGTATATGTGGGCATTCTTCCCTTATTGTTATTGAAGACCACCTTTAGGCCGTGGTGGTCTGATAGCACGCATGGGATTATTTCTATCTTTCTGTACATGTTGAGGCCCATTTTTGGACCAATTATATGGTCAATTTTGGAGAAAGTACCATGAGGAGCTTAGAAGAAGGTATATCCTTTTGCTTTAGGATAGAATGTTCTATAAATATTTGGTAAGTCCATTTGGCTCATGACTTCTTTTAGTATGTGTACGTCTATGTTTAATTTCTGTTTCAATGATCTGTCCACTGATGAGAGTGGGGTGTTGAAATCTCCCACTATTATTGTGTGAGGTACAATGTGTGTTTTGAGCTTTAGTAAGGTTTCTTTTATTTATGTAGGTGACCTTGTATTTGGGGCATAGATATTTAGGATTCAGAGTTCATCTTGGTGGATTTTTCCTTTGATGAATATGAAGTGTCCTTCCTTATCTTTTTTGATGAGTTTTAGTTGAAAATTGATTATATTTGATATTAGAATGGCTACTCCAGCTTGCTTCTTCCAACCATTTGCTTGGAAAGTTGTTTTCCAGCCTTTCACTCTGAGGTAGTGTCTGTCTTTGTCTCTGAGGTGTGTTTCCTGTAGGCAGCAGAATGCAGGGTCCTCGTTGCGTATCCAGTTTCTTAATCTATTTCTTTTTATTGGGGAGTTGAGACCATTGATGTTGAGAGTTATTAAGGAATCGAGATATTACTTCCTATTGTATTCATATTTGGATGTGAGGTTATGTTTGTGTGGTTTTCTTCTCTTTGTTTTGTTGCCAAGACGATTAGTTTCTTGCTTCTTCTAGGGTATAGCTTTCCTCCTTATGTTGGGCTTTACCATTCATTATCCTTTGTATTGCTGGATTTGTAGAAAGATATTGTGTAAATTTGGTTTTGTCATGGAATATCTTGGTTTCTCCATCTATGTTATTTGACAGTTTTGCAGGATACAGTAACCTGGGCTGGCATTTGTGTTCTCTTAGGGTCTGTATGAAATCTGTCCAGGATCTTCTGGCTTTCATAGTTTTTGGCGAAAAGTCTGGTGTGATTCTGATAGGTCTGCCTTTATATGTTACTTGACCTTTTTCCGTTACTGCTTTTAATATTGTTTCTTTATTTTGTGCGTTTGGTGTTTTGACTATTATGTGATGGAAGGAATTTCTTTTCTGGTCCAATCTATTTGGAGTTCTGTTGGCTTCTTGTATGCTTATGGGTATCTCTTTCTTTAGGTTAGGGAAGTCTTCTTCTATGATTTTGTTGAAGATATTTGCTGGTCCTTTGAGCTGGGAGTCTTCTCTCTCTTCTATACCTATTATCCTTAGGTTTGATCTTCTCATTGTGTCCTGGATTTCCTGTATGTTTTGGACCAGTAGCTTTTTCTGCTTTACATTATCTTTGACAGTTGAGTTGATGATTTCTATGGAATCTTCTGCTCCTGAGATTCTCTCTTCCATCTCTTGTATTCTGTTGGTGAAGATTGTATCTACAGCTCCTTGTCTCTTCTTTTGGTTTTCTATATCCAGGGTTGTTTCCATGTGTTCTTTCTTGATTGCTTCTATATCCATGTTTAATTCCTTCAACTGTTTGATTGTGTTTTCCTGGAATTCTTTCAGGGATTTTTGTGACTTCTCTCTATGGGCTTCTACTTGTTCATTTATGTTTTCCTGGAATTCTTTTAGGAATTTTTGCGATTCCTCTCTGTAGGCTTCTACTTGTTCTCTAAGGGAGTTCTTCACGTCTTTCTTGAAGTCCTCCAGCATCATGATCAAATATGATTTTGAAACCAGATGTTGCTTTTCTGGTGTGTTTGGATATTCTGTCTTTGCTTTGGTGGGAGAATTGGGCTCCGATGATGCCATGTAGTCTTGGTTTCTGTTGGTTGGGTTCCTGAGCTTGTCTCTCGCCATCAGATTATCTCTAATGTTACTTTGTTCTGCTATTTCTGACAGTGGCTAGACTGTCCTATAAGCCTGTGTGTCAGGAGTGCTGTAGACTTGTTTTCCTGTTTTCTTTCAGCCAGTTATGGGGATAGAGTGTTCTGCTTTCGGGCGTGTAGATTTTCCTGACTTCAGGTCTTCAGCTGTTCCTGTGGGCCTGTGTCCTGAGTTCACTAGGCAGGTCACTTGGAGCAGAAAAGTTGGTCTTACCTGTGGTCCCGAGGCTCAAGTTTGCTCATGGGGTGTTGCTTATGAGCTCTCTGCGGCCGCAGCAACCAGGAATATCTGTGCCGCTCCTATACTAAGGATTTTTAAATACTTGCTAAATGTATCTCTCATTTTTTATTTACTGCATTTACCCTAAGGATCTTGTTTTGTGTATTTCTAGTGTACACTATGATTTTCTTTCATTCATCCTCATGCTGATAAAATATTCAGTATTTTAACAGAACTTCTTGTACTTCCTTATATAATTCCTGTTGGAATTTAATTAGAGACTAGAAGAATTTCTATTTTAGAATTATTTATATCCAGGAGAATATGGTGCTGTTTTCCTTCACTGTTTAGTGAGCTACAAAATTATGGATACTGTGTGTGCTCTCAAACTTTATATATAATCAATACATGACATAGTGACAAATATCAAGCTAATACAAGTACACTATTAGTTGCATTAATAAAAGAGGGCATGAATTATATAGTTGTAGGAGAAACAACATACGGTTTGTTTCTACCATCTTACTATGATCAAAAGATATTCCAAAAATAGCCTGTGTACGTATTTTAACATAGAAAAAAAAAGGTTCTAATATAAAGTTCACAGCAACCTAGTAGAACCCAAACAAATGTTTCAATTGAAGTTTTAAAATGAACTCACTCAATTTTGCATCTTAGATCATGAAAAATAGAATATCTATTAAATGTTTTAATGGAAGAAATCAATATTTATAATGGAAAAGAGCAAATGTATGGATTTCTCTATGAAATTAATAATTTTGTCAAAGTTTTGTGAATGTGATAGTCTTGTTGGCCATGTTGTATCATTCATTTGCAATAAACAGCGTTGGTAATGGTCAACGTCCTGAGGGCATCACTAATTTTTGAATGGTCTTCTATATAGATGATAAAAATAAAAACATGACAAAATATAGCTCAGAAAATGTGGAAATAAGAGAAAGGGCACAATAAAAAGTTAACAGGTTCTTTTAAAATTGTTTTCAGCTATTACAGGGTAAAATTTTCAGAGAGGTTTCAAAACAGAATTTAATTTTCACAAATATTCTCATTAGCACAGTTCAGGGACACTAGCAATTACATTCTGTGTGTAACATGATAAACAATCCTGTGGAGTTTTAATGGAAGGGATTTATGCATATTCAGAGGGCTTAGTGCAGTGTCGTCTTGAATCCCACTCCTAGGTAAAGTGGGCAGAAACTGATTAGAGTGAAATGAAGCCAATTCCCATTGAAGCATCAGCGAAGAATGTACAGATGTAGGATGAGTTGTATTGGTCCCAACACTTAGATATTGGATCAGGAAGGTAATTAGGACAGGACTCTCGCATCTTATTGTTTATGTTTAGCTTCCTAGATGGCAAACAATGCAAAATTAAGAATGAATTCTCTTCCATTGACAGAAGAGTAGAGAAATACAAAGGAGGATCTGAGACATTTAAAAACAATCAGGTTCTTTCTGTCTCTGAGCAAGCTATCTATAGCCAGCACTTGAAATGTTGAGAGCATTCGTCCTAGGTGTTTCACTATGACAATTCTGCAGATTGAGAAAACATTTACCCATATGGTGAGTTTATTAATATTTATATTTGAAAAGCATTTAAACCAAGTGTTATTGGTGAAAATCAAATAATACATTAAAATAATTTGTTACATAATCTCATATTGAAATATGTATCATTATGACTATGCAATTATTTTAAGATAAAATATTACATTGATTTCTTAACATAGATCCAACTAAAACATAAATTACAAATCATGAGTGAAACATAGCATATTTATATTGTTTACCAAGCTGTATTTCTTTGACTATAGATTGTTTTATATTACTTACATTTTATCTATTAAAATTATCCTATCATATTGCAATTTGAAGGCAAAGTAATAAATTATTCAGTATGTCAGTTATTGACCAATACTAAAAAAGTATAGATTATATTTTGCTGAATTGATTATCAAAGGAATAAATCTAAAGTGGCATTCATAGCCTTTATGACTATGTTTTACTCTCTAGGTAGATAAAAATTTATTAAGATTATGCATGTGGGTCATTTCTGCACCTAGCACTGAGAATCTGCTAACTGCAAAGTCAGTAGATTCTTTAAGAAGGAAAATGTCATATCTACCAGCTGTTATTGTTTAAAAAAGTGTCTATACCCAAAGTTCATTTAGTGTTCCAAAATACCTACTTTGTAAAGTACATTTAATATTTATCTGAAACAGTCCCCAAATTAAATGATATAAATAACATATGTCATCTGATAGTTTCTTAAAATTATTCAAATAAAATGCAATTGAACCAAGTAGTAGAAAGAGCTTTCCATTTCACCTTATTATAGCATTTTGATTAACTATACCACTATAATAAGGGAAAAATCCTGAAGAAATTGCCATCAATTTTCGTCTTATTAACAAACACATAAAAGCAATGATTAAATACAAAACAATGTGGTAATGTGGGTTTTGCTATTTTATTGTGTTTCTTTATCCTTCTGTGCATATTAAAAGGCAAAAAACATAATTATCTTCTCCCTTGGTGGCATACACAGTATTATATTTTTTTCAGTTGAACTGTTTATTGTATTAGAGGAACATTTGGTGTTTTTTGTCCAAATATTGTAATCTTCAAAGTTTTCTAATAATACTATAAACAGATTATTACATCTGTTATATGTATGTGAATGCTTTGCCTCATTTTGTTTTGTAGTCTTTATATAGATACTTTTCGAAATTAAAATATGACTACATTATTTTCTCCTACCCCTTTCTTATTCATACTGCGCTCATGTACCAGTCTGGTTGTCTATCAAAGCTATCACAGTACACATATAAATAAACCTTTTTAGGTCGGTATAAAGGGCTTACTACAGGGTAATGAATAATGAATTCGTGGGCTTTTCCCTGGGAAAATCTATATATCCAGGTCTCAGCACTGCTTAGTTTTCTGTAGTACTTTGTCTAGGCTAACACCAAATGAGATCACCCCTGCAAAGTTAGCGTTTCCTTAGCTCTACCATAATTTGTTTAGAATCCTTCCTTCCCTCCTTCTTTTATTCCTTCTTTCTTTGTTTCGTTCTAAAAACATTTTGCTAAAAAGTTTTTTCTTTAAACACTGCTGTTAGACAAAAACTGGAAAATGCTATGATTCTTCTCACAGAATCTGGAACTGAGCTCTAAAGTCAGGAGTGTGGATTTGTAAATATATATATATATTTGTAAATATATATATTATTTGTAAATATATATATATATATTTCTCCTCAAACCATTCAAGAACTTTGTAACTTTGAACAACTATATTTCACTTTTCTGTACTAAAACGCTTTCTAATTTTCTAATGGATGTTAAGAAAATACCTATCGCCACAAGAATTATATTCTCCGAATGATGATATCATTTGCAATACAGAAGCTTTTAGTTTCATGAGTTCACACATTCTAATTGTTGATCTGATTGCCTGTGCTAACAGTGTTCTTGTCAGAAAGTCTCCTTACCCAGTAACATCAAAGTTATTTGCCTCTAATTCTTCTGTTAGGCTTAGTGTATCTGGTTTTATCTTGAGGACTTTAATTCTGCTGGATTTGAATTTTGTGCAGGGTGATAAGTATATATCTATGTAGACTCTTCTACTTGAAACCATCAAGTTTGAACAGAAACTTTAGGTGCTGTCTTTTTTTCTAGTTTATATTTTTGGCTTCCTTATTTAAAATTAGGTGTTCATAGGTTGTGTGGATTCTAGTCTGGGTCTTCAATTTGATTCCATTGATGCATTGATCAACATCTCTCTCTCTCTCTCTCTCTCTCTCTCTCTCTCTCTCTGTCTCTGTCTCTGTCTCTGTCTCTTCCACTCCCTTCCCTCATGTGTGTGTGTGTGTGTGTGTGTGTGTGTGTGTGTGTGTGTGTTTCCAAATGAAGAGCAAACTTTTTCTTTCTAGATCTGGGACGTGTTCTGTGAAGTGAAATTTTTATGGGGACTGAATTTAATCCGTTGCTTTCAGTAGGATGATCACTTTTCTTATTAATTCAACCAATACATGAGCATGGAAGATCTTTCCATTGTCTGATATCTTCTTCAAGTTCATTCTTCAGTGATTTGAATTTTATCATAAAACTTTTTCACTTGATCGGTTAGAGATACCCCAAGTGTTTTTAGTTTCATGAATCCACATTTCCTAATTGTTGATCTGAGTGCCTGTGCAAAGAGTGCTGCCTTCAGAAAGTCTCCTTTCCCAGGGACACAGTAACATCAAAGCTACTTGTCACTTTCTCTTCTACAAGGCTCTCTGTGTGTTTTTCGTTTGTTTGTTTCTTTTGCTGTTATTTTGTTATTTTATTCTTGCTGTTATTGTGGAAGAGGGTGTGGTGGAGGTGGTAATGGTTTGTGTGAGTGTGTGCGTGTGGGTGCGTGTGCATGTGTGGGTGCATGTGTTTGTGTGTGTTTATGTGAGTGTGTCTGTGTGTCACTTCTTTTGATTTGCTGGACTGAGATTATTTATTTCTTGTATTTTCTTACATGTGGTTAATTTGTAAGGTTGATTTTTCCTTCTACCACTTCTGTGGCTTCAGAGGAAAGGAGGAAGAGATACAAATCTATAACTAGCCTATCTACACCTCTGGCCAGAGTGCTGGTTTAGAATTTTAATGATAAAATGATGCATACATACGCATCACATGCATTACCTTTATTTTCATTGTGAAGAAGTAGGAATTTTATCTAGGAGTCAAAAAACTTCCAGTATTTCACATTGAAATATTATATTTAAGACTTCGTTGTCTAACTTAGGTATTACCACCTGTGCTCCAAGCAAGGTTCTGAAACCTTTCCTTAAGGAGCCACTTAAAAGAAATAAATAGTGGAGTATCGAAATAGGAAATTTATTCATTGGGACCAAATTTCAGAAGAGAGTAGAGATTCAGGGAATCCATCCAGCCTCATCCTCAAGTGAGATTAAAGGGACTGTGTGCTCTTAGCTGCTCTCATGAAGTTGTTGCACTCCTCACCACTGATCTATCAACCTCTGCACTTCAGGATCAACTTCTAAGGTAGTTTGACAGATTTTTGGAATGGTGACATCTCTTTCTGTTAGTTAATTTCTTGCTCTGACTTGTCACTGTCATTCTTCTGGGATGAGATTATTAGATAAATTTGCATCCCTCTGTGTTCCACTGTTTCAATAATCAGATAGTCAGGAAGAAAGACCCAGTGTGTCTGCATTTCTGCCTTGCCACTTACAACTGTGTTTTATATGAATGTTACTTCTGTTATCTCTCTTTAATTTTGCCTTCTTGATATACTTCAAGAATATGAATTTAAATCTACTGCAGGATGATAAACTGTAAATAATGCTTGAGTGATTTAATGTTGCGGCCATACATTTCTTAGAACAACCTTCTTTGGTAATATTTTCATCATTACTGACAATTAATGAAAAATTTCACTTTAATAGTCTTTAAGTATTTTTTGCAGAGATTCTTCTACAGGGAAAATACACTAAGAATTTCAAAATAATGTTTTCAAAGAAGCATCCCCTAAAATTTAGTCAAGAAAAATCAACAACAACAACCTCAGCTGAGCACGGTTCAAAATGAAATATCATTCAGAGGGCATAGGATGGTAGCACAAATCAGATTCAGAGAAAGAAAAATCAGGTGCGGCTGTATTGCTTAGCAAGGGAGAGATGACATTTCAGCTGGACCTTCAGAAAGATAAGCATAGCATGGTATCAATCTTGGGAAAAATATCCTGGAAGCAAACAAACATTAAAAAAAAAGTAGCAAAAGTCTATCGTCTTTTTCAAAAAGAATTTTTTCAACCATGACTGAGGTGATTTTACACAAAGCAAGGCAGAAAAAGTTAGATTTGTTGGGATGGATCAGAGGGTGAATATAATAAGTAGTTTTAAAATGAAGTTTTAAACCTGTGGGGAGGCTAGAGGTCAGCCTGTGGGAAATAGAAAGTTCCTAAATATTTGTGAACATAGGGATAAAAGGTAACCAAGATATACACTGTGAATTCATATTTGTGCTTTGACAAATTCTATTTAATTGAATAAAAGGACATGGGGGTGTAAACGTTTTCTTAATTCAGAAACAGTATTTATTTAATAAAGTTGCATTAGAGTGGAAAGTATGTGGTGAACTCTTAGTGGGGAAATGCCAATTTGTAGGTAACATTATTTCTAGGACTAAGGGTCTCACCAAAATGAGAGTCCAACTTCTCTTTGTTTTGTTTCATTTCATTTTGCTCACGTACACATAATGTAACAAAATCACTGAAACTTACTGTAGCAAAACTTATTGAATGTAATAGAAATCAAAAAACTGAAATTTGCACCTCAGCATTACTAAATATTTTTAATACACATATATCCAAGTGGTTTGAAGTCATGCACAATATACAGGAAAATCTTTTTTCTATCTGCCTAATCTATTTTGAAATAAAAAGGTTGTTACATTTACCAGCCACAGTAAGCATTACAGGTGGTATGATGTGGGAAGAGACAAGAGGTTTGTTGAGCTGCTACTGACTATACTACTTACTGATGCATTGATTTAAAGAAAAGAGAAGGAAGACATTGCATTATAAAGAAGGTGAGCAATAAAACAAATCTCATCTCTGAAAAGAAGAAAGGTTCAAATATGGTGGGATGGTTAGTATTATTTTCCCAGAATCAGTCGATTCTATTGTAATAGGCAAACTCTTTAAGTAAGAGATAAGAATCTTTCTCTAAAGCTTGCTTCTCCACTCTCTGGATACTACTCAATTACACGTCTGACCTCCATGCTAACTTGTTTTCCTAAGATAATATTTTTATAGATTATTTGAGTATTTCACATCAGATCCTCTTGTAACACTCAATTTCCAGTCCCCCTAGGGGATTCCATCCTCCCAGTACTCTCCGTCCTTTGTGGCCACTCAACCCCTACACCCCAAGACAAAGAAGAAGAATAAAGAAGGAGGAGGAGGGGGAAGAAGAGGAGGAGGAAGAGAAGAAGAAGAAAAGAAGAAGAAGAGGAGGAGGAGGAGGAAGAGGAAGAGGAGGAGGAAGAGGAAGAATAAGAGGAGAAATAAGAGGAGGAATAAGGAGAAGGAGAAGAAGAAGAAGACGAGGACAAGGAAGAAGAAGAACTTTGCCTATATACTCACCAAAGAATAGTCCAACTCCTAGTGGATATCTTTTTAAAATACACTCTGTTCTCCACTCAAACTTCTGACAAAAGTCATCAGTTGTAGAGAGCCTCTATTAAGCATCCATATCGTCCTGAGTGAGATAACCCAAAGTGAGTGAGATAATTACAAAAAAAACACATGATATGCACTCAAGGATAAGGGAATATTAGCCCCAAAGCTCAGAATACTCAAGATATAATTCACAGACGCTCAAGAAGAAGGTCAATGAAAGTGGATGCTTCAGTCCTTCTTTGAAGAGGGAACAAAAATAATTATAGGACAAAATATGGAGACAAAGTCTGGAGTAGAGACTGATGGAAAGGCCATCCAGAGAGTGCCCAATCTGGGGATCCAGCCCATATACACAAAGCCTACAAACCCAATCAATATTGCTGATGCCAAGAAGTGCAAGCTGACAGAAACCTGATATAGCTGTCTCCTGAGAGACTCTGCCAGAGCATGACAAATACAGAGGCAGATCCTCACAGCCAACCATTAGAATGAGAACAAGGTCCCCAATGGAAAAAGTAGAGAAAGGACTGAAGGAGCTGAAGAGCTTTGCAACCCCATAAGAGCAACCATACCAACAAACTAGAGCTCCCAGGGACTAAACCACCAACCAAAAAGTACACATTGACAGACCTATGTCTCCAGCTGCATATGTAGCAAAAGATGGCCTTGTTGGGCACCAATGGGAGAAGAATCCCTTGGTCCTGCTAAGGCTCAACCTCCCCACTGTAGGGGAATGGGTGGGGGAACACCTTCATGGAAGAAGGGGAATGGGAGATGGGATGAGGATTTATAGATTGAAAACTGGGGAAGGGGATAACGTTTGAAATGTAAATTTTAAAAAATCCAATAAAAAGAGTTCTCATTGATGATTTCTTGTCTATGCTATTACTTTTAGAGGAAAGAGTTGAATGCTGCTACAGGTTATTAGAAGAAGAAAACTTTCTTTCACCTGTAAGTCTGCAGTCATCCCTACCACTGCAAAAGTTGCTTCCATGCCCTTTACAGTTAGTGGGGTCATGGATTATGGGCATCCATGTGGTTTCTGACTACATAACAGATGTTGACATTTTAAACGACATTACTTGTTGCTTTGTCTTGTACATTCTCCTGCTGCTATTAGATGCATGACTTTGCCAGACATTGGTACTTTTCTTTTCTTTTCTTTTTATTGTTTTTTTGTTTTGTTTTATAATTTTATTTTTTATTGGATATTTTTAATTTATATTGCGAATGTTATTTCCTTTTCCAGTTTCCTGGCAACAAGCCCTCTATCCCATCCCCTTCCTCTTCTTCTATAATGGTGTTCCCCCTCCCCAAAAACTGTCCTCCCCCACCCCCATGTTACACTACATTGGGCGGTCCAACCTTGGCAAATATAAGGACTTCTCCCATTGGTGCCCAACAAGGATATCCTCTGCTACATATGCATGTGTAGTCTTTGGGTAGTGGTTTAGTCCCAGGGATCTCTGCTTGGTTGGTATTGTTGTTCTTATGGGGTTGCAAGCACCTTCAGCTCCTTCAATCCTTTATCTAATTGCTCCAACCTGGACCCCGTTCTCAGTTCAGTGGTTTGCTGTGAGCATTTGCCTCTGTATTTGACATGTACGGCTGAGCCTCTCATGAGACACCTATATTAGGCTCCTATCAGGATGAACTTCTTAGCTTCATAAATATTATCTAGTTTTAGTGGCTGTATATATATGGGCTATATCCCCAGATGGGCAGGCTATGAATAGCCATTTCTTCACGCTCTGCTCCAAACTTTGTCTCCACATCTTTGTTTCCTATGAATACTTTTTTTGTTCAGCCTTTTAAGAAGAACTGAAGTATCTGCCCTTTGCTCATCCTTGAGCTCCATGTAGTCTTTGGATTGTATCTTGGATAATTCGAGCTTTTGGGCTAATATCCAATGATCATTGAGTGCATACTATGTGTGTTTTTCTGAAATTTGGATGCCTCACTCAGGATGATATTTTCTAGTTCAATCCATTTGTCTATGAATTTCATGAATTCATTGTTTTTGATAGCTGAGTAGTACTCCATTGTGTAGATGTACCACATTTTCTGTATCCATTCCTCTGTTGATGGACATCTGGTTTTTTTTCCAGCTTCTGGCTATTATAAATAAGGCTGCTATGAACATAGTGGAGAATGTGTCGTTATATTTTGGAGAATTTTTTGGGTCCAGGAGACTTATAGCTGGGATGTCCAATTTTCTAAGGAACCTTCAGAATGATTTCCAGAGTGGTTGTAGCAGTTTGTAATCCCACCAAAAATGGAGGAGTGTTCCCCTTTCTCCACATCCTTGCCAGCATCTATTGTTACCTGAGTTTTTGATCTTTGCCATTCTGACTGGTGTGAGGTGGAATCTCAGGGCTGTTTTGATTTGCATTTTGCTGATGACTAAGGTTGTTGAGCATTTCCTTAGGTACTTCCAGCCGTCGATATTCCTTAGCTGAAAATTATTTGTTTAGCTCTGTACCCCATTTTTAATAGGGTTATTTGGATATCAGGAGTCTTGAGTTCTTGAGTTCTTTGTATATTTTGGATATTAGCCCTCTATTAGATGTAGGATTGGTAAAGACCTTTTCCCAATATGTTGTTTGCCAATTTGCCCTAATGGCAGTGTCCTTTGCTTTACAGAAGCATTGCAGTTTTATGAGGTCTTACTTGTGAATTCTTGATCTAAGAACATAAACCATTGGTGTTTTGTTCAGGAAATTTTCCCCGGTGCCCATGTGTTCGAGACTCTTCCCCATTTTTTCTTCTATTAGTTTGAGTGTACCTGGTTTAATGTGGAGGTCCTTGTTCCACTTGGACTCAAGCTTTGTACAGGGTGATAATCATGGATCGATCTGCATTCTTCTACATGCGGATCTCCAGTTGAACGAGCACCATTTGCTGAAAATTCTATCTCTTTTCCACTGGATGGTTTTAACTCCTTTGTCAAAGATCAAGTGCCCATAGGTATGTGGGTTCATTTCTCAGTCTTCTATTCTATTCCACTGATCTACCTCCCTGTCTCTGTACCAATACGATACATTTTTTACCACTATTGCTCTGTATTACTGCTTGAGGTCAAGAATGATGATCCCCCAAGAAGTTCTTTTATTGTTGAGTATAATTTTATCTATCCTTGGTTTTTTGTTATTTCAAGTGAATTTTCAAATTGTTCTGTCTAACTCTATGAAGAATTGAATTGGAATTTTGATGGGGATTGCATTGAATCTGTAGATTTCTTTTGCCAAAATGGCCATTTTTACTATATAGTATTTTTTCTTTTTAAAATTATTCTTTCTTATCTGTGTGTATACTTCCTTATTATTTTATCTGTGAGACTGACACCCCTCAAAGCTACCCCACTTTCCCCTTGTGCAAAGGGTCTCTGCTACTATCATATATTAAATATTATTCAATTTGTATTAGAAAATATGCATAACTCAGGCCGACAGGAGCTGGATGTAGATCGCTCCTGAGAGACACAGCCAGAATACAGCAAATACAGAGGTGAATGCCAGCAGCAAACCATAGAACTGAGAACAGGACCCCCGTTGAAGGAATCAGAGAAAGAACTGGAAGAGCTTGAAGGGGCTTGAGATCCCATATGAACAACAATGCCAAGCAACCAGAGCTTCCAGGGACTAAGCCACTACCTAAAGACTATACCCGGACTGACCCTGGTCTCTAACCTCATAGGTAGCAATGAATATCCTAGTAAGAGCACCAGTGGAAGGGGAAGCCCTGGATCGTGCTAAGACTGAACCCCCAGTGAACTAGATTGTTGGGGGGAGGGCGGCAATGGGGGGAGGATGGGGAGGGGAACAACCATAAAGAAGGGGAGAGGAGGGGTTAGGGGGATGTTTGCCCGGAAACCGGGAAAGGGAATAACACTCGAAATGTATATAAGAAATACTCAAGTTAATAAAAAAATAAGAAAATATGCATAACTCATACTAAAATACTATTTTATATGAGGGGCTTAAACACTATAGCACTCTGTTATTTATGAAGTCTTGGAAAAACTTTTGTGAATTCCAAAGGAAAAACACATAGGAGAAGCAGTGCAGGGCCATCCTTACTAAATGTTGCTCTGAATTGCTACTGCATGTATGATTCTTTCTGCATGAGGAAAGGACCTAAGCTTCTCTTTCAGCAGAGATGGGACAAAGGATGATAATGAATAGTATGGAGTGTATATGAAGCTCTGGCCTAATAATACTTCACATGATCATTGCAGGCATTCTACAGTCCTCTTAGTATGAACACTAATCTCCATTATAGATACTCTCAGGACATTGGTATCCATACAGTGAACAACACAAAGACAAAACGCTTAGATCTTTTGTGAGGATTTTCCACTTTGAAAATGTAATGAATACCTGATTCATCAAAAGTCAGTAATGAAATAAAGAATAGTAAGGCAGAGATTTTAGGAAACATTCGAACACAGCCTTGCCCAACAATGCACTAACAAAAATGAACCATTAACCTATCGAACTGTAACATTTGGAGCATTTGTCCAAGTTTTATGAAGGATGTCAGAGTCCTGTGAAAACTATTGAAATTAAATGCAAGTGTTAGGTGGAGACAAATCATCTGAGGTCAGTTTACAGGCTGTGAGTAGAAGGACATGGAGAACCTGGGGCATAAAGCAGAAATATGCTGTTTTTCCCAGTCTATAGCAAAGAGGAAAGAAAAGAGCAATGTCAGGGTAGAATAGACCGTAGGCTTCTATAGAAACCCATAGTGATTGATTCTTTTCCTTCCAAGGGAAGTTTAATGTAGAGATACACATGTTCAGAAAGATAGTCAAAAGCAGCTTTGTAGTTATTCTCTATGATGTGAAATGTAAATTTTATATTCAGGACATTGAAAAATCATTAAAACTTAAGCTCTCCGAGCTGGAGAGATGGATCAGCATGCAAAGGTGCTAATTGCCAGGCCCGATGACCTGAGATAGATATCTTGAACCTACATGTTGGAAAGAGAAAACAATTGCTGGACGTGTGCTCAGACTTACACATTTACGTTAGTCAGTTCATGCATACTCACAGCACTAAGCAACTAATGGAATAAGGAACAAACTTTTTAAAATGTAATATGTACAATAACCATTCGATTTAAACATATGTGGATGTAGCTCATATGTCCTTGCTCTCATATTTAGGGGAAATCCTAGCAGTTGAGACCTTTTATTTAACAATAATGACTCCAGTCTTGCACGGTGAAAGAATTCCTTAGGTATTTGTTACTATTGGGGGATATATTTCGAGAGGGGTGGAGAAATACCCATCAAAGACCAGAAGTAATGTTATTTTACATAAAACTGAACACAAACCATGAGAAAGTTGAAGTAATTCCCTAACTGTCTAAATACTCTTTACATTCTCTCATGCTCTCTGAATAAACTGCCACAAAATTTTTATAACTCTATGCATTATGGTGTAGCTTTATTAAAAGCACAATCCTTGTGCAATTACGCGAGCAGTTATTATTTTCCTGTTTACAATGTAAGCATAAGATTTACTGCAATTGTTGTTCAGTGTATCAGTTTTCGAGAAAATCAGTGCACCATGTCCTTTATAATTTCTGCCACTTATCATAGCCCTTTTATTCATAAGATTAATAATCTATTTCCCAGCTTTTTAGTTAAAGCAAGCTTAAGATTAGCATTGACATGAAATAATAAATACTTTCCCTTTTTTTGAATTCCAAAACCTCTTTTCTTTAAATGTGTCCTCTATTTTACAATGACTGCATTTGTGTGGCAGAAATAATAACAGGTTGCTTTCATTCATCTATTGTCAAAATTTACAAATTGTGCCTTGTCGCTGGTTATAATATTGTGAGGTAAATAGAATTAAGCATAGAAGGAGACTGAAATTCTTCTACCTTGTGAGTGTTTTGGTGAGGGTGGGTCACTCCTTAGAAAAAGTAATCATTCAATTAAATAAAGAAAAAAATTAAATAAAAAATTTAAGTACATATTTAATTAAAGAATTAGTATATATCCTATGTGAAATGATGGCTATGTGAAAAAAATTGAAAAGATAAATTGGAAATTATGACAAATATTCTTCATGCATATTCCAGCTATAAATTTAATATTAATTTTCATGCAATCTTATAGATGTAGACATTCTTTAGATACAGCTTTCTTGGAAGTAAAATAACTTTTAAAAGTGTTCTCCCTAGAACAAACGAAACTCAAGACGAATGATCAAAATGTGAATGCTTCACTCCTTCTTTAAATGAGGAAAAAGAATACCCTTGGCAGGGAAGGGAGAGGCAAAGATTAAAACAGAGACTGAAGGAACACCCATTCGGAGCCTGCCCCACATGTGGCCCATACATATACAGCCACCCAATTGGACAAGATGGATGAAGCAAAGAAGTGCAGACCGACAGGAGCCGGATGTAGATCGCTCCTGAGAGACACAGCCAGAATACAGCAAATACAGAGGCGAATGCCAGCAGCAAACCACTGAACTGAGAATAGGTCCCCCGTTGAAGGAATCAGAGAAAGAACTGGAAGAGCTTGAAGGGGCTCGAGACCCCATATGTACAACAATGCCAAGCAACCAGAGCTTCCAGGGACTAAGCCACTACCTAAAGACTATACATGGACTGACCCTGGACTCTGACCTCATAGGTAGCAATGAATATCCTAGTAAGAGCACCAGTGGAAGGGGAAGCCCTGGGTCCTGCTAAGACTGAACCCCCAGTGAACTAGACTGTGGGGGGGAGGGCGGCAATGGGGGGAGGGTTGGGAGGGGAACACCCATAAGGAAGGGGAAGGGTTAGGGGGATGTTTGCCCGGAAACCGGGAAAGGGAATAACACTCGAAATGTATATAAGAAATACTCAAGTTAATAAAAAAAATCTATTTTCAATAAAAGAAAAAATAATTAAAAAACAAACAAAAAAAGTGTTCTCCCTCCTTCTTACCGGTAAATACTTTGGTGCGCATCTCAATAGTATTAGGGTATCATATGAAAGCTGTATAGTAATTATCATATGTTATTATCCATATTGTTTTGAGATGAGATTCACAAGAATTTCATTTCTGTGAAAAGAAATACATAGGTCTATACCAGAAACTCTTTCCATTCATACCAAATATACCTAATTTTCACAGAAAAAGAGTCTTTATTCTATGATGTAAATTGAAATAATTTTAAGGTAAACTTTTTAGTAATCTGAAGTTTGAATATTTAGTTTGTGGTTAGAATGACATGAAAGCTTACATAGAAATTCTTGTAAGGCACCACTAAAAAGTGTCAGTTGATGTCACACCATGTTTCTGTAATGTCCTCATCTTCTCATGAAACATTATAGCAAATTATGTTAAGATACAGAAAAGAGAAGTTTTCACGTAAAAGGCATTTTTAATGCCGAGAAACTGCAGGGCACCATGATAGCATGCATCTATCTACAGGGTCAACATTTTTATATGCTCAACTACTCATCTTTAGAAAATCCTCAGATACCTTGGAAAAACAGTGTGGTTAAGATATAAGCTGTGCCTCTGTACTTTTTGCATTATGAAGCTCTAACAGTTACTGTATTTAATTAACAGAGTTTAAAAGGGGAGTTTGGTCAAATGGGTATATTCCTAATCACATAAGATCAGTGTGTGTAAATAAAGAAAAAGACATCAAAAAATGCTTTCTCACATGCACAAAGAACAGGAGATATGAGGAAACATCAAGAATACAGTCATGACTGCTCAAGAAGAGTCATCTCCTCAAATACTAGTCCTCATTCTGAGAACTTAAGGCTCTAGAATTGGGGGAAATGTTTCTGTTGTAAATTTGACCCTATGGTTCTTTCTGTTATGGTAATCTTCCTGATGTATATATGTGTGAGTGTATGTGTGTGTGTGTGTTATAAGTATTATAATAACCAAATACATACATACATACATACATACATACATACATACATACATACATGTCTGTGTGTAGGTTTATTTGGATTATCCAGAATAATCCTTCATGTGTTGATTTTCTTTTCATTAACATAAAAGTTGACATCGTGCACTATAACTTGGTAGATCTTCTCATAAAACTACATGTTTAATGGTTCAATATTTACCTTTTAAAGTTGTGATTATAATAACCAAATACGGTCATGTAGGGTAAGGTAATACTACCTGGTATTGACACCAACTGTATCTTTGGAGAATTCATTACCATGGGGCTTTTGTATCAAAGCATTTTCCACGACTGCTTGTTCAAGTTATTTACTGATGAGATTACTGTCCTCAGAGCAGCTTCCTTGTGTTTTCTATCTCTAACGTTGAACAATGAGCAAAAGAAAAATGAAAGCATCACAAAATGGTCTACAGAATGAAAAAGACATTGAAACGATTAGCTGGAAAACTATTGAGCAGAAGTTCAATTACTGTGTGTGAAAAAGTGAACTAAGAAAATGCAGCTCTTTCTGGCTCATGCCTTCCCAAGCCCCTCACCAGCAATCCAGTTCGAGTTACTGTTAACATTTAGTGACAAATCCTAATGGACAGCAAATTGTGCCACCTCTAAAGAAATGGATGACAGTCAATGCCTGGGGTTCTTAAGGCTTAGGCAGAAAGATGCCTTTCAGGGAAACCTGAATCACAAGATTGCAAATGATTTCTGCTGGGGGGCAGTCTCAACACAGCTGAAGCTGTTTTCTAACAAGCTGAGGCCTGAAGGGCAGGACTTCTTCAAGGAAGAGTTTATGTACCTCTGTTGTATTGAGCTTCAAGCAAGTCATTACAAGAAAAATTTAAAATGTATTTTTAACACAAAAAGTAAATCTCCCAATTGCATATTCTAATAGTTTTCCGAATGTGAAACCATCGCTGCTGGCAAAGCTCTTTGGAAATTTTAAAAGGAGACACCCCACTGTATCATATTGCAAAGGATAGGGACAGCAAGCTACAGGAGTGGGCTAAAAAAACTGAATGACCATTGAGGCACGGACTTTTATCTGCACTGTTAGGAAAACGGGGATTGTTTTGTACTTCCGTTTAAATGTTACATGTTTACCTACATATGTGACAAAGGCTTTAAATATTCATGACCTTGTTGCATTACAAACAAGTTTTATACAAATGTTTCTCTGAGGAAAAGAAATAAAATCTCATGACAATTCTATGGAGCTTTAAAAGCACGAACTAGGGAGCACCCTCATAGCACGGGGGAGGGGAAGAGGATAAGGATTTTTATAGGGGAAACTGGGAAGGGCGATAACGCTTGAAATGTAAATAAATAAAATAACCAAATTTTAAAAATGAAATAAATAAAGATTTTCTTTAAAAGTGCAAACTATTCAGCTCAAGGAAAAGAAACTCCTTTTCCTGGTTGTATGTATCCTTTATTTTGTTTTAGGGTTTTTTTTTTTTTTTTGTAGTTTTCTACTCTCACACTTCAGCCATGATATAAAATTTACAACTTTCACCTCAACCAGACTTAGAGATTACAGACAGTTTACACTAGAAAAAAATGTGACTAACTGTGTTGCAGAAACATAGGTTCATGCTTTTTCAATTTCCATACCCTAACATGGTACCATGTTACCACTGTCATTAAGATTTACCGTTTTCCTTTAGCTCCTTACTAAGGAATTGTGTGTGCTTACATTCGTGTGTGTGTGTGTGTGTGTGTGTGTGTGTGTGTGTTTGGAAATAAATTGGAATTGTTGATTGAAACTTATTTGCTTTGTCTGTCTTTATTATTCCAGAATTTTCAAGCTTATTTTTTTTAAATCATATTATTGGTAAAAACAAAACGTACAGCAAGATTGAGTTATTAGCTATAGACTGGTATTTTACTCTACCTCTACTTCATAGAAGAAAATAGGTACCACTTTTAATAAATTTTGTTTTGAAGACAAAATTCCATTATGACATTGGCAATGGCTACACAGATAGAGTCTAAATATTCAAGGTTTAAAACATACATGTTGCTGGAATGTGCTAACATTAAGGTGGCTTCATGGTCAAAATTTTTGCTTACTGCATAATGAACACTATAAATACTATAAAATGTTTGTTTTGATATATGAGGGTTAATAAAATAAATGTAATATATATGGTTTTTAATTATCCTATATTTTAATTATTTTTTCAAGGTAGTGTTTTTCTGTGTAACTCTGGATGTCCTGCAGCTCAGGCTGTAGAGTGTGCTGGCCTTGAACTCACAGACACCTGTCTGTGTCTCATGACGGCTGGGATTTTATATTTTCTTAAATAGGGCCCTAAGAATAATATTTTTCTGCATGAAAAAAGGGGGTATCATAAGCAATAATAAGGTCAATAACAGTTTGCACACACATTTCTGCTGTTAGATGAGAACACTTAAAACCAGGGCATACAGCCACACTTCTCCTTACCCAACTATTGCATTTCTTTGTAGTAGAAAAGCACCAGAATCTCTGTATACATGAAAGTCCAAAGTCAGGACATTTTGCAAGTTACCTTGTTAATGACAAATACTATATGGGTAAGATGTGTTCCCTGACCCTGTTTAGAATGCTCTAACATATCTATAGTGTTAATGCATTCATGAGTTTTTAAAACGCATTCTTGGCACTTCCCATTTTAGTTTAGTCTGTGAATAATTCTCAGCCATAATTACAAAGCAGTCTGAATTTTCCCACTTTGAAATCAATCATTTAACACCTGTTCAAAAGTAAATAAACATTAATTGACAGTTTTGTTATTATTCAAACACCCTATCTTTAATTAATTCAAGAGTGGGATTCTCAGTTCAGTTCTTCTTTCTTTCCACCCCAAGTGAAACAGCTTTAAAAATAAGAGCTTCTAATAGCAATGTAGGGTCTTCTTTCTCCCTTTGATATTAAGGTTTACTCTGTACTTTTCAGATTTATATAAAGTTACATGACAGACTATCATTTATGATACCCCCTTTATTCATGCAGGAGAAGAAGAAAGTGTTTCTTTCATTTGTTGTTCTAGAAAGCAGCAAGACAATTAACACTCTCCTCTGACTTGTGATGATGAGAAAAACACACTCAGGCAGCCAGATGGTGTTGGTGGTTCTGAGACTGGAGGATAATATAAATGTTCCATCACGGCAGGATCCACTATCCATCGATCAAGGGTCTATAAAATCTGCTCGGCATGAGCTCACGTTGCCAAGCAGGCTTTCTACCTCAAATCAGTTTCTATTATTTTATTTAAAAATGGTAGGAATGGTAGAATATGCATATAATTCTATGTTTTTCATTTTCTGTACTGTTCCATTGACACACATAATTAGCACATTTTACATAGATTAAAAGAACAATTCATTATATATTGTAAAAGAAGTGAGGTAAATATTTGTGTATGAAGGAAGGCATGTGTATATATCTGTGTGTTTGCTTGTGTGTGTACATACTAATATTTGCTCATGTTCTTTGGCAGTCAGAGAACAACCTCAAGTGTCTCAAGTGTCATATCCCAGGTGCCATATCCCATATCCTTGCTTTATGAGACAGGAGAGCTCACACTTCCATGATAGATAATCCTGAGTGACCAGTGAGCCCATGGATGTACCAGCCTCTGCCTCTTTGGTCTTGTAAGAACCACTCTGCTTTCAGCATGAGTTCTGGACATCAGACTCGGGCTCTCATGATCACAAGGGAGCTTTTATTGACGGAGTTTTCTCCCCATCCTAAAACAACTATTTTCTTCCAAATTCTCCCAGCTTTTCTCTTACGTTGGCATTAGCTTGTACTTGGCCAATGTTCCTGTCTAGAGCTTTACATCCTAAAACCATTTCCATCATACCATTTTGTTTATTTCAGTGGTTCTCAACCTTCCTAATGCTGTGACCCTTTAATACAGTCTCTCACGTTGTAGTGACCCCCCAACCATAAATATATTGGTGTTGCTTCTTCATAACTCTGTTTTTGCTACTGAGAAGTATTTCAGTTCCTAAGATTATCTGAAATATGTGTTTTCTGATGGTCATGATCAACAGGCTGGAAACCCCAGTTTACTTCTCATTATCTCCTTGGACCTCCATATTAACTTCATGCAATTAAATAAGCAAAAGTTGAGGAAAGGAGACTAGTCAAGATAAGGTCTCATAGCTGGCAATTTGCAAAAGGATAGGGCATGGATCTTAATTATAACACCACCCCCATACTTACTATTTTCATGAAATTTCCCAGGTTGAAAAACTGCAATTTTAAGGTATATGACCTAAATGTGAAAAGGGCGTGAGGCTTCCAGACCATGAAACCAGTAGAAGTAGTTAAACGCTTTGTAGTTGTATCTAAAGATGGGGTGAGGCATCATATGAGTGCATGCTATTAGAATAGAGATCTGAAAGAACAACCAGTATTCTTAACACATGAGCCATCTCTCCAACCCTCAGTTTTTTAATCTTAATTAAATATACTCTCATGTCAGCCAGGTAATACATGCTTGAAAGATGGCTCAGCCTTTAAGAACATGTACTTCTCATAAAGAAGAACCAAGGTCAGTTGACACCACCCATATTGCACAACTCTAAAATTGTCTGTAGCTCCAGACATTAAAACAACACCTCAAGCATCTGCAGATATCTGCACGCACACACACACACACACACACATGCGCGCACACACACACACTCACACATACATCTATTGAAAAAATGCTACATTATTCAATAGTAAATCTAGGATCAAATCTTTAAAGAGTATTAAAATATTATTTATTTTTATATTAATATGCTCCTTTATATATTTCACTAGCATATACTGAAAAACTCAGATGGAGACAACTATTTTTACATGGAGGAAAATAAATTTTTAAATAGGTGAATACTTTCTAAGACAATAGATATCATGTATGAGAAATAAAGAGGTTTAATTATCCAATAGGGTCCTGTCACAAACTAAACAGTAAGTGTTGTTTATGATGTTAGAGGTTTAATAGATACTGCTGAATTCAATTCAGAAAGCAACTGAACAGGGACTTTAATCTTTGTGCCCTTACTACCAAAAGAGAAAATGTAGTCCTAGAAGAGGTAAAGACTATCCTTTAATCCTGAAAATAAAATATCCAGACTCCCAAACATATAGTAGTGAGAAGAGTGGATATCAATACATAAGACAAAGTATTTGTATTCTGCCTCAATTATTGAAAAAGCATACCCGCAAAAAGATCATGGGACAAATTAAAAAAACTTAAATAACAGAAATTTTTAAAATAAAGTGTTATTGTACATGTTTTGATGATTTTGACTAGATAAATATACTTTGGAAATTACACAATGTTTTTAAATGTTAAAAGAAAAATTATGTAAAATGGAATTTATAAAACAAACACTATTAGTTCAAGAAAGGACACAACGATTATAATAAGTAAATAATAAACAAAAACATAGAATTAGAGAATATGTTTAAATGTAATAAATAATAAAGATACTTACAGATAATAGTCTTATTATCATTAAAGTATATGAAGATAAAAACTAAGTGATTAATAGTATAAATATTTTTTCTCTGAACAGTTTATTCCCAAGAAATATATGAAAATATTTTCTACCTTTAGTCATTAAGAAATTTCAAATCAACCTATGCCATAGTGCTATTTCTGTATTCTTTATTCTATATTACTGTAATCAGAAAGAAAGGCAATTACAAGAGTTAACAAGTACATAAAAAGATGGAAACTTCATATTTTGCTTAAGGCAATGAAAATAGCCCTGGTAATTTGGTAAAACAAGTTGGTTATTATTCAAAAACTTAAATATTAATTATTCTATGGCCCAGCAATTCTACTTTTGGGCTTATGTACAAGAGGGATGAAATCATGTGTCTAAGGGGTTCTATTGCTTTGAAGATACACCATGACCAAGGCGACTCTTATAAAGGACAAAATTTAATTGTGGCTGGCTTACAGGTTCATCATGGCACAAAGCATGGCAGTGTTCAGGCAGACAAGATGGTAGAGAAGAGGCCAAGGGTTCTATATCTTTATCCAAAGGAGGCTAGGAGGAAACTAACTTCCAGCCAGTCAGGAAGAGGATCTCAAAGTCTACCTCCACAGTGACACACTTCCTCCAACAAGGCCGTACCTCCTAATACTCCCTGGGCCAAACATTTTCAAAACACATCAATGTGTTAATTAAAAAATATAAATGCTCATTAGAGCATTATTCATGATAGAAAAAAATGAAACCTACACTCAGTGTCTTCCAAGTGATAACTGGTTGGACATACTATGTTATATACATAAAATTGAATCATTATTTACCAATAAAAATGAATGAACTGTCTATGTATTTATTAGCATAAATATCTCTTAAAGCCACGTCAAATGAAAGAATTAAACTTGGACTGTAAAAATGGTTCCCTAAGTTTAACTATGCTAAAATTAATAATTGTACATATATCGTAGTTAGGTTTGCTATTGCTCTGATTGTAATCAAATCAACTTGTGGAGAAAAGCTTTTTTTTGTTTGTTTGCTTTTTGTTTTTGGGTTACATGTTCTGAGTCATATTCCACTGAATGATGAATCTGGAACTGAAACTGACAAGAAATATGAGTGCATGACCTGATGCAGAAACCGTGGAGGAATGCTGCTTAGGGCTTGCTCCTCATGGCTCAATCAACTTTATTTCTTACATCGCCTAGAATAACAGCTGAGGGTAGTAGCATCCTCACTGCGCTGGGACCTCAGATATCAGACACTAATTAAAAAGATGCTCTAATCCTCCATTGTTGGTGGGATTGCAGACTGGTACAACCATTCTGGAGTTTCCTCAGAAAATTGGCCATTGAACTGCCTGAGGATCCAGCTATACCTCTCTTGGGCATATACCCAAAAGATGCCTCAACATATAAAAAAGTCACGTGCTCCACTATGTTCATCGCAGCCTTATTTATACTAGCCAGAAGCTGGAAAGAACCCAGATGCCCTTCAACAGAGGAATGGATACAGAAAATGTGGTACATCTACACAATGGAATATTACTCAGCTATCAAAAACAATGACTTTATGAAATTCGTAGGCAAATGGTTGGAACTGGAAAATATCATCCTGAGTGAGCTAACCCAATCACAGCAAAACACACATGGTATGCACTCATTGATAAGTGGCTATTAGCCCAAATGCTTGAATTACCCTAGATGCCTAGAACAAATGAAACTCAAGACGGATGATCAAAATGTGAATGCTTCCCTCCTTCTTTAAAAGGGGAACAAGAATACCCTTGGCAGGGAAGGGAGAGGCATAGATTAAAACAGAGACTGAAGGAACACCCATTCAGAGCCTGCCCCACATGTGGTCCACACATATACAGCCATCCAATTAGACAAGATGGATGAAGCAAAGAAGTGCAGACCGACAGGAGCCGGATGTAGATCGCTCCTGAGAGACACAGCCAGAATACAGCAAATACAGAGGCGAATGCCAGCAGCAAACCACTGAACTGAGAACAGGACCCCCGTTGAAGGAATCAGAGAAAGAACTGGAAGAGCTTGAAGGGGCTCGAGACCCCATATGTACAACAATGCCAAGCAACCAGAGCTTCCAGGGACTAAGCCACTACCTAAAGACTATACATGGACTGACCGTGGACTCTGACCTCATAGGTAGCAATGAATATCCTAGTAAGAGCACCAGTGGAAGGGGAAGCCCTGGGTCCTACTGAGACTGAACCCCCAGTGAACTAGATTGTTGGGGGGAGGGCTTCAATGGGGGGAGGATGGGGAGGGGAACACCCATAAAGAAGGGGAGGAGGAGGGATTAGGGGGATGTTTGCCCGGAAACCGGGAAAGGGAATAACACTCGAAATGTATATAAGAAATACTCAAGTTAATAATAAAAAAAAGATGCTCTACAACAGCTCTTTCTTACAAAAGTGTGTAAGGTTGCTTCATATCGGATAACTATAGCTTGTGTGAAGTTTACATTAAATGAGCCAGAAGTTGCTGTAATGTATGAAGGATCCAGTAAGAAAATCATACCTTTAAAAGCATTGTAAAAAAGAAACCTGAGGGTCTATGACTAGAAGGAGGTTGATTTCAAATGAAGTGTAGTTAGAGAATTTTGAAGAAAAATTTCCCTTTACACTCTACTTTCAAAGTCTATTAAAGAAAGTGGCACATACTGTCTATTTAGAACCTTTATCGATTCAACTGAATGTTAAGATGTTCTTGTGTATAGATCCTGATTAAGGACTAAAATCGATTGACTGACAGCGTGTGTATCTCTGCAGGTCATGAAGTCTTGCATAGAAATAAAATTTGGATATAGTTTGTAAAAGCCCAACTCTTGTTTCTACAGCTAATTTTTTGAATATCATAAATATTGAAATTTCTTTAGGAACTTTACAAAGACTAACAATCCTTACAGAAACCACTTTAGTTTCGGTTCGGCTGAGATTTGAGAGCACGACAAAGTGTAATGTTCTTGTATGCTATGTTTTCCTGATGATTGTGTGAGACAGGTAAAATAGCAACACTTCCCATTCACCAATTATTCTAATAACATTGTTCGTCATCAGTACAATTTACCTCTCAGGTTTTATTTAACATACTTTTTTGTTTTGTACTATTATTTGAAGACTGCTTATTAATTAATTTTTCTAGTCAAAATCTGGAGTTTTCACCCCGAGAATGCATATCAGAATGTGAGAAATCAAAGGGACAGTAGGAGGCCGAATGATAAGTGAAGTGCATGTTGAAAGATGGTCATTAAGGCCCATAAGTTCATTCTTAACTGCAGTTTTACAGCTGTGCTTTTATTGATATTGACTTTACATTAACAAAGAATTTAACTAAGTGACAGTAGGGCGGTGATTTTTTTATATCCCTCATGTATATCTCAAGGCAAAGTGAATTCAAGGTTATTCTTGTAATATCCTTGCTTCTTTTGAGTTGGAGCAGACAGAATCTCTGGGGCTTTGACAGCATGGACGAGGTTGGGTGTCTCTGCATGCTTGTAGGACATCCTAAATTAAACCCTTTTCCCTCTTGAGATCTGATCTGTACAAGTCGTATTCTGAGTCATTCATACAATTTCAACCTTAGCAAAGAAGGTGATATAAAGTGAAGCAGGAAGAGGAAATCCTGATTTATTTCAGACAGTTAGCTCAATGTGCTTTTACTTGTTTGGGAAATTGCTTTTTCAATGCAGACAAAATTGTGTTTCACTGAAGTAATTCTGTGGGTTTGATGACACTGCAGTGGGTTTCTTCCTCTTATCTGCTGTAAGTGTAAATGAAATGCGAGGACAGAAGGATTACCATTATTTACTTGCCTTTATTGCTGCTCTTTCTTACCTCCTGCATTACATGTGTGTTAGCTGGAGTTACCATTTACACTTATTTAACAGTATTGACTGAAATAACTCTGAATCTTTTCCAGTGAGGACTGATTTAGCTACAAATCACTGTTCTGAGTCTGAAATCATTAATCAGCCTTAGGCAAGATCCATTTTGTGGGATTTGAGCGTAGAAGAAATATTAACAGCTCCCTGGTAGAAATGTTGCCTCACATTGGCTGTGGCTCCCTGCTGGAGCAGCAAATTACCCTCAAGTAATAATTATAATACATTAGTAGAGGTTTAATTTCCAATAAGTGCTCCCGGTTTAAGAAATGGCAATCTCACCATGGCTCAGAGAACAATAGATCATGTTATCAGCAAGAATAAACCTACATGGAATTAAATGAGAGATAATAAAAAATTCATTACACTTTAGAAATGTTAGGGAAAAAAAAGAGAGAGAAAGTAGGTGTTAGTTATGCTGTGGCAATTGTATAAGAAAACTTCATGTTTATTGACCATGTCTGTGGAAGGTCTTGGGTTGGGAAATAAAAGTAAACACTGGTTTAGTCAGTTTCAATACTGTTAAATTACTAAGTGATATAGAGATTGACAATCTGGTTACACTGGTTTTCTTCCTAGGGGCATACCATACTGACGAATTGGAGTCATTCATAAAGAAATTGTTCTTCTGCTCAACATGTGTAAACACATCTCTGAAAACAGAAGTAATATTCCAGGAAATCTTGAAGTATTAAACAAATGGAATTTCCCATAAAGTTGTTTCTGACTGAAATGGTTGTACTGTAGACAGGCAAATATGCTTTGAGAGTTAAGCCTGTAAATGGCTTACAAACATAATTGATGCCTAGGAGGATTGAATTGTATGAAGCTACGAAGGCTAAAGCTCCTTCCTTAAAATTCAGAATAAACTGTTCCTTGTGTCTAAGGTTCATGCTAGGGGTATTTACAGTGTTTGCTGCATTTTCTGCCTTTTAGTGAGATGAAGAAAGCAAGTATATCTGCAAAAGTAACACTGACTAAACTTTTAAGGAGAAAAGTTTTGTTCAAATTGTGAAAATTTTTACCTTTTTCCAATTAGCAAGTATCAAGCTTAACATACTGTTGTGATACTAAGGACATTCTGAAATGCTGCTATCTGAAGTGTATGTGTAAGTTTTATTTGCTGGATTCAATTGTTACCTTGGAGATTTACAGAAGAGCTCACCCTTTCTTTTTTACTTTTTTTGGAATATATGTACAGTTTAATGAAGCACAATTTTCACTATAAATTATGTACAATGTAGAAATATACTCTCCTAGCATTTTAAAGTTTAGAAATAACTTACATAGTAACAGTTAGGGGTTAATGTCATATATTGAAACCTTTAGTAATTTATTGTAATGGAAGGAAACGACAAATCACATGAAGAAATGTGTCTCAAAATGGCCTGAGTATCATTTTGAGGAATGTAACTGTATGGTCTCCCATTTCTGGATAGCTGGTGCTGAGAGCAACAGAGGGGTTGTCAGCCTGTGAACATGTGAGCATCGAGTCTGGAGAGCAATGCAGCTCAAGCAGGGTGCAGGGAGGTTAGAGAGTCACAAATACCAGATTACCGCTCCACATTACTTACAAATAATACTTTAGGAAGACGTTTCCCAAGGCAGAGTGTATTATACCATGTCTCAAAAGCTGCTAATAACCCACACCCCAATATTTCAAAGATGATAGACAAAGCAACCTCAACCATGTGGTCCTAGAGGGACAAAGTCTGAACTAACTAAACACGAGTTCGGGCTCAACAACGGGCATGGGAGGTTCTGAGGATGCTATTTAAGGAGACATCTTAGGTGGTCTCACCCTTTCTAGTTCATTCTGAACTCTTAACCTTGGGTTCTACTAAACTGTTCTGCCTTAATCTCCTCTCACAAATGACCGATTCAATCTGCCTTCTCTCAGCTTCTCACTGAAATTGTTCTGCTTTGCCTCAAATGAATTCTGGCAATCTGTTCTAGTCTTTTATTCTCTGGCTTGTTCTGTCTTCACATGGGTCTAGTTTGTTCTGTCTGCAACCTATCTCTGTAAATCAGTGCTTGTAAAATTGTGCTTCTCCCCCCCTTCTCTCTCTCTCTCTCTCTCTCTCTCTCTCTCTCTCTCTCTCTCTCTCTCTCCCTGCTCTCTTAAGTTACCCTGTTTTCCTGCAGATTCACATTAGAGTCTTTCAAATATGCCTGTTTTATTATACAAACCAACCAACTTTACCTTCGTTGTTTGGATTAAAGGTGTGTATGCCAGCCCGATGGAATAAAGGTGTGTTATTCCAGCTGTATCACCCAGATTTAGAAATTCTTTGTATGAGATCCCTTGCAAGAGCAGCCATGTTGCTGGATTAAAATTCCTCTCCACTGAAGATTCCTTGTGATCAAGCAGTCAACACTGTAAAGATACCAGTATTTGAATAGCTGAACTCAATTCATCTAGGAACAAGTCTTCGTCCACTACATAAACCATTCCAGGTGGGCCTGCACTCAAAACCTATGCTTGGACAAATGAATTTCATATCATTGTAGAGTTTGTACTTTGTTTTCTATGTCCATGCATGTATATGATCAGAGATTTTTTTCCTGGTATTTAACTGTGTAAAAAGCTAGATGTTTTGCTGTGAAGCACAGCAAGCATAAGAAAAGTGTCCCCTCAAATGCATCCCTCATTCTACTCTCAAAGATGAACTAGCATTGAAAGTGTGTGTTTATTTTCTTTTAATCTTCCTAATTCTAAATAATCAGTTTAGGGGTTGGGGATTTGGCTCAGTGGTAGAGCGCTTACCTAGCAAGCACAAGGCCCTGGGTTCAATCCCCAGCTCAAAAAAAAAAATCAGTTTTTAAGCTACCATAAAAAAGTATAGAGTTTACAGGGTAGAGTTAGAGTTTAATTTGTAGAATGTTTGTCTATTTTGAACATGACTCTGGGTTTAATAACCATCATGAAGACAGGCAGGTGAAGGTTATCTTCAGCTACATAGCAAGTTAAAGACCTGAGGTTGCATAGGATCTTATTTCCAAATATTAAAATAATGAGAATATTTCAAATTTTCCCATATTTAATGATAGTTTGTGAAAATATATTTATAGGCCCTTCTTTCATTTTGAGAAGAGGAAAACGTGTACTAATTATATGATACCAAGTATTTAATCAGCCTTTGACTTAAAACCTCTAAAACTTACAGTTGAAGGATGAACATGCACTATCCTTAAAATAATGATTGTATAAGCTCAGTACAACCAAAGCAATGTGATGCATTCTGATCTTGTACCCATGCTTCACTTATAACAAATCATAATGATTTCCATTAGTTACCTGTAATAATATGAGCCAGAGATACAACTCAAATCTGTTCTGGCTTTGGCTGAAATAAGAAGAAATGCAATTAAAAATGATATCACAGCCTCATGACAATTTTACAGTATGGCTCTCAATAATACAATTTAAATATCATCTTATCATTTTATAAGAATATATACACACACATGTATGCCCATGTCACATTAGTAAGTACAGAGATGCATATTCATTTTGCTTAAGTAACTATTGCTGATATATATGAGAATATCATGAAATATTTATTGAAAGGCCTCTTTCCTTTTAAATTGTAGGTTTAAAGTTGTTTTATTTGTAAATAACTTAGGGCATTTAACAGTAAGGAAGTGAAAAAAGTTGATAGTTTTTGCAAATATTTTTCAGCCTATTAGTTTGTATTTGTGCTGTTTCAAAAACACTAATTTCAAAGTTATACAATATGTGGTAGTCTCAAAATTGAGAATAATTTATTATTCTCAATAAAGTACTTTAAAGTACTTTAAAGTCCCACCTTTCTAAACACTGAGATATTACAATAGTTGTAGATTAGAGAAGTTTCAATCACTTTATACTAGCTAAACGTATAATAATGATGACAACACTTTTCATGCCTTAAGAGGCCAGGGATCAGTGATAAGCCATTCCCAGAAATCAATAGAAAAAGAGAAAATTGAATGAAAAAATGTGGATGAGAAACAATCAATTATGGTTTGTACCTCCAGAGAGCACTGAGTGGTTCCCCAAAATTATGTTTTGTAGTAACTTCTGAAATAGCCCCACCTGGTAACCTGTACACTCAACGTCTGATTTACAAGAGATACTACTAAATATCTGTTCATTCATTGCCAGTGAAAGAAACAAGAACAACAACAACAAACCCAAAAGACAAAAAGAATGAAAAACAAGCAAACAACAATAACAAAACCAGTTAACAAAGCAATGCCAAACACTTGGACTTTACACTGGATGCTGACATTTTTACACTTGAGTCATCAAGCAAGTTTTCCAATAGCTCTGAGTTCATTTCTTCTTTTCTTATATTAAGTGTAATGCTTCTCCTGGCTGAAGCTGTTTGCTTTTATGAAAGAGAAGACACAGTGTAGTCGAAATAACAGTGAACAGTAATAGCAGAGGGCATAGTCATCAATAATTACAACAACAACAACAACAGTAAAACAGCAAGAGCTCTTTTACACTCAGACGCCTTAGCAATGTTTGTGCATTTCACAGAGTACTTTCCCCAATAACTGTATAAAATATTTATTATCACTGTCTTTGCTTTAGACTGCAGAGACTAGGGAATGACTAAGTTATGTTTCTAAGTCACAAAGTCTGAGAATGAGTCGGGCCTAGAATCACAACTGTGTAATCTTGATTCCAAGTCCAAAGTCCAGTAATCCCTGTTAACCTCAGCTCCTCTGTTCTGTGAATATATCCTGGTATTCTTCACATATGTTTATGGTAGGCATGATATTTATGGGTTTTTGTTGAGTAGGCAGGATTGTAGGCTTAGGTTTTTCAAAACTCACTTTAATTATGGTCCTTTAGCATTATAACCTCTCTACTGGTCTACTACCTTCCAGACAAGGGAAAAGAAAGGTTAACAGAGAACAGTGGTTGTGGATCTGTTTAGAAATAATTTGGGAGGGAGCAATCCAAACTGCATTGTCAGCAGTCCAGTCCACTCGGCAAACACTGAACATGAAGTACTACAGTCCACTCTGGAAATACCAGACATGAATGAGTAGCAATTACTTGATCCAAAAGAAACTGGGAGTCTTTGCCTATCAGCATGAGTCCTTGGAATTTTCAGGAATCAGCGGGAATACCACCAGAAGTTCCTTGATGTGTTTCTCTCTACGAGGGCTCAACAAGTGAAAAACATTTAAGAAAGCAGGAAGAAGCAGTGCAAGAGCATCGTCCACTGTGTGCTGGGTTCTGCTTACACACTTTCCAAGCATCACTTGCCTCTCAAGTATTCATTCCAGCAAAGTATCACCTGCCCTTCTACCAGGCAACTTCCAGAGAAACACCATATGTCTGCTTCAGCAAAACATCTCATAACACAGGTACTAGAAACTCCCACTGCACAGTATGGTTCAGAGGGTTAAAGCGTTTGCTGTGCAAAACGAAGGACATGATTAAATTCTAAAATCCTATATTTAGGTGCAGTGGTTGTGGTTTGTGTAAACCCACAATAACAATGAGGAAATAGGAGGAGGATACAAGACAGTCAACTTTAAGCTTGCTAGCCAGCTAGTATATTTACAAAGCACCAGAAACAAACAAAAAATCCATAGAATACTAGATGGAAGGCAGGAATTGATTCAGAAGTTGTCCTCTGACCCCACATGTTCCTCTATAACACATACTTAAACAAGCTTTGTATCCATGTCTGTCTCTGTCTTGTCACTATATCTCTGTCTGTCAGTCTGTCTCTCTCTCTCCCTTTCAAAATCACACATACACACTCACATATTTTATATAAAAATTTATAAATTTAGAGTATGGTTATTTTATATGTATATGTATATGTATATGTATATGTATATGTATATGTATATAAGAAATAGATTAATATGTCATTTAAGACTATTTCTTTTATAGAGACCATCTTGTTATTTATTTGAAATTCTATACATTAGGTAAACATATCTTCACAATTTTACACATAGTGGTTTATTGATAATCTCTTCTCATGTGAATTATTGAAAGTGTAGAGGGAGAAAGACTATGTTTCACAAGCTTACATGTTTAAAAATTATATCAATTTAACTAATACTTTACAAAGTTATTACATAATTTTACTATTGACTTTAGTAAGCTTAGATCTGCTCAGCATTTGAAGTAACATGATCATGGAGAATGAAAGTGTTAATTTATTAATAGATATTCAGTATGTCAGATAGTCTAAGTTATAATAAAGTGTGCTTTTTTATTTTCTTTAATTGAAAACCCTTGGAAAAGTTTAAATCCAAGATAAAACAAGCTTCAGTTTCCTCTAAAAATTATCTTTGGAAAAAATAAAGAAAGGATGGTTTCTTTATTATACTACGATTTTATCATCACAGATTATGCACAATTGACATGATTCACCATGACCCCCTTTACAATAATCCTTTTTTCAACGTTTTATGATGATATGTGATATTTCTGTGATAAGAAAGATGACATCACAGTACTCAGTTATGAAGTGAATAGTTGTCATATCCTTTCAGCTCACCACTGGCACCTATGTTATGGGACATCGTAGTTATGGATTTTTATAGGATCACAGAGCTGGTAACTAATGTGTATATTCCTCATCTGACTGTCCTATGGATAACCTCAAATATAGTCTGTAAATTTGGAAGTTGCATAAAGGCATATTGATTTTTAATTAGTGGGAAATGACTGCAATATAAAACAAAACATTCATTTAAGGTACTTAGGAATTCAAAACTCTAAATTCACATGTTACAGAATTATAGTGATGAAGGATCAAATAAAAGATAAAGTAAACCATCCTTTGTGTCAATAAGTCAGGGAAATGCTAAGAATTTAGTTCTTTGATTATTGATTTCTTAGATACTGAAATTACAGTATGAAAGCCGTATTTCTGAAACTTTCTGCAATAATTTCCATTATCACTCAAAAATATAATTCTAATAAGTTTAAGTAGTAAAATATAAGAATAAATACAGGAATAAACTAAAACATAAATAATTAAATACATGCACTGAATAAATGTTATGAGACAAGAACCTCAAAATATATCATTGATTTCGTTTTGTGATCTTTTATCTACTCAATGAGGGGCTTGCCCTTAAGAGTGGGCCGTTTTCACAGAAAGAAAGTTTTCTTTTATACCTGCTTGCACTTGCAAATTGCTTCTGTCTTAGGGAGCTGGGCATGTGTTCACTTTTTCTTTTAGTTTACATTTTCCCATTAATTAATTTATTTATTTACATCTCTTTCACTGCCCCATCTTCTCTCTGTCTCACTTCACAGAGTTTCTCCTCCCATTCCCCTCTCTTCTCCTCTGAAAAGGTGAAGGACTTCCTCAGGAATCCCCGCCCTGGAACATCTGAAGGGCTAGGTGCATCCTGTCCCACTGACGCCAGACAAGGCAGCCCAATTAAGGGAGCACAATCCACAGTCAGTCAAAAGATTTAGGGAGAGACCCGATCCAGTTGTTGAGGGACCTACAGAAAGACCAAGCGTCACATGGTCTTAAGTCCATCCCACATGTACTTTTGGTTTATTGTTCAGTCTTTAAGAGCTTCCAAGGTACCACCTTAATTAACTCTGTTCATCTTCCTATGGTGTTCTCATCCCCTCTGATTCCCTCAATCCTTCTCTCAACTCCTCCTTAAAATACCTTGAGCTCTACCAAATTTCTGGCTGTGTGTGATTCTCTACATCTGCTTCAGTTAGCTACTACATAGAGCCTCTCAGAGAACAGTTATGCTAGGCTCATGTCTACAGGCATAACAGCCTATCATTAATAGTGTCAGGGATTGGTGCTTGTCAATGGGATGGGTCTCACACTGAGCCAGTTGTTGCCTGACAATTTTCTCAGTCTCCACTCCATCTTTGTTCCTTTAAGTCTTGTCGATGAGACAAATTTTTGGTCAATGTCATGTGAACGGCTTGGTAATCTTATCCCTCCACTGGGGAGTCATGCCTGGGTACAGAAAGTGCTTCCATATCCCCACTGCTAGGAGTCTCAACTAAAGCCACCCACATAGACTCCTGGGATTCTCCCTGATTCCAGGACTCAGCATGCCCTAGAGATGTCCACCACAACTACCACTACCATGGCCATCACTAGCCACAGATTCCATTCATTTTCCTAAAACTTTGGCCCTCTTGTCTGTCCCCACACCTGACACTGAATCCCTGGACAAATCCTGTCCCCACCCTCTTTCCCAACCAGTTGTCTCACTTTTTCTGCTTCTTATGACTATTTTATTCCTACTTCTAAGTGAGATTCAAGTCTCCGTCCTTGAACTTTGTTTCTTCTTTAGGTTCTTTGAGTCTGTGGATTGTAGCATGGGTATCCATTAACCATTTTATGGTTAATGTCCATTTATAAGGGAGTACACATCATGTATATCATTATGGGTCTAAGTTATCTCATCCAGGATATTTTCTAGTTCTATCCATTTGTCTACAATATTCATGATACCCTTGTTTTTAATATTTGAGATCTATTACGTAAATGGACCACATTTTCTATATCCATTTTTTTGCTGAGAGACATCTGGGTTGTTTTTAATTTCTAGATTTTACAAATAAAGGGGCTATGAACATAGAGGAATATAACTCCTTGTGATATGATGAAGCATCTGTTGGCTATATACTCAGGAGTGGTATACTTGGATCTTCAGGAAGAACTATTTCCAATTTTCTGATGAACTGGCATATTGATTTCCAGAGTGGTTATATGTTTGCTCTCCCAGCAGAAATAGAAAAGTGTTTACATTTCTTTACATCCTCAATAGAATGTGCTGTTTCTTCGGATTTTTGTATCTTAGCCATTCTGTTGGGTGTAAGATAGAATCCTGAGGATATTTTGATTTGCATTTTCCCAATGACTAAGGACATTTAAAACTTCTTTAAGTGCTTCTTGAGCATTCAAGATTTCTCTATTTTGAGTTCTCTCTTTAGCTGTTACCTAATTTTTATTGTCTTATTTGGGTGGTTGATATGTAACTTCTTGAGCTCTTTATATATTTTGGATATTAGCTCTCTGTGGAATATAGGGTTGATAATCTTTTCCATGGTGTTTTGTCCTAGTAATAGTGTCCTTTGCCTTACAGAGTTTTTCATTTTCATGTGGTCCTAGTTACCAATTGTTCATCTAAGAGCATGAGGCATTGGTGTTCTATTAAGAAAGTAGTCTCCTGAACCAATGGGTTCAAAGCTATTTTCCACTTTCTCTTCTATTAGATTTAGTGTTTCTGGTTTTATTTTGAGGTCTTTAACCATTTGGACTTGAATTTTGTGACAGGTGGTAAATATGAATCTATTGACACTCTTCTACAGACATCCAGTTATATTATCATCATGTATTGAAGATGTTTTCTGGTTTTCCATTGTATGTTTGTAACTTCTGTGTCAAAAATCAAATGTTCATAGATCGGTGGGTTTATTTCTGAGTCTTCAACTTAATTTCATTGATCAATTTGTATGTTTCTATACCAACACCATGCAGCTTTTATTATTATTTCTCTGTACTTCAGAGGACACAGATTGTGATAACTTCAGAAGTTCTTTATTTTACAGGATTGTTTTAGCTATCTTGGTTTTTTGTTTTTCTATTTGAAGCTGAAAATTGTTCTTTCAAGATCTGAACAAAATTGTGATGGAATTTTGATGGGGATTGCATTGATTCTGTATATTTGCCTTTGGGAAAGTGGCCATTTTTACCTTTTTAATCCTACCAATCAATGCACAGGGAATATCAGTTTATCTTCTGATTTTTTAAGTCTTTTTCTTCAGAGACCTGAAGTTCTTGTCATATAGGTCTTTTGTTTGCTTGGTTAGAGTTACACCAAGATATTTTATATATATTTTTTGGCTATTTTACACGGGGTTGTTTCTCTGATTTCTTTCTCAGAAAGGAAAACTACTCATTTCTTTTTGTGAGTTAATGTATCCAGTCATTTTTCCTGATGGTGTTCATCAGTTGTAGAAGATCTTTGGTTAAATTTTGAGGGTCATTTATGTATATTGTGATATCTTCTGCAAATAGTAGTACTTTGATTTCTTCCTTTCCAATTTGTATCCCCTTGATCTCCTTAGAGACACCCTGATCCCTAATCCACACAAAGATTCAACAAAGAACAAGAATTTCAGACAAATATCCCCAGTAAACATTGACTCAAAATATACAGTGTAACAATTACAAACCAAATCCAAGAATATACCAAAACTATCATCCATCATGAATATTCTTCATTCCAAGGGTTGTTCAATATACCAAAATCTATCAGAATAATCAACCATATAAAAAGAAAATCACATGATAATTTTTTAGATGCTGTAAAATCCTTTGAAAAAAATCCAGTACCCCTTTATTTCAAAAATCTTGGAGAGATCAGGAATTCATGGCACATACATACAATATAGTAAATACAATAAAAGTAAATATACAGTGAACAAATGGCCAACATCAATGTAAATGAGGAGAAACTAAAAACGATTCTACTAAAATCAGGGATAAGGCAAGGCTTTCCACTAGTTCTATATATCTCAATATAGTGCTTGAAATTCTAGCTAGAGCAATTTAAGTTTCTAATTGTATGGATGCCTGTCTTTTATTGTTTTCTTTGTTTTGTTTTTAGTGGGCAAAGAAAAGGGGGTATATTTCATTGGAAAGTCTTTGAAGAATCTGATATAGGAGGTGATGAAAGGGAAAACATAATCAGAATAAAGTATATGAAACAATACATGTTATTTGGTACTTTGACAGACAATATAGTATTTGATTTTTTTCCCTAAGGTCCCTGCATGGCCTAACTAGTCCCAGGTTCTTGCCCACATGAGCAATGTTGAGGATGGATCCTATATCATGGAATGGGTCTTAAGTTCATTTGATAGTGCTTGGTTACTCCCAAAAGTTTGGTGATAACATTACACTGGTGAATGTTTCAAGCAGGTCCAGTGGAGATTGAAGGGTTCAGAACTGGGTTGTTGTTTACCTTTCTCTTTGCTAGCATGAAAAGAACGCTTCAGTACCATGAATATTATTTTACAGTGGTAAAGACTTTAGGTAGATACCAGCTCAACTTCTTTATTGGTGAATTGTGTAAGTGGTATCATCATCAATACTGCTTTGTCATCAGTTGGTAGAAAACAGCCAACAGCCTTAGCAATTCCCTGAGTTGCTTGGGAGTTTCCATGGGGCATTAGTGTTGGCCAAAAACTTGATAGAGTGCAACCCGTTATTGATACTGGAAGCTTTGCTTGGTGACAAGAGATGTTATGTATATATATATATATATATATATATATATATATATATACATACATACATATATATATAATACATATGTATGTATGTACAATTTAGGAAGCTATGGAAATAAGTTTTCATATGACCCCTCATATTGTCCCTAGATCTACCCATTTCTTCTTATATCCTCTCCCTCTTCCCCTTCCTCCCCTGTATTCCATGATTGATTCTCCAGTTCCAATATACTTATCCTCTTTTAAAATTTTTACATAATTTTACTTTGATTATCATTATTTTTAGGTTGCAAGGCCTTTTAGATGTATTATGGCTTCTGATTTTATGGTTCTATGGTATTCTACTGTATGTGAAAAATGTGTCTTTGCATCTGTATATGTTTCTTCTACCTTTAGTTTGGCATTTTTTCTTTGTTTTGTCCTTTTCTGATTTGTTTGGCTCTGATTTGGCTTATTTTATTTATTTTTATATTGTTTTGATGCCTGCAAGATTTTTTAGTGGGAGAAAGAAATGGGGTATATTTAGTTTGGACAGTCTGTGACGAGTGTCTCAGAAGAGTTGTGGAAGATGAAACCATAATCAGAATCCAGTGTATGAAACTATATATTTCCAATAAAAGAAAAGAAAAACATACTTTGAGAATTCTACTATCTTCATAATGAATGCTACAACACTTTGTCTTAGGTAGGGTTTTATTGTTGTGAATTGATACCATGACCAAGGCTACTCTTATAAATATACCATTTAGCTGGGGCTGTTTTACAGGTTCAGATATTCAGTCCAGTTTCATCAAGACAGGACCATGACAGCATCCAGGCAGATATGGTGCAAGCTGAGCTGAAAGTTTTACATCTTCATCTGAAGGATGCTAGCAGAATACTGACTTCCAGGTAGCTATCTTGAGGATCTTAAAGCCCACAACTACAGTGATATATCTAGTCCAACAGGCCAACAAAACTTAATAGTGCCACCCCTTGCACCAAGCACATACAAGCCATCAAACTCTACTCCCTGGTCTCCAATTGCTTGCTCAAACACTGATTCTATGGGGGTCACAACAAAATATAGCATAATGAAAACTACATTTAGTACAACTTCAAAGGTCCCCATAGTCTATACCAGTCTCAACAATATTCTGCATCTCCATGGATGATATCATAGCAGTCTTCAGATCTCCACCTCCTTTTTATCTTTGTTGACTGCAACAAACTTCTTTCTCCTGAGCTGGTCTCATCCTTGTTAACAGTTTTCTTCAGCAGATATCCCATGGCTATGGCATCTCAAACATCTTGGGGTCTCCAAGGCAACTTCACTATTATAGCTTCTATTTCAATGTTTGGGATCTACATATGATTCTCTGGGCTCCTCCAGAGGGCTGGCATAACTTCTTCTCCAGTAGCACTCTAAGTTCAGATTGATCTCCTCCACTGCTGCTGCTCTTGTTGGTGATCATTCCATAGTACTGGCATCTCCAATATACTGAGGTCTTCTGCTGCAACTAGACTTCACCAATAGCCTCTCATCAAGGCAGAAGCATGACAACATCCAGTCAGGTACAGAGCAGGCTGAGCTGAGAGTTCTACATCTTCATCTGAAGGATGCTAGCAGAATGATGACTTCCAGGAAGCTAGCTTGAGTATCTTAATGTCTACACCCACAGTGACACACTACTCCAACAGGCCCACACTTCTTAATAATGCCATTCCCTGAGCAGAACACACACAATCCACCCAAACATTCTGAAGAGAAATTTTTCAAATGCTTTCTTTTCATGATATTAACCTCTAACACAAGATATTTTATATAGTAAACAGTGAATTATAGAGGTCTTTTCTCATATCAGAAAAGGGTATCTAGTAATTAACTAAATGAAACATATTTTGGAGCACATATGTATTTTTAATAGTCCAACCTACCATATTCTTAGATGAAGCACAATACCACTTATTGTGCAATTAATAGACAATGCCTTTGAAACATATTTGGATTTCATGATATCCTGAATACAGTGACAGCATTTAGGACCAGTTTTCTTATGCAAAGAAGAGAGAATTCGTACTATTTCCATGTAATAGAATTTAAGTGTGCTAACAAAGAGACAGAGCCAGCCCCAATATCTCTGAGCTGAGATCCTGCTCTTTGACTTTTCAGAAGCGTGAAGAATTTTTGGTGAATTGTGCATTCTGTGATTCTCATTCTGCTAGAGTTGCCCCAGCTGACAGGAACAAGGACAGAGAGTAGTTTGTGATAAGAAAGGGAGAAGCTAATTTCAGTCACCTGAGGAACTACATCAAGTAGCAAATCAGTAGGTATTTGGAGGGAATCAAAGCCATTAACATTGGTAAAGCCTTTGTATATGTCAACCTTTTGCCACTAAATACACTGCATTTTGTGTTGAAATCGTCTCTCAACTCAGTTGCCAGTTTGGTGTTTTTGTTTGTCTTTTTATTCCTTTGACATTATCCCAAGGTTCTTTAAAGTTATGATAGAGAAGATTGAGGATATGATTGTCCATCTTCTCACATATGCAGTACATTGCATATGTAACACTGCTGCAGTATAGAATAATCTCTCAATGAGTATGGTATTATTATGAACAGTTCAATATACTTAAAATGTTCCTGACTACTACTAAATTTTAACTGCTTACCCAAGAAAAATGTCATGTAACATTATTTTCCACATTTCTTCAAAGAAAGACGTTATTCCAAAAATATCTTCAACTCGCTTATTTTTAAAATGAAGAGTGATTCTTAAAGAATGATTTTTAAAATGCTCATATGACCTTCTTGCAATATAAGATGTAGAAGAGGTCTCAATTTTAAGATACTCTGTATTTTCTTCATATATTACTATGTGATAATAAATAAAATGTGATCATCAATCAAATAGACTCCTATGCTTCTCAAAAGAAGTTTCCTGTTCACAGTAGCCCACGTGTAGCCCACAGTAGCCAGAATTCGCACAGAGCTGTATATTCTTTCTTAATGACACATTCTCAGAGACAAACTGAGAAGATTCTGGTATGAGGAACAACATGAAGCCATTTTGCTGTGCTTTGGGAAACTTATAGACAATCAACATATATGTCAAATAAACAGGGAAGGAGAGTTAGTTTAAGCTCTTTGGAGGAATTGCAATATTCTGTGGGGTTTCCAGACTATGTATTTAAATATTTTCCATATATCTATGCAGGATCCATGGAAGCCAAAACATGGCATCAGAATTCTTGGAATTACACATTTTTTGAGCTTTCTTACAGATACTGTGAGGAGAACTTGCATAATCTTCAAAGAGATAGTGTTTTTGACCACAGAATCATGTGTCTACCCTTAAGATGAGATATGTTTAATGATTCTCTGACAGTCAAAAAATATATATGTTTGACAGCTATCAAATTCTCTGATGAGTTTCCCCTTGGAAATTCTTATCAAAATATTTATACTGCATTACTTATTTGATGTTATAATAACTATACACACCAGGTGACAATAATAATGAAGGGATCACATAGTAGGGAATGACCCATTTTAAAGTAATTGAGAACTGGGGAATAAGTACTATTATGTCTATATACTGTACAAGAATCCATGAATATCATTTCTCTAGAACTAGACTACTTTTAGTTCTTGATATTCTGTTGACATTGTATTTTCTGTGTAATTTCATGTATCTGAAGATACTATTTCAATAATAAAGTTAAAAGTGTACTATTGAAAATAGTAGCTCATTCTTTATTCCCAGAGCCATATATATATATATATATATATATATATATATATATATATATAATTCTCTATTGTGTTTCCCTTGAAAATACTTATCAAACTTCTCATGTAAAAATATGGCATATATAAATATATGTTCAAATTCTTCCTGAAATTTTAGCATTAGTAACATTTGATTGTAAAACAATAAGCTGTGGCACACCACAGACATCAGACTCTGTTGTTTCTTTAATAAAATAGAATTATTTAGAAATTTTGTTAATGCATTTAAGAAGAATAATGTTTAGCAGCATAGTAATTTGATACTTTTATTTCCTCATTAACCAATTACTGACTAAGGAGATTCAGACATAAAAAATCTGAATCTTGAAGCCAGTTAACTCTGGTACTATAGACCGCAAAGCCTATCTCAGAGGTACTTAAGTTATGATTGCCATTTTTCTTATCTGCATTATAGTATGAGCATGAAAGCAGCTGTTCATCCATATTACCTGTCATCCTCAAGTATAAAACTGTGCTCAAGTTAATTGGTAGAAAATGTAAGAACTCCAAAGACGGAGTTTGTATTCACTTTCATAAATGCTTTCAGGACGTACATAATTCTCAATAGTGTGGGGGAGGTAGTATGAACTTAGGCACATATCTTTTTAGTAAGAAAAAAATCAATTTCTATGTCAGCCCTATCATTTACAATAATATCAATTTTACGAAAATACATTAATGTGTAATCATTGTTAAATTGCCTTTTTATACATAATTCACCATTCTACAGTGGAAAGTTAAATAGAGTTAATGTTAAGGCTAACCTAGTGTAGGTCATATACCCTCAAGTTAAATTCTTTGAAGACTTCATTGTTTCAGAAGCCAAAAGAACCGAACGGAGTGCAGATAATTTGTATTCTTGAGCACTCCAGAAACAATCTTTGCTTTTCTGCCAAAAAGTTGTTTTTTACTTAAAATTATAATAGACTTTTGGGAACAACAAAATTCTGTTTGTTTAAAAAAATAATCAATTTAGCTTCGGTGTAAACTTTATGAACAATTTTAAGCAATCCTCCAGCTGACAGTCTAAGTTAAATTGTGTGTCAGATATGTATTCTTTATTCACTTAAGACTGCAGAATGACTACAGGTAGCTTCAGGTAGAGCAGTGATTGAATATAAGGTACTCAAGAGTGAACAACCAATGCTCAGAGTTAAGAAAATAAATTATAGGTATCTAGACACAAAAGGAGGCATTAGACATAATTTTCCATAATCATCAGCAATTAGTTTTCAGAGAGAAATGTTAATAAAAGTTGATTTCTATGCATAGTTACCTATCACCACTGCAAAGGTTCATTTGATGAGTGCTGCATTAGCTATGATTTTCATTTCTATATAGAAACACTAACATGGACAGTTATTTCTGGCATCAGTTAGTTTATAATGATGTTTGGTAGGGCTGACAAGTGAAAGAATGTTTTGCTACAGCAAACACATGAAATGAGCCAGGATGTTTAGGAAGAATATAAATATGACCCCACAAACAGGGGAAGCTTGAGCACTGGTTCGCTTTGCTCTGCCTTGCTAGTCTTCACTCTCTTCATGCATGTGCTGCTTGACCTTACTTTGTGTTGCTAAGCTTTGCTTCTGGTGACTACATGGAGGGAAACTTGCCAAAGAACTTCCTGCGATGTTCTCGCCACTTCTTGCTGCTTCTATGGACTCTTGCCCATTGTCAAGCCTTGCGGTGTCTTCTGATTTGAATTGTCCTTGCTGATTCATGTGTGGTATCTGCCAAGTGACCTGGACTTGCAGCTGGTGATTCATGTGTGGTGTCTATTAATGGACTGGACAGAGAACAATGAAGATTGGAATATCCAAAAATAATCATTTCTAAAGAGGTCCACCTCCACAGTAACCTAATAATCCTTCTTTTCCACTACCTCTGGTAGATAATGATCTAGGAGGAAGGTTGAATCCTTATTGCAGTAGGTTGTAAAAAAATGGATGCCTACAAGACAGCATGACAGATACAGCTCTTGTAAATGACAAAATTTAATTGGGGCTGGTCTGCTGATTCTGAGGTTCAGTCTAGTATCATCATGGTGGGAAGTATGGCAGCATCCAGACAGTTAAGACGAAACATCTTCAGGCAGGTAAGAAAGTCCAGCCCACAGTGACACACTACTCCAACAAGGCCACTTCCCAAAATAGCATGACTCCCTGGGCTAAGAATATTCAAACTACAACACTCCATTCCCAGGCCAGCATAAGTTTGTTCAAACTTATGAGTATATGGGGGCCATACCTAACCATAGAATAGTGCAAATTACATTTAGACCAACAACAAGTGGCCCATAGTCTGTAACAGTCTCAACAATATTAAATATCCAATGCTCAAAATCTCTTCTGAGATTCATCCAATCATGTAATTGTAATTGCCTATAAAATCAAAATCAAAAAGCAGATCACATACCTTCAACTTTACAGGGCATACATTACTATTACACAATTAAATGGTGAGGAAATACTGAAGCAGAGCAGGACTAAACTTTAGCAAGGCAAACTCCAACTCTGCATCATTGTCTCATGCCCAACTCCTTTCAGCTTGGTTGACTGCAATGAAATTCTTCCTCTTTGGCTAGGACCACTATGTTACCAGGCCTCTACTGGTATCCCATTGCAAGGGTCCATGTTAGCAAAAAATGATACCCCAGTTTCAAATAGTATGGAAAAACAAAGAGTATGTATTCAGCAGAGAACCTGCATGCAGGGGTCTACCATGCATCGGATGTAAGACAGAGGTGTGGACTTTGCAGGGTCAATTTAAAGCCTGTTAGGATAGGAGAAGGTGACTTTTACCTTTCTTTCCTTTGATTGGATTGAGGGGTATGGGAACCTTTGTGATTGGTTAAGGCTATGGGGGATTTGGAGGACTTTTGCTGATTAACTATATTTAGCTCAGGCTAGGTGGTAGGACACCTTCCTGATTGGCTGCCTCTGAGTGGTGACTTTTCCTGGAATTGACTTATTTTGGATTTTTTCAAGTTCTGGGAAACAGAAACCTACTCTCCCAAACTGTCAGTTTGCAGCCTGTCATGGAATCAGCCTGGCTCTGGCTAACTCTGTTTCCTCTCTGTTTCCTCACCATGGCTCTGACATCTCAAATATCGTGGGATCTCCAAGGTAACTTCAACATTACAGCTTCTTGTTCCAATATCTGGGATCTACACATAATTTTCTGGGCTTTTCAAAGGGGTTTGGGTCACATCTCCAACTCTGCCCTCTGTAGCATTTCAGGGTCTTTCTGCCTCTGAGATAATTTTCTTCCCAGCTTTCTGGTAATAACAATAAGAAAGGGAAACATAACGTTTTTAGAAAAACAAAAATTAGTACATAAATCTATAAAAATGTTGCTATATCTAGTACAACTAACATACAATAAAATTATGTCTTAATAAAAAGAAGAAAACATGCCAAAATTGATAGCTTACACCTATTTAAGCTGGAAGCTGATTCAGTCATTATCAGTCTAAAACATCTGCCCCTTCACTGTGTGCTTGAAGGGACATATTTGCCTTTATTGGATATGGTAATACTGACCAAGTAAAGAAACATGATCTGAGAAGTTGGTATAAGATATGTCAATCATGCATAGGTCCTGTGAATGGACATAGTCATTGGGGTAACAAAGTGGAAAGACAAAATAGAAAATACCCCCCCCCAAATGCCAGTATGTGTCCCAAACAAAAAAGATACTTGGAACAAATAGAGCTTTGGATTAACTTAGGGACATCTGGTAAATGATCAAACACCATTACTTTGGTTCTGCTACTCAAAATTTTCATTGTCTTTTCTTTTCTCTTCTTTTTTAATTAGATTTTTTATTTACATTTTAAATATTAGTCCTCCCTTTCCCAGTTTCCCAGACAAAAGCCCCCTGACACATACCCCTCCCCTTCTTCTATAAGGGTGTTTCCCTGCCCAAACAGCCGCTACCCCACAACATTCCCGTACACTGAGGGGTCCAGCCTTGGCAGGATCAAGGGCTTCTCCTTTCACTGGTGCCCAACAAGGCCATCCTGTGCTACACATGCAGACAGAGCCATGAGTCATTCCATGTATAGTCTGTGGATAGTGGTTTAGTTCCTGGAATCTCTGATTGGTTGGTATTGATGTTCTTATGGGGTTGCAAGCCCCCTCAGCTCTTTGAATATTGTCTCTAATTCCTCCAAGAGAGATCCCATTCTCAGTTCAATGGTTTGCTGCTAGCTTTCTCCTCTGTATTTGTCTTGCTCTGGCTGTGCCTCTCAGGAGACAGCTATATCAGGGTCCTGTCAGCATGCATTTTTTGGCTTCCTTAACCTTATCTAGTTTTTGGTGGATATATATATATATATATATATATATATATATATATATATATATATATGCACAACGAATGGCCATTCCTTCTGTCTCTGCTACAAACGTTGTTTCCATTTCCCCTCATATGAATATTTTTGTTCACCCTTTTAAGAAGGAGTGAAGTATCCGCCCTTTGGTTGTCCTTCTTGAGCTTAATGAGGTCTGTGGATTGTATCTTGGATAATTTGAGCTTTTGGACTAATATCCACTTATCAGCGAATGGATACTATGTATGTTTTCCTGTAATTGGGTTACCTCATTTAGGATGATATTTTCTAGTTCAATCCATTTGCCTATGAATTTTATGAAGTCGTTTTTGATAGCTGAGTAGTACTCCATTGTGTAGATGTACCACATTTTTTCTGTATCCATTCCTCTGTTGAAGGGCATCTGGGTTCTTTCCGGCTCCTGGCTATTATAAATAAGGCTGCTATGAACATAGTGGAGCATGTGTCTTTGTTGTATGTTGGAGTATCTTTTAGATATATGCCCAGGAGAGGAATAGCTGGGTCCTCAGGTAGTGCAATGTCCAATTTCCTGAGGAACCTCCAGATTGATTTCCAGAGTGTTAATACAGTCTGCAATTCCACCAACAATGAAGGAGTGTGTCTCTTTCTCCACATCCTCAACAGCATCTGCTGTCACCTGAGTTTTTGGTCTTAGCCATTCTGATAGGTGTGAGGTGGAATCTCAGGATTGTTTTGATTTGAATTTCCCTGATGACTAAGGATGTTGAAAATTTTTTAGGTACTTCTTAACCATTTAAAATTCCTCAGCTGAGAATTCTTTGTTTAGATCTATAACCCATTTTTAATAGAATTATTTGGCTCTCTGATGTCTAACTTTGTATATTTTGGATATTAACCTCTATCACATGTAGGATTGGTAAAGATCTTTTCCCAATCTGTTGGTTGTCATTTTATCCAAATGACAGTGTTCTTTGCCTTACAGAAGCTTTGCAGTTTTATGAGGTCCCAATTGTTGCTTCTTGATCTTAGAGCATAAGCCCTTGGTGTTTTGTTAAAGAAATTTTCCCCAATGCCCTTGTGATTGAGGCTCTTCCACACGTTTTCTTCCACCAGTTTGAGTGTATCTGATTTGATGTGGAAGTCTTTGATCCACTTGGACTTAAGCTTTGTACAGGGCGATAAGAATGGATTGATTTGCATTCTTCTACATGCTGCCCTATAGTTGAATCAGTCTTTTCGTTTGTAGAGGACATGAGTATACACCTGAGTTTCAGCCAATCTCAGTGAACAACTTGGCTTAGCCTAAATTTTTCTCCTTTTCTTTTACTGAATATCAATAGCGTAATTTATTCTTCCATATGGAATACTAAACAATTTGACCCTTTTTTCTTCTACTGGGTGCTTAGTTTTTTTATGTCCAATAGGTAAGAAATTGAAATAATAACCAGTTAGCCTACTTTCCTACTATACAGATATTTAGAATAGACTAACTTTAATTGTCTATTAAGTATTATGCAGAGTATTCTATTATATATTTAACATTTAGCATAATAAATATTTTGTTAAGTGTCCTGAAGTACACACACACACACACACACACACACACACACACACACATACAGACACACATGCTCACACACCTCAAATAGACAAACCCAATTAAACCTTTGAGAATAAAGTTGTATCTTTTCATTACTTAATGTAGATAGTTTCATTATGATTTGCACGAATTCTAATGTTAGTGCTCTCATACATCCATTAATTAAATATTTAAATATAATTTGTGTCATTAGATCATCAATTTATAAGTTAGCAAAAATGAATGTGTATTATGTCTGACATTTTATATGCAATATAGATATCATCCTAAATAAATTGAAAGTAAAATAAATAGATTAATTTATTGATATTAATATGTGTGTTGTAATTCCTTTTATGAGAAATGGTGAAATGAAAAACATTTAGGGGGAGAAATTTAAACTTTTTTTCATGCAAATAAGTATTTTATTGCATTGTAAAAATACCAGAGTTTATTCTAAATACTTTGAGAGTATTTTAAGGAGATGGGACAGATAATAAGCACCTATATTTTAAGGAAGTACACCGAGAAATACTAGAGAATATTTTTAGAAATATACCATGCCTTAAAAAGGTACAAACCATTCTTGGCATTTATATCTAAGAAATATTTATAAATTTTATTTTAGTAATACATAGTATACTAACAGGTCAATGAAGCTTTCCATCTTTCAGATGCACATAATTTATATACATATATATATTTACATATATTTATGTGTATATATATATAAAACATATAGTGTAGCTTACTATCTTGTGTGTAAACCCACATCACTTATAACCATTAGTAATTATTATTTGTAATTTTAATTGCCTTTAAAATCGCATAGAAATATATATTAGTTTGTTGAGACTTATTGACATTGATGTTCTCGGAACACAAGTTATTTCTAGGTGGTAGACGTCATTTTTTTATTCGTCTCTGTATGGTCATGTTTAATAACTGGACTTTTTTCTTCTTTTTTAAATAGGATATTTTATCTATTTACATTTTGAATCTCATCCCCTTTCCTGTTTTCCCTTCTGAGAACCCTCTATTCCATCCTCCCTCCCCCTGCTTCTATGAGGGTGCTCCCACAGCCACCCTCCCACTCCTGCCTCCCCACCATAATATTCCCCAACACTGGGGCATCAAGCCTTCCCAGGACCGAGGGTCTCTCCTTCCATTGATGTCCAAAAAGGCCATTTTCTGCAAAATATGTGGGTGGAGCCATGGGTCCCTCCATGTTTACTTTAGTCTTTGGTTGATGGTTTAGTCCCTGGAAGCTTTGGGAGTCTGTTTGGCTGATATTGTTGTTGTAATGAAATCTTATTGTTGGTGGACAGGCTTTTACCAATTTATAAGCATTACATCTTGCTCAAGTGTTGTGCCTCAGAAAAATGTAGAACATCAGACCTTGCTGCAGATCCTTATTTCTTTTTGAACAACTTCTGCCTCTTTATCCTTTGTTTAACTCCATTTATATTATGGCTGGCCTACATGTTATAAAACCACAAAGATTGCTTAGTGAAGACTGATTCTCGATGTACAGAAGGAATATGGAGTGGTATGACCACATATATTTTGCACAGTCTTCTGAAACACATCATTTAACTACATTCTCATTTCAATAAAATTAATGTAAATTCCCTTGCCCAATTCAGAGACCCCAGATCTCTATTGTACACACACACACACACACACACACACACACACACACACACACACACACACTTTACTCATGCTTTCTACTTTACAGTTTATTTTTCATTATCAGGTATTTGTTTTCATTCAATCAGAAAGTGTTGCTCTGTGGAAGGCAAAAGGCAAATGTTCTCACAAAATTAAAATTTATTATTTATTTATTATTTATAAGTGTGTTTCAGTGACCAAAAGATTCACCGATTTCTGTTCACAGTTCTTTGGTCACATCTAAATCACTTCACCATCTTTGATTCCAGGCATGGCAGAAACTGGAGAGGATGGATGGATGGCATGGATTTTAGGTATCCATAGCTTTGTTTTATTTTGTTTCAGAATGGATTCCTGTGGAAAAATGATTAAAAGGAAGATCTTAATTTTCATTATCAAGAGAAAAAGAGGCAATATATAGTACATTTTGGGACACAAATCTGCCACAAATCCTGGGGCATCATGTGTAAACTCATTGATCAAAATATAGACAATCCCCTTCAGCTCTTTAAGTCCTTTCTCTAACTCTTCCATTGGAATAACAACAGTGTCAAGCAACCAGACCCCCCCAGAGCTCCCAGGGATGAAACCACTAACAAAAGAGTATACCTAGGGACCCATGGCTCCAGCCACATTGTAGCAGAGGGTGGCATTGTTTAGCATCAATAGGAGGAGCAGCCCTTAGTCCTGTGAAAGCTCATTTCCCCAGTGGAGAGGAAGGCCAAGGTGTGGAGGTGGGACTGAGTGGGTCACAGTGGGAGCATCTTCATAGAAGCAAGGGGAGGGCGAATGGGAAAATGAGGAAAGCAGGTAACATTTGAAATGTAAATGCATAAAATATCCAATGAAAAACACAGAAAAGGAAGTACCATAAAATATAAACCTACAGACAAACCAGAAGGTGAATTTAATTTCAAAATGAAGTAAAATCAATAAACAAAGTTAATGACAATGATTATCAGTTCATATATCTGAGATACGATATATTTATCCTTATTTCAATTTCAAAGCAAATTCATGAGCAGTTTCTGAAAATTCAATCACATTTTAAACCTTTATATTAGAAGGCATGATAGAAACTGAACACATTATGAATATATTAGCTGGTATGCCATTCATTTGAGAACGTTACTAGCTACAGTCTCTGCTCCCACATATGCATAATCCATAGTAATATAAATCGCAATGCACAATTTGAACACAGACAGCCTCAGGTCAAGAGGAAATCCATCACCTAATGGTAAAATAGGGTGTGACACTCAGCTGTTTGTCCTTGTGGATGATCACCAAAGAGCATTATTGACATAGACAAGGTTTATATTGGTTTATATTGGGCTTCACAGCTTTATAACATGCTTTTTTCTAATTTTCATATTTTCTTTTGTTGAAAATAGATAATTTTTGTTTTATAATATATCCCAATCATAATTTTCTCTCCCTCTACTCCAACGAGTTCTTCCCTACCTTCTTTCCCTTTTAGATTTTCACTTTCTTTCTCTCATACATTGTCTCCTAGGCTTCTAGAAGAAAACAACAACAACAACAGCAACAACAACAACAACAACAAAAGACAATAAAATAAAATAAAGCAAAACAAAATAAAACTCATCATCAAATTTGGACAAGACAACCCAAGAGAAGATAAGTTTCAAGAGCAGGCACAATAAGAGACACACTTATTCTTTCTTTTTTTTTTTTTTTAATTAACTTGAGTGTTTCTTATTTACATTTCGAGTGTTATTCCCTTTCCCGGTTTCCAGGCAAACATCCCCCTAATCCCTCCCCCTCCCCTTCTTTATGGGTGTTCCCCTCCCCACCCTCCCCCCATTACTGCCCTCCCCCCAACAATCACGTTCACTGGGGGTTCAGTCTTACCAGGACCAAGAGCTTCCCCTTCCACTGGTGATCTTACTAGAATATTCATTGCTACCTATGAGGTCAGAGTCCAGGGTCAGTCCATGTATGGTCTTTAGGTAGTGGCTTAGTCCCTGGAAGCTCTGGTTGATTGGCATTGTTGTTCATAAGGGGTATCGAGCTCCTTCAAGCTCTTCGAGTTCTTTCTCTGATTCCTTCAACAGGGGTCCCGTTCTCAGTTCAGTGGTTTGCTGCTGGCATTAGCCCCTGTATTTGCTGTATTCTGGCTGTGTCTCTCAGGAGCGATATACATCCGGCTCCTGTCAGCCTGCACTTCTTTGCTGCATTCATCTTGTCTAATTGGATGGCTGTATATGTATGGGCCACATTTGGGGCAGGCTCTGAATGGTGTTCCTTCTGTGTCTGTTTTAATCTTTGCCTCTCTATTCCCTGCCAAGGGTATTCTTGTTCCCCTTTTAAAGAAGGAGTGAAGCATTCACATTTTGATCATCTGTCTTGAGTTTCATTTGTTCTAGGGATCTAGGGTAATTCAAGCATTTGGGCTAATAGCCACTTATCAGTGAGTGCATACCATGTATATCTTTCTGTGTTTGGGTTAGCTCACTCAGGATGATATTTTCCAGTTCCAACCATTTGCCTACGAATTTCATAAAGTCGTTGTTTTTGATAGCTGAGTAATATTCCATTGTGTAGATGTACCACATTTTCTGTATCCATTCCTCTGTTGAAGGGCATCTGGGTTCTTTCCAGTTCAGGAGTCCTGTAGAAATCCCAAGATTAAAGCTAGAGTAGAGATGCAGATGACATACACAGATAAAGACCTTGTGCCGTCTGTCGCAATCTCGCTGAGCTCATAACCCCCATGCTCTAGGTGGCCTTGCTCTATTGATGTCCTGAAACTCCTCTGGCTCTCACATGTTTTGCTTCTTCTTCTGTAGGATTCCCTGAGCTCCAAGAGGAGGGATTTGATGGAGACATCATGTTTAGACCATCTCTCTACTTTATTATGGACTGTGGGTATCTTTATCTGTCCCCATCTGCTGCTGAAGGAAGCTTTTGTGATGATGACTAGGATAAGTCAGATATTACTGAGTTTAGCCTATCATTAGGAATCATTTTATCAATATTTTTTGTTTGGTTTACATTATGTCTCTGGCCTATTTAATCTAGGTTTTCTGTTTACCCATGTTGTGTTGGATATGTGTTACATCTTTTTAGGTCAAAGTAGAAATTGGTTCACTATTACAAATCCTGTGCCTCCATTGTTCTAGCATATGTTTCTGACAGGGAAAATTGTTGGTCAATGGTGTTTAAATTGGGTTGGTGTTTACATTTCAATTTTGGTTGCCTAAAGATTACCTTCCAGTAACAAAGACACTGGAGGGTTAAAGGTTCCATATAGGCACCAACTTAACTTCTTGATATATCTCTCCATTTAATTTGATATTGACTGTTGTTTTGCAGTAAATTGCTTTTATTATGTTTAGGTATGGGACTTGAATTTCTGATCTTTCCAATACATTTAAAATGAAGGGTGTTGTATTTTGTCAAATGTTTTTTCAGCATCTAAGAAGATGATCAGATGACTTTTTTCTTTGAGTTTGTAGTATGGTAGATTACATTAATAGATATTAATATATTGAACCAACCTTGCATCTCTGGGATGAAGCCTACTTGATCGTTGTGAATAATGGTTTTGATATATTCTTGAAATTGGTTTACAAGAATTTGGTTTGAGTACTTTTGCATCAATAATCCTAAGCAAGTTTGGTCTGAAGTTCTCTTTTTCAGTAGGGGCCTTGTGTGGTGAACTGGTCTAACTGGTTGTCTGTATGTAAAAAAATTGAAAATAAACCCATGTTTGTCACCATGCACAAAGTCCATGTGGACCAAGGACTTCAATATAAAACCAGATACACTGAATCTAATAGAAGATAAAGTAAGAAAGAGTCTTGAACTCATTCTATTTTATGGAATAGTTTGAGAAATATTGGTATCAGGTCTTCTTTGAAGATCTTGAAGAATTCTGAACTAAATCCACCTGGCCCTGGGCTTTGTTTGGTTGGAAGATTTTTAATAAATTGTTCTATTTCCTTATGTGATATGGGCCTGTTTATAAAGTTTACCTGCTCTTGATTTAATTTTGGTATGTGCTATCTGTCTAGAAAAACATTCATTTCATCTAGATTTTCTAGTTTTGTTGAATATAGGCTTATGTAGGAGGATCTGATGATTTTTTTTTAATTTCCTCCTTTTCTGTTGTTATGTCTCCCTTTTCATTTTTTATTTCATTAATTTGGTTACTGCCTATGGGCCCTTTAGTTAGTTTGGCTAGGGGTTTATCTAACTTGTTGATTCTCTCAAAAAACAGTTTTTAGTTTTGCTCTTTGTATTGTTCTCTTTGTTTCTATTTGGGTGATTTCAGCCCCGAATTTGACTATTTTCTGCCTTCTACTCCTCTTAGGTGAGTTTGCTTCTTTTTGTTCTAGAGTTCTCAGGTGTGCTGTTAAGTTGCTAGTGTAAGATCTCTCCAGTTTTTTACCAGTGCAGGTAGTGCTATGAATTTTTCTCTTAGCACTCCTTTGATTGTGTCCCATAAGTTGGGTATGATGTGTCAATATTTTCATAAATTCCAGGAAGTCTTTACTTTCTTTCTTTATTTCATTCATGACCAAATGATCATGGAATCGACTATTGATCAATTTCCATGTGTATGTGGGTGTTCCGTTGCTTTGGCAGTTATTGAAGACCAGCTTTAGGCCACTGGTTGTTCGATAGAATGCATGGTATTGTTTCAATCTTCTTGTATCAGTTGAGGGTTGTTTTTTGACCAATTATATTGTTGATTTTGGAATAGGCACTATGCTGTGCTGAAAAGAAGTTGTATTCTTTTAGGGTGATATCTGTTAAATCCATTTGGTTCATAGTGAATCTATTAGTTTCACTGTGTCTCTGTTTAGTTTGTTTCAATGTCCTATCCAAAGGGGAGAGTGGGGTGCTCAAATCTCCCAGTATTATTGTGTGGTGTTCAATGTGTGTTTTGAGCTTTAGTAAAGTTTCTTTTATGAATGTGGGTGCCCTTGCATTTGGGACATAGCTGTTCAGAATTGAGACTTTCTCTTGGTGGACTTTGTCTTTGATGAATATGAAGCGTCCTTCCTCACCTACTTGATAACTCTTTGTTGAAAGTCTATTTTATTATATATTGGGATTGCAACTTCTGCTTGTGTCCTGGGATCATTTGCTTGGAAGACCTTTTCCATCCTTTTAGTCTGAGATAGTATAATTCTGGATCTTGTTTGTGTATCCAATCTGTTAGCCTACGTCTTTTATAGGAGAGTTGAGTCCATTCCTATTAAGAGATATTAAAAACAGATGACTGTTGGTTCCTGTTATATTCGTTTTTGTAGGTAGCTTTATGTACTTGTGGTTTTCTCCTTTTGGCTTTGTTGTGATATGCTTAATATCTTGTCTTTTCTTTGGTATAGGTATCTTCCTTGTATTGGAGTTTTGATTTTAGTATCCTCTGTAGGGCTGGATTGGTCAATGCATACTGTGTGAATTTGGTTTTGTCCTAGAGTATTTTGGTTTCTACACCTATGTTGATTGAGAATTTTGCTGGGAATAGTAGCATGGGCTGGCATTTGTATAGAGAATGGAGTTTCTGGGAAAACAGAAGAACTAGTTCAAAGCCAAGAAAGTTTCAACATTAAACCCATTTATAGGACCATATGTCAGATTGTGAAGAGAAATGAACAACTGTTTTTCAAGTTTAGGAACATGAGTCTAGAAGACCTTTAAAGCAGATGAAGGAAGTATGGTACATGTGTCTGCATTTTGGGGGGCACATAGGTATGTGCAGGTATTTTCAGTCATGTTGTGGCTTCAGAATGCTATTCAGTTCCTTTTTCCATAGCTTTCCTGGTATACATAGAGGCAAGTTCTTTTATTTTGACATTGGAATTTCTAATTCAGCTTTTCCAATTTTCATATTCCTCATAATTGCCTGGCATATGATTTCTTCACTGAACCACCTCCTATAGACCAGCAGTTAATTTTTAACTGTATCACACTGAACTTGATGATTATCACTAAACTGTATGGTCTACACATACTATTAAGAGGACATGTGTTTTCAATAATATTCTTTATCATTTAACAACATTAGTTATAAAGTCAGATAAAGGTCGCCTGGGTTCTACGTGGGGCCCAAATATAAGCACAACTCAGCCAATCTTTGATCTATCTCCACTTAGCATAATAGTATCCCAGAATATTCAGCGACCATCATATATGAATCCATGAATAAAAAGAAACTAAATAAATGCAAAAAAATCAAAAGTAATCACCAAAGCTTGGGAGTAAAAAATATTACATTCTACTTTAAATAGCAAAAAATATGCTAACACTTTGTCCACAGTCTATTAAAAATGTTTGAGAATATCTTCCCATTTCAAATATGAACATATGTAATGCTAGGAGATTTATCTGATTGGCTATTCAAAATATGCAGTATACCTAAACAACATTAAATATTACAATATGTTGATATCTGGCTGAAGTATCTAATTGCCCAAACAATTTAGATTTATATATGATAATACTGTTAATAAATGTTAAATAATAAAAAGTATATCAAATATAATAAAGTTAATCTTGAAAATTTATTTTATTGTGTCTTTTTCTTTATGGTTTTGAGACTGGAATTCATTGTTTAAATCAGGGTAGCATGAAACCCATGCCCCTCTTCCCCCAATAGGCTCCAAAGCTCAAACCACCCAGTCTTTGAAAATTATTTCCTAAAAATCAAAACAGATAAAAAAAACTTCTAGAGAACCTACAAAAAATAATTAAATCTCTTTCATTAGCATTGTACTAATATAGTGCATGATTTACTTCTTTTGTTTCTTTCTTTTTTTTTATTAACATGAGTATTACTTATATATATTTCGAGTATTATTCCCTTTCCCGGTTTCCGGGCAAACATCCCACTCCCCCCTCCCCTTCCTTATGGGTGTTCCCCTCCCAACCCTCCCCCCATTGCCGCCCTCCCCCCAACAATCTAGTTCACTGGGAGTTCAGTCTTAGCAGGACCCAGGGCTTCCCCTTCCACTGGTGCTCTTACTAGGATATTCATTGCTACCTATGAGGTCAGAGTCCAGGGTCAGTCCATGTATAGTCTTTAGGTAGTGGCTTAGTCCCTGGAAGCTCTGGTTGCTTGGCATTGTTGTACTTTTGGGGTCTCGAGCCCCTTCAAGCTCTTCCAGTTCTTTCTCTGATTCCTTCAACGGGGGTCCTGTTCTCAGTTCAGTGGTTTGCTGCTGGCATTCGCCTCTGTATTTGCTGTACTCTGGCTGTGTCTCTCAGGAGCAATCTACATCCCGCTCCTGCCGGTCTTCACTTCTTTGCTTCATCCATTTTGTCTAATTGGGTGGCTGTATATGTATGGGCCACATGTGGGGCAGGCACTGAATGGGTGTTCCTTCAGTCTCTGTTTTAATCTTTGCCTCTCTCTTCCCTGCCAAGGGTATTCTTGTTCCCCTTCTAAAGAAGGAGTGAAGCATTCACATTTTGATCATCCGTCTTGAGTTTCATTTGTTCTAGGCATCTAGGGTAATTCAAGCATTTGGGCTAATAGCCACTTATCAATGAGTGCATACCATGTATGTCTTTCTGTGATTGGGTTAGCTCACTCAGAATGATATTTTCCAGTTCCAACCATTTGCCCACGAATTTCACAAAGTCATTGTTTTTGATAGCTGAGTAATATTCCATTGTGTAGATGTACCACATTTTCTGTATCCATTCCTCTGTTGAAGGGCATTGGGTTCTTTCCAGCTTCTGGCTATTATAAATAAGACTGCAATGAACATAGTGGAGCACATGTCTTTTTTATATGTTGGGGCATCTTTTGGGTATATGCCCAAGAGAGGTATAGCTGGATCCTCAGGCAGTTCAATGTCCAGTTTTCTGAGGAACCTCCAGACTGATTTCCAGAATGGTTGTACCTGTCTGCAACCCCACCAACAATGGAGGAGTGTTCCTCTTTCTCCTCTCCGCATCCTCGCCTGCATCTGCTGTCACCTGAGTTTTTGATCTTAGCCATTCTCACTGGTGTGAGGTGAAATCTCAGGGTTGTTTTGATTTGCATTTCCCTTATGACTAAAGATGTTGAACATTTCTTTAGGTGTTTCTCAGCCATTCGGCATTCCTCAGCTGTGAATTCTTTGTTTATCTCTGAACCCCATTTTTTCATAGGGTTATTTGTCTCCCTGTGGTCTAACTTCTTGAGTTCTTTGTATATTTTGGATAGAAGGCCTCTATCTTTTGTAGGATTGGTAAAGATCTTTTCCCAATCTGTTGGTTGCCGTTTTGTCCTAACCACAGTGTCCTTTGTCTTACAGAAGCTTTGCAGTTTTATGAGATCCCATTTGTCGATTCTTGATTTTAGAGCATAAGCCATTGGTGTTTTGTTCAAGAAATTTTTTCCAGGGCCCATGTGTTCCAGATGCTTCCCTAGTTTTTCTTCTATTAGTTTGAGTGTGTCTGGTTTGATGTGGAGGTCCTTGATCCACTTGGACTTAAGCTTTGTACAGGGTGATAAGTATGGATCGATCTGCATTCTTCTACATGTTGACCTCCAGTTGAACCAGCACCATTTGCTGAAAATGCTATCTTTTTTCCATTGGGTGGTTTTGGCTCCTTTGTCAAAAATCAAGTGACCATAGGTGTGTGGGTTCTTTTCTGGGTCTTCAATTCTATTCCATTGGTCTATCTGTCTGTCTCTGTACCAATACCATGCAGTTTTTATCACTATTGCTCTGTAGTACTGCTTGAGCTCAGGGATAGTGATTCCCCCTGAAGTCCTTTTATTGTTGAGGATAGTTTTAGCTATCCTGGGTTTTTTGTTATTCCAGATGAATTTGCAAATTGTTCTGTCTAACTCTTTGAAGAATTGGATTGGTATTTTGATGGGGATTGCATTGAATCTGTAGATCGCTTTTGGTAAAATGGCCATTTTTACTATATTAATCCTGCCAATCCATGAGCATGGGAGATCTTTCCATCTTCTGAGGTCTTCTTCAATTTCTTTCTTCAGTGTCTTGAAGTTCTTATTGTAAAAATCTTTTACTTGCTTGGTTAAAGTCACACCAAGGTACTTTATATAATAGTCTTAACATCCTTCTCTCAACTTTTTTCTTTTTCTTTTAAAATGGTTATTGTATTTATTTACATAAAATGGTTATGGTTTATTTATTTATGTATCTTATCCCCCTTCCAAGTTTCTACTCTACAAACTTTCTATAGCCTTTGCTTACCTTTCCTCTATGAGGGTGCTCTGCCACCCATCCACTCCTGCCTCAGTACCCTTGCATTCCCCTACACTGGAGCATCAAACCTCTACAGGACCAATGAACTCCTCTTTCACTGATACTAGATAAGTCAATCCTTTGTTACATATCCAGCTGGAGCCATGGGTGCCCCCAGATAATGTACTCTTTGGTTGGTGGTTTATCCCCTGGGAGCTTTGGGGATCTGGTTGTTGATACTGATGTTCTTACTATGGAGTTGTAAACCCCTTCAGCTCCTTCAGTCTTTCCCTTATCTTCTCCATTAGAGTCCCAGAGCTCAGCCTGATGTTTGTCCGCAAGCATCTGCTTCTGTATTGGTCAGGCTCTGGCAGAACCTTTCAGGCGACAGTTATACCAGGCTCCTGTCATCAAGTACTTCTTGACATCATTCCTCTCTTCATCTTTTCATAAAAAAAATGTTTAGGCAAATGTTTAAGTTCAGCGTTATGCACATATTTGCAATACATTTCCATCTGATTAATCACAAAGATAACTTTCATCTTCAAGAGAATAGCATAGCTTCTATTGTATTTTCTAAAATTTTTCATGTATTAGAAGACTTTTGAACTTTTACTCTATTATTTCAGATTTCCTTGTACTAAGCTATTGCTTTTGAATATTTGTTATGTCTGCGCATAGTTATTACAATGAAACAAGGGTCATAATATGGTCTATTCTGAACTTTCACATTTTCCATATTTTTGTGAAGAGAGATCTGTTTTGATGAGGCTTCATTACATATGCTGCCATAAGGATGTTAAAATAGTAGTAAATAGTATTTAATATTCTAGAAGAATTGGAGAGATAATGAGCGATATTTCGAGTCATGAGTATTTTTTTTAATCACCATCCTCCATTGAACATCTTTCTTCAACTGCTGTGGGAATTCATTCTATCAATGATTAAATGGAAAGACATACTCATATCACTGATCGGAGAATTACTGGAGTTCGGTGCTTGACATCTAAAGCTTTCTATTACTGTAATGTTCATGTAAATATATTTACAGCCTTTCATTCTTGTTTTAAATTTACATCTATTTATTTTCTTTCATGTATGAATGTGTGGGAAAGTGCACACGTGGCAGCTCTAGGAGGTCAGAGGGCAGGCTCCAAAAGTTGTTCTTTTTCTACTATGTAAATTACAAGATCAGATTGTCCGACTTGGCACCAAGTCCCTGTACCTGCTGTGCTATCTTATCAGTCCAGCATTTTCCTGTTTAGAATCTTTTAGCTATATTTATGGAATGAAAACATGAACCAAAGGTATAACAAGTATGTTTAGGATTGTTAATAATACAATAAACTAATGCCATCGTTTCTAATTGGAAAAGACTTAGAAGAACTTCTGACAGTAATTGTTTTCCCTGACCTTGCAAAGAGTTTGAGACTATGCATGGTCTCACTGTTGGGGAAGAATGACTATATAGTTATAAATACATAAACATTGGCAGCAATACAGGTTGCTTTTCAGTCTCTGCCCAGCAAGACACTTGCAGCATATTAGCAAACACTCCCAGTGAAAAGATCTGGAAGCCTCTGCCAGAATCTCATCTTCAGGGAAGGGAACAGCTAACAACAAATTTCATCAAAAACTGTTGTAAGGCTTACTACTAATTGGCAGTATTCAAAGGTTCTATTTATATGCTGGCTTTGAGCCACTGTCATACAAATGAAACACCGTATAGATCAAGTGATTTTATTGACAATATAACACACAGGTACACACACACGCACACACACACAAACACACAACCACACACACACACACACACACACACACACACACACGCAAATATTTTATAGTTTAAGGAATAGTTGGCCAGCACTGCTTTTCAGACAAAGCTCTTTGCTAAGGTGCTGATGGCTGCCTTCCCTTTTATTTTGTCTCCTTAGTCAAATTGCTCATTGTTTAGAAATACATACTGATTCTATTTATTTGTATGTTTCTCTCTGATGAAATTTTCTTGTGTGCTCCACTTTACTCGATTACCATCTATCAATCTTTCAGTTATATCTTGGTATTTTTATCCTAATATTTCCTAATACTATGGCTTTATTACCTAGAAATACCTATGTTTTCTTTTCCTCTAGTGATTAAGGCAAAGCATGGTTTAGTCCTTCTGTTCTTTCGACAATTTTTAATATACATATATCTCATTTTTATCCTTGCAATTTCTTTTCTCTCCCTTCTCTCACTTTCCCCTCCCATTATGATGAGCTATATATTCCTTTCCTTTTTGCAACCCCATTGATTCTTCTTTATACTCTGAATATTGAGACATTTATTAGAACCTGGATTGCCTTTTACAAGCTGAGTCCAAGAATAAAACATACCCTCTCCCAAAGAGCCATAGATTGTCAGCTACTGTGAGTCTAAGATGTTCAAGGTAGAACTTTTGTGGAATGATCTTGTGCCCATAGTACAGCTGCTGTTTGTTCAAGGATATTAATGTAAGACCTGATACCTTGACAGTGTTAGAGGAGAATGTAGGGGAAAAAACTTCAAGTTACAAAATTGAAAAAGACTTTTTGGGGCTGGAGAGATGGCTCAGCAGTTAAGAGCACTGACTGCTCTTCCAGAGGTCCTGAGTTCAATTCCCAGCAACCACATGGCGACTCACAACCATCTGTAATGAGACCTGATGCCTTCTTCTGGTGTGTTTAAGGACAGCTATAGTGTGCTCACATAAATCTTAAAAATAAAAATAAATCTTAAAAAAAAGAAAAAGACTTTCTGAACATGATCTATGTGATAGTATAGGCATTAAATCTTACAATTTACAAGAACTGGACCTCATCAAACTAAAAGTTTTCTATAAACTAATAGACCACATTTTTCATGTAGAAGGAATCTATGCAATGAGAAAAATGTATCTTCAATACATAAAAAATTAAGATTGTATTACAATTACATAATTTTATATATTTTCTTTGCTCCTTCTAACCACTAATGTGTATCCCTGCTTGCTCTAATTCAAATTCATGGCCCCTTTTTTCTTTAACTGATGTTACATTGTGTGTGTGTGTGTGTGTGTGTGTGTGTGTGTGTATGCATGTGTTTGGGTGTATATGTGTGTTTGGGTGTATATGTGTGTATTAAATCATATTCATTTTATATAATGTTGGGCATCATGTGTTCTATTTTATTTCAAGCATGTCAGGCCTTTGACCAGGTTCCGTTTTGAAGTCTCCATTTAGACCTGATCCGGTTTCACTCCTGTCATTACTCTTCTCTCTTCTTCTAGTCTCCCCTCTGCTTTCATTTTAATGCCTCATATATTCATACATATGATTTTGTACCTCTATTAATAATTCTAGTCTAAAATATTAACACAATATTTGTACAAATATATGAGGCATATTATGCTAATACTATAGTGAGTAGTAATAAAATCAAGTGCCAAGCATTTCCAACTCAAAAATAATTTTACAAATCAAAGACAGTGCTATTTCTGGACCTCTGAATATATAAAAAATGATCAATACAAACAGTTATTTGAATGTGTTGCTTTTAGAAAAACCTACCCTTTTTCCTGTCATGGTGGTTGGTTTTCCCTTACTGAATTTTTTCTTCATCCTTCAGTTAGGAGTCACTAAACAACTGTGACCTTACTATTCCATTTCTCCATTGATGACTATTGCAGATTGTTCTCCTTCAAGTTGACATTTGAGTATGTTTACACACATATAGAATCTAAAATATGGCTTCTAATTATATAAAGAGGAACAAGTGAATATACAATGCTAGGTTGCTTGACATAAGAAGGGCCATACAAAGAAATATGAAACTCATAGATTGCTTTAAATGAAAAGCTACATACCTTTTATGGAGTATTTCTTTTACAACCAATATATTATAACCCTGATTTTATGGAGATTTACAGTTTCATTTATAGTTTACATTTAGCATCAAACAAAAATTCTTGTGTACAAAAATATTTTATAGGATATATCTATTTAATTATTAATTATTGATGTCATTAAATATTTTTTTTAATTTTTCTTGCTTGTGTACATAAAATCTTACTGAAAGTGTAAATTATAGAAGACAGACTCAGAGAGAACATAGGTTTTGTGAAGAAATGTTGGGGATCAGTATCTGTTGAATCTCTTTACACTAAGTTCAGAGTAACAAATAAATAAAGTTTTTAAACTTGAATTCATAAAGATATTTAGTATTTGAAGTATTAAATATCATAAGTTGTAGCTAGACATATACAAAAATGAAACATATTGCAGATAATTTAAGGTCCAAACTCCAGTTAAAAAGTGACAAAATATACGTTTTCCTGAGTATTTTCTGAATAAATTAAGCGTATAGCTTTCTTTTTTCTTTTAGTTGAATTTTTAATTTTCATTTTAAATGTTATCCCTTTTCTGGTTTCCTCTCTAAAAACCCACTATCCCATCCACCTGCTTCTATGAGGATGTTCCCTCACCCACCCACCCACTCCCTCCCACCCTCCCTGCCCTGACAGTCCCCTACACTGGAGCAACAAACCTTGACAGGGCCAAGGGCCTTTCCTCCCATTGATGCCCCTGACAAGGCTATCCTAGGCTACATATGCATATGTAGCCATAGGTCCATCCTTGTTTTCTCTTGGGAGAGTGGTTTAATCCCTGAGAACTCTGGTTGGTATAGATTTCTTAATGTACTAGATTAAGTGATGTTAAACAAAAAACAAATTATAGAAAACTTTAAAGAAAACAAAATGGATATTTTCCTAGGAATAACTGTAACAAGGAGCTGATTTCTCCCTGTATGGTGGTCAGATGGCTGTGGGCTTCTTCTTCTTCTTCTTCTCCTTCTTCTTCTTCTTCTTCTTCTTCTTCTTCTTCTTCTTCTTCTTCTTCTTCTTCTTCTTCTTCTTCTTCTTCTTCTTCTTCTTCTTCTTCTTCTTCCTCTTCCCCTTCCCCTTCCCCTTCCCCTTCCCCTTCCCCTTCCCCTTCTCCTTCTCCTTCTCCTTCTCCTTCTTCTTCTCCTCCTTCTTGTTTAGAAATTAGATCCAATGGTATACTCTGTACTGTAGTTCTGGGATAGTCATGTTTCCTCATTGTTGGTTGTCCATTTGAACAAACAGTGTTCTTTGCTTCCTCTAATTGTACATTAAAAATACCAGGCTGTACTTGCAAGCAGGAATTAAAATATATTATAAAATCTACAGGGATGCACTCTCAAAGAACATAGAACATTGCTGAATTCAGACTCTGTGACTCCTCAATTATGATAATGAAAATTTTGACTGATTTTGTTTATATACTTGTTTGTCCCAATGGAAAAATATGCTCCATTGAATCAATGACTTTTACAATTACTACTTTTTAAAGCAAGTATATATCAAACATCATTTTTAATTTTAAATACTTAGCATGTGTAGTAATTATAAACATATATTTTAATAATATATGAATGAAAACATTTTATTTAAAACTAATTAAAATTATATATTTGCAATTAAACCAATTAATAAAACAGTGAGATAATCTTGAAAGTAGTATTGTAAACTAAAGTAAGAAAAAAATCCCACTACCCATATAATTTTTTAATTAGAAAAAGAAAATAAATTGTTATAGTATTATTAGCCATTTCTTTGAGGATTTAACCTAGTTTCCCAATGTAAAAATGATCTTAGCACTTCCAATAATAGCTCTGCATATGGTTTTAGGATTCCACTGGTCAATGTGGATTATAGCTAAGCAGAGTTATTGCTAACAGAGACTGACAAGAGAAAATATAAAATAATCATTACTTCCTGTAGGTATAATCTAGATAGGGGCTGAAGAAATGATTCAGCTAGAAAGGGTAGTTATCGCACTTTCAGGAGATCCAACTTCATCACTCAGCATCCCAATCTTATGTTTCAGAACTAGGCTAGAAGTATAGCTCCAACATGCTCCTCTGGCTTCCTCAAAGACTTCACACACATGGTATGATTCTGATCTCTCTCTCTCTCTCTCTCTCTCTCTCTCTCTCTCTGACACAGACACACACAGATACACACACACATACACACAGACAGAAAGACAGACAGACACACACACACACACACACACACACACACACACACACACACAGACCAATATAATTTATATTTAAGAAGGAAGGAAACTGGATTCTCTAATACAGTGATGAACGTGAGTTCTTGTCTAGTTTTATACCCTTCTTTGGTAATAGTGAATATCTCTACATAACAATGAGCAGCTGGGTGTAAACCAAGCTTCGCAGTCAAAGTAACCTTAAAACAATTCATAATATATTTGACTGTTTTTCAGTTCTGTAATCACAGTTCCAAAAATGTATTATTTCTTTATTCTTTTCTCCCATATGTAAAAAACTATAAAATCTCCATTTAGAATTTTTATACTTGTTTATATATGCATTGCTTTATTTGTGTTATACATAACATTTTATTTACTGTTTGAGAACTTCGAAGCAAAGAAGTGCAGACCGACAGGAGCCGGATGAGAACTTCAAATATGTATTCAATGGGTTTTCATCACTACAACTATGATGTGACTGGCTGGTTAAATTTAGCATATAGGTAAACTAAGCTCTATTGTAATAGATACAGATAAAATTAAGCAAATTCATTGTTTTATGAATCTTTTGCTGATATTCAACTTACTTGGTTGTTGTGGGGCAAAGGATCAACTGAGTATTAAAATTGCTAGATAATTTGACACCTTAGACCAAGTGATCCTTTTATTCTTCAGGACAAATTTGAACTGTTGAACTCTATATGATAGATATGAGCTGTTTCCCCTTTACTAGACTTTCCTTAGGAGGGAATTGTAGTATGGTGAAGAACCATTTATTTCAGTGCAAATATCTAATTTATGGGGAATGCAGTTCTTACTTTTGCTACATTGCAAGATTGTTTTGTCTGTTTGCTTATTCCTGACTCTGATTCACTCAGCAGATCTTGACAGAGTGGAGAAGGAGTTTTATTAAGGGCCTGGGCAATAAAGATTCAATGGAACTCTTGAGACACGATGATGTTTTTTCTGTACGGGAGGATGTCTCCTTTCCTAGAGATTGTGACCAGCTGAGATGATGCTATTTGCAGCCTTCGCATTTCCTCCAAGGAAAGCATAAAGTACTGCGAAAGGCTGGTCAATAAAGCTTTATTTTATCCAGAATAAGCCTCCTGTATTATTACAGTTTATTTATTATCATGGGCCCTTTTAGACATACTTATAAATCCAATTGAATTTAAATGGACTTCTATAATATGTCAACATTCTGTGCACACAGTCCAGAGTAAAATATACTTTTACATTAAAACACCAGTCAAAGCGATGTGGCAATAGCAAGTATATAGGAAAGAGTTCTTTGTTGAGGTTAAGTGGTTTGAAAAGTGATTCTGAAACATAAGCATTCAGACAGTGCAAATAAAGCCAAAGACTCAATAGTGTTCCCTTTACTGGTATTAAAGCGGAGATAAACAGAACCAGAAGGTAAGGAGCTTTCCATTGGAATAAGGAGTCTACTGTACATTAAAGGACATTGTCACTTTCTCTGCATGGTTTATATAGCTATGTTTATTTTTCAATCAGCATTTTTAGTTCCCTTATATAAAGAAGGTCAATTAAAGTAAGTTGAATAATTAGAATTCTACGTTCAGTATAAAACAAGCACTATGCATAGTTTGAGTTTTATATGATGGGAACAAAAAAAGATAGCATGGGGCAAGATGGGTAAGTCTGGATTAGGGAAAGGAGTATATCTATGTATAAAACTACATATATGATGTATTTAATCTGTTATATAATGATTTCTTGAATGATGCCACTTTTTATGTTAGTTTATATAAAAATCTGCCTTGAGGTCTGAGGCAAGTGACTTTAGCTTCCTTTTTTGCAGAGCTGTATATCTTTCTACAATAATATAGGTTTACATCTGTACACCCTGTACCCCATCACAGAATGTGCCTATTACTATCCCTGTGTGCCTAGGCATCTGCCAGAATCTGTTAGTGCCAGGTTTGCCTGGCCACTCCTCCTGGAGGAATTCAGTCGTATTTGTTGTTGGTTCCTCTCAATAAAATCAGCATCCCTCCTGGGATCCTGTAACCCTCTTCCTTTCCTAGCTGGAAGCTTGAGCCAAGCCATAGAGAAAAGCTAGTTTTAGGAGCTGAACCTGAATTCTCTACTCAAATATTCCAGAAAGAAAAGAACATTTGCTAATATCCTACTGTGGTATGTGTGTTAGGGGACAGCTGTGGTTCGAGGTCCCCCGTTTCCTCCCTCAGGGTATCTGGCCCCAGATGCACACCAGACGGGAAGGATGATACAGATCTGGAAAAGAGTGGGGTCTGCATGATCTTGATTCAACTGGGACTGGCTATGTGTACATTGGAGTATGGGAGGCTGGCTCTCTAGACTATTAAAAAATTAAACACTTTATTTGGGGTTAACGAAGGCTATGTATGAGCCTTGGGAGTAGGAAGGTATTTTCAGGGTGAAGGTACATCATTGGCTGGTGATTAAAATACTGGACATTCCTCATTTGCTTGGAGTCATTCCAGGTTGCCCAAGTACTTGCTAGGTGGGTTCTTATCCGGAAAGAAGAAGGTGAACTAGGTTTGCCAAGGACGATATGGCCTTTCTCAGGTAGACCATGAGGGGGTTAGGCTCCCTTATAATGTCAGAGAAGGGGAATCTCTGCTGGGAAAAAGGAGTCCTCCATTTTGTGCCAACCTCAGAAGAGCAATTTGGACATAGTAGACTGCTACCGTAAGTATCAGGTTTTTCCAACATCTTAGTTGTAGTCTAGTATAATCAATAATTTTATTCTGTCCTTCAGGGCTACAAAGCAGTAAATTTTGATAGTTTAAGCAATAAGATTTGTTTCTATCGTGTAGGTATGGAAAACTAAGAGCAAATCAAATGACATGCATATTTCAAAAATCTGTCACTATTCTCAAATAGGAATATTTGTTGTCAATTTTTTTGAGGTTTGGATTTAATTAAAGAGTCGCACTACGATTTTAAATACTGAACCAAATAACACCATCTTTTACAGTTGACTTTTTTTTTTGGTAAGCAACATAGAGTCTTATTATTTAAGTTAGCATATGTTCTCATTTTTATTTTTAATATAAAATTCAATATCGTTGATAAAATGTTAGAACATAAGTTTCCTACATTTTATCAGTTATTATTCCTCTCCATGGCTTTATAATTCTTTTCTTTCTTCCTCGTTTTGAATGAATTTAAGTTTATACATTGTGAAATTCTGATTAAACACATTAGAAATAAATTTAGAATTATAATTCATTTGTTGGTTATAAATGTCACCATAAAAATATTTCCCTATCAAATTAGTTTAAAAATGTGGACTAGCTAAATCATAATACTGTGAATAATGGAGCAATAAAAATTCATGTACCTGAGGTAATTAACTGGAAGACACACAGAGCTTCAGTAGGAATGGAAAATTATGTGTTACAAGAACCACCAATGATTTCTCTGCTTTAATGGAGCTCTGATTATTATTTTTTTTGCAAATAATACTTTTGAGGTCTCATTTATACGTGATAAATAGTAAAATATATAAGTCCTAAGTAAAGCTTAGATGATTAATATCTGTTTAGATCCTGAAACACTCAGTCCCCAAATGCATTGCCTTCTCTTGGGTGTATCCAGGATATTGTATTATGGGATGGCTTAAAGTACATAAATCCTAAGAGAAACCAAGATGTTTGACACATGTGTAGACAGGCACACAGTTAGAACACAGATGCATTAACTTCTTATAGGTGTATCCCAGATGTTGGATTGCTCTGTTCACAGTATTGAAAAATGCTTAGCTTTGACAAATGCTGCTGAACACTTATAGAATGCACTTTTGCCAATTATTGTTCTAAGAGCTATGCTAACAACTTCAGTTTGTTCAGATATTTTTCTAAAGTTTGATATATCATCATTTTAAAGACCTTTATAACTCTATATTAGTTGCTATAGGTTTTCTTTAGATGAATCCATGGTGAACACACACACACACACACACACACACACACACATATATATATATATATATGTATATATATATATATATTCCTATATATATTCCTATATATATATCCAACTGGTTATTTGAACTTGTAAATTTTCTTTTGTAAAAATATCTATTTTTATTCTTTTATACACATTTTAATTGTGTTACCTAACTTGTATAATATTTTCATGATATTCATGTTAAAATCTTCTCTATTCCCTCCAAATCACCAATCTGCTGGCTAGGGGCTCATTTTCTTCACCTGAATGGAAATCATGAGAAGAATGAAATCTTTGTTAATGTTCCTCTTCTGCTTCTTTCTCATCTTCCAATGTTTTCCAACCCTGATGATTATCATCAGGGATGCAGATCTAGAAGAACATGACAGCATCTACTTTTAGAATCCTTGTTCACAATTCTTTAGCATTGGGATCAGCCAGGACTACAGCTCTTAGCCTAGGATATAAAAACAACTAGCCCTAACAACTCGATGGTTCTTGAGAGTTTATCTCATGAACAGAGCCTACAGATTCTCTTCTTTGTCAAGTGCTTCAACAATCAGAAATATGAACTCTTCCACAATTTAGTGATCATTGTCAGAACAACTTGAGTAGCTTTTTCATGTTCTGGAGTCAGAAGTGAGAGACCAAATAACCACTGTTTGGAGACTGGGCCCTGAGGACAGCCAGAGACTACTCATTCACTACCTGAAGGCTCTTGGGTAGTAGAACGTTTCCCACTGGGTGAGTGGTCCATCTTCAACTGTCAAGCAGGAACCTAAGTTTTCTAACCAGTAATCTTTGTTTTATACTCAGAAAAATAAGTCTCAGGTCCCAAAGCAGAAGGCCAGGAGGAAGTTTCGATATTTCTGAGCTCAGTCTTAGTTTTAGAGGTTGAAAATTGTCAAGTATCACTTTCTATAGGTCAGATGGTATGAGGTTTACAGTGGGCAAGATATTGTCTTTCTCTGTTTGGTGAGTTGCTGAGTTTGTTTTTAGTTATAGACCATCAGGTCCACTACTATTCTTTGTAGCTACAGTCTCTGATTCAGCTCTTTCCTCCTATCTACAATCCATGTTACAATAAATAGGTGAGAAAAGACCCTTCCAGAGGAGAAATTACACAGGCTGATCTGATCAGCATGTTAACATACCAAAGAAGCTCTGTTTTAACCAATCACAGCCATTGTGTTTGCACCAACTATAGCCTTACCAGTTAGCATCCTAACCCAGAAGTTTAATTACCTTGAAAATGTCATTTTTTTGACCAAGATATTAATAGTTCATGAAAGTTTATGACTGATAAATCTGGTACAAGCTGTTTTGAACAGTGCAGATTGAGGCTTTTCCTTTAGGATCCAGGATAGTGAACAAGAGTGTTGCGAGATTATGTTGTCTTCTTTTAATGCTTAGCATAGCTGGTCTTATCATAATGGTGCCAATTAGACACAGTCTCATTGCTGAAGGAAGCCTGGATGCTTGTAATACTAGATTCAATAAGTTTATATTAGGAATGAGTATTGCCATGACATCTTTGCTTATTTATAGAAAAACTAATAAAAAGAACATAAAAATACAGACTTTAAGAGCTTATTATCATTGTCACCAACATCACTTTAGATATGTATTTTTATACTTTTTAAGCAATGTTGGTTTTTTTTTTCTGCCCAATATTGAGGAAGAATTAGGTTTCATTGTGTTACTAAAACTTTCAATATTGTATTTCAAAATATTCAAGAACACATCTACAGAGTATAAAATTTAAATTCCTTAAATGGCAAGGTAACAAAATATCATTACTTCAATAAAAAAATTCCATAAGTATAGAGTAGGACCAAGTTATTTACCGTGAATACGTTACACATGCACAAAATTATATAAGCAAAATGTTTCATTTTTTTAAATGATAGAAGTAAACATGATTTGCTTTGGCTAATTTTGAGGAAGATTTCCCCAAACCATGCCTGATTGATAGATTTTTTTTCATCTGGGCATGCCCTTTGATGTTGTGATTGCATGGTATTCTCTACACCAAGTTAGGATTCTGTTTCTCCTATGCACAATGCTATTTTCAAGGCTCTTGGTTGTCTAGGTGGAAAGAAAAAATGGTGAGAAGAAAGACTGGACATAAATAAAGAAATGGATAGATCTATGCTATGAATCTTCCACCTAATATGTTTATAAGTTAAAAAAAAATTCCAAGACAGTGTACTTCTTGAAAGGTGGAAAAAGATACAGAGGCACAACAGATCTATTTGCTTGGAGAAACATGGGTAGTTTATTGTGTTAGTGGGTCAGTGGAATCATGCAGTGAAGAGAATATAGAGGAAATGGCAGTGGTAAACATGTAGTCAGGCACAATGCTGTGTACATCTTAGTGGTTTGGCAGGATGTGTCAGTCAAGACAACGAACCATATAATGCTATTAATGTAATAGTTCAGATTACATGCTACCTCAAGGTGAGGAGAAAGTTTTGCTATCCTATGGGAATTAGCTTTGGGCCTTGTCAGTCAAAGCATGAAAACTAAGCAGAACTAAGATGCATTCCTAAGTTAAAATTCACAAATATTAAGGAGTGGCTCTTGAGATAAAGGCAAGAACCAGAAGTAGTTTGATTAAAGTAGTTCCCGGTAAACAAAGAAAAGGAAAATTTGAAAAATAATGCTAAGAGAGGATGAGTTAAAATATAACATACAAGAAGGGCTTCCCATGAGAAAATGAAATGTTGTAATTAAGAGCTTGAAAGGAATCTGAGAAAAAAAAGTGCTTAGAGACAAGTTAGAATGATGATCTTTCAAGACATGAGAATAAATAATGATGCTCAGGCAGGACTTATGAATGTATGCATATGTTTAATACATAGTAATATTAGTATGTGAAGGGAAAGGATGTTGAAGACAAAACAAAAGATGAATGACATACAAAACAACATTAGAATTCTTTATATCCTAAAGCTACACGCTGATCATGACAGAGACTTTGGGTTTTATTAAAAGGTACTGCAGGAATCTAACAAAGGACATGAGACAGAAGACTTCAGTTAAGATCTAATTAGCATTTTAAATCATTATTCTGGCTCAGGTTGCATGGCAAAACTTGAGAGTAATCTGTTGCACTACAGGTGAGCAACTATATAAAGATAGTATTGCTTTATCTCAGATAAAGGATGGCAGTGGATGCAAAGGGCTTAGTGTTATGCATGATGTGAATTTCAAAGCAAATTAGAAGAGAGCTAACTGGGCTTGCTGCTAGAAATGTTACCCACACCTGTGAAAAAAACATAAATCAACACTGAATTCCATGCTTTTATCTTCTTTGATCTCACCTCCTACATACCTGACAGTTGAACTGTGAGCCTTCCGAAAAGCAAAGATGTTTAGAAGGGGATAACGACTTTAAATTTGAAATTCCTGTTTTTCATCTAAGTGAAATGTTGAAAGGAGAGTTGACAAAAATAATGAAAAGCTCAAGGCTGAAGATACTAATTAAGATCTACATTCAGGGTTACTTCAAACCATGGGCTTGGTCAAGGTGACCCAGAATACTTGTTGGTAGAGATGAGGGTAGCTGCACAGGACTCTGATAAAAGAATGGTGATTTTTATGGCAAAGTGAGGGTATGTGGAAGACACTAGAAACACACTTTCCTGATGAGCACCTCTAAACAGAACACCAATGATCTTCTGCCAATATGACCACACCTGCACTTGTGTATGATGAAAACCTATTTGCTGAATGTCTGACTGTAGATAGGAAGAAACACTATTATAATGTTTAGCTTTTTATTTTATTTTATTTATTTTAATAAAATCCTGTAGATTTGTTTCATCTGTTTTGAGTGCATAGTCACTAGGATCCTTGTCACTGTCTGTTCAATATGAATGAAATTTAGTTTCAATGTTTCTACATCTAGATGACTATAAGTGATTTACAGGCAGTTTGGAGTTTATTTCTGGTTTATTTGTTATCTGATTCTCTGGAATAGTTTTTCTTACAACAGATCATTTATTTATTCCATATAGACTTAAATTGTTAAGAAATGCTTGCACATTTTAAACAAGTCTTCTGAGTAAACATAAATAAATTTCATCATTTGTATTTGGGAAAATCTGTGATTGTACTTCATCTGAACCACAAAAATACAATATATAATGTAAAAATTAAATCTAATTAAGTATAACTTTAATTGTACAGCTTAATTCATTTAAGTGCCAAAATTAAAATGACTATAAGGTTTATTTTCAATGATAGAGTTTACAGTGAGACTCCAAATATATTATCCAGTTCCAGTGTTCATCTCTAAATGCATATATGCATTATATTATAAACATATATATAATATACGCACAGATATACAAGTGTAATAATGATAATTATAGAAGAGGCCATAAATTTAAGTGGATACATGGTAGGACTTAGAAGAATGAAAAGAAGTGAAAATAGTGGAAACACATCACATACATATATATACATACATATATATGTATTTATCCATTTTGGGTCTCAAAAATATATATTTAAAAGTAAATAGAAAGTAATGAACTAAAAGAGAAAGGTTAAAATGCTAATCTGAAATACAGCTGCTCAAAACGCTGTTTAAAAAAATCTAGAGCTAGTGACTTGAGCTAAAGAACATTTAGGTAGACAATTTTCGAGGATACTCCATTGGTAAGTTTAGATTACAGACATGTGCAGAAGGGATTTCTCTTCTCAAAATATCAATTACATTCATCTTCATGAATCCCTTGCGTGGATTAGTAGAGTATGTGATAGTGTGCATTAATCATATGCTATTGTGATTACCTCATAGGCACAGTGAATATCATTTGCATAATGAATTAACATCTTGGCTTAGTCTTTCTGCAATCTAAATGTGACATCATTATTATCTTCAGTCTGAATTTCTGCTGAGAAATTCATTCATTCATTATTTTGCCAATATTTCACATAAATATTTTCCCATTGCATGCTCCCTAAGCATATTAATTCCATTCATTGCACTCAGCACTAATTTTTGGCCAAGGTCCTTCATATGTACTCTGAATTTAGACTGTGCTTAATTTTACTGTTGCCTCTGTATGTAGCACTTATTAGTAAAATTCTAATGCTTCAGTCTTAATGGGGGAGTATTTAGGTGATAGAACTAAGAATTTAGACTTATTTCCCTATTCCCATTGCTTTGTAAACAGACTTATTAAAAGGAAAAATATACATGATATACAATGCATGTATTTTATTTTGCATTATTCAGTTGATTTTTAAACATTTACATTGTTTATCTATCGCTCTATCTTATTTTCACAAATTTCAAAATGAACTCTGTATACTTTAAACACAGAACTTTACATATGCTTTTATAACACAGAGTCTCATTTAGCACCCCCTCGACCATGAATCCCCATAAAATTGAAGACAACCTTGAATTCTTCATCCTATAGCCTGTACTTCTCACATGTGTAGAGTATTATAGCACATAATTCACCATCTTATATTTTAAATACAATAAGATAAAACATGATAGGACCTGGTGATGTGGGTCTGTGTGAAGAGAAGGGAGTTTGCAATAATATTTATCATACTGAGGGAAAGTAAGAGTTAACATATTTATCCTCTTATGCCTCCAAGAAAAATAGTCACCACGAGGTATAAATATTTTCATTCCTTCAGCCTAATATCCTTACACTAGTTCTGCCTATAGATTTCCATGCACTGGTGGATAAGTATCTGCCGTGTTCTTTCTTAGTAACTTCTGACATTGATGTTGTACATGTGTCTCTGTGATGAGCAGCACACAGAGTAATACCTCATTACCTCAGGTCCTCTTGTGGATAGGACATACAAGATGAAAGGCTTGAACAGGCTGTAATTCCCCTGATAAGAGAGCACAGTGCACACTGGCTTGTAGATCTCTTCTTCTAACTTGTAAATGCCTGCAGCAATTAGAATCTATTTCCAATTATTTCTCTAGAAATGTATTTATGTGAAGACAGTAACCATGGGGATAAAGAATTTGTAAGCTGTCAGGAGACATCTAGGAAAGGCTAAGTCAAGCAGATGGCCTTCCTGGATGTAGCCCGCCCTCTGTGCATGGCATACAATGGGGGAGCTCTGAGTGGTAAGGTTGCAATGGACTTCATTTCAAGATTGCTTCTTGCAGCTGATTTGCCAATTCCTATCACTATTACATATTCTAATAAATCCTAGGCATCATTAGCCTACCCTCCTGGGCATATTTCCAGAACATCAACATAAAGATAAATTTTCACAAATTTATGCTGTTTAGAAGAATTAATGATCTTATAGAATTCTTGACTTGATTCAAATAATTTTAGGAAGAAAAATTTACAAGGCAGTTTGAGTTGTTTTCCCAGAAAGATATAATGAAGTTAGAATCAAGAATACAATGTTCCCACTCCCTAGGAGGATGGTTGATAAAGGTTGTATAATAAAAATTACAATAAGCTTTACTAATTACACACACGATAAAGAGAAATCGGCTTGGCACCAATGTGATTAGAAAAACATTCCTTCTAGATCATATCCAAGGATGAAGCCACAGGTATGAGCTAGGATGAGTAAGACAAGGCCACGTGAAACTGTTGCTTTAAGCTTATAATAAGCATATAGAATGAAGCACTGCTTTGAACTTAATATCAATAAACTTCTGTAGCTCCCATTTTATGTACAATTTAATCTATGATGTAATTGTAAAGAACTTTTTTCTAAGTAAGTATGAAAAAGAAATGAAGCAATTGACTTCAGGGGCTCTTTTCCATCCAAATAAATATATATGGGATCCTATGTGTCTGTTTGTCTTTATATAGGTATATAGGTATAGGTGTAAATAAGTATGAACATTTTCAGACTAGATCATGTGATCAGGGTGACCAGAATGTGTGTGTGTGTGTGTGTGTGTGTTTATGTGACACTGTTCATATTGCCTATGTAAAAGATTTAAATTCTCTTCATTTCTCACTGGCTCCAAAAGAGTTAACCATTCCAAGATTCTAAACTGGCCAGGGATAATTTCCAGGACAAGAGAGACTGGAACTCTAATAATTAATCAGTTACTTAATTTCCTACTGCTGGGAGCAGGAATTAATTTGCCAAATGTATATTTGTGTATCTGTCTATACATATGTACACTTAAGAGTTAAAGAAGTTTAGAATTTCTCCCTGGGCATTCTTGTCAGCCTCTGAAAATTAAGTTTTGTTCTACCAATAGTATTGATCCAGTAAATCACCTGGCACTAAGCCCCAGCTGACTTCAGCATGACCCCAATAGCCGATGCTTTCCCCCCATTCCTTGCCTATCCTGAGAAACACTGTGATGGCCAAAAGGCCACTGACAGTAAGCCCACCTGATAATACCCTGTAGATGCAGTGAACTGTAGCACATCTTCTATTTCCAAATAGTGCTTTGTTGCCTGATTGTATGATACCATGAACTATGTCTTCAAACAATAAATACATCTGGGGAGATAGTTTAACAGATTTACATCCCTAAGCTTGAAAGAAAGGTGGAACAAACAGGGGAGAAAAAACACACCTTGGAAATCTGTATCTTGGAAATTTGAATCTGCATAAAGAATTTTCTATTTCATTATTTTATTATAACTACCAACTAGCCTGATTATTGGATTAATCACTTTTTGTCATCTATTTATAATATACAGGCAGGCACATTATCAATGTACTTTTTAAGTTAACCTTTTCATCTATATAGTTGGTTGCATTTTATATATGTTTTAGGATATATATATGTATATATATCTTTACATTTGCCTGTTATATAAAATATTTGAATATTTACCCTCAAATATATGAAATAACATTACACACATATATATATTTCATTGGTGTATATATTTTCACCATTTATTATAAATATAGATTATAAATATCTGTATGAACTTATATATTAAAACACTGGTACCATATTGTCTTAGACATGTAGCTGCTAAATTATTCAAATTATCTAAAAGAGTAACTGAACATTCTTCTATGGATTCTTTTTAGTGTTACTAGATCATTGCAAAACAGTGTTTTAGAAAACAAATGTAGCATATATATGTATACTATATAGTGCAGAAGAATTATGGCACTCTTTACAGGTTGGACATAACATAGCGTTTTCAAATTGCATGATAAATTTTTTGTTTAAGAAAATTTATCACATTATGCAGTCAGATGTCAACAAAGATAAATACTTTGTGATGTAAGTTAACTTTGAAACTGTTAATTTGTAGAATGTCGAACTGACACTTTAGAAACAGAATCCATCAATACAGTTCACGTCATTCCTTTTCGATTCTTCATTTTTGTTCATCTTAAGCTTCTATGGGAAAAACTATGAATTTTTTAGCTCTCCCAGTCTCATAAGTTTGGTAACATAATGCATGAAAAGAAAATAGGCACTAGATAAAAAAATGCATATATATCAAAGATATGACAGCCTTAGGCAAATTACTCAACCTTTAATTAACTCAGCAAGTATAGGAATGGAAAAGAAAGAGAAAAGAACTCCACATATTAATAACAATGCTCCTAGTGAGTGTGAACTGCTATGTTCTCCAGACTAGCAGAATGTCTAGTATATTTTGAGAAAATAACAAAGTATTTTTTAACTATGGTAACTTCATATATAAGATCTTATTAATCATTTTGTACACAGATCTATGGAAGCCTAACATGTGTGCATAGTTTCCACATATATTGATTTCTGAGGTAGATCTTCTTTCACTCTATAAGTTGTGGCCCTCAATACTTAGACTGTTATGTGCTAGGATCACTAATGCTGTGCTACTGCATCTAGTCTCATAACATTTTGATAAGGACCTGTCTCCTTCATTATAAACATTATTAATCCTTCTAAAGTATATTTAATTTTAATGATTTTATTATAATTTTTCTACTTAAAAATTTAATTTAATTTTTATGAGAATTCCATAAATTTATACACAATATTTTGATCTTATTCACCCTTACTTCTTCATCCTCCACTTCTCCTCAATTTGACCTCAATAGTTCAAAAAGTCTCTTATTTTTATCATTTTAATTCTTTCAATTTGAAAGTAAATGTATTTGGTCCAGTACCTTGTACTTACAGTGTACAGTTTCGATACTCATATATTGTGTGATATTTACATCAAATTAAATGTATTAATTTTACCTATAAAATTCTTATTATATTTGTATCTATTCAGTATGTTTGAATTTAGTTGGTGCTGTTTATTTGTTCATGGGTTTGGGACCATTTACTGTCATTAGCAGACCTACCAGAATCTATCTTCTATAAAAAAAATTGGTCCTCCCCCCCTAGATAATATAAATTATCAGTAACTCCTCATCTAGGTGTGGGACTCGTTAACCCTTCTCTCTCAAAGATGGAAAGTTGAGAAGACTGTTCTTATTCAGGGATTATGTATGCTAACACACCTGCTGAGAGCTCCTGAGTACAGAACTGTTGTCATGTCCAGTAGACACTGTGTTGCACCTGTTCTTGCTGACTTCTGACTGTTAGTTTTCTAACTCTGTCATGAAAGATTCCTGAACCTCATTTGATGTGCCTGTGATATGGATGTTCCATTTGTGTGTGAGCAAATGCTGACCATTATTCTCTGCACATTGACTAGTTGTGAGTTTCCGGGTTATCTAATGCTTATTCCACCAAGAAACTTCTCTGATGAAGTCTGAGAGATGCCTGACCTATGAGTATGGAGGTATGAAGTTAGAGAACAACTTGATCCTGCGTTCTCTTAACAAAATACAAATATAAGTTCACCCCCATTATACATGGGCCCCTTCCCAGACTTAAGGCATGAAACATATAAATTCTCCTATGGAGCATATCTTAAATCTAGTAAAAGATAGGTGGTTCTTCTCCTAACTTTTAGCCTCTGTTGCCCCTAATATATCTGTTTTTGTTAATTGTTATTGTAGCTCACAATGTATATACCTACAAAACATTGATTAATTTTCTTTTCAGGACCCTGAATTAAAACTTTGGAACTCTGAAATCTAATCTACATGAAGAAATCTTCCTGAACAATACCTACTTAATTTTTCTAAGTATTATTATCAAATTTCATTGAGTCTTACAGTAGTGGCTCAATTTGTACTTCTGGTAGACATTAAGAGGGAATGTTGAAAGCTTCTGTTGTTCTGGAGGTACATTATTTTAAAAAAGGATTTAATGACAGAATTTTCCTTTATTATTGTATAAATAATGGTCACATTTTTAACATGAGTTTTTTTTAAATAGTAGATAAAATAATAGTGTTAATAAATGACTCTAAACATGTTACTGCATATAAATATGCTGGGGGCCAATCCTAGCAAGGTCATTCTTCTTGTTGGTTCTTCTTGAGGTAGTGGAAAGGGAAGAGTGTCAATAGACAGTAAGACTTTGTCTTAGGAGATATGGGGTAAGACTTTGTCTTACCAGACATTTAGTGCTGCTGTACAATAATAAGAATAGTTTACATATCTTTGTCTAAGTTACCGTGCTACTGTAGCTAACCTGCTTTCTGTGAGCCTCTGGTTCAGAGACTGCAGTTTCTGTCACTTAACACATCTTCCTAAAGCAGCAAAGGATTAAGTAAATAGATTATTTGTACTATCTCAGCAGGAGCTGCAAGACTCTGTCAGCCTGCTAGTCTGAAATCACAGGAAGAAAAAGAGACATTTTGATAAATGATTATAGTGTTTATTACAAGGTTGTAAAACGTTTCCTATGAAAGCTATCTGTAGGGAAAGGCAGAAAGTTCCTAAGAGGTGAAAGGGAAGACAATTCTATTTGGGAAAGGAAATTTTTTTCTTCTCTCCTCTTTGTCCTTAGTACTTATACATCTTTCAGAATACATAATAACATGTTAAAAAGTTCATGACACATTCAGACACAAAAGGAAATCATAAATTGAAATAGAAATGTATAACACAGAATGTTTACAGGTATTTCTACTAATTAGTGAAATTTTGTATAGATATTTTATCTTCTGTCTAAGCACCTATAATAAGTCACTAGTTCCCTTGTTGTGACCTTTGTTTGTTTTACAACCTCTTGGAATGCGTTCTGAGTCACAGAAAGTCTGGGTACTATCAAGGAGCAATGTGGTTACACATGAGAGACTGACAGAATTTTCATTGCAGTTTCAACTATCAGAAAAAAAAAACTAACAGCAGTCCCAATGCAAAAGAGCTTATTAATCACAGATATAATTTTCAGAATTCTTACAGAATCATCATGAAGACTTAAGAAGTCATCTATTTGTCTATATAGCATCACTACAACACAGTGATATTCATAGATCTTCAGAGATCTGCTCAAAAAGGGTGGGCTAATACCTAGAGATTGTTATGTATGTTTAATAATAACAGGAAAAGCATATTAATAGCAGGAATCTCCTAAAATGAATTTTTTTTGGTTCTTGTATATAAGAGCAAATCTGTCATTGATTAATCCCAAGAAGACCATCTCAGGAATGTCCCCTGCTAGTTTGTTAGCTTGTCCTATTATGGCTCCTGATATGAATGCATTCAATATTTTATTTAAATCAAATTGCATATCTTTCTTTTTGTTCTTGTTGGAAAAACAAAAATCTTACTTCGATGTAGGATTAGCCTGCTCGCATATCTGCTAGGCTTCAGGGCTCCTGTACTCTGGGAGACTGGACATGGGAAATTTCACCATGCTGTCTCCACAACGCTGTAGAGTGGTTATTGGTCTATGAGACACCACTCAAGTGGTGGAGAAGTGCAATGTGAGGTGTAGGACACAACTGGGGCTGGCTCTGGGTTTCCCTGGTGTGCAAGGAGGCCCGGGCTATTGGATTCTCAGGCTCTTGGGCATCCAGGCGCTGCTGGGATACCACTGAATAGCCAGGAATGGAGTGCGGGCCTTCAGGTACCTCATTATAATGGAGATCTGTCTTAAGCCTAGGTGGCCTGTGGTCTCATCCTCCCCCTGTGAAGGGACTTAGAGTGTTGCTCTTACATGTCTGATGGTCACAAATCTATGGAGGGCTGCACGTTAGTCACCAGCCTGGTTTCCTGGGAGTAAGGCGAAATGCCTAATGTCCCTCTGGGTCACTAGGGTTTCAAACCTCCTCAACCAGGAACTAGGGTGTCTTTCACTGTACCACACTTCGAAATTTCTGTCAAGCTTGGCCACATGTGAAACTCCCTGGGAAGAGATGAAAAAGGAATGTTGATAAGGGACCTAGGCATCTCCATGTTTTATTTCAGTTCATCAGACAAACTCAAGAGACTTTAAATTCCGTTGTAGGCACTGGGATAAAGTATACATTGTGGGAATTGAGATTTCTGAATTTTCCGGATCATTCATCTATCAGCAAATGGCTGACAAAGAAACAAAAGTTATCAAATTCTTATCTGTGGTGTGCATTGTTTAGTGATCTGTAGGGGTATTTTTAAGAGATCAGGAAAGGAAGAGCTGATAGATTTCACCTTACACATTCACTTTTCAAAACCATGAATTGATTATGGGAAACAACTTTCTGTAGTTTAAGTAACCCAATGACATTTCCGGCTATTCAGTACAGAGCCAACTTGTAACAGTTTCATAGTACAGCTTTAAACATGCATAGCTTATAATATAATTAAATTAGGTCCATATGAAATTGGGAAGAGATTAAACCATATTTTCTCCGTATTTAGCTTCCAAATAACCAGAGATGGAGTAAGATAATTCACATTCCTAAATTTCCTTTCTCATCAGTCATGTTGGATGACCCACAGTTTTAACCTCTAGAGTCTGGTTCAGAAATACACCTTTAGTTATACCTCCATATTTACATAAATGAAAATTTAGAACTTTTCATGATATAAAGCTGTCTTCCTTGAAATATTTGTTTATATCAAATCATTAAAGCAGAGGACTGTAGGGTCTGGACTTAGTCAGAGAAGATGCACCTAACCCTCAAGAGACTGTAGGCCCCAGGGATTGGGAAGGTTTAGTGGGGACATCTTCATTGAGATGGGGGGACGGACTGTATAAAAATATTGAATTAAATAAAATAAAAAAACCATTGGAGCTGTTAGTTAGTTTAATTAAAATGAAAACACTCAGTGCCTTTTATGGGCAACATAAGTAAACAACTCCCATTACTTCTCTTAGCTGACCAGTTATTTGAATTCGTAAGTGAAATGTGTAAATAGGTTTTAAAGTTCATTCTGTTGAAGATTAATATAAACAATACTTGGCTGTGAATGTTTTGGTAATTGCCTGAGTGTTTGTCTAAAAACAAATGAGAGTAAAGTTCTATTTCTTAAATTTATTGTCACATAAAGCCATCTAACTAGAAACTAAAACCCTCAGAATACCTTGCATTTTTCTCAGTAATTTGTTTTGTGATCTAAATCCCCTTGTGTTTCATTGGTTTTGTTTCTTGTTGTTTCTTTTTCAATTTGTAGTATTTAATTTGATTCCTTCCAGTATGTGTTAAATTAGAGAATAGCAACTATACTGGGTGGTTTAGAATTTTCTTAAACACAGACACCTTTATATATCAAATAAAAAATAAATTTCTTTTACCCCACATGTGACAGAGTAAGGCAGAAAGTAGTATTGGGGTCACTTAGTTTCATGGGTGCTCACTTTTCAACACATGGCTATGATTCTGAACATTCTTCCTTCCCAACTTTCATAATCAGTGTTCAAATGTTAATCTATCACTTAACTCTTACGGCATTTACAGGAAATATTGTCAAGAATGATATATTTCAAATAGTTGTATTTCTATGTACTCTCTGCTCTGCAGGAAGGAACAAAGATGTATGTTAGTTAACTTAGCTCTCATAAGTGAAGCTTTTTCTCTGTTATAAAAAAATAATAAACAAACAAACAAAAAGCAAGGAACTTTTGTGATTGAAGGAAGAGGTTTGTCTATTTGATTGGTCCATTTCATTTTACAACCTTGTAGAAGCTTTTTAAATCTTGAAACTTTTAATTTTTCAACTTTAAATGATTGTGAAGAATTTATCCCTAACTTGTTCATTTACAGCATTACTTACAATATATCCAGGCAGTTATAGAAGGATGTTGACAAACCTCTTGCATTGAACAGAAGTTAGTGTTCTTAGAAAAGGAATATTAGTGCTCCAAGGTGTCTTCTGGGAAAGCCTAGGTCGATTCAATGCATTTCTACTTTCTGGTTGTATGAGCCATTTACTAGTTCATTGAATGATGATGCTTTCAATAAAGGAAATGTTGTTTTGAATCAATGATAGTTAGATCACACCAATTTTGAGAGCTCAATTTGAAGCTATACAACATAAATCAACATAGTAAGTAGACATTAATGTGAAATTGTCTGACTTCTCACATCAAAATTATTGCAATAAAGACTTAGGACTAAGAAAATGATTGGGGATTGCCATTAAAAGCTAGATCAATTTCATGATGTCTTAATATTATTAGATATTGCAGTCTCTTTCAATATACCTTGCCCTTTTTAATGCTTGGAGAGCAAGGTATTCCTGTGACCTTACTTTAATTTGATTTAACCATCAATAGTAAAGCTGCATAACTGCATTGTAAATTAAAATGATTTATTTTTTCATTATTACCTCTGAGAATTGCTGGACATCAGTTCCAGTGAGAACCCATTCACCTGCTCAACAAAGAAAAGCAAAATCAACAGGAGATGCAAAACGAGAATAGGCAAGAAAGGATGAAATTGTATTGCATGTAGTCATTAAAATACCCTTTGCAATATAGAATTGCATCAGTATTGATTGGCAAAAATTGTCTCCCTTTAACTTTGGAAGGTTTAGTAAATAGATGTTCCTGAAGGACTCATAAGAAATAGCATTTTGACAATGCAAATTATAGCAAACTATACTTGATTTAATTTATTTTAGAATATTACGAGGCAGTTATTTTATAGGCATATATAAATTGTGACTTATATATGCATATTTGCAAATGTTAGTGAATGTGTGTATATTTATGTGGATGTATGTGTGCATGCATGTGCAGGTTAATGATAGATGTTTTCCATAATAATGTACCATTTTTTTCTTCTAAATGAGACATAGTCTCTCACTCAGCATAGAGCTTGTAGTTTGCTGGGCAGCATAGCCATTTTACTCTGGGAATACCCTATTTCTCCCTCTTGAGTGCTAAGTTTACAGGAGCCATATCTTTGTCCTGACTTTTACTGAGGTTTTAAGGATTTGGATTCCAGTCATCATGCTTGTGCAATATACACTCTATTGACTGAGCCAAATCCCTAGACCTAAGTCATTATTTAACAATATTCAGTCTTTTTCTTTGTGTTGCAATGTTGCAATGTTCACTTCTGGTATTTTCTTCTCTTCTCAGGATATATATATATATATATATATATATATATATATATATATATATATATATACTTGCAAGTTGTATGTAATAAACTTTTTGAGCTGTGAACTGAATACTATTCCTTGATGCCACATTCATAAACATCACTCACAATACTGTATAGTGTACTTACAATAGATGCTATCTCAGGGTAAGAAAGAGAAGATAGTTTACAAAACTCATCACGACAAAAACAATAATAACAAAATTTTAGCAAGCTACCCTAAATGGTTCATACTAATGCCAATGACATTAAATGTTTGCAGACTATCTTTAGAAAAAGTCAGAATATTCTGTTATAATTCTCATGAGTATTTAAATTGCAATGGGATATTCTAAACTACAAATTGCCATTTTGTTAAAAGCTATTTGAAGTTACTTTTCCTCAATACTGTCATAAATGGGTACACTAATGCTGCCTTCTCTTTTTTAAGCAATAAATTTGCTTGGGCATTTCTCTGAAATATATTTGAAATCTTAAAGCAGCAGTGAAGACCCAAGTAAGTGAGTTCAGTCTACAAAGGTAGGGGTAAGATTGAATTTTGGCCTAGCAAATAAGATTGCAATGTGAATAAAGAATCATAGCTATCTGTTGAGAAAAATCCTGTATCAAGTTCCTCAAATATCAATTGCTATTTAAAGCATTAGAAATATAAAAAGAAAACAGCTGCTGAGAAAGGCTGTCTCTTCTGAACTCACTGTTAGTGTGAGAGAACAGAAGACAATGGAAGTTAAGGTGATGTCTCAAAAACAGTAAAGAAGCAGCCATGCAATTATCAGAAGCATCATACTAATGAAGCCTGAACACAGATAACGGAGCCAAGAGCTGACACACTGATACATGGAAAGAAGTTTGAGGTTCATAGTGGGTAGAGAGTGAAACAAACTAAGGAAGGTTGGCAGGATACAAGAGAGAGACTGAGAGATTTTTAATTCAATTATGAAATAGGCTTTGTAAAGGGCTTCAAAGCAGAAAATTAGATAACTGGCTGTGACTGACAGAGGATATAAGAATAAGAGTGACGAGTCAGGGATTAAAATAACTGCACAGGAAAGGTAAAGCAGTATCAAGAATAAACATTAGAAGTATACAAGTTATATAATTTTGGGTTTTTTTGGGGGGTTGGGGGAAGACCTGAATAGGGAAAATCAGAGGGAATAATAAATTGTCATAATTCATCCTGTGTCATAGTGATAAACTAAATCATAAACAAGTTAAGGAAAGTGCAATTTATTTTAATTTGTGGTTTCAAAGGTTCACAGTCTTCAATTTTGTCAGTTCTGGGCTATGAACAAGGTAGAACAGTATGATGGCAGAAGCATAAGGTAGAGCTACTCTTCTCAGAAGATTATAGAGAAAGGTTGGGGCTGGAGAGGATAGAAAGAGGGATACAGAATGTGAGCCATGTGCAGCTTTGTTTTTATTTTCTGTTTTTTCCATCAAGGGCTGTCACTTTTGGACAAGACCACCTACATTCAGGGGAGCTCCCCACATCAGTTAAAAGATTTGAGCTTTAAACAATACCTAGGTACTTCTTAATTAATCCCTAAAGATGTAATGATATTTATATTTTAAGTTATAGTAATACAGTATAACATTATCCACAAAGGCCATGTAAATAAAAGCAAATTCTTCAGTAATAAATGACAACTGAAACAGTAGAAATCCATTATCAATCTATCAATCAGGTAGTCACTCAGTTAAGTAAGAAAATCAATAAAACAGGTTTAGATATAGCAAGCACAAGCAAGCCACATAGTTATTATATTCTGGTAATTCTGAATTCTTCAAGAATATAATAAGAATGATACAGAAAAATCTGAGCAATATCCTTATAATAGTACATTTATGTTTACATAGTTTATGACAATGGTGCACAGTTTGAACACATACTGTTAGAAATTCAAACACAGTTGATATGTTTTATCATTTACAGCAATATATGAACTTACGTAACCCACTCTACATGCCTACAATTTGTTGCTATCTCTTTGTCCTGTATACTTTTGTCTTTGCTCATTATCTTTTTCTACTAGACCATTGAATTGGTATTTTGTCTAATTTAACTAATACATACTAAGCACTGAAATGCTACTCTGTATGGCTTGTATTTTCTATTTAGTAAATGACTTTCCTTTTGATGAGAATAAAAAAAAAGTAAGTTGGAAAAAATGTCCTCAATTATAGAAATTGAGTAAATAGTTCTGGCAAATCCTCCAAATTAATGAGTAAACTGTGTGATCCAATTTTTACACATCAGTGTGGTGATTTATTTATCTATTTTTGCAAAAGGGTTTAATGAGAACATGGTTTTTTATCACCTGTGAAATCTGTTACTCCGTATTTTATACAATTTTCTCATTTGTTGATCCTGGGGAAGATAAGATTTTAAATATTTCTACTGCTAAGGTAAATCAATCTAACGCCAGAGATATTAGTAGAATCGTAGATATCTCTGGTTAAAACCTTATAAAATTGGGATTAATAAGGAAAATCTAAATGATCCTACAAGGACTTGGTTCTTTAGAAACTAGAAAGTAAATATGTTAATTCTAAATGTGGTAAAATAGCAGATGCAGAAACCTTGGGTAAAGATGTTAATGTAAATTCATGTTGCATACATATGTTCACAGGTCATTCTACAAATTGGTTCTAGAAGAGTGGGTGCAGAAGAGTGTGGTTTGTAGCTCAATCAAACTGTAATGAAAATAAATACTAAGAAAATCATTACAAATTTGTGCAATGTGTGTAATGGTGTTTGTACCTGAATTGCTTACAGATCACAACCTTGGCTCATGAATGAGCCTTGCTTACACTGCCTCTAGTCATCTCTTCTCTATGTCCAACTCAGCACTGCTGACAGGCTCTATTCTATCTTGCCACACTGTTCTGTTTCGACTTTGGTTGTAACTCTCTTCACTTTCTGATATGCCTTTACCGCTAAATATTTTCATATTTGACACTAGCTGTCCTCAACATTCAATATCCTTACCTGACAAACATACTTATGGTAGAAGAGAAACTTTGACTGTAACCTTGGGTAACTTTTGCAGCATGGTTCTAGCAAGAATATTTTTTTTAAATGTAGGCACTCTCACTCGTTTCATTTGACACACAGAAGCTAACCAATGATTTACTTTATTGGTATCATTATTATTTTATTATCATGCTTGAATTATTCTGTGCTATATCCTTCATTCCTTCTTGGGATCTTCAATTGTAAAATATAAATTTCCTGCCAGAGGCATTTTCCATGGGAAAAATGCCATCAATAGCAATACTAATAACAAAGATGAAGTCGAAGAAGCATCAGTAGCAGATGCTCAATTTGGCACTAAAGTGAACATTGCTAACTCCTTTTATTTTCTCCCCGAATATCTTAAGAACAGTTGAGAAAGGAAGGAATATATTCTCATTGATGTGTCCGAAGTATTTTGATGATTTAGATACCTAGCCCCTTGCAATTGAGATAATAAACATCTTTTCTGTCAACTGTAAAGAAAGATAATATACCGGTGTGTTGATTCCTTGCAAAAGGCATTGATGAGTCCACACTCCTTAGTCACTGCAATTTCAGGGAGAGGAAGCAGAATCTGCATCATTTTGATGTTCTGACCAGGCAATTTGCTCCTCTTCTTTCCTGGCTATGAACATGAAAACTTTTGCCCTGTGCTGAGATGGCACTCTGCAGCATCTGGTGCTTGTCATCATTGATGAGTTAGTTTCTGTTCCTCCTTTGCCTTTCTTTAGAGTGACTCATCCTCACTGTGATGGAGAGAAGTTAAGGGTTATTACATTGGTTCTGAGATGGAAGATGATTTAGAGCATTGCTGAAGATGAGAACAGTTCATTCAGAGTTTTCTGAATGTTTTGTTCCAAATGTCACTAATGAAAAAGCTGACTTAGCTCTGATACCGTATTAGAAATATCTGTAAGTGCTGTTTAGAAGCCCTTTCAGCCTCACAGTGTCTTTATACAAATAACGGGGATGACATATGTCAATATCTCTTTCTTTTATTAAAATATTTTCCAGACTTAGACGGATGAGGTGATACCAATCTATAACCCCTGAACACATGACAGAGATGAAAGTGAGCATTGACTTCAAGACTAGCTTGACCCTGCTTCAAGAGCTACCAAAGAAAAATCCAAAACCAAGGCTCAAATCAAAGCAAACCAAACAAGAAAACACTAGACTGCTATCATGAAGCAATTAGTTTAACAACTTTTAAAACTTAAAGTAGAATGGCATCATGTTCCCTGTCACTATTTTTCTGTTTAGACCCAACAAGCTCTCAATCTTGCCTATTACTTCCAATCCTAATCTGATAATTATTATTACAAACATATGCATACATGTACATATATAATATAAATATATGTATACACAAATATATAAATATGACCTGCCTAGGTTATTTTGTTGCTTGCTAACATATGGATTCAGGGATCATGATTTTGTATTTAATAATTAATAACAGGGTTTGATACTTCTCCTTAAGGACTAATTTTCCTATTTCCAGCATATTAGTAGCCTATAATACTTTGTCTAAGAGTTCCTTGAAATTGCCATTTTCTATTATTATTTATTCATACATTTCTAGGAGATAATCTTCACACTAGATTCTTTGCAGTGATGACTTATATATTCTTTCTTCCCCACTCCTCTACAATGTTTCCTGAGACATTCATACAAGAGCTATAATGTAGACGTAACCATTAGGAATGGCCTCCCCAGAATTCAGCTCACCTTTGCCTTGTGTCCAGTTGCAGCTTTAGGGGTTGGTCTCCAATTTCTCTAAAGAGAAGTTTTGATGATGAGAGGTGAGCAATGCAGACAGAGAAGGAAAGAAAAGAGACACATAAGAGCAGGTATGTTAGATAAGCCCTCAAAGCATCATATTATTTTATATTTACCAAAATTATACATCTCTACCAACTATACCAGCATATATCTTTCTATCATCTATCCATCTATAATTTATCGATCATTTGTATTTCTATCATTAATTTTTCTATCAGTCTACCATCGATCTCATCTATCTATACCTATTGATTTCTATCACTATCTATCTAACATCTATCTATCATCTACTTATCATCTATCATCTATCATTTAATCCACTTTCTGTGAAGTATCTATCATCTTTCTATGTATACCTATACATTACATGACACATAACCATACAAAATGCAAATGTGTAGACACACATGTACTGGTATAACATTGACTTTGAGTTACAATAACCACAGAACGAAACAAATGAACAAACAAAAACCCATAATAATCTATATAGCCATAAGAAACCCCCATTGAAGTGGTTTACCAGTACATTCTCGTTATCCCTCAAAACAGTATGTATTGCTGATATTAGCTCTTGACTACTTCTCAGAAGTTGACAGGAAGCCCCTATTACTGGGAATAGCACAAATAGAACTTTCCCTCTTTGAGCTGAAGGTGAACTAGCAAGCTTCTTTCCTGTGTTCTAAATTCTGTGGTACCAAAAGAATAATAATAACAATATGCAATCTGCCAAGGGAAGAAAGCAATTTATAGTCCACCAATGAATTTCAAAACTGACCAACATGACAAGATATATGTAAAGGTGCAATAAGTGGCATCCATATGTCAGTGGCTACATTTAATTGGACTTATGGTTCACTCTAAGGGAGGGAAACAATGCCTGGCAGAATAAAATAGCCAATTTCTTGGAACTGGTGTGATCATGGTCTTTAGAAAAAGAATCTGTTAAGACCATTTGCTAGACCAGCATACTTGCTTATCAAATACTAAAACATAACCATATACCTACAGATAGGTGTATCAATAGTGTCAAAATTTTATGAGTAAAAACGAACATGATGAGTATAACTCTCTAAAGAATTCCTTCTTTGTGCTTATGAGGTAAATTATAGAAATAAATATTATACATTAATGGGTTTCCAACTGTGATTATTCATAAATATAATTATTGCCTCTTGTTATTTCATAAAGCTACTGTGATTGGGGATTGCATTAGTCATCTACTATCTCCAGCTAATTAATCAAGTCTGTAGCTTTGACAGGTAATTATTTTTTTACATCCTCATCCTAAACAAAACTTCTATCAAATCACTAAACTGTCCACTCAAATCTTCCCTTGTGTACTCTTAGATGTTTCACAGTGTTTCATAAAACATAGATAAATGATAAAGATGGAATGCACATTTTTTATTATTTTTACACTCAAGATTGTATTCCCCTCCTGCTTCACCCTCCGACTGCTCCAAATTCCATACTTCCTCCCTGACCACCTCTCACCCCATCTTTACAAGAATGACCACACCATACCAATCCTATTTGAAGCCACCAAGTTGTTCTTAATTTTTTTTATTATTTTAGTGTAGATACAAGGCTTTTGAACCTTCTCACAAAATATGTCAAGAATATTTGAAACAACCTTGAAACACACATATCCCAATGAGCTATTGACATAGTATAACATTTTCATATTACATAGAAAATATTCACATGAAAGCTCATCTTATTTTATATATGGTTGTTTCACTTAGTGTATTCATATAGTCCATCCATCTGGCATTGCATATCAATGTTTGATATATATTATATAATATATTCTGCCATTTGTTCATACAATACCATACTTAATCAATTTATGAAGATTTGGATAGAGTGTACATTTGTGGGTTATTTGGTTTGTTTATTTCATATGGAAGTACTGTCTTTACATCATTTTCATCCTTCATTTTTCTCCCCTCCAATTTATTTTGTGTTTCACATTTTCCTTCTACTGACCACTTCTTCTGAAATTATTATTTAGAGACCAAAGACTTACACAAACAGCCACCTGTATACATAAACTGATTATGTATAAATACAAATGCTGAGTCTATGTAACATTTTTATTGATTATGAATTTATTGCTGGGGTTCAATATCAGATATTTATAGGGTAAGTGTGTTTAACTTTTGAAGGACTTCTATATAGTTTTCTAAATGCACTAATTTATTTCATCTTCTGTGCAACATTGTTACCACTATGCTTCAATTTATGGCTGTCTTATTGTGGCCAAAGTAGTACCTCATTGTGGATATTTATTCCTGACTTCAGATCTGCAGATTATTTTGAACATATTTTATAAACTTGCATATACATGTTATATATGCACACATATAAATATATATTGAGTATTTCTTCTTTGTTTATTAATCATTCCATTCATTTACATCTCAAATGATATCCTTCTTCCCAATTACCTCTCCACACACACCCCCATCCAACGTCTGCCCTCTTCTCCCTCCCCTTTGCCTCTGTGAGGAAGCCTCCCCATCCACCAAACCACTCCTGCCCCAGCATCCCCCTATGCTGGGACATTGGAACTCCACAAGACCAAGGCCCTCCACTCCCATTTATGTTGGACAAGGCCGTCCTCCGCCACATATATATATATTTGGATCCATGGGTCACTCCCTGTACACATCTTGGTTGGTGGTCTAGACTATGGGAGCACTGGGTGGTCCAGTCAGCCAACATTGTTCTTCCTATGGGTTTGCAATCCTCCTTCTGCCAGCTCTCTTTGAAGATTATCCTGAAACACTTTGGTGTATGCAGACAGGATGGATCCCCAGGTGGAATAGTCCCTGGATGGCTTTTCCTCCAGTTTCTGCTCCACTTTTTGTCCATCTTTCTTTTGGAAAGGAACATTTCTAAGTTAAAAATTTTGAGATGAGTGGGTGGCCGATCCCTTGACTAGGAGGCATGACTATCTAGTGGTATTGTTCTCTGTAGGTTCTATCTCCCCTTTGCTGTGCATTTCGGCTAAAGCCATCCCCACTGGATCCTGGGAGCCTCTCATTTTCCTGGTGTCTGCGACCCTTCTGTGCCCCCCCCAGTTGCTCATCTCCCACTGCTACATATTTTTATTTGATTTATAGACTCTCTGTACCTCTCTCTCTCTCTCCTGTCTCCTCCAGTACCTGATCTTGCCCACATTTTTTCCCTCCCACCTCCTCTCTCCCTCCCAGGTCTTCTCTCCCTCAACCTTCCTCCATCATTTTGGTCCCCCCACTATGCATGACTGAACCATCCATACCCTAGTCTTCCTTCCTTCTAAGACCCATATGGTCTGTGTTTTGCATCATTGTCATTGTGAGCTTTTGGGCTAGTATCGTTTTATCAGTGAGTACATACCATATGTGTTCTTTTGTGTTTGGGTTACCTAGCTCAGGATATTTTCTAGTTCCATACATTTGCCTAAGAATTTCATGAAGTCATTGTTTTAATAGCTGAGTAGTACTCCGTTTTATAAATGTACCACATTTTCAGTATCCATTCCTCTGTTGAAGGATATCTGGGTTCTTTTCAGCTTCTGAATATTATAAATAAGGGTGCTGTGAACATAGTGGAGCATAAATCCTTGTTATATATTGGAGCACCTTTTGGGTATATGCCCAGGAGTGGTATAGCTGGGTCCTTAGGTAGTGCAATGTCCAATTTTCTGAGGAACCTCCAGACTTATTTCCAGAGTGGTTGTACCAGCTTGCAGTATCACCAGAAATGGAGGAGTGTTCCTCTTTCTCCCCTCCTTGCCAGCATCTGCTGTTACCTGCGTTTTCTAAAATTGGGTTTTCATTATTCTCTGAAAGCTTTATTGCTGTGACCAAGGCAATATGTTTTACGCAGGTCTCTCATCACAGACTTTCCCCAACTCTCTTTTTCTCTCCTTGAGGGGGGAGCTGTCCTCTGGATATCTCCTAATCATGGCATATCAACTGTGCCAGAGTAGGTACATCCTCTTCCATTGATGCCAGACAAGGCAGGTCTGTTGGGGAACGGATACCATACTCAGGATACAGCTTTAGGGAGAGCCTCTGATCCAGTTTTGGGTAGGCCTACATGGAGACTGAGCTGCATATCTGCTACAGAGTGCCACATTCCAACCTGGGTCTGTTCTTTGGTTGGTGGCTAAGCTTCTGAGTACTCCCAGAGGACAAGGTAAGTTGCTCCATTGGTTCTCCTGAACAGGGCTTCCTATCCTGTTCAGGGCCTCCAATCCTTCCCCCAACGTTTTCATAACAGTGCCATAATCCTGTTCAATGTTTGGCTTTGGTTATATGCAACTGTTCAGTCAATTGCTGTGTGGAGCTTATTAAAGGACATAGGCTCCTGTCTGCAAGTATAACAGAGTATCATTACTAATGTCAGTCATTGATGTTTGCTTGTAGGATGGGTTTCAGTTTGGTCTGGTTATTAGTTGGCCATTTCTTCAGTCTCTGATCCAACTTTGCCCCTGCTTTTCTTTTAGACAGCACAAATTTTGGGTCAAAATTTTGTACCTCTATTGGAGGACTTGCCTGGCATCTTCAGGTTCCACAAGTCCACTGTTAGGCATCTCAGCTAAGGTCATCTGCATTCACTTCTGGGAGACTCCACCATTTCACGTCTCTGGGGCTTTCTTATGATTCCCCCTCCTCCCTGTAATACCCTGGTGGCTGCCGAAATCCACTCATTCTCCTGGCCCTCTGTGTCCATCTCCTGTCTCTTTGCACACCAGATCCTGCTTCCCATTCCCTGCCCTAACCTCCCCATTCCCTAACCCTTCCACCTTTCCTCCCTCTTTGCCTCCTATGACTATTTTGTTTCAACTTTTAAGTGTGATTCATGCAGGATCATTTGGACCTTCTTGTTTAACTTCTTTGGTCTCTGATATCATGGATACTCTGTACTTTATGGCTAATATACTTAGTAATTAGTAAATATCATGTATGTCCTTTTGAATCTGGGTTACATCACTTGGAATATTTTCTAATTCTATCCATTTGCCAGCAAAATTCATGGTGTCCTTATTTGTAATAGCTAAATAGTATTTCATTGTGTAATGAATATTTTCTGTATCCATTCTTCTGTTGAAGGACATTTGGGTTGTCGCCAGTTTTGGGCTATTATGAAAAAAGCTGCTATGAACATAGTGGAGCTGTGGTATGGTGAGGGCTTTTTGGTTATATGCCAGGAAGCAGTATTGCTGGATCTTCATGTAGAACTATTTCCAATTTTCTGAGGAATCAGAAAATTGATTTCCAGAGTGGTTGTACCACTTTGCACTCCCACCAGCATCACACTCTATATCCTAGCCACCCTGTGCTGTCACTTGAGTTATTGGAATTAGCTATTCTGATTGGTGAAAAGTAGAATCACAAGGTCATTTTTATTTCCATTTCCCTGATAAATAAAAATTTTGTGCATTTTAATACTATTTTCCATTTGTTATTCTTTTTATATTTTATTTTTATCTACATTTCAAATCTCCTTTCCCGGTTTCCTGTCCACAAACCCCCTATCCCATCACCCATCCCCTGCTTTTTTGAGGGTTTTCCTCCAACTACCCACCAACCACTTCCCATTTCTCCGCCCTGTTCTCTTAGTAAAAGTAAATAATTATATTTTCCAATTTACAGTTTTGGCACCTCTTTTGTGTTCATGGATTTTTCCCCTTTTAAAACTATGTTCATATATAGCCTAGGGTAGCATAATGTTCATAATACATCCACCTCTACCAAATTTTAAAGTACATGTGTTCACCACTATATCTAGCCTATGAGTCATTTCATATTTAAATATAGTTTAGTATGGAGTAATATTTAATCCTTTTCTACATGTATAAACACTTGTACTAGCATTATTCATTGAAAAATGCTGTATTTCCATTGCTGTTAAAAATTGAATAGCTGGGTCCTGAGATCATCCTGTGGATTAAAGACAGTTAGTTGACAAGTAAGGCAGAACATATGAGATCAAACTCTGAAGCTAATAAAGTTGGAAGGAAAGAAAAAACTCTCTATCATTGTTCTTTGAGCTCAATATACATGCTGTGACACATGCATCCAAACAAATATAACTTACATACACATAATACTCTTACATTTTAAATTACAGTTAACTATCAATATATTCCCTATCTTATGTGTCGATAAGTATGTATTCTCTTTTTTCCTGTGTATCTATGCTTATGTCTGTGTCATATTGATTTATTTATTTTACTGAATGGTAATCTGTAAATTTGAAATGTGTTCCCCTTTGTCCAAACTCCTTTCTCTTTTCCACATGTAGTACATAAGTCTAATGAATTTCAGTGGTAAAAATGAATCTTTCTTTTTTTGTTGTTGTTTTGTTTTAATTATTTGATTCTGTGTAGAGAATATTGTCAACATTTTATTAATATTAAACCATCTGGTCAAGGATAAAAACTGAATTTAAATTGACTTCCGTCTTCTTCAAAAATCCGATAAAATTATACGTACTTACTGTATTCTTTTGGACACATTCATTCCCGAGAAATTTCTTCTCTGTTTTTCTTGTGAATAGTGTTTTTCAAATCTAGTCTTGGGTCATTTATTGGTATTATGGGGAAAAATGATTGAATTTTATAAGTTCAGCTCCCTATCCCTTCTAGTAGGTGCTTGTAGCTTAGAGCTGTTATTTGTAACTATTTATGCATCTTCTTTTCCTTTCAGATTCCATCACGTGATACTGGGCTGTTTTCTTCCTGCTGTGTTAGCGCTTTGTTTCTCTGCTGCATTCATGCTGCCCTTTTAGCTATCTGTGTCTTTATCCATCTCTACTGTCAAAAACTGACTTCTCCATCACTATAACCATTTCTTCAGTAGAATAACCTCTTTGTGTTTCAGCTTTCTGGTGTTGTACATATTTATTCAATTCCATTACATTTATGTCAGTACATATTTAAACTATTCCAATGAAACATGCCTTTAAGTCATTCGTATATTTTATAGAGATGTACAAGTTAAACATATACAAATCTTTCGTAGTCTCTGCTTTGCCATTTTTTTTGGAAACACAATAAATTACCATGTAATTTTGTATTAGTTAGGATTTTTTAAAATTTTGTTGTTTTTATACTATTTTAAACATAGTGTTCTATTTCACCTTACTTCCTTAAGTATACAATCCTCATGTATCATTTGAATCAAAATAATTATACTTTAAAAGTTTATTTTTATGTTTGTCCTTTAAATTGAAATTGCATTTTTTAAACTTAAAACAAGTCTGTTCAAGTAAATAACGATATTATAAACAATCACAAAAAATATGCCATAGCATACTTCCATTGATTTCCTTCATAGAGACCTAGATGATGCATAGACAGTAGCAAAATAGATGATAGATACATATCTACATAGATGCATAGACTATCTTTTAACTATACTATAATACTTGCCAAACTAAGAATCCCAGATCCCTTTTAAATTGTTATGTAAATTAGTCATGCCATAGCTTCATGAAAATATTTATATATAACTGACTTTTCCCCATACGATATCATCTCACTTAATACTCTTTGTAGATTAAATGTTTCATTTCTATTTTTCTACACATCTTCATTTATTGGAATCTGAAGGTAAATTAAAAAATTGTGATAAGCAATAAAACCTGAGTTTGGACTATAACTGCAACTTCATAAGAATTATGTGTGACTTTATATTGTAAACATATCACTGGGCCAACATGCATTATTTTTGTATATCCAGTAGTAAACAGTTACGTGATGCTCCATGTGTCTGTCTTCTGGTTTCTCTCTGTCCCTCTGAAAACAGAATTTCCTTTCCATACAACAAACTTATTATATTGCTTAATCTTCATTGTTATCTTTCCTGAATTTGAATCACCAGAGAAAATAAACTTTGTTCTGTTTATGATCTTTTTCCTGGAAATATTTGCCTGATTTCATGGGGCATCATGCATTACACAAAAGTCTCAGAATGAGTAAAGGGAAAATGCCAGCTAAGCAGCAGTACTCATTTGTATCTGCTTCCTGTCTAGGAGCTCAGTGCAGCACACAACCTCCCACTCCTGCCCCTAGGCTTGCCACACCATGGGGGAAAGAAAGAATTCCGGCCAAGTTATTCTCTATTCACATACTCACCAGAGGGCATAAGTGCTAACACCATCCAATGCACAATATTAACCAAAGAAAGTGCAATAAATTTAAGATAAGGAAAGTTAAAAACCGCCCAGTTTCATGAAAATCAAAGATAAAGTAATACAAAATCAGATATATCTTGTTTACCAATTGCACATAACATTCAAAGGGAGATTACTGAGGAAAAAGAAATGACTTTTCATTGATTATGCTGCTTTTGGATAAGCCAATTTCTCCTTGCTACTCAGAACACATTATGCAGCACATATATAATGAAAACTGTGACTTCATGAACAAAAATTATAATTATCATGTAGCAACTCTCTTTGCTTTCCATTATTATTCTTCAATGTGCATTTTACAATTCTTTCAGAATTTTTTACTACTTTACTACAATAGTTTTAGAACCTCAGAAATTACTCTAAAACTTTTCATTGTATTTTAGTAACAATTTTTATTTTATTTAAAAAACCATTTAGATAATCTAATTCTCAAAACGGATGAAGTGAGAATGTGTGCTTGTAAGTTGAATCCTTGTTACTGCAATATCATTTCTCTAAACTTAGCTATAAATGAGCTCAAAACACTACCAAAGATTTTGAGAAACCTTTTATTTAATTTTTATATGTATAGGTTGAAAAATCTCCTCCTGGGAAATAATTATTTCATGTATTTTCTCTTATAGTTTTTGTTAAAGGCCTAACTTTTAACGACCGAGCCATCTCTCCAACGCTCATGTATTTTCTCTAAAGACAGCATGATGACTGAGAAATGAGTATACGGAAATGAAATTCATACATTTTGAATGCATAAAATGAATTAAACACAAATAATTTTGATTATCTTGCTTTTCTAGGAAGGAAAAGTTTACTTTGTTGTTCTGATTACATGCCACCATTGATAATGTCATGTGTTCAGTCAGGGTAAAGCAGAGAAGTAATGAGCTCTGTAGAGCTCACCTAAACAGCTGCACAGCTAACCTGGATGCAGTGATTGTCTCAAGGGAAAGCTTACGACTAACCATTGAAGTGTGCATATTTGTGAGCTTTACAGAAAAAGCTTGGAGGATTTACTTGTATTGTTAGACAAATCAAATGGATACAACATTCATATCTTGTCATCACTAAGTGAAAGAATATACATTTAAATTAGAAGATATCTAAACTACAAAAGTCTCTGTTTAGATAACTCACAAGTCTGTTAACTGGCAATCCACAGCTGGGTTTCAGAACCAACATCACAGACGGTAACTGAAAAGCCAGATACCCATGAAGACTGCACTGCTGTTTAATATAAAAACAGCTGGATCCCTAAGTCTGTTTGGATCAAAAAAGCATGACTTGCTGAGTGGGATTTTCAATTTGGTCAGATAAGTACTCAAAAGCTGAGCTGCCTCTGAAATACTAATCCCATTCTCCGGCAAGAGTTAACATGTTGTCTGTGGTCGTTTAAGCTGTGCATTCTTCACCTGGAGAGCAGGACAGTATTGAAAGGTGTGATGATCCCTTTGGAAATACAAAGCGTTGTCCTGAATTGACAATGAAAATGTGGCTTACAGAACTGGAAAAAATGGCAAAATTGAGACGGGGCTTACGTTTGTATGTCCAGGAAGGTGTTTCTGTTGTTGTTTTCCTCCTCCTCCTCCTCCTCCTCCTCCTCCTCCTCTTCCTCCTCCTCCTCCTCTTCCTCCTCCTCTTCCTCCTCCTCCTCCTCCTCTTCCTCCTCCTCCTCCTCCTCCTCCTCCTCCTCCTCTTCCTCCTCCTCCTCCTCTTCCTCCTCCTCCTCCTCCTCTTCCTCCTCTTTCTTCTCCTCCTCCTCTTCTTCCTCCTCCTCCTACTTCTCCTCTTCCTCCTCCTCCTCTTCCTCCTCCTCTTTCTTCTTCTCCTCTTTCTTCTCCTCTTTCTCCTCCTCCTTCTCCTCCTCCTCTTCCTCCTCCTTTTTCTTCTTTAGCCCAGACCTCTGCTCTCCCCCAGAATATATATTAAAAATCTATGAATATTTATTTGTTTGTTTATTTATTTATGCTTTATGTGAGAAAAACACGCAGTATTTCAACTTTCTTCCTTCCACTATTCTTTGTTGTTGCCTGTTCTTTCCTCTTCTAGTGTTTTTCTTTCCCTTTTTTGTTTCTGTTTGTGCGTTCATACAGGTTTTCTAACTTTATAGATTCCACATGGGAGATAAAGCATGTGATGTTATACAAATTTTGTGATCGATTCCGATTCTGTCATTCTCTTACCATAGACATCATCTCATTCTTTATCTCTAAATAAAATGTCACACTGTATCTGAGCCAAATTTTCTTCATTCATTCATCTGCTTATAAACTTCTAGACTCCTTCCAGATCTTGGCTATTGTGACTAGTTAAGCAATAAATAGATATGTGAAAATATTCCTGTGGTTTGCTGACTGAGAATAATATTTTATTCAAAGATATTGGTATTGTGGTGGATTCCATCTGCAAACAATAACGTGTTTCCAATTTATTAATATATTAATATCTGTCTCGGTTATATCTTTATTGCTGTAAGTCAACACCATGACCAAGATAACTCTTATTTAGTCTAGGATGATTGACATTTTAAGAGATTCAGTCCATTATAAACAGAGTGGGAAGCATAGCAGTATCCAGGCAGACATGGTTCTATAAGAGCAGAGAGTTCTATCTCTTTGTCCAAATGCAGCGGAAGGAATCTCTGCCACCCTAAGCTTAAGCAAAAGACCTCAAACCTCAACCGCACAGTGATGCAGTTCTTCCAGCAAGGCCAATCCTACACCAGCAAGTCCATACTTCCACAGTGCCAATTCTGATGGATCAAGCATATTCAAACCACTAAAATATTTAAAATTTCAAAATTCTATAAAATGTTATTTTCCTAGAGTTTCTAAATCATAAAGTGGCATAAATATTCTCCACATTATTCAATGTCCATGTAATTACATTCAAATGTGGAAACAGAAACTATTCAGCATCTCTCAACACTGCAGCCCCTGATATGGTCTAAAACAGAGACAAAGACAAAGAAATTATAATGATTTCAGTGAGAAACTGTAGTTTCAAACAGCAGTAACAACTGTGATCAAATTCTACAGAGATGTGGCAAACATTGTAATATAAGGATATATAGGAAAACAAAACAAACAGACTTCCTAAGAACTTTGTCATTTTATTTGATTAGAGCTTTGTTTTCTTGATTATTCCAAATGAAATTTTGTAATAAATTATTCAGGGAGGCAGGAATAGCACTAAACTTACCTGCACTTTTGCCTTTTGTGCCCAATCTTGCCTTCCTCCCATAACTGTAAATTCCATTTACAACACTCTCCACTATAATTTAATCATAATGGTATGTTTTGGATTTATTCAAGTGGTCTCTTATATAATGACCACAAGTGTACCCATTTCTTTGTAAATTGAATGACTTTGGAAGCCAATTTTGCTGTTGTCAGAATAGAAAACAGTATATATCTTACTGTCTCCTTTATGTAGTAGGATTGATTATTCGCGTGAACATGAGTCCAACTCAGTGACTAATTTTTGACCCTTTGTAGTTCAGTCTCCTCAGTTGTATTAGTAACCCACACTTTGCCTGTATGGTCTTTGCCCCATGATGCTCTCTCAGGATTTTTCATGAGTCTCTGCCTGTCCTAAGATATCAGTTCTCAGAGGCAGAATGTGTTCCTCTCCCTTTATCATTGCTTTGTAACAAGCTCAGAATAGACCCTCATGTATCATGGGTCTTTAATAAATGTGTCTTCTTTCATTAGCAAACATGAATTCCCATCTCCAGTGGAAGCACATCCACCAACTCATTGCTATATTTCATGCTTTATAAAATGTAAATGAGTGTGCAGACAAGTACATTTTATTCTCTCAAAATGAGATATTTCTACTCAGCAAAATATGTAGCAGCAAGACTGGAAAGAAGTCAAATCCTCATTTCTTACATGTCTTCAGACATAGTGTTTTCTACCCATAAGTGTATTTGTTTCATGATTTAAATGTATAATAAAACTGTCAAAGGGGTCAGATTAAAGTTTTCTCAGCTGTCCCCTCTCATTTTATGAGTACACGTTGATATATGTATGACACCCAGTGTCAAGAGAAGCCTGCAGGTGAAACTATTCCTTAAGTGTTAATAAAAAAGATCATCTCCCCACATCAGCCAGTGTTGCAGTCTTACTCATCCTTGGCAACGCATTCTTATTTTTCCATGCATATGTATTTTGGTCACATTTAATCCCTCCTGGAACAAGTCAAGATATGAATAAATACATAAAGAACACTTTGAAAGTGGAATGTAAGGATGTTCTGGCTATTTCAAATCTATCCTGATGGATTCAAATAGATAGATTAAAGGAGAGTTTATTGACCATATACTAGATGAATGGTGTCTGGGAATTAAGAAACACATTGGTGGCATGGAGTGAGAATGATACCAAAATAAAAATTACATATATTCATAATCATGAGACTTAACAAGGAAGCCGTCAATATCAATATTTGCATATAACACATTTAAATTCTTATTGGAGTTACTTTTCTGATGATAACATTTGCAACTTAAGCACATACTTCGTGTGAAGTTGTCACATTCATTCTCTCAGAATCCAGAGCAGAGATTGCTTTGGGCTTTTCATTTGCCTCTTCTATTTGTAGAAGCTGATAATCCAGATCCCAAATTCGCCCTGGACAGGTCAAATGCAGGTTCGTCATTAGATCATAATACTCATCTGCCAGGGCCTCCTCTGATGCTTGACAGAATGACCAGAAAGGAGGTAAAAACCTTGGTGAGACAGGAGTAATGCAGGTAAAATGATCTGGGGAACCATGCAGCTTTGACTAACTAGCAATCAGATTGTTCTTTATTTATTCAGGTTTCAGAGAACAAAGATAGACTAACAATTATGCAAGAAGTACAGATTCTATCACTTTTGCTTCTGGACATGTGTTTCATTACTCATTACATCCCAGCGTTACAAGTTCAGTCACAGTTCTAAAGTATAAATTGAAAAGGTTTATTATCTTTATCAACCCTATAACTCCAATTCAAAAAACTAAAGAATGTCTCTGTGAAAGCAAATACATTTATTATAAGTCAGCCTGTCTTTGGACTGGCAGTATCTGCAGTTTTAAAGCACTCTAGACAAAGTATCTAAACTACTCTTTTTTTTACACTTCTTCAAATTATTGTTATTTTTTTATAGTCCAGATTTTATTCCCCTCCTGGTCCACCCCGACCCTGATGTTTCCACATCCCATATCTCCTTCCTGCCCTCCTGCACTCTCTAGCCCCGCCTGTCTCCAAAAGGATGTCCCCACCCCACCCACCCCACCAGACCTCTAAATTTCTTGGGGCCTCCAGTCTCTTGAGGGTTAGATGCATCTTTTCTGACTGAGCTCAGACTCAGGAGTCCTCTGCTGTATATGTGTTAGAGGCCTCAGCTCAGTTAGTGTATGCTATGTGGTTGGTGATGCAGTGTCTAGGAGATCTCAGGAGACCAAGTTAATTGAGACTGCTGGTCCTCCTACAGGTTGCCCTCCTCCTTAGGTTCCCCCAGTTTGTTGGGTCTTTTGGGAAGCAGTCAGGTAGGTCCCTTTTTGAGAATGCACAGTTGTCTTAGTAATGGTGTCAGGTCGTGGTGCCTCCCCTTGAGCTAGAACCCACTTTGGGCCTGTCACTGGAGCTTCTTTTCCTCAGGCTTTTCTCCATTTCCATCCCTGCATTTCTTTCAGACAGGAAAGATTATGGGTCAGAGCTTTGGCTCACTTGATTTACTTGGTTGACATGCATATATGAGATTGTCACAATAACAACAACAACAGCAGCAACAAAATAACAACAATAACAATAATTGAAAAGAAGCCCGTCTTCTATTTGTTCCTTTCACCATTCTGTGTCCTGACATTTTCTTTTACCCTGGAAGTGTATATGATACATAATATCATGCTACCTTCCTTTTTAGAATTACATTCCGAATTTCTTCAACAGGATATTGTGAGAAAAAGTTGGATAATTATAATCACATAGACAAAGGGTATTTATTTGATTCCATTTGTCCTATGATTTTCTTTTGGATAAATGATGGGTCTTATTTCAAGTTTTCTCTCCATGAAAATAATCCCTATCTTCCTTGCTCTTTTCTCTCATGTCAAGGCAAGTTTGTGCCATTCTTATATTCAATATTTATAGTCCATGGAGATAACCATATGTACTTGCTAGGATCCATACTTCTTAAATTTGTTCAAACTTAGGAATGGAGTAAACTAATAGTTTCTTTGAGAACCCTAATAACACCAATGTGATTGAAAATACTAAAAAAACACATTCTGAAGAACAGGATGGATCCAGTTTACTTACTTATTGAATCCATGGAAAGAAACAATTGATTAGTCCACGATGATTGTCACGTCTGTGACTGAACTGATAAAATGAATGGTTGTAGAATTTACCAATAGGCTGGAGCATGTATGTCAGTTCTCCATCATCTGAGGTGCCATTATAACCTCCATGCCAATAACATGAAGACAGAACATAAATATAAACGTAGAGAGATTGTTCAATACAAAAATTTGTTGAGTTCTGGCATAAAAGATAGGAGAGAATAGAAATCAGTGGCAACATATTAAGTATAGTCAGTAATAAACTCTATTGCTTAAGATTAAAGATCTTGTTATAGGGCAGACTTTAGTTTGAATTCATAGATAAGTTGAACAGATTAGTCTATGGTTGTCTGGTTCAATACACTCTCATTTTACTAAGAGCTTGTAAGTGAGTGTCTTAATAACAATATATATATATATATATATATACTTACATAAAGTTATTTATCATAGATCATAAAGCATATCAAAATGACCAAATGCATTTTTTCTTCTTTACATATTGAAAAATAATTGTGTTATTTTTAATATATATTGCGACCATATTCACTATACTTATTCAACAAAATATATGTAGAACTTAAATAAGATAATGAAAGCAAGTATTAAATTTTTATATTTTGAATTTACATGACTGCAATAATGAGAAAATCTTTAATTTTCAATTTAAGAATAAAAAAGAGAAAAACCTCTACATAACTGAACATGTATCAGATATTAATGATTTTACAAACCAGAGATAACTTGACATTGTTAACATAATTGATATATATATATGTATATATATATATATGAAAATTCTGTTAAAGCTATATGAATTATTTTTAGCATTTCAGCAGATAGTTTTTATATTGTTTGTTTTGTAATTAGGATCAAACTGAATGTTTGATTCAATTTAAATTCAATTTCACCTTTTATTATTGTGATACCATGACTCTGGGCTGAAAATTTCTTTCTGACTTGTTCAACATGCAAAATGGGTACTCATTCAATGTGAGGCCTTTTTATAAGGCACTAAATTTTGATTCCTCTTAGTTCTATCATGACTTTGCACATGTATCTATATTTTAGGGCTTGACTCCATTTAGCATGAAAAATAAGAAGCAAATATAGTTACACTGAGAAGGTTATTATGACCAAGCCAGGTATTGAAATTTGAAGGAATGCAGTTTGGATAGAACTCAATCGCACAGTGTAACATTTACTTTGTGTTTAGAGATTTGTCTTAGCAACTTACCTAGGAAATCAAGCAGGGACTATGATGGATACCTTGTCAGTATCTCACATAGCTGGGATTGAAAAAGTTCACAGCTTTAGTAACAATTGTTTTGGGGGGTTGTTTTCTAGTTGATGACATATCAGCAGATACTGTAACATTTCTGCTACCTCTTTTGGCCATGAACACATAGTTTACCTACGTTCTCTTTAACTTCTTCAAATCAGATTAAATAACCAACACTGAAACTAAGATTATCTCATCCTAGCATGGAGGAGAGGGAATATATCATTGGAAATTGAAATGACCTGTGTACTTTAACAGTAGAACGGTTGAGCTTTTTTTTTTAATTCTTTATTTTTATTTCAGAAATACATCTCTTATACAAACCAAACAACAAAAGACACAAAATACATAAAAGACAAAATCACATATCTCCCTGATTTCTCTTTTATAACTGTGTAGAATTTAGGGTTGTGGTCTATAGTATGTGGGAAAGTAAATAACATGATAATCTACAGGCACTTTGAACATTTGTATTCTGAACATTGAGCTAAGAATTCAAACTATAAAAAGTAAGTAAAATATAATAGTGATTCTTAAAGTTTACCAGGAAGAGAAAACACTTAGATCAGAAAATTCGGTTTTTACTGTGAGTGCTACAAAAAACTATTTTTCAGTGATGAAAGGAGGAACCTAATATATTGTTAAAGATTCTCTGAGTTGTCAAGAAAAAAATGTTTCTCTAGTTTTGGAATGACATTAGCCAAACATTAAAATATGTTATGTGCCTGCCTATAAGATTTTGTTTGGAAAATGCCTGAATTTCACTGAGTTGTTTGTATGAATTGAAACTGTGAAGAAAGAAAACTGCTTCTGACGTGTCAGATAAAGAAAGGACTGGATGGAGGAATCTTAAACAGAATCGTGGTCCATTCCTTCTAACATCCATTCTTTGGATATGGTTTATTCTTTCTAAAAATTTAAAATCTCAGCCATTTATTCCTGTCCTATAATGTAGAGTTTCCAGGCTCCTGTGTTTTCTGCCTTGTTGCTGATGTGGCCACTGATGTCAAGGACACCACTGGTACTTCCCCCAGTGTGGTAAAATAGGCAGTAACATTTTAAGTGAACAAACATATTGAACTGTCCAGCCCACAATGATTCATATTCACGCAAACCATGAATTTTGTTGAAGAAGGCCAGTCATCCTCATTAAATTCCTAAGAACTTTCTGTGTTAGAGAATCACCTAAAAGTGTCACTAGACATGTCAAGTTGTCACTAGACATCATTTGCTTGGCTGCCACCAAGAGTTTGTCCTTACCACCAGAGATTCTCTTGGATATTAGAGCTACCAGGATGACTTTAGTCCATCATTTGGACAATCATGTGAGTCAGTCTGCCACTTGTATGAGAGGTGGAAATCTTTTTATTTATTTATTTATTTTTTGGATTTTTTTATTTATATTTCAAATGTTATCCCCTTTCCCAGTTTCCCATCCATAAACCCTCATCCCACCTCCCCTCTCCCTTCTTCCATGAGGGTGTTCCCCTACCCATCTACCCACACTTTGCTGCCTCCCTGCCCAGACAGAGGTGAGAAATCTTAATCAGATATTTCATAGCAAACCAGGTCATGACCATAGCTTGTCATTTCAGACAAAAACATAGTGCTGGTAGAGGCAGAGACCACATATTTTACTAGATGGCCTGTGTCAGATCCACAGGAAATTCCATTTGTCCAAATTCCAAATGTCCTAGGGACAAGTGACTTCTAGTGGTGCCTATTAGCATAACAAAAGGCAGGCTAGGCTCTAAGGTTCCCTTGGAATCAAAAGTAACTGGTAAGCAGCCTTAAGTCCCTGCTTGTATCCTATCTCTTCTCACCTCCTCCCCTACCCTAAACTATAACCAGCCACTCTTTCCCTTTATAACCCTGCTATTTTGGTTATGCTCTCTCATATTGTGAGAACCCTGTCAGAAAGAGCAGGTCACCACCCTGCCTGGGGTAAGGACAGATAAGGAAATGGCCTAAACAAGGAACCACCCTACCTAGGGTGAGGACAGAGAGGGAATTGATGGGGGGTGGGAGGTGGGGAGGTGGTGGTACAAGGGATGACACAATGCCAGGAAATACCACAAATTCCACCAGATGGGCAGGACAGGGCCAAATGTAGGAGACAACTTTCCCATTCAAGGTGACCAATAATTTTAAATGATGCTCAGGGTAACCATTCGCAGTTGTCCAACTCAGGTGACTACTGAATTTCCCGCCAAAATGTTTATAAAAATGTGCTTTGTGAGCTCGGGGTCTCCTCTTGCCTGTGTGCTGGGGACCACAACATACGTTGGAACAATAAACCTCTTGCGGATGGCAGCGATTCCGGTCTCTGTGGCCTTATTGAGTGGGAGTCTTCAGACAGACTCTTAAAATATTCTATCTATCTATCTATCTATCTATCTATCTATCTATCTATCTACCTACCTACCTATCTTCCTTGCCTTCTTTTTCTTCTTTATTTCTTTTCACATCTGTCTGTCTGTCTCTCTGTCTCTGTCTTTGTTTCTGTCTCCCTCCTCCTCCTCCTTTCTTGCTCTGCACCACTTCTCTCATGGCATAGGCCAGCCTCCTCTGGCCATGGTTATTCACTACTTTCTCCCTTTTCTTTAGAATCTTCATATAATTCTGCCTCTTCTCTGCCTCTCATATATACAATAAAACATTTCCTTCAATGATACTATGAAGGAGGTATTTTGTCAGGTTATGCAGGTTGCTGAAGCACTAAAGCCTGATAACTTGGCAAGGATAATTTTTTCAATATACATAAATATCCATAGACCTCAAACATGAATTCTTGGAAAGTATAGACAAAAACATATCAAGATACACCTGTAATTGTACTATATTTCTTTTTATACCTATGCTGGTTTATTTTATTTGTAAAATTAACACATAAATTTTAAACAAAGTGTGCTTTTAGCAAATTCTTTCTCAATGCATACCCCTATTGCATACTCAATGATGTAAACTAAATCAATACTATTTTCACATCTTATTCTGGCATAACAACCCTTACTTTGATATGTCATGACTATATCTCCATGCCAACTGAAAAGTTAATTTAGACATAGGCATGTCCAGGTTCTGTCTTGATACAACACCATCAAGATTCTTGGCATTACGTGGCCTTTAAAGGGTAGAGGGCAGGAAAATAAGTAACTGAATTTTTGTGGGATCCTTCAGCTATGTCTTCAAAGGACTAAGACCAGTCAGAGTCCTTGTGATGCTCTCTCATAATAACTCTAGGATTTTGTGTTGCTGCCACTTAGTGATGAATTGACAGAAGGCTCTGAAGTTTCATGTAAGGACCACCAGGTATTATACTGCAGAAAAGATCACACAGTACAAATAATGTCTAAACAGTGTGCCAAGTAATTATTGCTTACTTGAGAAACAGAAAATTTTCTTCTATTCAGTGATCGGACTTATGAATGGAATTCATTCTTCATTGTTTATTGTATTCTGCTTATGTAGACTCAGTTCATAACTAATTTATTTTAATGATATTCTCATTAACAAACTTCAAGGTAACACAGATTAACTGTCATAGCAGGATCAATAAGCTGGAAGAGGATAGAGTGTCCATGCTCCATCTTCTCCCAAAGGTTATCTGGCTAAAATTGATGATGAAGGTATGGATTTTAGAATCAGTCACTCACATGCTGGATGTAGTAGTGACTTTGCAGCATGGATGGTCTTTGCAGTCAAGGAACAAACATGTGTTGTGAGTTCTTGTGCTCAGAGTGATTATTAGAGGTGTGCTCCCATCCGTTTGCTAAACAAGAGCCACAGAAAGGTGATAAGGCAAAATAACAGATGCCATTTGAGAGAATACAATGCTATTTAATCATTTATTTCCCAATGCACTAATACTTTGCTATAAACATATAAGACAATTTTTATTACTGATTTTGATTTTCTCTTAACATTTCTGCTATCTATTTTAATTGTGCATTTTGATGTATATGCAAAGGAAGCTTTTTGGTTGGGGAGGGGAGATTCTTTAATTTCTGAAAGTTAGAGATTCTCTATGTCTGCTTCAGTACTTCAGGATAGCTGGTTTACATGCAAGTTCTGGGATATAAGTGCTTGGAATTATAAATCACATTTTGCAGGTAATTGACGATAGACAAAGAATTTAAAAAAAGACAAAAGCATAAAAACATAAAGTAAGATTCTGATAATATATATATATTATCATATCATACCTGTCATCTTAATAATCTCACTTGCCACTCCTTATGTATGGTCCATATGCTTAGGACCTTTTGTTTCTTCATGACACTCCCAATAAATTTGTCATTTAATCTTTACTTCTATGATTTTGTCGAAGGGAGGTCACAATTTCCCTTGTGCATTTAACTCATTTCTTACCTTCTCTAGTGCACCCTCTTATTTTTTCCTCCTCCTCTCTCCTGCTTCAAATGAACAATCTCTCTATAAATGGACTAGGATCATGACCATTGAACTACAATCTCTTTTATTAAGCTATTCCATTTTCTCCAAACAACTCATCTTGGTTCATTTTACAGAAATGGACCTTACAATATTGTCTACATCCAAAATCTAGATTTTTTTCAACATTGCTTCCTTTGAAACATATGAAATAATACTTTCACCTCTGACTTTAGCAAGCCTGTTATTATTGGTGTCGCAGTAGGACACCACAAAGGCCATTGTCCTTTCTCCCTATTCGATCCATAGCAACATTTGAAATGGAAGATTTTTCCTCATTTAGAACATTTGTTCCCAATGCTTCTGAGACTCTGGGATCCACTTTCTGTGGGTTTTCCATTTTCATTCCTTATGAATCGGTTTTCCCTGGTGTTCACTGTTGTAATACCATGGAACTCCACTATTGGACATCTCCTCTGTTTATGTGTACATATGTTTGTATATGTGTGTGTGTGTGTGTGTGTGTGTGTGTATTAATAGTTATTTTTATCCCACCGTCTAATTCTGAGAAATAGATTAGTTCAATGACCTCCAAATTTACATTTTTATTTGAATATTCTTTTAGAATAACACTTACCATTTGCAAGCCAGAATGTCTTAATTTTTCAAAGTACAGGAAACATTCATTATTTCAGAAAATTGACTTACATATGCTCTGTATCTAGGTCTTTTTTGAAATGTCTTATATTTTCATTTCTTTCTGCCCTGACTTAATATTTTTTTTGAAGTTTATGTTCTTTTGTATTTCCTGTGACCTGCTTCTACATGAACCTCCCATTTAAAGTGAATTTCTGTACTTAAATTCATCAGATGATCTATAATCCTTTGATTCAGAGACAGTCAGAATTTTCACTGAGGTCGATAGAATCTGTGCTTGAGTGAGGAGAAAGTGATCAGGCCATTACATATAGCCTTTGTTTTCTAATTCGAGCTTATGTTTCTTCCGGAGGTGGTATTATGTCAATGAAAAACGGAGAGTCAATTATCTTCAAACAAGATCCTTTCTTCAGTCAATAAAGAACATTTTCCCTTTTCGATTGGGAGACATGAATTAAATGTTGGCACAACATTCAAATACTCATCACTCTGTTAATGAGGGTATGTTTTTCTTTCTATAATCCCAAAGGTTCTGGGACATGAAAACAACAGATATAATGCATTCTCTGTACTAAAGTGACAAAAGCTTTCAGATAGCCTTAACTGCAATCCATAGTTATCGACTCAAGAAGGTGCTACCTGTCATCTCAGAAGCAACAATGTATTTTGTGGGAGAGTATAGTTACGGTTCATTCTCAGTTCATCATTTTACTCCAAGTATTTTCTGAGCTTGACCTTTTCTTAACTTCTCTGCTAAATTTTTGTTTTGATTTGATCAATTTAAAATTAGGTTATTGTATTAAGAAGAGAGTGAATAGCTGATAAGTTGATGCTGACTCTAGAACAAGTCATGAATTCAAAGGAAACAAGAGATCAACATTCTCTTCCACTTATTCGGTACATTTTTAAGTCATTCATGACTTAGTGGTGCTTTCCTTAATTGCTGAATGATTCGATCTTGCTAGACTTATTTTAAGGTCTCTAACTTCGGTGGAATATAAATTTAGCTTAAAACAGCACCTGTCACATTGGTTGGAATGAGATACTGAATTCTTGGATCACTACCTGGTGCTGCACACTGGGTCATCATAATCAAAGTAAGAACTCTTACCCTTTCCTAATATGATAAAGTCATTACTGCTCAGCAGTTAATTATTTGAAATACATCAATGACCTCTTAACTCGTTAATAATTGGAAATAGTAAATAATTGCTTTGGATGAACTGTCTTATCTCATTCAATTGTTAATATTAAAGGAAAGTTCTAGGATTGTTGATTGAAGCACCAATATGTGTATTTCTTCACATTCCTTCAAAGAGAACTTAGAGGTCTTAAAGATTGCTTTCCAATTGACCTATGGTACCCATGTGAATATATACATGTATACATTCCTCTTGAAGAGCTGTGTTATAAATGAGTAACATTGGTCTTCAGAATTCTGTGTCCTATTGTTCACTCATAGCTGAAAATTAAATTGGAGTTAATGTTAATGTGCTTCTGGGTACAATGCATAATATATGTATATATGTATATATGTATATATATATAACATATATAAGGTATATACATGGAAATTTACACATATTTATAAAATATGTGTACTTATGAATACACATATTTATAAAACAGCATATATCATATATACATATATACACATACATATATATTCCATATATATGTGTATATATAAACACACATACATATTCCAGATGATATATAGGAAGAAAGAGGTTAATGTGTGGAGCCTTTCACCTTAATTATTTTCTCATAGTCTGAATGCTGTAAGATCACACCTGCCTAAGTGTACATGGGATGGTATTAGCCACTTAAAGGAAATGTCCAGCAGTAACTTTTTATGCAATCACTGGTAAATAACAACTGTATTGTTTCCAAGTAGGGAAAAAAATCTAAGTGCTGAGTTATAATAGGTATATGTACTATCCATCAAACACTTGTCACTCTGAAAGATACTCTTTCTGCTTAAATGTTGATACTTCATTACAGATAAACATTATCAAATATTTCTTTGTCATCTTTTAGTTTCTATATGATCTCATTATAATCTACATTACACAGTAGAAGTAAGTCTTTTGCATTTTCCTGTTTAAATTTTTCTTAAGATTTCACCATTCCATTTGATATATTGCATTTTGTATCTACCGAGCCATGCTTCTGTTTTAATGTGATGGAGTAGTCAGAGTAAAAGTCCTGACAGCGTCTTCTTACAATCTTCAGTTAAGCTTTGAATATCTGAGTATTTGAATATTGTAATGTATAGAGGAACAGTTCTACATGATTTACTTTATTAAGTGAAGAGCTAATGTTTCAATTGGGTGTGAAGATGTATGTGCTTTAAATCAACTAGAGGAAAATTCTTTGAGTTTAAATATTTGAAGTGTTTAAATTATGCATTTTTGTGTTATGTGTCCCAGAAAGTAAATGCAGATTATACATCCACATACAAACTTATGCAAATAAAAATAAAAAGTTAATATCTATCTATATATAGATGTGACAATGAAATTACCACGAAGTAGCTGACCAAACCAAAAACTTAAAAGTAATAGTAGAAAATATATATTCAGTGAAAAGTAGAGAATATCTTTTCTTCAGTGATTTGTGAAATAATAAGAAACTAAATACCAAGCAACAACAATTATTTGCAGCATTGCCGATAACATCAGATACACAAAGTTATACTTGAATGATATTAAAAGAGATAATAATATAAGTCTATGAGTAAGTTCTAACACTGTTGATATACATAGGTAAGAAAGGATTATTAGAGATATATAAATACTATGATGTTTATACTATAGTTTTTCATATATTTCACATATAGTAGCTTATCTGATAGTTACATCCTCCTTACTCATCTGGATCCTGTATGGTATTCTAAAATCCTAATAATTCATGTGGTCAGTATCAATACTGATAGTCCCTTAGACCAGGGTTCATAGGGCCTGTGTGAAGTATAAATGCAACTAAGAAAAATTATTGTTATGATATTCTAATAATAATAAGTTAAAATCAGGAGTTAGCATAATGTATCAATATTCCCCAATATTATATGAATAGATAATATCAAGCGTGTTTCATTTGAGGAAATAATGAGTACAGGTTGAGCTATTCTTTTGAACACTTTTTGCATGTTAAGATCAGAAGACTATGTGCATGATGCATAGCTAATTGTTAAAAAGTTGATACACATTCTTAAATGGGACAGACACATATATATCAATATATTTACTAATGTTCTAATGAACAAATTTTTCATTGTGACCAGACTAAAATTTTTTGAGTAATTTGTTCACATATTTTATATAAGTTCATAAGAGTTTAATTATAATCTGGTATGTTTTCAAATATTTTATTAATCCAGAAATATTTTATTTTATAAAGCAAATAAAAGTGAAACTGGAGAGCAGGTAAACTGGCTCATTGGTTTAACGTACAGACTGCTCTTCCAGAGGTCCTGAGCTCAATTCCCATCAACCAAGTTGCAGTACATGACCATCTTTAAATCAATCTGATGCACTCTTCTGGCATGGAGATGAACATATAGACGGAGCTCTCAAACATTAAAAATAAATTAATTAATTTAAAGCATTTTTAAAAAAGAAATGAATATAGCCTCTAGGAGTAAATTTATGATATTTTATTTTAAGTATTGTGACCAAAATTCAAATAAAAGTATATATTTTGCCTTTCATTTAGCAAATGAAGTTGTATTTGGGCAAAGGGAAAATCATTTGGACATGTATTTGAACCCACAGAATTGAAAATGATTCATCTTGGGAACATCCAAAATACGTTGTCCAAATCCTTACTTTGTTTTTTCTCTTCTCAAGTAATAGTTTTTAGTAGATTTTAATGCAAATGCTTTTTCACTGCCAGATATTTTTACCAGCCCAGTATACTTTTCTTCATTCTAGATTTTTTTTTTGATGCTAAAAACACACATTGCATTGTATGGTACTGGATCTGGATAAGAATATTTTTATCATTGAGTGGGGATAAAGGGTTGGCTAAGAGATAACCACATTCTATGAATTCTAAAGTAATAATTAACCTTGTAAGCATCTGAAATTTATACCTGCAAAAGATCCATTTGACTGTGCCCAGTACATGCTTTTAGACTTTATGAAAAAAATATTCCAAACCTCAAATTCAGATTTGAGAGCCATTTATAAATGTAGGTGTGAGTACCAAAAGTATTTAATGAAACTACAGAAGAATTTAGAACAAAGAAGGAAATAACATTATTATTGCCAGTTAGAATACGAGAAGATAAGTGAATTTCAGTTTCGTGTACTCCATTATGACAATTCTAGAAATCTCTTCCTTTTTTAGGCATAAAAAGAGAAGAAAGCGGAGATGATGGTATTTTTGATCATATATAGAATGATATTTTCTGAAACATTTTTTTAAAAAGTCATGTGTTTGTTTCCAGGAATTTATTCTGGATCTATTTCTATATTCCATTGTTCTCCATGTAGATTTTCATGTCAGGGCCTAGCTGATTTTGTCACAGTATCTGTGTATAATTTGAAATCTGATTCCTGAGAAGATTTGGAATAGATGGAACATATCATCATAATTAAAGTTATGTGTTATAAACTTCCAGACATCAGTGTACTAAAAAGCTCAATTCATACCCCTATTTTAAATCAGGAATGAGGCAATTTTTGTGATTACTTTTTGTACATGCATTCAATGTAGACTTTAAAGTTAAATAGAAAATGAGAAAAGGGAAGAATAAAAAATATACAGGAGAATGAATTATGTCATACTATTTAAGATCCTGTATGTGAAACCCTAAAACATTTGTGAGAGGTAAACAGTGATCAAAAAATAAAGTCAAAATGAGAAATAATCATGAAAAAAATGTTCAACGTTTTTAGGCATCAGAGAAATGCAGACACCAAGCCAAAAGTAAGATGGAGCTTGGAGAACCTGGTGGAAGAAGTTGAGAAAGGATAATAAGAGCCAAGGCATCGAGGACATCACAAGTTCAGAGCCCACAAAGTCAAATAAACAGTGGGTCATAAAGACTGAGATGACAATCAGGGAGCCTGTATGGGTCTGAGCTAGGCCCCCTGCATATACGTTATGATTGTATACTTCGGTGTTCTTCTAGGACTACTAACAATGGGATTCAGAATTTTCTAGCTCTGACCCTGCTTGCTTTACCTCCTCATTCAGATTTAACATGATGGCATGTATCTAGTCATAATTAGTTTCTTATAATACAAACATATTCCGTTGACGATCATGGGAGAGCTGCTGTCTTCTGAAGGGAAATGGTTGAGGAGTGGAGAGTCTTCTTCACTCACTTTTGCTTCTTCATACAAATGATAGGCTTATATTGTGTACATCTCCTCTTGTGGAAAGCATATGGGGAGGGACTTAGAATAATAATGAAAGGAGAGAAACTGAAGTGGGGATAGAATGCAGAACAAATAAAAAAACTGCACTGCAATTCCTGATCCCCTGTGTCAGAGACAACATAATGAAGAAAATAAGTTCAATATCAAATAGATGGGAAAAGGGAACTTGTAGTCTCTGCTGATGAGTTGTATACTAATCCAGACACTGTGGAAGTCAGAGTAAAGGTGCTTTATAAAATTAAAAATATATCAATTACAGCCTATCCTACTGCCAAGTATGCATCAAAAGGACTTAAATCAACACACAACAACAATCCTTGCCCATCCATATTCATTGCAGCACATTTCCCAGGGCCATATTATGAAATCAGCCTAGGCATCCATCAAAAGTTGAGTAAGTAAAGAAGATGTGGCATAAATACATGATGTATTTTACTCTGGTCTAAGGAATGAAATTATGTCATTTCATAGATGATAGATGCAACGTGAGGAATCATAGTAAATGAAATCACCCAGACTGAGAAAGACAGACATTGCATGTTTGCTCTCATTTATGGACCATATATGTGTATATATGTATTACACGCCTAGAGTTTGTATGAAAAACAAAACTTAAGTAAGGAAGAAGACTCTCAGGGAAAGTAGGGGTAGAATGTTAGAAATGAGACAACATGGGGAAGTAAATATATGTTTTAAAGTACATAATACACTTGAAAGAAGTATTCTAAATAAACCAAGGTTTATGTTCAGTACTATATCCTAATGACAAAGGTATAAGTAAATGGATGGTGTTACTTCTAGACCACTGAAGGAACGTATAAATCAAGCACGATTAAAATGATGTACTAGGGTAAATTAATGGTACATCAGGTAAAGTTCTATGTGTTGAAGATGACCTAAGTTTGATTGTCAGCTCCTTCAAAGCAAAAGGCGATAACCATTCTAGTATGTTTTCCTGGACCTCCACAAGCATTGTACGATAGGTTCTCCCACCACTTCACATACATATGAAATTAATAAATAAATGCAAACCAAAGATGTTTTAAAAGTGATATAGGGTAATCTTATGGTTTAATAACTTATAACATTTTTATATTTTTCACTGTGTTAATAATCAAAAGTGACTCAGAATTTACTTAATACTCATAAAGAACCATGAGTATATATTTTTTGGACAAAAACTATTATATTCAAAATAAAATTTCAGTGTTCAATGATCTAGTTGGTTAGCAGTAAAGCCAAAACTTCCTCCATTCCAGAGTACGCAATCCAATTGGCTTATTAAATATTTTATGATTCTCTGATGCTTCATTAAATAATTATACTTTGTGAAGTTATTCTTTGGACAAGATAAATAATTTCCCATACTTGAAAGGAAATTAACAGTGTTCAAAATATATACATAAAAATACCTGAACAATAAATGTGGAAAATTTACTAATTATAAAAGAACTAATAAAGGGAATATACATTTATTTAATCATTGTTTTTTACTTACTAACTAGTTTAACAAAGATATATTATCTTCTACTGGTTCTAAATAAGGCACTATTCTGCATGTTACAGAACAGATATTCTAGGCCTACGGTTCTGTCAGACTCAATGTAAGACACACTTTAATAAGGTAATTTCAATTACTAATAAATACTAAGAATAGAACATGCTGAAATAAGACATCACAAAGATGAGGAGTGACCTAGTGAGGGAAAATGGAGGGACATCAGCACAGCAGTGAATCAAGCTGTGGGTCTCATGGTTATGTGTGAGACAGGGATAGTACATTTTGTAAGAACTAGTGATGAGTTTAAACATTTCCTTGTTTATTATTTTTTGACGTTTATATACATGAGTGCAAGGTAACTTGACCACATTATTTCCTCCATTCCACTCTCCTGGAGCACTCCAACTTGCTTTCTCCCAACTTTCCCTTTTTAAGATAATATCACACTGAGTCTAATTAGTGTAGCCCATATGCACAAAAGTGTGGGTTATCCACAGCTGCATTGATGTCTATCAGTCAACATTCTCAGAAGAAAAGTAACTCCTCTTTCTCCAGCATCAGCTTATGGCTTCTCAGTAAACTGTGGGACCACAGAATCTGCTTTACTGTCCAACCTGGACTTCTTAATTGCCATGACTTTGAATAGATTTTGTGCAATTAAAAAAAAAAAACAGCTACTGTGACTTCATATGATCAGCAACCATGTAAGATACAGAAGTCATTCATATCACTCATCTGCATGCTAAGGCTCCTTTATTCTCTATTCTTCTTCTTTCATGATTCTTCCCGAGACTTGGCATAGGACAAGTGTGGCTGTTCTGTTGATGGCTGGGCATCCACAATTGGTTATTCTCGCACATCTAGCAGGAATTATCCACTACTCTTTGCACTAAGAAATTCTATGACCAAGGCTGAGGGCAGTATACATTTATGGAAATTAACATTATAAAGGCAGTTTAACAACATGACATTTTAGCAAAACAACAACAACAAAATATTTTCTATTGTTGGATTCATGGCTGCCCTCTTCGTGGATTTTCTACTGTATAGTTCTAGACAAGAATTCTCTAGGCAGCAACTCTAGAAGAATTAAGGTCATCAATTAGTTAGCCCCAAAATAGGGACTTTATTGCTCCTACAGAAACAATAATAAAAACAATAGCTTATGCTAAAACAGTATATTTTACAAAGCTTAACTAACAACTTTTTAACAAGCATACCATAAAAATGTAACACAAGGAGGAAAGAATTTAAACACAGAATACTGTGGGTTAACTCTAGAACATGTGTTTTTTGTAATTCAGTTGAATGGACAAAAATGATTAGGAAAATTACTGAAAATATTTCAGTGTTTGAAAATTTACTATGATTTGAAAATCAGAGTACTTTGCCAACATAGTACTCAAAGTAAATGAAATGTAGGCACATGTCATTAATTTAAGGAAGACTTAAGACATTTTTCACTGAATTTCTGAACATTTGGAAAATAAATAACCTTCAGTCCTTATTTTTATCCAAAGCAATGTGTTCCCAAAATTAACTCCAAATGTCAAAAATGTAAAGAATACATCATTTTTGCCTCCAAAATTGTAAGATAATATGAATATATGAATTATGTAACTATAACAGTTTACAATTGGATCCAGTCTTCCATAAAGATGAATTTTCATCTCATTTTTAAAATATTATCCAGAAAAATCTGTCCCTATTTTAATAAGATTGTACTATTTTTTCCATTATTTTATCTAAGCAACTGTCTTTAACTAATTAAAAGATGTAAGAAGAATTAAACTTTAGGAAAAAATAAGACTATACAATGATATGACCTGAGCCAGGAGAATAATTAAAATGGAATATTTAGTTGTAAATTGTGCACATTATAATAATTAAATTTGAAAAGCAAAGGACTAAGCTGTAACTCCAAAAAGAAGAAACATACTAAATTGGAAAATAAAATAAAGAAGGAAGGCTTTATTCTGGTGAACTTTGAGTTCTGAGTACCTATTTCAAATTCTTATAGATATCTACAAACATTAAAAATATAACTTGTGAACTAAAAAAGAAAGCAAAAATATTCAAATGTATATTTGCTCACACTGGTATTATAGAATACTTGGGTGAAGTTCAAATTTATTGGTTTTGGCAAAGAATTTTGGAGTTTGCACACCAGAGAGGGGCAGTTAGCACTATAATTGTAAGCAAGGATTTAAGACAAGTCAAGAAATCAGTCAGGAACATTGAGTCAGTGAGCTGTAATTGCCATGAGCTTCCTCAGCAACGATAGATGGCCTTTCAGACTCCTGTTCTCAGTATAAACATTATTTATGTCATAGGATAAACATGTTGACACCTTTTGGAAATATGAATACCTATAGTTACTTATCATCTCTCTTCCTATCGGATACGGAGTCAGAAAGCTATCCTAACCCAGAATGAGGGTGGGGCAGGGAGAAGAGGGTGGAGAACCATTGATTTAAACAAGTTTGGGTCAGAGATAGAAGGTTTCCTCACTCTCAGAGTCTGCTTTCAAAAAATTTTAAGTGGAATATGCTGATTTACCTATATAGTGTATATTCCTTGAGTGCATGATTATACAAAAACCTTGGGTTGGGATGGAAATTATTATGGCTTGTCCATCATACTAGGATGTTGTAGCAGGTAAAATAAAATCTCCAGGAGGCATCACACTGAAGATAGACATAAAAAGAGAAAGAAAGAAAGAAAGAAAGAAAGAAAGAAAGAAAGAAAGAAAGAAAGAAAGAAAGGAAGGAAGGAAGGAAACAAAAAACAATAATTGTAGTCACATGTGTAGTGCCTTTTAGTATCCATATCTATTCATTTATAAGTCATTTGTCTAGGTTATGATACAATTCTACACAGAAACTATTCTACAGAATCCCTGCTGGTTTGAACAAGAATGGCCGACATAGGCTTGTATATTTGAATGCATAGTCATCAGGGAGCGAAACACTATGAAAGAATTAAAAGGGTTAGGAAGTGAAGTGTGGTATTGTTGGAGCAGCTGTGTCCTTCTTGGGGGAAGTGTGCCAGTTTGGCTAACAAATGCTTTATTTTGTATGTTTTGCCTTTTTATCTTTTCATAGTAGTGGAATATTAAATGGACATTTATACAATGCTGTCAGTGTAGAAGAATCAAGGCAAATGTAGCTGAAATCTTTTGGTCTAGAGGGCAGTGAGAATCAGCATCATAGACCTACTGTTTGGACACAAATGGTAAACAAATTATAGTGTGAAATACTGAATATTGGAAAATATAAGTCTACGACATGAGATCAAATGGAAAACAGCAATTTGCATGTTGGCTACACTGAGGCTGAAATGTGTTTAAAAGATTCTTGCTGTATAATCAAAGAACAAATATATTTACAAACTAATAATATATTCTCAACAGTAAAAGGAAAATGACAGAATTACATTTTTTCTTTAATTTAGAGAGAAATAAATTCTTTTGTGAAACATTCTTTCTCACGTACTATATCATGATAATGGTTGTCTCCTTGTGTTACTCCTGGTTCCTCCTCCTCCCCCTCCCCTTCAATCAGAATCTGACTTCTTTTTGTCACTCATTAGAAAACTAACAAAAATAAAATAAGATAAAAGAAAATGTCATATCTGAATAGGAAACAACAATAAATGGTAAGGAAAGACACAAGAAATAGATATAAACTCAAAGGCCCACTTTCTTCTACACAGAGGAATCCCATAAGAACATTAAACTGGAAGCCACAGTTTAGACATAAAGAGTGTATAAAATAGGGTAAAAGGTAAGGAGAAAGGAGATGTAAATTAAATTGAAACTATAATAAAATTACCAAAAAGTAAGCACTCACAGGATATTATGAACAAAGGAACTACAAACAATCCCATTGATTCAGTTTCCTGTTGGCATGTATTACTAGACATGCAGCCTACACTTAAGAATCAGTACTTTGTTTTCTCAGTGAGATTGCCTCAAAGAAGGTGAACTTTTCATTTATGAATGATTATTAATTAGACATTGCATCTAGGTTAGTGATGGTGGCATCTGTCTTTCTAATTTCTACTGCACTTGGTGCAGACCCTGCAGGCCCTGTGTCTGTTGCCGCAGTCTCTGAGAGTTCTTTTGTGCTTGGTTACTATTGATTTAGAGTGCCTCTATTCTTTGTGGGCTCCGTCCTCTCTGGATCTTAGAATGCAGAGTTTCCTGAGTCCTGAGGTGAGGAGTTTTATATTTTTCCAAGATCTCTCACTCTCTGTGTATTGGCTGGGTGTTGGTCCCTGTATTTGTTTCATCTGCTGTGGAGGAAGCTTATTTAATGATGGCTAAGTATGGAATGGCCTATGAGCAAAGCAGAGTGTCACTCAGGGTCATTTTGTTACTACTTCTTTTTCTATTTGATTTAATTTTATCCTAAATCAGGTTCTTTATCTAACAAGCAGTGCCAGCATGGGTTTCATTTCATGGAGTGTTCCTTAAGGCAAAGCAGATATTAGTTGGTTACTCCGACAAGCTTTGAGTAACCTTTATTAATGTGTATATTTGTGGCTGTTTTGGTATTTTTGTTTGTTTTCTTTCTTTCTCTTTTTTGTAGCATGCAGAGTACCTTACTATACCAAAGAGACTAGGATCTAGTGGTGAAGGCTTTAAGTAGGTACCAGCTCTAATTTTCTGTTTGGAGAGCAACCTATAGTCCTTACATCAGCCTGGGTTGTTTGTAGATTACTATGGGATCACTTTGGTCAACAACTAAATTAGAGGTATCGTAATCTCAGTACTGCAAGATCCATTTGGTGACAAGGGCTGGCCAGTTGTGGAATTGTCTTCTGCATTAATTTGTGATTTAATTTAAATCACCTTCGTGTGTGTGTGTGTGTGTGTGTGTGTGCGTGCATGCGTGCGTGTGCTGTCTGTGTGCGTATGTTTTACAAAGCTTCTTCCCTACAAGTGTTCTAAACTATTCTTCAAATGGTTTTCAATGTTAGATGCCTTCCTCATTCTCTCCTTCATCATGCTTTACCTACTGCCTCCCCACATGATCTTCCATGTCAAGATTCATTAATCCATGCTTCCATCCATCTATCCATCCATCCATCCATCCATCCATCCATCCATCCATCCATCCATCCATCCCTCCACAACTATGTATTGTATATACCTTACCTTACTTTGTCCTTACCTCTGTGGTTTTACAAATTGCAAATTAGTTATCCTCGCCATAGCAGCTAATGCCCACATGTAAGTTAATACTGACCACACGTAAATCTGAGTCTAGGTTACTTCTGTCAGAAAAAAAAAGAAATTGATTCCTTTGTGAATTTCATCTTTTTTAATGGCTGAGTGATATGCTACGGTGTAAATGCACCATATTTTTATACACTCATCTCTTGATGAGTTAATTTTAATTTCAAGCTACTATAAATAGAGTAGCAATGAACATTTTTGCAAGTTTGTCTATGGTAGGATGCTGTCCTGTGGATACATGTCTCAGAGCAGAATGACTGGGCTATGAGATAGACTGATTACCATCTTGCTGAGGAATCATCACACCGATTCAACAGTGGTTGAGTCTACATCTTTGCATTCCCCTAACGGTGCCTGACCTTTGCTCGTATCATCTCCCTCGTGAGCTGTCACTTTTTTATTCATCATAGCCATTCTGATGAGTATAAGGTGAAATTTCATAATCATTTTGATTACCATTTCCCTGCTGGCTAAGGATGTTGAACATTTACCTGTTTCCCTGCCATTTCCATTCCTTCTCTCCTTATATCAGTACTACATTTTAATTGAGTTATTTGTTTTGTAGATATCAATTTTAATTATTCCATTATACTGTTCACATAGTAGCCTTTCACATGAAATGTACTTGATAATAACATTTCTCCCATGCGCATGCTTCCTTTTTGTCTAAATGACACCGTCTTCTCCCATACAGAACCTTCTCAGTTTTATGAGACCCCTTTTATTAACTGATCTAGTGCCTGTGCTAATAGTGTTCTATGCAGAAAGTTTTATTTTTCCTGTACCAATGAGTTTGAGGATATTCTCCATATTTTCTTCTCTTAGGTCCACTGTATCTGTTTTTTATATTGAAGTCTTTGATGCATGTGGAGTTGAGTTTTGTGCAGGCTAATAAGTTTAAAACTATTTGGATTTTTCTACCTGCAGCATCAACAGAACCATTTGTTGAAAATGCTCTCTTTTTTTACAGTGTGTGTTTCTGACCTTTTTGTCACAAAGCAGGTGTCCATATGTGTGTGGTTTTATGTATGGGTCTTCAGTTTGATTCCATTAATCAATGTGCCTGTTTTTGTGCTAATAATATGCTTTTGTTTTTGTTTTTTCTTTTTCTTTTTTTTTTTTTACTGTGGCTCTATAGTACAATTTGTAGCATGGAATGGTGATTTGTCTCCACATTTCCTTTTATTCAGGATTGTTTTAGTGTCCTGATTTCTGTTTGTTTGTTCGTTTGTTTGTTTGGGGAGATTGTTGTTGCGTGTTACTTTCTTTTGTCTCTATGGATTCTCAAATGAAGCTGAAAGACACCCTTTCAAATCTGAGAACTATGTTGTAATTTTTGGTGAGAATTTTATTGAATCTATAGATTGTTTTTGGTAGGCTGGCCAGATTTACTTTCTTAATAGTTACCATGTTTACTATTCTAATAATTAATCCATGAGCAAGTAAAATCTTTCATTTTCTGACATCTTAAGTATCTTTCTTCAATGACTTAACATTGTTATTATACAAATCTTTTTTTTTAAATTTCAACCCTTCTTTTGACTATTTTCTTCCATCTACCACCATTGAATGTGATTTATTTTTTTCTATTTAGAAATTTAGTGTGGGCTTTGTGTTGATAGTGTACTATTTCTCCAATTATTTTTATGTTGGCAGGCACTGCAATGAGATTGACTCTTAGAACTTCCTTCATGGCATCCCATTAGTTTGGGTAATTTGTGTATTCATATTCATTCAACATTCATAGTCCCTAAATTCTTTATTAATTTCTGTCTTGAAGCATTTTTCATTCAGCAATGTTTCACCAGTTTGCATGAGTTGTAAATTTTCTGTTTATTCTGCTGTTTTTGATATATAGTTTTTCCATGTTTGTCTGATATGATTCAGGGAGTTTCTTCAATATTTGTATCTGTTGAGATTTCCTTTGTATCTAAGTATGTTGTTAATTTTGGAGACAGATCTATAAGGTGATGAGAAGAAGGTAAATACTTTTTTTTTATTTCACTCTTTCCTTTTTATTTTAGAAATTTTATTACCAAACAAAATTGAATATTTAAAATGAATAGGTTTCCTATGTTTTGATGTAGAGTTTAACATTATATTTCTTTTTTCTTTTTTTATCTTTATTAACTTGAATATTTCTTATTTACATTTTGATTGTTATTCCCTTTCCAGGTTTCCTGGTCAAAATCCCCCAACCCCTTCCCCCCCTTCCCTATGGGTGTTCCCCTCCCCATTCTCTCCCATTACTGCCCTCCCCCCAACAATCATGTTCACTGGGGGTACAGTCTTGGCAGGATCAAGGGCTTCCCCATCCACTGGTGCTCTTACTAGGCGATTCATTGCTACCTAAGAGGTTGGAGCCCAGGGTCAGTCCATGTATATATAGTCTTTGGGTAGTGGCTTAGTCCCTGAAAGCTCTGGTTGATTGGCATTTTTGTACATATGGGGTCTCATAAATACTTTTTTTGAGAGGAAAATACTTTTAAAAATGTCTCTTAGGCCCACTTAGTTTATAATAACAATTAATTCTTACATGTCTTTTTAATTTTCTGTGGGTGATCTATTAGTAAGAATGCAGTGTTGAAGTCTACCAATATCAGTGTGTGAAGGTAAATATGTGATTTAAGCTGCAGTGCATTGATGTAAGAATTGCACTGTCTTCTGGGTAGATATTTCCTTGGACAAGAATGTAGAATTTTTCCTTATTTCTTCTTATTAGATTTGTTCTGAAATAAATTTTGTCAGGTATTAAAATAGCTACACAAGCTTCTGCTTAGGTCCATTTGCTTACAATCTTTTCTTCCATCCTTAACCTTAATGGGATATCATTCCCTGATGTCAAGGTATATTTCTTGGATACATCAGAAGGATGGATCCTCTTTTCACATCTACTCTGCTAGTCTATGTCTTTTATTGGGGAATTGAGACCACTGATGTTAAGAGGTACCAACGTGAAGTGCTTGTTGAATCTTTTAATTTTGTTGTTGTTATTGGTTATGGTGGGGGGGTGGTAGTGGTGATTTGTGTGTGTGTGTGTGTATTTCACTTCGTTTGACTTGCTTGTTTTCAGTTGTCTATTCTCTGCATTTTCTTATATGTAGTTAATCTCTTTGAGATGACTATTGATTTGTAAATGATTCCCAGAATTCAAAATTAATTTTGTTAACCCCCCAAAAAGTTTTCTCCCATTTTTCTATTCCTATATCTGTCTGTTCTTGTACAATCTGTTTATATGGAATCTATATGTAGAAAGTTTTACTATACCTATATTCCTTATATTAAATGTATGTGGTTGCTGTGTGAATTTCAACATATATTACATTTATTGCTAAATGCTTAGTTACTTTGGTGGTTTGAATAGAAATGGCCTCCCTACACTAATATATTTGAAAATGCAGTCACCAGTAAGTGGTGATTAAAAGTGTTAGAATGTATGACCATTTTCAAAGAATTATGTCACTTTAATGGGCTTGGAGTTTTAAAAGTTTGTGCAAGGCCTAGTATATCTGTCTGTTTCTGTCTGTCTGTCTCTATCTCTGTCTCTGTCTCTGACTCTGTCTCTCTCTGTCTGTCTCTCTCTCTGTCTGTCTCTCTCTGTCTCTCCCCCCCGTGTGTGTGTGTGTGTGTGTGTGTGTGTGTGTGTGTGTGTGTGTGTGTGTTTCTCCCCAACCCCCAACTCTGTGCTGGCCATACAAGATGTATATCTCAGCTGCAATTCCTGCCACCAGGGCCTGTGGCATGATGATAATTTACTAAGCCTCTGAGACTGCAAGCATGACACTGGTTTCATTCTCTTCTTTATAAGAGTTTACTTGATTGTGGTTTCAATTCAGAGCAATAAAGTAACTAAAATGGACATAACTTCAGTGTCAGAAATAAATATACACTGTTATTCCATTGAGCACTCTATGCTAGTCATGTGTAAAGTAGGCTTACTTCAATCTGCACTGACTTTGGCTCAGGTGACTACGCCCTTGTGTTGTTTTATGTAGCACCCCTGTAGAATCTATACAAGTATAATATTCCATGTTTTGAAAAAATGGCTGGCCTCTCATTAGTTTAGTTTGTAATTTAATAAATGCTTTGCATGCAGAGCTTTTATGAGAGACTGCAATAGGTAAGGGAAAATGGGAAAGTACAAAGTGATCCGCATTAAGGAGAAACTGGAGTCACTTAAAAGGGAAAGCAATAGATCATATACAAGTGGGTAACATTAATGTGAGTTATGGGCACACTGCTCAAAACGAATATTCCCTAAAGAATTTATAGAACACCACTAATAATTGGAAAAAGACAGATTTTACAATTATACTTAGGACAAGCCACAAGTAGAATAAAAAACATAGCTTTACTGTCAAGAAAATGTGTGAGACAAGAGAGAGGTTTAGTGGAAATGGAAAAGGGTAAGGGGAACCGCAGAGATCAAAGGATGAAGCACACAGACTACAAAGGAGCTGACTTACCTCAAGATCCTTGGTGCAATGATGTCTACTGAAAATAAACATGTTCCATTCTAAAATTATCATAGAATATAAACGCCTTCACAATCTGTAGACATTGTTCTTAAACTAAAATAACTGCAATTTCACACGCATTCATGCTAGATAAGTAATCATGTTATTCTTTTACAGTTTTATTATTCGGAACACACTTAAGAGGTTAAAATTTAGACATAAAAATTTAAGAATTTATCTTTTCCCAGAAGATCTGTTAAAAATTACTAATGAGTGTTTTCTGGGGAAAATATCTAGGAAACAATAGTTTGCAAATTTAGTTCTGTAATCAGTTTTATATTAAATATTTGCATATTTTATGTTAGAAAATTATGCTCTTTAAACTATTCCAAATCAGTGTGCTTCTAATCAGAGGATATATAAACCTATAATTTCAAGCACCATTGTATAATTTGTGCTGAATACAAAATAAAGGATATGTGATGATTTATGTGTTTTTTTTATTCTTCTTTAGGAATCATAATTTTCAAGTTCAGTTTAAAAGAGCCAAAAACATATATAATAAATTTATTATTATAAATTTATTTGCATAAAAACATGTGTCTTGTATATTTTTCAATATCAAGAACTCCTGTAGATGCTCAAAAATGAAGAGAGTTCTCACTTTTTTTTTCAAAATAACCTTTATACCTTATTGTTTAATTCATAGAATGTTGTAGAAATACTATGAAGAGTTTTGGCGAGGTGTGTAATCTTTAGCACACATGCAAAAGCAGGGCATATTTTCCTGGATGTCTAACTCCAGTGCTAGATAGACTGAGACACAGGTGGAACTTGTGTCTTCACTGCACAGACTAAACTGATGCTACAAATTCTAGATTCAGTCAGATTGAGATGTTGTCTCAAACAGTAAGGTGGAGAGTGACTCTGAAAATCACCTGGCATTAACCTCCTGCCTTCACATCCAACTACAAACACATGTGCACATACTTATAGGAACAAATGTTAGAATACACTCTTACTTATCAAGGACACACAAAGACATTGCACAAATTTTCCATGATATGAATGTATTTTCCTATTATCTAATCCATTTTATTACAATGCAGTATTTGTCTTACTTGATCAACGACTTGGTAAATTTGAGTGTTCAAAGACTCTGAAGTGATGGTGCCCCATGACTAATAAGCTGCAATAGAGTACTAAATTTGGTAGGTGATTTTAGAAGTCATTACAAAAGAAGATAAATAATATCAAGATAAGAAATAAAATCCAGTGTGATTTACACAAGAAAGTCAAATGTGAATAATTTGAGAAGAGAAATGGACTTAGATGTAAATCTTAACATGTACAACTACTGAGATGTAAGGATTTGGAAGAGGGAGAGTGAGTATAAATCACTTGCTAACTCAGGAAGATAATAATAGTTGTTAAATATTGTAAGAGCCAACTGAAAAAGTATCCTGCCAATGAGGGGAGGGAACTCTCATGTGATTCAAAAGGAGACAGTGGTTAACCATCACATTTTTCACAGGTAGTTGTTTTTGAAGTTTTGGATTGCCTCAGCATGGGTACCTGGAAATTTGTAGATATAGAAGGAAAAGAAAGCAAAACAAAATTTAATGAGAGCAGGAATAGAGGACAAAATGACACACACTAAGGTCGCAGTTCAACCAATCTCCAAAGCTGACAGGGACATTTACCAAGTCTTAAACTACAGCCATTAGTCAAAACAATCAATGAAAAAAGGCTAATCTGTATAGTGCTGATAACTGGTTACCACCCAAACTGGAGACAGTGGTTAAAGTTTCATAAAAAACTGTAGCCCAAGCGAATGTTCTTCAGTGGTAGTATATTGGAATGGTTTATAATATAATGCTTTTTCATGAATAAAAGCAAAAATGTGCAAGGTAAGAGAGTGAGGGATGTTTGCAGAGTTGAGGTTGAGTAAGGACAATGAAGGGGACATTCAATAGAAAACTTGAAGAACTGAGATCTGGTGAGGTAGAGGAAGCTGTTTTCCTGTGGTAGAAGGAGAAAAAAAGTACAGATCCTTGTTATTCAATCTGAGCTGATAACTTGCTTATCAAATATTCCTACATGAGCATAAGTTTGTCTGGTTCTTTTTCTTCTGGATGTCATATTTAATTTGCATAACTTATCCTTAACTATCTTCAGTGCCCCAGCTTTCAAGCTCCTCAAAAGGAAAAATAAACTATTGGAATCAATTTTATTATCTACTTCTTTATTTTTCTTATTATGCATTGTACTAGTGCAACTGACCTAAAATTTCAGTTTCATTTTCACCCTATCTTGGAACAGTATATCTTATGTGTGATCTAGATTGCTTGATTTAAGTACAGTGTTCTGTTTAAGTGTACATGTTTGCATGAGTTTGTGTTTGTGTGTGTGTGTGGGGGGGGGGGGCTTGCATGCCTAGGTGCAGATGCAAAGGCCTATCCAGCTAAAGGGAAATCTTGTTTTCTTTCTTTCTTTTTTCGTCCACATAGATTTTTAAAGCAGTGTTTCTCAATAGCTTGCTACATACTCCTTACATTTAGACTTTCTCCACCCAGCAAGACTCAGGACTCTGCCTAGCTCTACCTTCCCAATTTGGGAAATGCAATCATATTCTATTTTGTCTAGTTTTTTTATGTCATGGCTAGGATTTGAACCCAGTTCCTCAGGTTTATGTGAAAACTTTTTACCAATTGAGCTATCTCCGTGGTTGCAAAATTATATTTTGATGTCTACTATATTATTAAACAAATTTCATATGACGATGCATGTTTCTTATTTAACCTAACTGAATGAGGGATCATTGCCTGATATTATATATATATGTACATATATATGTGTGTGTATATATATAGTATATATAGTATTTTATTTACTACACCACAATTTTACATTTTATGTACATTTTCTATTCTTAGAAATTTTCATTTTGACATTATATGGACTTGCATTCATTATACAGAACAGTGGATTTTTGTCTGACTTTTAAAAACTTTGTTCCTATTCACTCCAGCTGCTCCTCAACTGTCCCTTCTTTTCTGGGGTGGGGGGCAATCTTACTAATACCCTTCCTTTTCCCCAAACTAATCCCTTTTTCTGTTGTTTTTCATTTTCTTTTTCAATATCAATTTAATTTTTTTAATTATTTAAAATTATAATGCAATAAAACAAAACTCCATACATAATATGACTCTAGTTGTATAAAATGTGAAAGGAAAGATTACACTGTTTATAAACATACTAATGCTGAGCAAGGACAAGTAAGAACATCTGATTACATGGTTTGCCTTATGATAATGGCGCTCACACTGAGGGGAGGAGTATTTATGTTACCCAGCTGAGCTGAGTGCTTTCTGTTTTATAAATAGGATCTTGGGCATGAATAGTATTTATCTTACCATGTTTTATAATAAAGATGATCAATAGATGCTTGTATTGTTTTCACATTTTACAGAAAGAAGGAGTGGAATTCTTTGGAAACTGCTACTAGACACTCCAAATCATTTCATTATTAAAGTTAAATTGCTACAGCCTTGGTGGGTGACTTTTTATTTACCTTAACACTTTCTTTCCCGTTTCAGACCAAAGCACAGTGCCTTACTGTTTCATTTTAGATTTTCTTGATAGAGAGCCTATATCCCAAGGCATATAAACCCTAAATATGTTACAAACAACAGTAGAACTAAATTGATTTAGGCAGTATCCTTGCATTAAAGGCTCCTATTATTTCATTCTTATTTAGCAAAGAGCTTCACGGTGTAGATTTGCCTAGGCATGTGGTCAATTAAAACCAATTGACTTTTCTTAAGTAAGTTCTCCTCTCTGTGTTTACAATGAGTGGATTTTTAAAATATCAATAATTGATTTTAAATTTCTCATCTTGTTTCCTGTGTTGTATTGAGAGACTCTTATACCCCAAATTTAAATAGTTTTTCTGGCACTTTTTTTTTGAGCCTGAATTTATCTTCCAACTTAATATGAGGCATAGTCTCTGTGATCACTGATTAAACTGGTCAACGTATTGCTCACAATCAAACATAGGCCACTACTTAAATGATCAATTGAGAAAATGTCTAACTTTAAAAAGGTTTAGAATCCTGCTTCAGCTTGCTGTGATTGTGCCTGTCCTACAGGGGAATCCCACAGGGGAATTCTGTTGTTTGTTGTCTGCTCAAGGGCTGAGTGGCTCAGGGGTTTCTTGTACTGTTCATCCATTTGCTTTACTGCATGTCTTTACTTTTGTGAAGCCCATCTTTCCACTTCTGTGGAAGATGACTCCCCAGCAGATAGGCAAGCACAACATGAGCAGAGTCATATTCAGTATGAAGTTTACATAACTCCCTTAATCGAAGTGACCAAATAACTAACTTAAAAACTTCACACTCAGGTTCCTGCTCTCTGGTGTGGAAAATTCAAATGGCAATTTACTCATCCTGTTTTTTGATGATATTGTAATAGAATTACAGGAGGATTTGTGAAGTCAGGATGCCCAAGCATCCTTTGGACTAAAGGGTGATCATAATAAAATTTCTAATGAAATAATAATCAAGATTAAGAAATTGAAAAAAAGCGTGGGTATAGTTCATCAGTGTCACTCACCACTAACAGATGAATTTTAAGATTCCAAAAGAGGAAAAAAAAAGTGTTACTGATGATGGGGCAATGAAGGCTCTCATAAGTTCTTTTCAAAACTAGAGCTCTGAGAATTTAATATAAAGTATTTTGATCATATTCACTCTGTAAAACTTCCCAGATCTTCGCTGCTTTGCTAGCAATCAGACGTTATGACTTTAGTGTTTATAAACCCATTCATTCAAACCTGTATCTCTCCTGTAATCTTCAGCACCTTGGCATTTTCTGGGAGCATGATCAGCTTACCAGGGATCACATCCTTAAGCACAACTGATTGCCCTATGAGAAGTTAACAACTGTCAGTACCTATTCAATTTCGTATGAGACTCCATACCCACCCGTTGTCATGGTTCTGGGAGTTATCTAGTTGAGCTTTTTTACGTATCGTCAACTCTATCATAACCCCTTTGAGTTTGTGTCCATCTTCCCTATTGTGTGTACAAAACCCTGATTCCTTGTTTTCAAGGTATCTTTCTCTTACAACCTTCCTGTCCCTTCTTCTAAAATGATCCCTGCCTCTTAAGTAAAGAACAGTTTGATACAGAGGTTCCATTTACTTGTAAGTCACTTAGAGTCATTTTCATATCATATCAATTTGAAAGAATAATATAAAAGGGGTCCTCCTAGGATCTATGGACAAACTAACTATGCTCCTCATCCACTGGGATGCATAGTACCTTCTAGAACTTTGAAATCTAGACAATAGTAATGAAGCATCCAGGCCAGTATCAGTTTGATTAGTTGTTACTTTTCTCTCCTTATATTATCCCCTCCTCCACCCTGACCTTTTATTTCCCTCCTTTTTAAGCCCTTCCTGTCCCACATATTCTTATAGGAACAACTTCAGATTTTCTCATAAAGTTGAAGATACATATTCCACATTGTGAAGAATTTAAGTTCTCAAGAATTTTAGTAGAAAGATGGAACATGAAGTCAACAGGCAAATGTTTTTTATTGCATATTTTTATTTACATTTCAAATGTTATTCCCTTTCCCCATTTCCTGGCCATCACCCCCCTATCCCATCCTCCTCCCCTTCTTCAATGAGGGTGTTCCCCCTGTCCAACCACCCTCCTTATTCCCACTCTTGCATTCTCCTGCACCTGGGGTTGGAGTGTGTGGGCTGGGAAGGTGGGGGAGGGTCCAGCCATGGCAGGCCAAGGGCTTCTCCTCCTCTTGATCAGGCAAATATTTTTAATCTGTTGTGACTAGAATAGGATAAATTTACACTGTGCAAATAGGTAAATTTTTACATTTTTAACTTATTTATTACTACTAAATTAGACTAATGGACACATTTTAATAAGGAAATATACAAGCAATTAGAATAAACACCTGGGAAAACACAATTGATTGTAATTTCAAAGGTGCGAACATGTTTTATGAATCACATATTGAAGATATATGCAAGATAAAACAATACAGAAATGCAAAATATTACCTAACAATGGCAAAGTTTCTGATTTTTTGGGAGGAAGACTGGGAAACAGTATGGTGTCCTATTGTGGCACGAAGTTAGACATACAAATTCTATGAAGAAAAATATCTATAAGCTTGAAGTGATTAGTTTTGTTAACTTTACATGATTTAAAATCATCTGGGAGTAAAATATAAATAAGAGAATATTTAATATTTATAGATGTGGGGAATCATATATTAACTGATGTAGAAAAGCCAGCTAGGTGTGGATGAATGTATTCACGATGAAGAGCACTTCTACCTTTTAAGAATGGAGAAACAGCTAAATACATACATATAAGAAATAAACATACATTTATTTTTAAAATATTTGCTCATGACTGCTAATAAGATATAACTAGTTGCTTGAAGTTCGTACTTCGTCTTCCTCACAATGACACTATAGCCCGGAATTACAAATTGAAATACTCTCTTTTCAACTATAAGTTTCTTTCTGTGGAGTATAACAGCAACAGGAATAAAACTAGGACAAAACTGTGCATAATTTTTAAAATTATACATACTATCTGTGCAGAACTTCCAATTACAACATTTACAAAGAAATAAAATTTACGTATTACTCTACAGGACACTACTCTATTGATGTTATCAGTGGCAACATCTTTTTATGTGTCATGTCATTTACCTAGAATAAAAATCTTGCCCTGTCAGTGTATAAAATCATTGTTGTTCTATTTTTCCTATTTTTAGTTATTTCATGGCACACATAACCAAACTGTGTCTTGGAATATGTGCTATGCCTTCCAAAGATAGCAGGACCGATGTTTGCAGGAGCAAAACAATGCAGGAGACATGTTATTGAAACCCATCCTCTCCCTTCTGTGCAAAAGCAGCATACTAGGGCATACTGACTTTTCACTCACACATATAAAGGGGGAAAGGTGGGAAGTCCAATATTCTGGCCACATCCCCTGGCCTTAAGTTCTCATGGGGTAAGAAAGCATAATAAAAAATAGTAATGAAAGGTAAAAGAAACATATTTTCTTCTTCTCATATATACTACATTCTCTACTATACTCTAAGTGTAGTTTCCTCATGCTTCTCCCTTTATACCCCCAGTCTCTCTTCTTTCCAACTGTGCCTTCCCTTAGAAAAAAGAGAGATGGCCATGTTGGGCACCAAGGGGAGAAGAAGCCCTTGGTCCTGCCAAGGCTGGACCCCCCAGTGTAGGGGAATGTCAGGGCAGAGAGGTGAGAAGGGGAGTGGTTGGGGAGGGGCAATGCCCTTATAGAAGAAGGAGGAGGAGAGATGGGATAGGGGGCTTATGGACGGGAAACTGAAAAAGGGAATAACAGTTGAAGTGTAAATAAAAAAAGAAAAGAAGAAAAATGAAAGAAAAAATAAAAGCAGGCCTTCCCGGGACATCAGGAGAGCACTGGATATCAAACTACAACAAGGCCATGCACATACCATCACATCACAAATTTAGTATGTTGGATACCAGTGAGGAGCCAGTATTTCATACAAGTATTATTTTGCACATGCAAGAAGGAATATTTCTAATGAAGTAAATTGGTTGTGGGTAAAACAAATTTCTGAATCTCTTTCAAATAGATTTGAATATGAGTCAAGAAGGAAAGTTAAGTTTTGGATCTCTTGACTTCTAAAGTTTCACTAATGTTGTCTCCCTGTGTTCTTAACCTTCAAGCAGTGTCACACTGGCCTGTCAGCATGAGCCAATATCCTATGCCGAGGTCTACACACTCCTTCCTTTGAGCTAAGTACACCTTACACACTATGAACCACATGTAGTCATTGACACTGTCAGTGAGGCCGAGCCTGGGCACTGATGTTAAACAGTACAGTGTACAGAATTTATATAAGCTCTGAGCCTTTGTAAAATCTCAAATTAGCTAAACCAGAGAGAAGGAGAATGCATGCTGAGATAAATATAATCACTCGCAAAGCTGTTTCTTGGTTAAATCGCTTTATTTAAAAGGCAGGCACCACAGGGAACCAACGCTATAATTTCACTAATTGAACTCTGAACCTAAACTAGAGGATTGAAGAAAAAAAAAGATGTTTTATAAAGGAGGAAAAATTAAGTTAAATTAAATAAGAGTTTAATTTTTCTTCTGAGGAAATGCGTATTCAAAAAATATTTCTGGAAAAAAAGAAATAAAAATGAAAAAATATAAGATATGGAAAAAAAATCAAGAAATGTCCTGGCCTGCATCTTAAAGTTCAGAAATATGGAATCTGTGAAGTTAGACTCTAAATTCTAGAAAAACAGTAAAAGGTAGTTTGCTTTTTTTTTTTTTAAACCTCATGCTCAAGCACCTTCTGGGGGCTAACGGCATGTTTATAATCTGAAACTCTATTGTATAATAAGATGATACTCGTATTGCAATTACACACAAATTAAATTGCTACAACATAAAACTTGGTACTGGCAATTACTAGCTTGTTCTAAAATGCTAAGAACAAGCCCTCACTTCAGTTTCATTAAGGAAAAACATGAGTAGTGCATGCCAAGTTTTAAAAACAGGTAATATAAACTCAGAAGGTGCAATTTCTATGTAATCTCCACATGGTGGGTAGCATTAAGATGTGAAAAGTGATACATATTGTTATTTGTGGCTATAATTTTTGAAGCCTAATTTTACTTAATTTTTACTTTCTTTAATAATATTTGTTGTTAGAAATGAATAGGAAAACATGTATAGACAAGAAATCATTGAAGGGCAATAGTTTAAAGTGACAGATATTGTTCTTAAATATTAAGAGTAATGGCAAAATTTGAGAAACTTCAGTTTTTGTAATCCTAAAAGGAAGGGACTTTCATTGGACCTAAATGCCAACAGTGTCAAATGCAGTGAGACTCGTAACACACTACAGTGTTTGCACGTCTACTCGCCACATTAGTGAAGCAGTTTTCTAGCTGTGATTTAGATGGTTTGTTCTGTTTTGATAGTGATTGCTGGTAGGTCTTTAGATAATTGGGTTTTCAAACAATGAAAGAAAGGCTAGATGTCTCCCCCATAATGTTATGAAGACAGCGGCATTTTAAAATGAGTCTTGTAAGGACTATTCCTAACTGTGGGGGGGAAAAAGGTGGAATAATATCTGAATTTTAGTATTACCAGAATGCAGTTATTAGCTGTCTAATTTTCCTAAATTATGTCATGGCTTAACCTTGTGTTTGGAGGAATAGTTCATTCTCTCTATTCCATTAACTGCTATGATCTTTGGATTTGTTTACACTTTATCTACTTTCCTTCAGTCCTGCCTCCTCACCTCAGCCTACACAGGCTGGAACTGCCTCGGGCTTATTACTGTGATGTAGGAAGTTATTAAAATATGTTAATTTACTTGACTGCAATGACTTTAAATTAAGCCCTTATAACTTTCTGCCTTCCAGGCTGTCCACAGCTATGCGATACCTGGAATAAGATATCATTCCGTGATCAAATAGTTACTCAGGAAAAAAAATGTAAAATATATTGTTATGGCATTTTTTGTTCCTAACTGTGGCCATGTTCACTGTATAAGCCTCACAGTTTAAATAAAATTGGAGACATATAACATGCCCAGAATCTTTGTTCTGGGTCAGACCTGTTCCTGCACACTTTACATACTTTCTTATTATTCTCACTGGTTTTAGCAGAACTGAGAAATGGCAAGGAGATTTTTCAAAGGCATGGGACTAATCAGGAACATGCCCCTCTGTGCTCCCAAGCTGCCGAGATTCAAGGTCAAAGTCCTTGGTTACTGTTATACATGGCCAATTAAATCTTACAGTAAGTACAAAGAGGCAGTTACTTCTTTCTTTAGTATGTGCCTGTCCCCCCCCCATCCTCCACTCTTAGTTAAATAATAAAAGCATTTAAATAATATTCTACAAATACACAGATGAAGACACGGGAATGTTCCTATGTCATTATCAACTCTTGGTTTACTGAACTTTCTGTTTTTCCAATAAATGGATTAAAAAGACAACTCTTTTCATAAAAGTAATGAGATAATTTGTTGTGGGTCCTATTAAGAGTGAGCCTAGCTGGAAACACTGATTTAGGTTAGCCAGTTTTCACGTTCTAACATAAAATAAAAAGTAAGGATTTTTCTTTTTGGAAATTTTAGTTGCAAATATATAAAGTATATTTTTATTACGGCATACCCCTCTCCAAAAGATCAGTAAGATTTCAAAAAAAATGTCCAAGGAAAGAAATATAAGACAATAATTTTCAAACCTCCATTGATTGTATGGTGGAAACCATAGAGTGTTTTGGAGTATTCCAAACACATTTACCTGACAACCCAAGGAGGTCAACTCAACAGGAAGCCGGCAATTTATGGGCATTCATTGGGCCAAAATAGCCTGAGATCTTTGGCTCTGGACCTGCAATATTTCAACCTTTCCAGATTCTGCAAGCACTGATATTTTAATCAGTCAGTTAGCCAGTTCTCGGAGAATGAGTAGTGTTGGTGTCTGTTCTTTGAAACCATTTAGCTCACATTGAATTTCAAGTACCGTGAGCTCCTAAAGTTTCTATAAAAGATTTCTCTGTGTCTTCTGCCCCTATTCAGAGCACACCAACTCTTTTTCAGTTTGTCTCTGCTACTTTTCCTATATGTCATTTATTCTGACATACATTCTTTAACCTCTGATGGGGATTTACATGCCTGGCATAGTCCACAGTATTGTACTGGGGAAAATCAGCTTTTTGCATATCTATATTCCCAGCTCCTAGAATAGTAGGTTTCCCTTCTGTTTTTTTTATTTGGAGCAAGGGCTTGATATGTCACTCTGACTGTTCTGATACTTCTCATGTGTTCCAGGATTCCTTCCAGGTGATAGAGACCCAACTGACTCAGCTTCCCCAGTCACTAATACATCGCAATCTCTGGTGTACTGTCTAAAATGCCTAATGATTCCACATTACTTTCAACATTGACCTTCACGGGAAACTAGCCTTCTTTCCCTCTCCTTTTGTAATCTTATAATGTCTGGAAGACATAAAATCTGAGAGAACACAAATGGCAAAGAAAATTGCAATGAATCGCAAAAACTAATTTTGAGGTGACTTTAAAGCCTCGCTCTTCAGGATTGTCATGGAAACTGGTATCTCTTTCAGCACCAAAACAGTACATAAATCAGTGTGGTCTAATAAGCATTAATTTTTTTTCTTTTTTTCTTTTTTTCGGAGCTGGGGACCGAACCCAGGGCCTTGCGCTTGCTAGGCAAGCGCTCTACCACTGAGCTAAATCCCCAACCCCATAAGCATTAATTTTATGACCACATACCATGGACATTATCAACGGTCGAAAACTGAGAGGGGGAAATTGGGTGGATTTTTTGTACTAGCTATTTAATACAATATAAACATTACAAAGTCAGACAAGAATAAAGCATTTGAATACCATTCTAATTCTAGTACTTATGTAAGGCATCCAAAAATGACCAGTTCATATTTATAGCAGGACGAAAAAGACAATGAGAATGAGAAGGAAAAGCAGAGGGGATAGGAGAGAATACATTGGCAACAGGAAAATAATGAAAATAGAAAATCTATAAATATGAACCAGACATCTGGTACATGCCTGAAATCCAAGCACTAACAAAGAATATATCCACAAGTTCAGGGGTACTCATATAGAAATTTAGGTCACTGTAGGGGAGGTGAAACTGTGTCACCAGACAGAGAATTGGTAAGATCGTGCAGACATCCCGGTAATTCTCATAATTGAGAATAGTAAGCGTTAGAATCTGCTCCCGACCCCGTTTGTGTCCTGGAACATATTACCAGGATACCCCACTAAGAGGATCAGGACAACTGGTCATGTAGCACAGAGCCCTGAGTTTACCATTCTAAGGAGTTATCTAGGTAGGCCGCCCGAGGCTTTAGCCAATGAGCTTCCGATCCTGGACATTCCTTCCTGCAAAAGGTATTTAATCTCTGTTTCGCCTTGAGTAAGTCTTACACATCAACTTTTCTACTATGAATAACCAGTTTGAGCATGCACGGACTGTCTCTTCCTCAAGGACCGCCTTAGACAGAAACCTTTCTCATACAGAGCTATGTCTGTTTCTCTGCAGAAGCAGCTTCCATACAATTGGCATTTACCCTGAGCTAAGCCAGATTTCTCCCAACCCGTAGCTCACTACAGGTTGTTGGGGCCTGTTCTTGGCTCTTCAAGGTTACCCATTCCCAGCAGCATATGGGTGCCCAGGAGTATGAAAACCACAGTCTGTGCCATTTCTCACGTGGAGAAACATGGGCTGGGGGCTGGGCGCTGGGGTTTGGGGTGTGGGGCTGAGGGCTGTGGGCTGGAGGCTGTGGTCTGGAGGCTGGGGGCTGGAAGCTGGGGCCTGGGCTCATCCTAGGCTGAGTTTGGATTTGGCTGCGAGGGAGGAAGGGAGCCAATCATCCCTGTATTTTGTTTCCCCAAGCAACATTCACATACCTGAGCAGTAGGGCTCAGTCACCCAGTACTACAACTACACTACACTATATCACAGTACAGGAGAAATCAGTTAGAAAATTAGAAGTTTCTTGTTAATACAAATTAAAAGTGAGTTTGTATTTAGGAGAGCATCCTCATCCTCAGGTTAAACAGTGTTTACAGTGATAAATGGAAGAATTATTGTTATTTTGAAGCAACATTATTTACAAAATTAGTATGAGTTGTATTAAAATCTAAACATATACAAAATATTTACCTCAAAACATTGAAAAACATGATTCTTCAAATGTTATGGGGTCTCATGTGAAGTATTTTTATAAGCTATCTTACAAGGGAAGACCAATAATAATAATGTTGATTTACAACCTTATTACAGCCGCCTTACGCAGAAGCCTTCCTCATACAGAGCGGTGTGTGATATAAGGAACAATTAAAAACAGGTAGTTCTGACCTAGAAAAAGAAAGTTGGAAGGTACATAGTATATAGTATAGTTCCTATTAATGCAGACTTAAATAGGAATTAATGTTACAATGATATGCTTTATGCGGGGAATAAAATAATTGCAAAAGAGCTGATTGCTTAAAGTAGTGTGCTATTGATTCTTTTTAACTTATTACCAAATAATACTGAAAATAAGTCCATTTACTTTCATGAGAGTCAGGATTACTGGATACTATTAAAGGTGATTCTTTTGAGTAAGCTGGATTTTCCCCACTGGAAAAATCTACAGTGGCTCAGGCATTGAGTATCTAGAGAATGAACGGATCAGGCACAGTCAAGTCTGTATTGTAGATTTCAGGAAGAGAAGAAAGTTTTAGACTCATCTACTTATAAAGGTTATTCATCAGAAAGCTTAAGGAATATGTATAAATACTGAAAGAATACAGAATTCAAAAGGGGCTTCATGTAGAATAGTAGACATTTAACACCAACACAGACTTGAATGTTTGGAATCAATATATAATTATAAATATACCTGTCTAAACTCTTGCTGTATTTCCTTCGTTTGTTTAACTTTTAAATATTTATCACTTATTTTCTCATTTTGATCAATGGTTTGTACCATTGTTGTTCCATCAATATTTAAATTAATGCAGCTATGATTTTCAAATTTCTGTTACTTGACAAACTAAAACTCAACATTCAAGAGTTTCTGTAAAGTCTCCCGGGAAATCTGAAACCTGTTTGAAGACAACCTCAAGCATAAAGGATGGCTAAGGCATTTCTATGAGTCTACGTGTATGTTAGCGTGCATTCAAATTTGAATGTTACAAATTTAAAGAATGGTATACATCAGAATAATATGATTTGGAGAGGGATATTTTAAACTAAGGGTAAATAAATATTGCAATTTGTGGTGTATATTCATTTCTTAGTTTACAGAATAGAAAGTTTTATAGTTCCAAAACCTAAATGAGATTACCTCAGGGTGGCATAAAGTTGGCTGATGGCTGCTGACAGATCTCTTCCTATATAACAGTTGTTCCACATGCTGAGCCTCTGACATAAATGCTAGCAACATTGAGACCTATGTCTGGCTTTTTCTAGAAATCCTTTTGAAACCAACTGATGTAGTTTACTAATTGTCCAATTTCTGTAAAGTGCTTGTTAGGAAATGAGGTGAGAAAAATTCTATGAATTTTAACATTATAATATTTAGGTGAAAAGATTTTTCTCTTTTTATGAATATATATGGAATTTATGTTAGCCTAAGCTTTCTAAAATCTAATACACTAAGCCTTCCTTTTAACACAGTTTTAAATGAGTCTGCTGTAAAGATTTGACATCCTTGTTAACAACAGAAAGAAAATTTAAACCTCAGGAAAAATGACTTAAAATATAAAAGAAAATGTACATGGAAAAATTAGGATCAACTGCTTTAGGGAAAAATATAATGATGTTGTTTTATATTGTATTTAAGTAATGAGGAGGGACCATTTACCTGGTACTTTTGTGAAGAATGAACTTCTGGGTGAGTGGGGGGGGATGTCAATTCACTAACCATTGCTTAGTATCAAATATTAATAAAATATAAGACCAATTTTACATCTCCACATACACCAGTGTTCCTCAGGCACCTGAATGCTTTCCCTTGGTGTGAACTTTCAATTAGGTAGAATTTGATGTTTCTTCCTTTAGTTTTTCATATACAAAATTAATATTGTGTTTACTCATCTGTTATACATTTTCCAGTTAGAATGTTTTAGGAAAATCCTTGGTTAATCAGCAATTCAGTGTTCATCTTGAAAATAATTTTGCTTTTCTTTAAACATAGTCTGTCACCACCTTCATTTATATTGCTGAATTTGTATTTAAAAACACTGTTTAAACCATCAATGTAGATATCATGCCAGTATAGGCAGGGACAATCATTGCCTTATTCTGTTTATAATGTTTATGCAAGGACTGGCCAATAATAGGTAGTCTCATGAATCCAGTAAGTATTGTAAGAAAGGAAATTTTTCTTAAAAGGAAAATCAATGTACATGTAATTGGTTTTATGGATGTATGTTTTTTTTTAATCTAAAGCTGACATTCTAGCACTAAGCTTTGATTAGTGCATTAGTGTGGGTGTTAAGGGATATAGGTATAATACCCAGGGTAATTATAATCTGTGGTAAAACTCCATTATTTTTCCTCAATGTCTTAGCAATAAGTCAAAGACTGTGATACCAAAGGTCCATTTTATATGTGCAAATAAATCTAAACAAAAGCTATGGTTTTGGTATGCCTTGTAATTGCTGCACAAATTTATGAATGATAGTATCCATTGAGGAATGGTAAATGTTTAAGCATGTTAGCCTAGACAACTGTGAGGTTGACATAGGAAAGAACAAGTCCAAATATGATGTAAGAACTTGAATGTAAAGGCTTGCTTCTTGACATAAATTTAAATATGCAAAGTCGTTTGCCAGTCATCAATCATCCTGCCTTAGTCAGTTGAAATAGATTCTAATAGAATGCATTTGCTCAACATCTGCTTAACCAAACTTATTGGCACACAAACTACTGTCTTAAAATATTAAAAAATAATTTCAATCTGTCATTTTTATTACGATGATTAAAAATATATGAAAGTGTGTCCGTAAAAAATATTATCTACTTTCCACAAAGCTTAAATTGGTCAAATAATTTCTAAAATTAAATAAAAAGAGGATGGACTTTAAAAATTTGGCCTAGAGAGCATGTGCGTAGCTTGGCCCTCTGTAGATATATAACAGTTGTGCAGCTTGGTCCTCATGTGAGACTAGTAATGGCGGGAACAGGATCTTTCTCTAACTGTTGCCTCCCTTTGGATCCCTCTTCGCCTACTGAGCTCCCTCATTTAGTCTCAATAAGAGAAAATACATCTAATTCTACTGCAACTTGATGTGTAAGGGTGTCCTCTTTTCTGAAGAGAAAAGAGGAGTGGATGCCAGTGAGGAGGGGAGATGGGGGACAAGCTCTGTGTGTAGAGGAGGGAGGGGAAATGCTGTGGTGATATAAAATAAATAATTAATTAAAAGCAAACCTACCCTAGATCTAATTGTGTGGTTCAGTGGTAGAATAGTTTTATAGAAGGTACATGTCCCTGAATTTGGTCTCTATCAATAACTTAAAACAAAACAAAAAACATCCCAAAAAGCAAAATGACAACAAAATATCAAACGAACTACAGAAGTCTTACCCTACAGTATCATGCAAATTTACCAAAAAGTAAGAGTACTGACTAAGGAACTATGTTGACTGCACACTTAGGCCAGGAATACTCATGAGATTTCTGTGAATCATAGTTGATTTGAACAACATCTGAGGTAATATTTCCAGTGTTTAGATTTTCAGCTGGTATTTGTAGGTTCCTTATGCACTTTCACTGGTTAAGTGACTTTCAGAATCTTTTCTTTTTGCAAATGCATTTATGATGATATGGACAAATAAGCACTGGCATGTCACTTTTGGTAGCTTGACACACAACTATCAGACTTCTCTTGAAGACAGTTGTTCATATATATTAAAGGAAGCACATGAAGCCTGAGATATTACATTATTTTACTGAGTTTTCTTATTCTTGTAAAGAAGCTTTAAAAGCTTTATTATTTCTTTTTATAAGATGTGGTTTGTTTGTTTTTAATTTGTTCATTGTTTTGATACAATAGAAGTGGAGACCCATGATACAGAAAGCTTGTCTAATACTTAAAAATCAGCTTTATGTCACATAGAAAGAATGACTCAATGTTGTATAGATAATGTTACCTGTCAACTCTGTAATGGAAACCCAAAACAGGGAGACACAGAAGGCAGAAGAAATGGTTCAGTGGTTATAGATTCTGCTTTGGTTGGTTGGTTGGTTTGTTTATTTATTTACAAGACCCTTTTCTGATGTAAACACTTACGTTATAAGGAGTATAACTTCCAACTCGAAGGGATCCAATACCTTCCTACCTTCACAGGTTTCTGCTCAAAGACGGAATGGATGCACATGCCAACAAGCAGACACAAGCACACATTCACTGCAAATTCAACATTATGGAAAAATTATTTAAAAATATATCTATACGGGTAGGCTGATCCCAGGGATTTTTAATTAAATGCCTAATACTGATTGATTGCATGATTTGAAAATTGTGGGATGTATAATTACCATGTGTACATTGAACAAAATGGTGAGTTTGTGATATTTTCATACATATGTACTACTACTTTGTATATATTTAAAGATCTTATTATACTCTGATGTCCCAGCTGCTCTTTCTGCTTCATTTATTGTTTTCAAATCATCTTATTGATATTTGTAAGCTATATCTTCTGCTCCAAATGATTTTTATGTTAGGCATATGCTACCTATAGTATTTATGTCTCATATACATAATATATACATATATATAATTTATATATCAATATAACATATTGGTAAAATTATGTGGTAGAGTTTTGATTTTTTGTTAAGTGAAGGCTAACCTTGAAATCACTGTGTACTAGGGATTTCTCTAATTCTTTTCATCTTTCTACCATAATTTTCAAGTACTAGAATACAGGCAAGCACATACGTGACCAACCTACTTTGGCTAATATTGTGATATATAGTTCATTGCATCTGTTTGTGCAAATGATATAGTTTTATTTACCTATATGTCTGAAAAAACTCTCTTGTTTTTTTCCCATTTTCTTCATCCATTCATTTGTTGCCAGGCATCTGGGTTATGTTAAATCACTGATTTGAAGGTTCATTTCTACTTGAAGATGGCAGGATACACTCATGTTATACCCATATGAAAAATACATAGTAAAATATTTGATTTCTCCAGTTCACAATAAACATGAATATATAGGGATATCTGTTGTTTTTGAGCTAGAATTCTTTAGATATTTAACAATAAATGGCAGACATATGTTTCTGCATAAACATTCAAGAACATAAGCTCTCCTATATGGAAAGTATAAGAATGTGTGTTATTCTTCTGCTAAAATTGTGTTTCAGTCTAGATCTTTTAATTTGAATTCCAGTTTTGCTTTTCTGTCGGTTATTTCAGAAGCATTAAAATATTCATATAAATATTTTTGGTACTTGCAGAAACTAGTGATTTTTAAAGGTCCACATTTTATGATTAAAGTATTAAATACCTAATGTCATTATAATACTTTACCTTCAGATTTTTATCTTCAAATATTTACCTTCAAATAGTACAATTTTGTTCATAAATTTGTACTTTTATTATTATCTTGTTGATTATCTATCCTATAATCATTGCAGAAAATTTAGCAACTGAATACAACTGTAACCCAAGAGATACAGACAATATAAACAATCCTCATAATTGTATAACTACATGAACATGTGTCAATATAAAAATACACCTCTTTCCTTTCTTTTTTTTTTCTTCTTCTTTTTTCTTTTTTTTTTTTTTTTTCGGAGCTGGGGACTGAACCCAGGGCCTTGCGCTTGCTAGGCAAGTGCTCTACCACTGAGCTAAATTCCCAACCCACCTCTTTCCTTTCAAAGGGAAGAAAAGATCATTTATTCTGAAGCAAAATAATAATAATAATAATAATAATAATAATAATAGTGACCAAGGCCTGGATTAGGTAGCCTGAAATACCATGTTTCAATGTGGTAAAGGTGCATGAGTATTAAATAGTCACAAAATAAAATAATCATATTTTAAGTTCACAGCCGACCATTAAATTGAGAACGAGGTCCCCATTGAAGGAGTTAGATAAATGACTGAAGGAGCTTAAGGGATTTGCAACCCCATAAGAACAACAGTACCAACCAACCAGAGTTTCCAGGGGCTAAACTGCCATCCGAAGAGTACACATGGACAGACCCATGGCTCCACCTGTATATATATCAGAGGATGGCCTTGTTGGGAACCAAAGGGAAGAGAAGGTCTTGGTCCTGCCAACGCTGGACTCCCCAGTGTAGGGTAATGTCAGGGCAGGGAGGCAGGAAGGGGTGGGTGGGTGGGGGAAAGGGGATAACATTTGAAATGTAAATAAAATATATCCAATAAAAATTTTTAAAAAAGAAAATAAATGAGATAATCAGGAAGCATATTACATCCCTGCTATAGACTGACTGCAGATATGTGATGAAATCTTTATACATGTTCCTATGTTACAAAATAAATAAAATTGATTTTATTTAACTATCTTTGGGATGTTGTGTTAAACATTGATATAGACAGTGAATTGGTCATAATTAAAGATAACTTGAAAAAATCTGGCTAGGCTCCTGTAACATTTCATTTTTCTACAATTACAGAAGTTTTATTCAGTTACTCATGCTTATACAATCTTTAGTAAGGTTATGACATTATTCATGTGACCTCAGTTTAAGCATATGTATTTCAGTTTCAGAATGATTTGACTAAAATTTCCTCTAAACTTTATGTTTAAATCTCAGGTGAGAGATGACAGATTCTCATAAGTATGGGCTGACAGCTCTGATCCAACCAATGGGATTATTCTTTCATGGGCTAACAACCATGGCTTGATTAAGAGTTGGTAGAAACTAAGTGGTGGCGATGGTCTGGAGGAAATGTTTAGTGAGTGCCAGCCTTGGCAAGATGTGCTCAGTTTTGTTTTCTGAAGTCAAGTTCCTGTTTTTGTATATTGGTAGCATCTTGGTAGTATCTTGGATATATATGTGTATCCATTTATATTAAAGAAGAAGGCCTCAGAAATGGCTCCCTTTAGCTGAGAAAGTAGAAATATTTCCCTCTTTGATTCTCGATCTTATGCCTTCTTTTCATTTGATAGTTATGTTTACATTTAAAATGTCAACTTTCCAATTTCTGGAGTGTAAAAAAAAAGTCTAGTTCCATTCTAGATTTTTTTCTTCCTTTTCAAATACTTATATATTTTATTGGTTACTTTTAGAGAAAGGACATATGTTATCTTGTTATATAAGACAAATAACCGAATATATGATTTATCTTTTACTTGTTATTTTGTCAAATTTACCTGAAAAGATGGACATTACTTAGACAACAAACTGTTTTTGTCCTTTTTATGCCCAGTAGAATCGCACTGATAAAAACTTATTTACAGACTACATATTCTATCCCTTGACCACTGCATTACTATAATTTTCTTTAGTAGCAATTCATCAATTGCTTTCATTTATTGAATTATGTCTACACTTAAACGCTAGAGAGTAAGTATGGCATAGCACCCATACACACGATGCAGCACTTTCATAGTGAAGGAAGGAAAGCTAGAAATTCAAGGTCATTCATAGCAATATAACAAGTTAAGTCTCTTCCAGGCTACAAGACATGAAAACAAATGAAAAACAAAACAGAAAAAATAAACAAAAATAAGAAGAAAGGAAGTGAAAAAAAGGAAGAAAATCTTTCCTGCTCATGTTTGCTTTTTAGAGTTAAGAAATGACCAAGACACAGTTCTCCCTTTGAAGAGGTCATCTAGATGCAATCCTTCTGAAATTCTTGAAGCACTGATAACTTGAAATTGTGTGTTCTCTGTGCAATTTCAACAGCCAGGCCTCCAGATTCTATTAAGTCCCTGTGGGTTTCAGTTTCCTTTCACAAAACTTTTACCCTTGTTCCTGTATGACTTACTTGCTCAAAGTTGAAGGCAAAATTTTGATTGAATGTGTTTGATAGTATTGGTATTGTAGAAGCTGCTTTTAAAATGGAAAATTCACTTCTAACCAAAAATGTAAAATGAAGAAATAGCTCCAAAGCTCCTCTGAGGTAGGAAAAAAACTCATGTTTCATTTTATCGTTAGCTTTAGACTTCTAGCTGTTTTAATCAGACATATATATATATATATATATATATATGTGTGTGTGTGTGTGTGTGTGCATGTTTATATACATATATTTTTGAATATTTGAATATATATGCATGTATATATTAGGTTTTGATAAATCATATTATTTATTGTATTAGAACTATCAGTTTCATAATGGATTGGAGATGAGATATTGGAAAAACAGCAATGTGATCTACATACATATCAGTAATCACTGTTTTCCTGACTCAGTGGCATGTGCTTTACAACTTGACTCACTTGTAAATGTGTGATCAGCTGCTAAAGCCACAATGAACCCCTGAAGAATTATACGAAATATTGGAAAATGCTAGTGCTCGAAGGTTTCATTTTTCAAGCAAAACTTCATAGGAATTAAAGTTGAATATCATCCACATGGTGTTATCCTTATTGTGAACAGCAGAAGAAGCACGCCTTGTGATGTGTCACAGGAAAATGTAGTGTTAGCCTCATTCAGCTCTCGGCAGCACCAGAATATCAAGTAGCCTCACCTTCTGTGCACCTTGTTGAAAACTATTAGTTATGCACAAAATAGCATTCTGCTCTGGCAAGCATGCTATTCACCTTGCTGATGTAAGACTAAGGAAAGTAATTTTCTGACTCTAAACAGTTCCAAGAATTTAAACAAGCTGCTCCAATCCAAGGCTTCACAAGACCCTCCTATAAAGTGAAAACCCTCCTATGAGCTTTCACACTCATCTCATTCCTTTCACATTGTCATTATTTGCACACGATTCTTGGAGCAATTTGTGTGTTCAATGAGACACACAGAATATTTAAAATTTGCCATGTAGTCTCTGGTAATATTTTTTTTGTGTGTGTGAACTTTTTGTTGAGCTGAAAGAAGTGGAGAGAATTATTTTATAATCACATCATTAGAGGGAGATGATCTTACTGACTTTGCTGACACAAATGTCTTTTCCACATAAATCATAGAATGGGAGTCTTTAAACACAGTGCCTGTGGATCACAGGAAATCCCTATTTACAGATGAGCAGCTTTCTGAATGAAATCTCATGTGGTGCCTTTTAAAGACAAAGTACTAAAAAGAATAACTTGAGAAAACAAAATAGTTTTTTTTAATTTATTTATTTCCTTGAAACGTAAAAGAACTTGGGGGAATTGCATCCTTCTGCGACACCATATTCAAAAGTATGCAAGCTGCTTCGCTTCCAACCTGAAGTGGTTGTGCAATTTAAGCCTTTAAGTTTAATGAGAAACACTTAACAGAAACATAAAATAAAATACTGGTGACAAAAGGTTCCTTTGTTCTTTGTTGAAATGCTCCTCTATGGCTGCTGGCACAGCTGTCTTAACTTTTATACTGTTAACATTTGTACAAGTGCTGAGAAGCCAAACACTGGAATTTATCTTTTAGCCTATTATAAAGAATTTAAAGCAAACTGGAAACAGAGATCAGCCAGCAAATGCTTTTTTTTTTTTTTCATGAGTGTTTGCTCCTAGGACATTGAACTTTTTGAAAGATAAACTCATGGTTGCCTTTGTTTTGGTTTGCTTTTTAATAGTCTCCAGGAATAATAATATGAGAAAGTTAAGGGTTTTTTTTTTCTACTTTATATTTTATTTTCTCATGTTATTGAGATCACTGTACCATTTAGCCAGTGGAATCTCTGACCTTTGTGTTGCTGTGTGGAAAAGGTCCTAATCTGCCAGTTTCACTACCAGAAGTAGAATAAGCTATTTGTTTTTATTTGAACAACAAATCTGAATCTGAATCTGTCTTTATAGTATTTGTGGCCATAGGAATTTACAAGGTCCTGGAGGTGTGGCAAAGAACTTGGGTGGTGAAAAGATTCTGAGAAAATCTAAATTAGCAAGCTTAGAAACTTGCCCTTTCCTGTAATTCATTAGTCAAATGCCTTCTGTAAATATTTTCCTTAATTTTCTGACAGTTGAGCTAGTATTTTTGCAGGATAAATAGGAGGTATTATGCCACACCTGTCCCTTCTTTCATTCACAAGGACTCTGCAGCCCTAAGTAGACCTGCAGATCAGTCAATTCCCTCTTAGTCCTTTCAACCTTGATTGTATCCCTTTCATTTTAATGCTCCCTTATTTAATTATATGAAAGAAACTTGAATTTCCTTTTCTATCCTGAGATAGTCTTATCTCTGTGAATATTATTAGATTTTATCATTCTTGTTCTTCATGCAATTATGTTACAGGTTTTGTTTTTTAATAAATCTTTTTAATTATCTTACTGCGTCTTAGGTGTACGCCCCTTGTCATCTGATAAGTACAAGTAGTGAGTGGATATAGGGCTTGATGCTATCTACAATTTCAATCTTCACTGAGATATTGTAAAGTGTTAATTGTTCATAAGAGAGCACTACAATAAATTTTTTATTCATTCTTTGAAATTTTCATATGCACATACAATGAAATATGATATTAACCAGTCCTTATTTATACTCTCTATCTGCCCCATGATCTATCTGGAATATATTTCTTTTCAAATAACGTGTTCTCTACTTCTTATAAATTAAATACCCATTAAGTTCTACTAGTGTTCATTTGCTGCCCATGTATTTGTGTGCACGCTACCACATGATGATAGTAGACAATCTATCAATGGCCAAACCAACAGACAAAAAGCATCATGTCCTCCTCCTTTAATCATAACCTACGGATGAATTTTAGAAGGGTAGCTCATCTGACCCCCATGCTGTTTTGACTTTGTGCAGGTAGCCAGAGATAATGTGAGTTTATGCATATAATGTCCATGCCATATCAAGAAGTCATTTCACAGTACTCTTCCCTATCCTCTTGATCTCACGTTCTTCCTATCTACTTTCTTTCTATGTCCTCTGAATTCTGGTGGGGAACATGTTAAAGATGTTCCACTTAAGAATGCTTCACTCCTTCTTTAAATGAGGAAAAAGAATACCCTTGGCAGGAAAGGGAGAGGCAAAGATTAAAACAGAGACTGAAGGAACACCCATTCAGAGCCTGCCCCACATGTGGCCCATATACAGCCACCCAATTAGACAAGATGGATGAAGCAAAGAAGTGCAGACCGACAGGAGCCGGATGTAGATCGCTCCTGAGAGACACAGCCAGAATACAGCAAATATAGAGGCGAATGCCAGCAGCAAACCACTGAACTGAGAATAGGTCCCCTATTGAAGGAATCAGAGAAAGAACTGGAAGAGCTTGAAGGGGCTCGAGACCCCAAAAGTACAACAATGCCAAGCAACCAGAGCTTCCAGGGACTAAGCCACTACCTAAAGACTATACATGGACTGACCCTGGACTCTGACCCCATAGGTAGCAATGAATATCCTAGTAAGAGCACCAGTGCAAGGGGAAGCCCTGGGTCCTGCTAAGACTGAACCCCCAGTGAACTAGTCTATGGGGGGAGGGCGGCAATGGGGGGAGGGTTGGGAGGGGAGCCCCCATAAGGAAGGGGAGGGGGGGAGGGGGATGTTTGCCCGGAAACCGGGAAAGGGAATAACACTTGAAATGTATATAAGAAATACTCAAGTTATTAAAAAAAAAAAAGATGTTCCACTTAAGGCTAGAAAAATGGCTTATATGCAAGCCAAGCACTAATACAAATTAAATACGTCAATAATAATTAGTAATTACAAAAGGACATCTCAATTTATGCTCATAGTCACCAATTCTCAGTACTTTGACAAGTGATTCTTTTTCGGTTTTTACCTGTTTCCTTATGTCTCTATTCACTGTGTATTCTCTGTTTCTATGTGAATAAGGATGAGTGTACCAATTTGGAATCAGCATGTAAGGAGCTTATTGTCACATCAGAGATTATCTTATGCTAGGAAAAAATAAATAACAAAAGGCTGCCCACAATAGCAATCATACTCCGGTTTAAGTATCTATTTAAGGAATTCATCCTTCCTTGACAAAGTATTCACTCACTTTGTCATCTGTTTGTCATAAAAACTAAGCTCTTGTCATCAGAAGATAGAAAGGCCAGGCTGTTCTATGCTCCTACTTACAACTGTGGCTTCCACTAATTCTCTCATGCCTTCGATTTTAGTTACTGTTCTATTGCTGTGAAGAAACACCATGAACAAGACAACTCTATAAAAGAAAGCATTTATCTAGAATAACATAGAGGTTCAGAGTATTAGATCTGATCATCATGGCAGGAAGCACACAGGAGCACTGGAGCATTAGTCAAAAGTTAAATGCCGATTTCAAGCAGCATGGGTGGAAGTGAGAGACTGAGAGAGAGAGAGGAGAGAGAGAAGAAAGAAAGGACAGAAAGAGAGGAGAGAGAGGGAGAGACAGACAGGCAGACAGATAGACACTTGGCATGAACTTTCAAAGTATATTGCCAGTGACACACCTCATCCAACAAGAATCTTTCAACATCTGTCCTAAAAAGTTCTGTGAACTTGTGACCAAACATATGTATGTCCATAGGAGCCACCCTCATTCTAACCACCACATTCCATCCCTGCCCCCACCCCCATAGTCTATATCCACATCACGAAGCAAAATACATTTAGTCCAACTTCAAAAATCCCTATAGTATTTCACAGCCTCACAACTACATTGAAGTCCAAAGTCTCTTCTGTAAGTTAAACTAACCTGTTAACTAAAACACCTTGCAAAAACCAAAATTAAAATAACAAACAACAATAACAGATAACATACTTTCAGCCTACAGTGGCAGAGTATGCATTAACATTTCCAAGTGGAGGAAAGGAAGACACAGATCAAAATAAGATGGAGAAACATCAGGGCAGGCTCCAAATCCAGAAAATCTATGTCTGATATTAAAAGGATGTAATCTGATGGCTCTTCCCTTCCAGGTTTTCTGACTGCTACATACTTCTCTATCTTACACTTCTTCCAAGTGCTATCTGCAGGTCACCTTGCAGGATCCCATGGCATGGGCACTCCAACAACTTGGGATCTCCAATAAAATTAAACCCTACTGTCACAGCTTCACACACCAGCCTCTTTGGGCTTCCATTAAGGGACTTCCTTGTCTTATTCCGACCTTAGTCGTATTCCCCAAACAGAAAACTCGTCTGCCACCTTCTTATATTCATCTTGACATTAGAGCCAGACTTTTGAGTTTGAAGCTGCCAAGTTTTGTTTTCTAGAACCTGGCTCCTCCTTGGGATGACAAATTAATAAGTTTTCGTTGTTGATTAGAGATAGGAATTTCTTTAGGCCTTTTCCTTTCGTTGGGTCAATAGTGGGCTGACTTTAAATACTTTTCAATGGTATTAATCCAAAACTTCAATTTAACTACAGCCAAACTCCTAGGACAAGAGCAAAAAGATCTTTTTTTCTTTTCTTTTTTTCTTTTATTCCTTTTTCCTGGGGACAAAAAAGGCACAAGAATGATCTCTAGGCCATTTGCTAATATCTATTCCCCCTGAACCCACTTGATCTGGCCTTTTATACTTCAAATCACACTCAACACTTCTGTCTTCAATGTTCCTACTAGGATGATCCATTCAAAAGGACATACATGGAAATGCAGGGACAAAATGTAATAGAGACTCAAAGAAAGGCTATCCAGTGGCTGGACCAAGGTGGGAACCATCCCATGCACGCATACCAAATTCTGACATCATTACTGAAGCTGCCATCTTGTGTGTGCAGTCAGGACACTGGCGTGGCTCTCCTTGGAGAGGCTCTACCAGCAACTGACTGAGACAAATGCAGATACTTAAAGCCAACCAATGGACTGAGGTAAGGGACTAATATGGAAGAATAAGAGAAAGGACTGAAAGAGCTGAAAGGGATTGCAACCCTATAGGAAGAATAATACTGACAACTAATGTAGACTCCTCAGAGCTCCCTGAGACTAATCCAAAACCAAATAGCATATATGGGCTGGTTCGTGGTCCTATGCCCATGTGTAGCAGAGGACAGCCTTGTAAGGACCTAGTGGGAGAAAATGGGCCTAATATGTAGAAAACTGATGCCTCAGGAAAAGGGATGCTCATGGCAGGTGAGGTAGGAGAGAGTAGGTGGGTAGTGGAGCGCCCTCTCAGAAGAAGCAGGTATGGGAGTGGGGTGAAGAACTTGGGGAGGGAGAAACAGGAAAAGGGGCAACTTTTGGAATTTAAATAAATAAACTATTTTAATAAAAAAAGTGTTCAAGCACTTTCTAGTTCAAAGGTTAAGATTCTTTTGTAGTTATCCAACAAATGGCAAGGTCAGGTTGTGATACCAATACCCCTATCCTAAGTACCAACTTCTCTCTTAGTTACTATTCTATCACTTGAAAAAAAAACACGATAAAGGTGAAGAAGAAGGACAATCAAAGTTGGATGATTCAATCCTTCTTAAAAGAGGGAACAAAAGTATTCATAGGAGGGATTGTGAAGACAAAGTTTGGAGCAGAGATTTAAGGAATGGCCAATCAGAACCTGCTCGACCTTGGGGCCCAGCCTATATATATACAACCACCAAAAATAGACACTCTTGATGAAGCAAAGACATACATATTGACAGGAGCCTGATATAGCTGTCTCATGAGAGGCTCAGCCACAGCATGACAAATACAGAAGCGAATGCTAGCAGTAAACCATTGAAGTGAGAATGGGGTCCTTGATGGAGAAGTTAGAGAAAGGACTGAAGAAGCTGAAGGGGCTTTTAACCCCATAAGAACAACAATACCAACCAACCAGAGCTTCCAGGGACTAAATCACTACCCAAAGAGTACACACAGAGAGACCAATGGCTCCAGCTGCATATTTAGCAGATGATGGCCTTGTTGGGCACCAATGGGAGGAGAAGCCCTTGGTCCTGCCAGGGATGGAGTCCCCAGTATAGGGAAATATCAGGGCTGGGAGGAGGGAAGGGGGTCTTTGGGGAGGGGAAACACCCTTATACAAGAGGGGGATGGGAAAGGGGACTTATGGCCGGGAAATGGGAAAGGGAATAATATTTGAAATGTAAATCGAAAATGTCTAATTAAAAAAGAAAAAGAAAAAAAAAAAGCGCCATGACCAAGGCAGTTCTTAAAAAAAGAAACCTTTCCCTGGGGGTCTTGATTATAGATTTATAAGTTTGGACCATGATCAGTGTTATCATTAGAAGTGGTTTACATTTAGTCACCTAATCCAGCGATGATGTCATCCCTAGGCAACAATGACTTGTTTTCGCCTGTTGCCATGGCAAGCACCACACCCTTCTACGCATATCTCACCCACATCAACTGTGCATGGTGGTGTGTATCATTAACTGGCAACTATGTCATTGCCTGAATAAAAAAGAAAGACCCCGAACCCTTGCTCTCTGTTTTTCTTTTCCTCGCTTCTTTCCCTCCTTTAATAAAGAACCTCTTTCGTGGAAATTGTGCTGTGCTGTGATTTGTTCAGAAACAAGCCGCCTTCCAGCTAACAGTCAATTATGGTCACAAGCAAGCACATATGTTGCTAGAACAGTAGCTGAGAGCCTTGAAACCCTTATCCACAGACAGCAAGCAGAGAGAGAGACACTGGACCTAGCTTGCCTTTTAAAACTTCAAAGCCTACCCTGAACCAGACCATTTCCTAATCCTTCCCAGTCTACTTGGAAGTAAGCATTCAAACATAAGCCACAATGGAGGGCATTGTTATTCAAACAGACACAAGCTCACCCAGACCTTTCCTTATTAACACTGTCTCTAAATTAATTGCCTATCTCACTTTATGGCTTTGGTCACGTTACATCCTTATATTTATAGGCACATAGGCTCTAGGTTTTTTTTTTTTTCTTTCTTTAACTTGGCCAAACTCTAGTTGCTCTTGAATATCCTAAAGATGGTGAGTTTGTATGAAGTTTTGCCCTGTATTGTAATGTCTATTATGATTTATGAATGAGAATTTAAAACATAATACTGTTTTTTGCCTTAAGCTAATCATTATGCAAGCTTTTAACTTATCTTTAGAGTTTCTCATACTGTTTTTTTTTCTTTTTGCCCTTATGTTGTTACTTATAGGATAATAGGGGTTAATAATGGCATTTTCCTCAGCACATGTGCAGGTACATAATGTGCCTTCTGATCTCCCCTTTAATGAGCCCTTTTTCTGAATAAACAGACTCCATTCTGCATTTCTGTCCCTCTTTTTCTCACACACATGCTTCCGTTTCTATTCCTACTTCTTCATTTCTCAGGCTCCTTGAAGACAAAGGAGACAAGAAAAACTTAAGAATAAATTAAATCTTTATTAAGAAATGGGACATTCTAATTTCAATGGGCAAGAAGAATGAGACTATTTTGTGTGATTGCCTTATTTAACATAACTGTGCGAGATTATACAATATATTACCAATATGAGATCCTTTTGAGATAAATATGAATTTAATCTATCCTAGTTTAGGAAAATAGACTTTTAAGCTTTTATTGAATAATGGGACTCAGTTGCATATTTAAATGTCCTTAAGGAATAATAACTGGAACACAATAATTAACTCTATATAAATAGACCTTTAAGAGCTCTTGGTGATTTACTTTAATTTCTTTACTCTGGTATATGGCTCATGTTACAGCAATGGCACATAAAATAAACAAGGTAATATCTCTATCAATTAAATGGAATCTGCAGTGATGATGACTCACTCTAGGCTGGCCTTATCATTACACAGTTTAATAGACTGTGGTAGTAAGCAATGATTCCTACAGAAGGATTCACAGCCTTTTGCTGTGCTTCATTGATTGGGATGTCTACTGTGTACTAGCTTTAGGCATCGAAGCAACCTTCATTCTGTCATCTTTATGTAAACAATTATACCATTCTGTGTAATATATATATATTTTTTTCACTACGGAGATAGCATTTCCTTGTTAGAATGGTTTAAACTTTTAAGAGAAAATGATCAGTCATTATAGAGTTTTATCACAGTTAATTAGTATACCACATATTCTGACCATTTTCCCCATGTGTATGATCTTACCCACTCTCAGCACTTCTTACTGTAGTGTTACTTTATTGTGTTAGCTACTTTTCCTTAAATATAGGACCCAATACATGCAAAACAAGTACTCTGCCATTAATTGAGATATCTCTAGATGAAGTAGAATACTTGTAATAGTTCATGCGCCATCACAGATATCGATTCTATCATAGTGAAGTCCATCACTATGCTTTGCTCTAAGTGCTATATATTCTATGGGCATGGATAGCTGAATGTTAGGTATCCAACTTTGCAAGATTGTTCATAGAATTTCACTGCATGCTCCAAACCTTATATATTCCTATGCTATTTGGAATGTCTCAATCATTTTTTCAATCTCATGATGATCCAAATTTAGAATTAGATGACATATTTTCTCTATTTTTTCTTTCTCCTTGCCATATGCATTTAAGTTTTCTCTATGCCATTCAATACTCCATAGTTCATTTCTGCTTTACATATGAGAAATGTTCTCTTTTTTACATACAACACAGTCTACATACCTTTTTCCCTATTGAAGGACATATGGTCCATTTATGTAATTTGAAAACTATGTATACCACTGCTATTAATATTTATTTAAGTCTCTGTTAGGTCACGAGTTTTGTTTTATTTTGATTTTAATCATTTGGCAATGATTTCTGAAAAAAATAATTTTGAGATTCTTAGTTAACTGGTAAAATGTATACTATAGGAGATCTACATTGTTCATTCCTATCAGCAGTGAATGAGAAAGTCCACTATTCCAAACTCAGTCTTGGTGTTGCAAAACATAATACATCATAGGTATATTTTAGGTATATTTAGGTATATTTTCCTGATGAATTTTGATTTCAATTAGTGGCAAAACTTATGGTCTTTCTATATATTATTCCATTAGTGAATGTTGAAAGTTCTTTATAGTTCTTGCAAAGAAAAAGAAATACCCTTTGGGATACATCAGTAACCTTTCAAAGACATATTTATATTATGTACTATTCATAATAAACCCACAAATTTGATGTTATTTATTAAGACAATTTCTATCAGAATTCATTGCATGTCTATTATGTTCAAGACACTCATCTGTAATCTCTCCTGGAATTTTCATTTTCACCCTCAAAACAAGCTCAAGAAAAAATGATTTTATTCTTAGTACTATATAAATTACAGTGTCATATCTTCAAAATATCGAGTATCTCACCTCATACTATTCTATAATGTGCTATACATCTAATATTTTTATTGAAATAAGTTTTTATGGGAAAAATCATCACCTGTCATTTTTCAGTTACCGTATATATACTTCACACATGTCTAAGACATACATTTGGATATGTTAAGCACTCATACATTTTTCTTGACATGTTGATGATCTTCCCCATACAACTCATTAGGTCAGAATGATTAGAATATTAGTGTTATTAATAATTTGTAAGTTTATTGCGGGTTACCAAAGCAGTACCAATCAGTCCAGGTCTTAATATATCATGATTTTATTCTCACATTATTATTTTAATCATTGGAGATTGCTTTTAGCTTATTATGTACAATGTGAAACAACTGGTCCCATGAGACAAGGGAAAGTAAGTAAAGAACACAGCTAGTCTTGATATTCCATTTGTTTACTAAGTATATGTATAGAATGTAAACAATTTATTTTTTCTAGATATTGGGGCCCAAAAGTCCTCCCTGTTGATAATATAATGAAGGGAAAAATGTGTAGATGCCTTTGGTGGAGAGTGGAGAGGCCTGAATAATATACATGCTGAGTTTTGCATTCCACAGTGAACAACAGGATACTAATTTCACTGAAAGGGAAAATAAGTAAAGGTTTTAAGCTGGACTATGTTATTATCAGATTTAAGCAATAAATGATTACTCCAAACATGAAATGGAAGTCAGTGGATAAGAGCAGAAATGCCATGAACAACTTTAGAGACACTATTAAGTTACATTGTGAATAAATCATATCGTCAAGTTTTATCAACAAAGGTATTGGGTTGCAAATTCAGGATATGCTTTAAAGTTAGAATCAAGAGTGAGCTGTAAAATCTTTGATATTGTATATGAAAATCAAGCATCTAAGAATAACAGGGTTGGATGGAACTGGAACTGGAAAATATCATCCTGAGTGAGGTAACCCAATCACAGAAAAACACACATGGTATGCACTCATTGATAAGTGGCTATTAGCCCAAATGCTTGAATCACCCTAGATGCACAGAACACATGAAACTCAAGAAGGATGACCAAAATGCTAATTCTTCACTCATTCTTTAAAAGGGGAACAAGAATACCCTTGGCAGGGACTAGGGAGGCAAAGTTTAGAACAGAGGCAGAAGGAACACCCATTCAGAGCCTGATCCACATGTGGCCCATGCATATACAGCCACCAAACTAGATAAGATGGATGAAGCAAAGAAGTTCAGGCCGACAGGAACAGGATGTAGATCTCTCCTGAGAGACACAGCCAGAATACAGCAAATACATAGGCGAATGCCATCATTAAACCACTGAACTGAGAATGGGACCCCAGTTAAGGAATCAGAGAAAGGACTGGAAGAGGTTGAAGGGGCTCGAGACCCCATATGAACAACAATGCCAAGCAACCAGAGCTTCCAGGGACTAAGCCACTACCCAAAGTCTATAATGGAGTGACCCTGGGCTCCAACCTCATATGTAGCAATGAATGGCCTAGTAAGGGCACCAGTGGAAGGGGAAGCCCTTGGTTCTGCCAAGACTGAACCCCCAGTGAATGTGATTCTTGTGGGGAGGGCAGTAAGGGAGGGAGGATGGAAAGGGGAACACCCATGTAGAAGGGGAGGGGGAGGGCTTAGGGGGATGTTGACCTGGAAACCGGGAAATGGAATAACAACCGAAACGTAAATAAGAAATACTCAAGTTAATAAAGATAAAAAAAAAAAGAATAACACTGTAGCTTTACCCAGAAAAAGAGTTGAGAGTCAGGGATAGAAATGGGATAGGGATAGGGACAGGGACAGGGATCGGGATAGGGATAGGGATAGGGATAGGGATAAGGAGAGGAAGAGAGAGAGAGACACGGACAGGGACAGGAACAGGGAGAGACAAACAGAGACAGAGATAGGGGAAAGCTAAAGGGTAAAAGATACAATTCTATTTGGAAATTGCGTATCTAGGGCAACTATATGTTTGAGTTTGGCTATTTAATAGACCTTTGGATATGTTATACTTATGTAGGAATACTATTTGTATTTTTCTGAGATAAGAGCTCCTGAGGAAAGCGCTCTCTCTCTCTCTCTCTCTCTCTCTCTCTCTCTCTCTCTGTGTGTGTGTGTGTGTGTGTTTGTGTGTGTGATGTATGTATGATGTGTGTGTGATGTGTGAATGTATCTGTATGTGTGTGTGTGAGTGTGTGTGTATGTGTGTGATGTTGTGATGTGTGAGAGTATATCTGTGTGTGTGATGTGGGTGGTGGTTTATCTTTGTGTGTATAATGTGTGTGTGTGTGTGTGTGTGTGTGTGCATGTGTGTGTGGCTATGTGTATGATGTCTGTCTCTATAGATGGAAATAAGTATTTTGCACAGTGGAGGCCCATGAACCATGTCAGACAATATCCCACTCGCCCATGTAGGGTAGATATAAGAAAGATGCCAGCAAAGGAAATAGATATTACTTAGGGTATATATGAAGCAAGAGAGAAGCAGTCTTCAAGTCCACATGCTCAGAGGAATGATGTCAGTTTGTGTGACACATTACTAAGAGGAATGATGTAGAAAATACAGAAACAACTGTCTTTTGTGGAGGAGACACGAGTAGGTAACTTTGAAGCATTTTCAGTGAAGTTGTTAACTTTTAATCCAATTAGGATGAAACACAGAGCGGCATCATGGAGAGGACAAATACAGTTAGAGCTGTCAAGAGTTTTGATAAGTAAGGAACAAGCTTGTGAATCCTATGACGGAGGGTACTTGGAAGGCATTTCTCTTTGTTAGGCTGTATTTGCTGCTCTAAAATTATTCAGAGTATTGCCTAATCTTTTATATTACCTAGGAAAATAGCATTAAATATTTTGACAATGGATTTCTGAGCTGTTGCTTAGTCATGGTGAAAAATTATTAATATAATATTAATAAATGTTAGCCTAGAGTAGAAAACTCTAAGTTGTTTACAAAAATTTATAAAGCACTAAATGAATTAGGATTATTGTCCTGAGCCTATCCTACTTTCTTCAATGAAGAAAACTTTTATATGAATGAATAACAATATAACATTATAAACTTACTTAAAAGCATGTTTTATTTTCTAAAACATTTTATAGATTGATAAAAGAATATTAGCCTTCTGTAAAAATGGTCTTGTATTTTCAAAACAACACAACCAAACTTTAAAAGAACATTAAACTAACTTTGTAAAGCTTTGTCATACATAGGAAACTATAGCAAGTAAAGGAGTATTATGTGTCTTTTAGATGACAGGGGAAATTATAAATAGAAGTATTGGAAGTTTTAATGAAAGAAACTAAATGTGCTATTTCTTTCTTGGAAATTAAAAAAAATATAAAAGTATTTTATTTGTGTAATTAAGAACTAGTTCTTAGTGACTGTATTTGGGTTTCTTAAAAAGATTTGATGATAGAAATTGGGAATATTATAGCATTGCAAGGAAAGAATTTCTAGAAACAACAATGTAGAAACAACAAAGGAAAGCATATTCGGAGATCACAAAGGATGTCCTCGTGATCAAATGATAACTATTAGAACTCTCACATTACAGGGAGCTGTTAAAAATCTATTGTCAACTTACCTTAAGATCTCATAGAGGTAGCGCACGCCGCATGATATGCTATCAGATGTAAGGCAGGGATGCATGTAGGTAGCATCATGTTGTGGAAAAGTTAAGTAATACAGAGACAGCACAATTATAACGCTAATGCTTTTATTGTTGACCTATGGAGGAAACTAAGTTATTTTATCTAATTTTCTAGATGTCTAACTTAAAAATTGCAGAGCTTATGCAGCTTAGTTTATTTCTAGATAGAAAAAAATGATGAAGTTTAGATTGTACAAGTTGGATAGTTAGAGGACATATGTTGAATCCATACTTTGCACATACCCTTGTGCTGTTATTGCTGTGCTTATGATCCCATCAAAAATGACAACAGATAAACTGCAACGTTTATTTAAGTGAACCTGCATGTCATATATATATATATATATATATATATATATATATATATATATATATATATATTTGAGGTGATTAAAGTTATTGTAAAAGATTAATGAAAATGTATAAATGGCCACATGGGAAAGATATTTTGATAAGTTATAATTAACAAAATCGATGTGATATTCATTGAACTGGCTCAAATGTAGTTCAAATTTAAGGTGCAATTAATTATGGAAATTTGTGGAGAGATAATCAAACTAAACTATTTTTAAACCTAATATCTAGATACTTTCCTGTAAGTCCCATACAAAACAATACAGGGTTGATGGAAAGTATTGCAGAGCAAAAACGATGTGGAGCTCAATAGACTGAGTTCCAGTCAGGGATTTTTTTCTGGTTTGTAATTCCACACTTGCTAGGTATTGCTCATGAAATAACGTCTCTGCCTGTTTAAACAATAAACAATGTGCAATGGTGCAAATTATCCAATAACAAAATATTAAATATAATTTGATATATTGATAGATATTTTACAAAATATCACTTACATATTTTTATTCTCAGATAAGCAGACGTGTGTCTCATTTTTTTTCTTTCACTTCAAAGTAACAAATCACTGTTAAGTGGAGAAGACAACCGCTATTTACTCACAGTATCTAGCCACAGAACAGCAGAATTTAGAAGCAATATTTTAACTGGCAATATTCAAAGAATAAGTCATTTTGTATTTCTGGTAAAATAAATGACATGTAAGTGATGATTTCATACTCTTGTTATGCAAAACTGCCTGTCAGTCATTGAGAATCTGCCATTCTCATTTCTTAAAAGAGTATGCTCATATCTGTCAATATTCCCATGGTGAGGGATCTACATAGTCACATAAGTCCACTGCTTTACATAAAAATTTTTACTTCACAATAAGCCAAATAGACACAAAACGACATTAAAAATAGCTGTCACAATAACTTAAATTTTCAGTTTCATTATATGACTTTCTTTCTTTTAACTTTTTCTTAAATACATTCTGTGGACTAAAATTATTCTGCCCAGCGACCCTCATGTGAACATAAACCATGAAAGTGTGCCCATCTGACTTTACATGCTATAAAGGTAATTAGGTCCAGTAACATGGCTGCTCTGACTACTGATCACATCCAAAGATATTCTAGGTCCATGTGATCCTGCCGGAATACAGACATGCCTTTAATCCCAGGAGACAGAGACAATCAGATCTTGGAGTTGAAGTCCAGTCTTGTACAGAGCAAGTTTCAGGTGAAGAAAAGCTTAGGTCCAGGCATGGTGGTACACCCCTTTAATCCCAGCATTCGGCAGAACAACATGCAGATCTCAGAGTTCTGGTCAGTCAGTTCTGTCAAGTCAGCAAGTCAATTCAGTGCTGTGGAGTTGAGTCAGTCAGTTTTCAGTCAGTGCAAGTACAGTGCAGTGGAACTGAGTTCATTTGTGAATTCACGAAGTTCCGTAAAGGTCAGCAGAGGTAAGGGAAGCCAGAGAATAAGAGAGAGTCAAAAGATTAGATATCTAACCAAATGAATATAATTGCTATTCTTGATGTTTTGTGGTATAGATTCGAACAGAGCTATTTAAATGAAACCAGTGTTTATTTCCATGTATACAACCAATAGCTCACATTTCCAGATTATATGATTCTTTCCATTTTCTAAATAAAGTTCAGTGCACATAGAGAAACTTAGTGATATTTTTGTCCAATTAACCTTTTTCCCCAATGAACTCCTTTGAATATGTCACAGAGTTTTCAGAAAAATGGTTCTTTCTTTAAGTTGTTATTGGTTTTATAGTGAGAATAATTATGTCTATTTCATTTCTTGGAGAATAATTAGCAAAACCACATTAGACAACCTAAGAATATTAGGTTTTCCTGGAGTCAAAATCCAGACAAACTTTCAATGTCATTCTGATTTGATTTAAACACTTACTTAAGGAGATTGGGAATTTTCTGTAAAAATATTCACAAATAAGTATTTTTGTTAGAGTATTTTCTTTGTTAGCTTAAAAGATATATTTTCAAGTATGACAGAAATATGAAATAAATATAATTATATTTGGTAAATCATTTTTGTAACATATTAAATGTACAAATCAAGAATTGTTATAGTCTGAGGCTACGATTAAAAGATCTTAGATCTGTGTTTCAGTCCTAATAAAGAAAAATTTGTGACTTCATTAATCTTGTTTCTTATGTGTATTCAGAATCAAGTATAGGTAGACATTTTATCTGACTACCTGCTCTACGAGTCTGTTCTTAAATTAATTCTTGTCACACAATTTTAAACAATTTTATGCCTGAAAGTGGTCCACGAATAACCTGCTGCTTTTGAATCTAAAGATAGTTCTAGCTGATTTAGATGCTGTTGCTGTCGTGGCTTCTTCTCCACATTTCAGGACACCTCAGATACATCCTTTACAGGCAAATTGTCCCTCAGCATTGATGGATATTGAGCCAGCACTGAAGATAGCTCCTTTATGTCCTTTGAACTACATTGCTGTAAGTGTCTTGGCATAATGACCTAATAAATTCAGGGTTAGGGATCTGTCCTCCCTACCTGTATTCCATCCACCTCAAAGGAAGCTGAAAGAATCAGAGAACCCCATTACTAAATCATGTATTAAACAGGCAAATGTGTGACTGAGTAGTGTATTTTATGTGCATGCAGAAGTGTAGGCCGGTATTCTTTTAACCACATATTGACAGAATATAGTTCATACTTAGCAAGCTCCAGTTTATGAATAAATATTGGTCACCTGGAATCATTCCTCGCACTGGAAATTTGTATTCAGTACAAAGGAGGGAAGAGAACCATTTTATGATATACTGCATGGTACTTATATACATACCTTTCACACTAAGATACACACTCTGCAACCATATTATGATACACACTATATTAACCTTTGTACAGATATGGTAGTTCCAGAATCAGTGGGAAATCAGCTTAATGTTCCTGTTATAGCAAGAGAGCTGAAGAGTGGACTATGGAATAAGCTGTTGCAAAGGAACCATATATGATAAACAATTACCACTGTGATGTTCTCTTTACTGTTTAAATTTTCATCAGTTGTAAACAACAGGACACATTGCTTCTGAGCATCGGCACATTTGACATTGTTAGTATAATTGTAAAGCAGGTGGCAGGTATGTCAAAGGATGTCTGGTACCAGAATTATCATGGGATCTTAACCTAGGAAAAGAAATAAAGGCAGCAAAGGAAGGCTGAGAGAGAAATAGTTATTCCCAGCCATGAACTCTTCAATTGGTTACCTAATTCGAAGTGGTCAGCCATGAAAGCATGTGCATACTAGAAGCAATAAACAGTCTCACTAGGTTGGAATTATATGTATGAGCACATTATATATATATATATATATATATATATATATATATATATATATAGATATAGATATAGATATAGATATGATATAGATATAGATATAGAGATAGAGATAGAGATAGAGACAGATATAGATGATATATAGATATATAGATATATAGATATATAGATATATAGATATATAGATATATAGATATATAGATATATAGATATATAGATATATAGATATATAGATATATAGATATATAGATATATAGATATATAGATATATAGATATATAGATGATATATAGATATATAGATATATAGATATATAGATATATAGATATATAGATATATAGATGATATATAGACATATAGATATATAGATATATAGATATATAGATATATAGATATATAGATATATAGATATATAGACATATAGATATATAGATATATAGATATATAGATATATAGATATAGATATGGATATAAATTTGCCAGTGAGGAGAGTACAGTGAAAGTGTTTGGGGAAAGATTCTAATTTACCTTGTTATGCTTACATATGAGATGGAGACAAAATGATCTGCCTTAATGAATTTTCGATAGTATGGACAATAGAATGAGAAAAGATACAGCAAAGGAAATTCAACGTTTTTAAATGACTGATTTATATTATCATTAATTCTTTATTTGTATACATGTTCTGACACATATTTTTATAGAAATTAGCCAGAATTAAAGTCTGTTTATATCAGTGGATTTCTATACAGTAGGAACAGACATATGGGACATTTGCAGTCTAATACTGGATTTCTAATTTTCACTAATAAGTATATTTTTTATTTTTTTATTTATTCGTTTATTATATATGAGTACACTGTAGCTGTCTTCAGATACACCAGAGGAGGGCATCGGATCTCTTTACAGATGGTTGTGAGCCACCATGTGGTTGCTGGGAATTGAACTCATGACCTCTGGGAGAGCAGTCGGGTGCTCTTAACCGCTGAGCCATTTCTCCAGCCCCCAATAAGTATATTTTTATTCCCTTAGCTACCCCCAAAATTAAATTAAAAAAATCCGTAACTCAGAATGAAAAACTCAGTTAACTGTGTATCCTACTTAATAACTCATGCTCACTGCTTATCTCCGTTAGATCCTTCCTCATCTCCTAATATACACAGTTTCTTTTCTCTTTTCCACATGCTATATGGTACCTTCATTTCTCATTGTTTGTTAATGTACTGATATATGATTGACTCTACCTATGAGAGAGAACATGATATTATTTTTTCTTTCTGACACTGTGTGACTTTACATTCTTATTATATATTTAGTATAAGCTAGAGATGAATAATATTCATACATATGTAATACACATATTTATATACTATGAATAATGTACATGTCTTATATATTTACACTAATATAGCGTATTTGAAGTGTGCATTGCTCTGTTGCCTGACTCCACAGTATTTTCCAACCCCAATAAGCCTGTATGAAATCATGCAATGTAGTTATTATAATTATAAGCTATAATCCTTGGTCTTGAAGACCTAACACTATACTAACTTATTCCCCAGCTGTAAGACCCCTTGCTACTTAAGGTTTCTCCTGACCACGTGGTTCAGTTCCATCATGGTGTCCTCCTCCTCACCTTTCATCCTCTCTCCTTCCCTTCTCTTCCTCCTTGCTCCCTACCTGTCCTACTTTCAATCAAATCACCTGAGTAAGTGCTTGACTGTTTGGTTGGGGGTAACTCCTCTTGAGGAAGCAAAATTAACATCAGAATACAAACAGCATAAAAAAAGCTGGCATAAATAACTGTATAGGAGGTTAAGGAGTCTCTTGCTATGTGCTCAGGAGAGCAGTCGTTTGCTGAGCCTTATAGCAGTTCTCTATTTAACACGTGAGACAACTTCAAATTGATTCCACAGTGACTGCATTAAATTAGAACACAACCAACAAATAAGAATTTCTTTTTTTTGCAATATTTGTTGTTATATATTTGATGATAATTATTATTACTGGAGTAAGATGAAACAGAGACGTTTTGATTTGCTTTTCTTTGATACATAGTGGTGTTGAACACTTCTTTCTTTCTTTTTTTTGGATACATAATTTTGTGTTTCACTGTGTCAGTTCAAAGTAAGCAAAATTTTTTTTTTATTAACTTGAGTATTTCTTATATACATTTCGAGTGTTATTCCCTTTCCCGGTTTCCAGGCAAACATCCCCCTCCCCCCTCCCCTTCCTTATGGGTGTTCCCCTCCCAACCCTCCCCCCATTGCCACCCTCCCCCCAACAATCTAGTTCACTGGGGGTTCAGTCTTAGCAGGATCCAGGGCTTCCCCTTCCACTGGTGCTCAGTAAGCAAATTAAAACATGAAAGCCAGATCTCATCCTTACTATTTTGGACAAGTTGCCTGGAGTTTATGATTCTCAGATTTCCATTTTACAAATGGAGAAGCCTATCCCCCGGGATTCTTTTTTTTTTTTCTTTTAAGTTCTATTTGCTCCCCTCCCCCTTGGATATTTTTTGTTTACACTTCAAATGTTATTCTCTTTCCCCTTTCCTAGTTTCCCCCTCCATAAGCCCTCTCCATTGTCCTCCCTCTTTTTCTATACAGGTGTTTCCCCTCCCTGTGCCCTGACACTCTCCTACACTGGGGAGTCCAGCCTTGGCAGGACCAAGGGCTTCTCCTCCCATTGGTGCACAACAAGGCCATCCTCTGCTAAATATGCAGCTGGAGCCATGGGGCTGCCCATGTGCACTTTTTGGGTGGTGGTTTAGGGGAGCTCTGGTTGGTTGGTATTGTTGTTATGGGATTGCAAGCCCCTTCAGCTCCTTCAATCCTTTCTCTAATTCCTCCAACAGGGACCCAGTTCTTAGTTCAATGGTTTGCTACTAGCATTCACTTCTGTATTTGTCATGCTCTGGCAGAGTCTCTGAGGAGACAACTCTATCAGGCTCCTGTCAGCATGCACTTCTTGGCTTCATCAATATTGTCTGCGTTTGGTGGCTGTAAATGGGCTGGATTCCCATGTGGGGCAGACTCTGAATGGCCATTCCTTTAGTCTCTGCTCCATTTTCTCTGGGATTCTTATGATGATTAAACAAATTAGCATGTATAAACTGAATAGCTGAATGCTATTATCTTCTTTTTTATTTAAAACTTTTACTTTTATTAAAAATTTGATTTTAAAAATTTTCTTATCAGGTTGCATAAGTTCTTTATATGAAAGTGTATAATTGCTTTGAGCACATCTTCTACTTTGTTTGCTCTGCCCTCATTCATTGTTTTTGTTTCCCCAGGATAGTTTCACTTCTACTCTCACAAAATGATGATTTTATATATCAGGTGTCCATCAACAGATGAATGCATAAATCATAGTATAGTTACAAAATAAAACTGTTTTAGTCACAAAGAACCATGAATTTATATAGCTTCTCATTCTGTCAAGGTTTTCTGATTTCTGGCAGAAGGTGTTTCAGTATTTCTAGACACTACTAGTGTTTGTCTTTCAGAACTTTAAGTGGTTTTTCTTTTTTTGTTTTGTTTTGTTTTTTTTTCCAGACTAAATAATTGCATTCATTCAATGTTGGTCTATCTCTGTGGTTATTTTTTTTAATTATTCTATTTACATTTCAGTTGCCCTCTTGGGTCCCCCCACTGCTGTTCCTCATCCCATTCCTCCTGCCTCTTGCCAACAAGAGGGTGCCCCCACAAGTTCTCCCTCTCCTGGGGCTTCAGGACCCTCAAGGATTAAGACATTCTCTCCCACTGAGGCCAGGCCAGGCCAAACCAGGCAAATCTCTGCTACACATGTTCCAGGGTCCTTGGACCAACTTGTGTATGCTCCTGGTCAATGGCTCAGTCACTGGGAGCTCCTCCTATGGGTGTTGGTCTTCCTATGGGATCTCTCTCCCCTCAGCTTCCTTAGTATCTACTTCTGTCTCCATCAGTTGCTAGTAGGGCCTCTTGGAGGACAGCCATGTCAGGTTCCCATATGTAGGCACATCATAGCAGAGTAGTGTCAGGTCTTAGATAACCCCCCAACCCCTGCCTCCTGGATGGATCCCACGTTGGAGCTAGTCACAGGACCTCCTTTCCTTCAATCTTTCCTCTGTTTTGCTGCAAAGTGATATAGTTGAGTCCTCAGGTATAACTATTTTCAATTTTCTGAGGAACTGCCAGATTGATTTACAGAGTGTTTTTACCAGTTTGCAATCTCACCAGGAATGGAGGAGTGTTCCTCTTTCTCCATATACTCTCCAGCATGTGTTGCTACTTGAGTTTTTGACCTTAGTCCTTCTGATTAGTTTAAGATGGAATCTCAGGGTTTTGATTTACATTTCTCTGATAACTAAGGATTTTAAACATTTTTTAAGTGCTTCTTCACCAATTGATTTTCTTCAATTGTGAGTTCTCTCTTTAGCTCTGTACTCCAGTATTTGAGTTGTTTGGGTTTATGGAGGTTAACTGCTTCAGTTCTTCAGACCTAGCTTACCTATAAATATTGATGTAAAAATACTAAATAAAATTCTCACAAACCAAACCCAAGAATATATCAAATCATCATTCACCACCATCAGGGAGGCTTCATCCCAGGGATCTAAGGATGGTTCAATAGATGAAAATCCATCAACATAATCCACTACATAAACAGACTCAAGAAAAAAAAAAAAACACCTGATCATCTTAGTAGATGCTAAAAAAGGTTTATACAAAATACAACACCCCTTCATGTTAAAAGTCCTGGAGAGATCAGGAATTTATAGCACACACCTAAACACAATAAAAGAAATATAGAGCACACCAGCATCAAATTAAATGGAGAGATACTAGAAACAATCCCTCTAAAAGCAGGGTCAAGACAAGGTTGCCCACTCTCTTCCTATCTATTCAATATACTACTCAATGTTCTAGCTATTGCAATTAGACAATAAAAAGGATATCAATGAGATACTAATTGGAAAAGAAGTCAAAGTATCACAATTTGCAGATGATATGATAGTATACGTAAATGACCCCAAACATTCAACCAGAGAACTACTAGAACTGATAAACAGCTTCAGCAATGTTGCAAGATATAAAGTTGATTCAAACAAATCAGTAACATTCCTTTACATAACTGATAAATGGAATGAGAAAGAAATTAGGGAAACAGCACCATTCACAATAGCCACAAATAGTTTAAAATATCCTAGTGCAACCGTTTCCAAACAAGTGAAAGAACTGTATGATAAGAACTTCAAATTCTCAAAAAATAAAATTGAAGAAGACGTCAGAAGATATTGAGTTCAACTGTAACCAAACTTTGTTTCTTATAGTCTTTGCTGTTTTAGTCATTGCTCTCAAAATATTTATTCCTTTGCTACTCGCCAATATACTGTAAACGTTTATTGAATTTTGTTATGCATTTTAAATTTAATTTTGTTCAATAAATGCAAATTTGATTCTACTGGAAATTTGAAAACAAAAAGATGGAAATATCTCCCACGTTCATTAATTGGTAGTATTAATATAGTGAAAATGACAATCTTAACAAAAGCAATCTACCAATTCAATGATATCCCCATCAAAATTCCAACACAATTCTTCCCAGACTTGGAAAGAACAATTCTCAACTTCATATAGAAAAGCAAAAAACCCAGAATAGGCAAAACAATTCTCAACAATAAAAGAAGTTCTGGTGGCCCTGACCTTAAGTTCTACTACAATAGTGATAAAAACAACATAATATTGGTACAGAGACAGACAGGTAGATCAGTGGAACAGGATTAAAGATCCAGAAGTAAATACATACACCTATGAAAACTTGATCTTTTAAAGATGCCAAAAACATACAGTGAGAATAAAAAGGCATCTTCAACAAATGGTGGTGGTCCAACTGGCAGTTTGTATGTAGGAGAATGAAAATAGATCCATATTTATCACCTTGCACAAAGCTCAAGTCAAAGTGAATCAAAGCCCTTAATAGAAAACTAGATAAACTGAATCTAGTGGAAAAGAAAGTGGGAAAGAACCTCTCACTCATTGGCACAGGGGGAAATTTCCTGAATAGAACATCAGTGGCTTGGACTATAAGATCAAGAATTGATAAATGGAATCTCATTAAACTGAAAAGCTTCTGTATGGCAAAACACACTGCTAGTAGGACAAATTGTCATCTTCTAGATTGGGAAATAATTTTTCACTAACATTGGACATAGGGCTAATATCCAAAATATTGAACTCAAAATACTTTTTGGATATTTGCATACCTGTTTAGAAAACACTATATTCATTTGCCCTGTTGTTGAGTGGCCGTTACATTTCCTTGGTTCTTTTGTTACTGCTATTATTTGCAAACTTGGACATTAACTTTCTCTCTACAGGGTAGCTTGTTAAGGTTTTCTCTAGTTCTGTAGTTTGCCTGTTTACTCTGGTAATTGTTTTTAGTGAAGAAACTGATTCTCATTTAGTTCTTGTTAGTAATTGAGAACAATTCTTATGGTACAGGTGTTCTATTTAGAAAGTTCTTTCCTACTCAAATGAATCAAAGGGCATCCTCTGTTTTCTACAAGAAGTGTCAGCACTGATAGCTTTAGTTTGATGCCTTTAATTAATTTTGAATAAATATTTGTAAAAGGTGAATTATATGAAAACTTAATTTTTCAGCAGGCAGAGATATAGTTTTGCCAGTATCATTTTGTTGAACATGTTATATTTTCCATTGTATTGTTGTATTTCCCTTTTAAAAAATTAACTGAGTAGGGCTTTGTCATTTTTCTTTTGGGAGGGAGTTTATATTTTATCCCACCGCTCTATCTTATATTATTATTATGCCATATTAGTTTCTCTTTATTAATATAGCATTAGAGCAGTGATTTACAACCTTACTAACAGTATTACCTTTCTATAGAGTTTCTCATGTTGTGGTGTCCCTAACAATAAAGATGAAATTATTTTATGATGCTACTTCAAATCTATAATTTTGCTACTGTTGTGAATCATAATATGTTTCTCTGTTTTCCAATGGTCTTAGTAAACCATTGTGAAGTGTATTTCCAAAGTGTCATGAGTTGCCATATAGGATAATTTGTAATCAGGTATTAGATTAATAACAAAATTTATTAACTGTTATGTCATAGGTTATTTGTGGTTCTTTTGTTCAGTGTGGATTCATTTATTGCTTTTCTAAATGGGAGAACTGTCATAGAAGTTCTGATAAACATTACATTAAGTTGATAAATTAATTGGGAAGTAAAACATTTTCATACTTTCTGCAAATTCAAGAATATTAAATATCTGTCTGTTGGCTATTATATTCTGTGATGTTATTTTCCAACATCTTAATGTTTTTCTTATTGAAATCTTTTACTCCTTTGGTTACATATATTCTAAAATAATTAACTTTCATCTTATATGAAATTTGAATATTTGAATATTTTTCTGATTTCTTTTTATGAGGGCATATAATATCCACTATTATTTTATCTACTCTTATCTATAAGAGCAATTACACAAGAAAATACATAAAAATGGTTTACAAATAGGAAAGAAAGGAGTCCAACACAATTCTTTATTTTATTATTAATTCTGAAGTTGTTTTTTTCTCAATGTGGATTTTGCTGTATTTCAGGAGTCCTTTCCCTATATCTCAACCAATTTTGGTTGTTGGTTGTTACAAATAGACAAACTTTCCTGAATTCTGTCCCACTAGTACTAACTGACTAACATATCAGTTTATTTGGATCAAATGAATCCAGACCACAAATCCTTTACTTAGAATGATTAACTTTAATTCAACTCTCATTTCTATAAGTATCATTGCCATAAAACATAAAATCTTAAATAGAGTTTCCATTGTTGTGATAGAACATCATAACCAAATGAAACATAAAGAGGAAAGTATTATTTTCTTTTTACTTTTTAGTTTTTTCCTTTTCTTTTATTGGATATTTTCTTTATTTACATTTCAAATGTTATCCCCTTTCTTAGTTTCCTCTCCGGAAAAACCCCCATCCCATCTCCTCCACACCCTGCCTCTATGAGGGTGCCCAGCCATCAATTCCCTCCCATCTCCCAGCCCTGGTATTCCACTACACTGGAACAACTAACCTTCACATCTCCTTCCATAGATGGCCAATAAACCCCAAACACTGCTACATATGCGGCTGAAGCCATGGGTCCCTCCATGTGTATTCTTTGGTTGGTAGTTCTGTCTCTTGGAGCTCTGGGGTTGGTTGATACTGTTGTTCTTCCTGTGGGGTTGAAAACTGAGTTACCTCAGTCCTTTCTCTATCTCCTCCTATGGAGCTGCCATTCTCAGTCCAATGGTTGGTTGCTACCATCTGCCTCTGTATTTGTCAGACTCTGGCAGAGCCTCTAATGAGACAGCCGTATCAGGCTCCTGTCAGCCTGCACCTTTTGTCATCCCTGGGTTTGATGACTGCATGTGGGATGGAGTGCATGTGTGGCAGTCTTTGGATGGCTTTTCCTTCTGTCTATGCTCTACTCTTTGCCCCTGTATTTCCCTTAGGCAGGAGCAATTCTGAGTTAAAATTTTGAGAAGGGTGGGTGGGCCCATTCCCGACCGGGGGCCTTGCCTAACCGCTGGATATGTCTCTACAGGTTCTGTCTCTCCTTTGCTGAGCATTTCAGCTAATCTCATCCTTGTTCATTCCTGAGAGCCTTTTGCTTTCCTGGTATTTGGGACTTTCTGGTCCAGTTCCCCCATTCCCCATTGCTACACACCTCTGTTCAAATTTCTAACCCTCAGCATATCATCATTGTCTCTTCTCATACTGGATTCTACCTCCTTTTATTCTTCCACCTCCTCTTGTCCTCCTAAGTCCCTCTCACCCTCTAACTAACTCCCGTGAGTATTTTGTTCCCCCTTCTAAGGAGGACTGATGAATCCACATTTTGGTCTTCCTTCTTGATACAATTCACAGACCATGTGAAGCTCAAGAGGAAGTAAGTTTGTGGCCTATTTATGTATCATCTTTCATGAAGAACTTTTCACTTAACTCATTGATTTGTAGGAGTTTGCTATTTATTTCACGAATTTGGTCATATTGTTTTACCTGAGTTGCTTGGGGTGCTTTCTTATCATATTCCAGATCACTGGACAAGTGGCAGCACAATGCACAGTCAGCTGTGCCCACCCACATCAATAATTAACCCAGAAAATGTTCCAAGGTCTTATACACAGGCAGATCTTGTGGAGAAATTTTCTCAATTGAGACTGCTTCTTCCCAAATGACTGCAACTTGTATCAAGTTGACATAAAACTAAGCAGGACAGTAAGTACATGGTGATTCTATATACTTATGCAAGGAGAGCTCCAGTAGCATCACAAGCATCATTAACTTAAGCAGTTAAGTATGATGTTCTGGTTGCAGTTGACAAATGCTACTATTTTTAGAAATTTTCTTTATGTGTTACATTGCTTCATTGCTTTTCTATTTCATGTAAAAATACCCACACTTATATTAATTCATTTTAAGATTACTCACCACAGCCAAAGGGTGATAAACATGGACTGTCACTATAATTAAGTCAGAGTGCTCCTCTTAAGGAAGTTCCACTTACAGACACCCATTAAGGAAGGTTACTACAAGCTAATCAGTAACTTTAGGGCCACTTCTGGGAACTGTTCTAGATAATATAAATCACTGCAATTGGTTTAAGGCTGCACTTATATTCTTTAAAGTAATGGGGCAAGAATAGCTGAACAGCTGATCAGCTAAATGAGTCATTTTCTCTTCTTAACATGCTAATTTTCGACTGATTACTACATAAGAAGTTGTCTGTTGAGTTTCAATATCAGAATATTCAGTTATTGATATATTTTTACACAATTTGTGTTTAAAAGTAAGTTTGGGTTTATGGATTATAAAATTTTCGAGATTGTAAGAGTGAAGGGATGGTCTGTGACTCTCTCAGGGTAACATGAATAAATGTCTAGGATCCCAGAGAGGCAAGTAACAACAAAACTAAATAAGGATTCAACTAAATTTCAAATTTGTGAAGCAATTCACTGAGTTTGATTTGGGTTACTAATGAGGACGTAAGTGAGAAGTTACTTGTAGGAGCAATCAGAACTCAGAGTGAGCTGCATCACCAATTCCATCTAAAGCATGGGTAATACCTCACAAAAGATGGAAACCTAGAAGATACTTTACATCGTGCAGGCGGATCAACAGTTTTTGAAAGTATTTGTCTAAGCCTTTTTCAGGCAGTTCACTTTGTTTAAAATGGTCTCTCGGAGGTTGGTATTGATTATAACCGAATGGAGAACAAACACTCAGTGATTCAGTATTTTCAGGAACGTCCTGACTATAGTCAAAGTTATTTACTTACTAATATACATGAGATTATCTGTAGGATGTGATGTCTCTCCTTCCTTAGAACATTCGTTTTGTTCTATCTTCTCACCAACACTGTGTCTTAACAAGCTTTCCTTCAAAATGGAAGATTTTTGTATGGTCAGTAACTGCTCCACAGCAAGGAAGTGCTACTTTTTGTTATGATTATCCACAAATGGAAATTATTTTGTTTAACTGAAGTTATGAAAATACCATATAGTAAAACTATGATCACTGAGTTTCAGTTTCATGTACCTGTTATTACAGAAGGGAAAAGATTCCATAATTTTTATATGGATGAGCATGCATATATATTGAGTTGAAGACAGTGACAAGCCAATGATCTTCACACTGCCCAGAGTTTGACATATATTTTTATATTGCTTTTCATCTCTTTCCTTTATAAAATATTTTACTGTGTAATGAACTAGTAAATGTAAAATTAAACATGTCATAGTCAATTTTCTAACGCACCTAATGCCTTTAATACCCTCTAAAATTACTATATTATAGGGTTGGATCATTGTATGTGGAGTGCCCCCTGAGCTTCCCAGGGTCTTTTATGCAAGAGCAAATTATTGAACTAGACTCAGCCAATATAAGATACAATTTCCATCTCAAAAATGATAAGGGAGTTCATGTTGGATGCTAATGTAAGTAGCCATGTCCCAGGAATATAGATTTGGGTCACCACACGTACTCTGTCCCATATGGTAAGAGTTTATTGAAATTTTTAAAGCAACAATGAAGAAAGTCATAAATTAAGACACTTAAATTCTTTGGTCCAAATGGCAGAGAGGCCACTCATAGCTAATCAGGGAAATCTCTGCTGTAGGCCCCAGATGCTGTCTGGCAGCACTTTTTAGGTTTTTGTTTGGTGGGAGTCTGTAAGTGGCTTGCTAAGTTAATATTTTTCTAAAATTTTTACCTGATAGTTATGAGGATATTAGATCAGATACCGAGGTCAGACCAAATGCCTAATAATGAGTAAAATAGCTCATAATGATTTTTATTTACAGATTGGACCAGCAATATTCTAACTGCTTTATCATCATTGAAGTGTTAATCATTTAATTAGGCTTACAGGGGGTTAGAAGAAGAAATGTCTCCTTTCTAGGATCTCCATTCATAAACACATTGGCCACTAAATATATCGGCATATGAGCGGTAGACACAATTTGTTATGAAAAGAAAAGACACTCCTGAGAATAGAAGTGCCTCATAAGAGACTTGTAAGGGCCTAATATTCAAAAATCTCAGAGTCTTATGACCCTTTATAAGTCACCAGTCCAGCTTCAGCTTTATCCTACATTTGGAAATGTCCCAATCTTGTTGTATAGGTTTTGTTTGTAAGTATGCTGTGCAGTCAGGTTCATACACCTTTAACTATTTGTCCTACCTTAGTCTTGATTTATATTCCCCATTACTTACTCTACTGCCAAAACATTATTTGGTAAAAAGCAACATGAATCTAATCAAAAATATCCACAGTGAATTTGTAGTCTAAGCAAGTCAGAAATTTTGGTACCTTATTCTGCTCAATTCAAATTGTCAGTTAGTCACAGGATAGGGACATGAGGTTCAAGGCCAGATCAAGCAGTGAGAAATGTCCTATAACTGCTATATTTGACAGGTTTGTTTGTGAAAAAGTCCTACTTCTCTCATTACTACATAAGAGGCTAGGATCATACCCATGATGTGCAAGCATATTCTTCTATTCTTCTGAGATTCTGGAAGTGAATGGCTTTATTTATTATTTATTTATTTATTTATTTATTTATTTATTTATTTATTTATTATTTTACATTTAAAATATAGCAAGCCACGTTATTGGTACATAGTAACATCATTTGTGTGCCACAAGAAGACCATGAATTCCCTCACCAAAGAGATAAAAAACTTGACTCTGAGGAAATATGATCAGACTTTTCCACAAAGCAAGGTTGCCTCCAATTTGGATGAGGTGTTTCACCAGGAACACATTTGGAATATTGACATTTCAGATACAGTGTCGCATGCCACAGGAATTGGAAAGAGTGAAGTCCTGTCTGTTTCAGATTCAAGTTCTCTGCATCATTTCCCTGAATATTGGGCACATCATCTCACAGTTCATGTTCAAGTTAAAAAGGCAGAAGCATGAAATGAAGAGGTTCTGGCAAACTTCCAAAGCCCTGCAGCAGCTGCCTGTCCAGGTGGGATTTTATGGGGCTTAGATTGAGGAAATGTCACTCAAGTGCCTGACACCATTGTCTTCTCCCTGCCGGAGGTGTGATGGTTGATGGCTCAGTGGGCATGATAGCAGCAATTAATGTGTTGGGCAGAAATGGCTCTTCCATAGGATTCATTAGTCACTTCTAAAAATACAAACCTAAATACAGGCAAACAAATCACTTGCTTGGAGGGAAAGGCAGACCATGACCTTTCCTTTTTCAGGCTAGTCATTCTAAGAAGAGTGACGTCCTATTTAATGTGTGAACTGGGAAAAAATGAAATGAATAGAATGCAAAATGTGGTTACTTTGGCTTGGATCATTATTCCTCTGTATATATATCCCTGTGTGTATATAATTTATATATGTATATATAAATATGTATATAAATTAATATGTATAGAATTGATTTGCAATATGTCAGAGGTAGATTGCTTAACAAAATGAGCATATGTATTTTCACTTTGGCATGTTTCTGTGTATAGTAAAATTCTGGAGTTCCTGACCAATGTCAGGATACATGATTTTGGTTCACATGATTACTATCTTAAGGTTGATTACGGATACTGTTGATTTTAAATTTCATCAGAGTATACAAGTGCAAAAAATAATCTTTTAAGAATCACTTGGTATCTGGGAATGGAATGGATGGCATGGTGTTCTGGTCTCTGGATGGCCTTTCCTTCAGCCTCTGCTCCATTTTTGTCCCTGACACTATTGCTGCTGCCAAGATGTGCTTGCCGACAGGAGTATGGTATGACTGTCCTCTGAGAGGCTCCGCCAGCACCTGACTAAGTAGAGCCAACCATTGGACTGAGACCCTGACCCAAACGAAAGAATTAGGGGAAAAACTGAAGCAGCTAAAGAGGGTTGCAACCCTATAGGAAGAACAATATCAACTAACTGGGTCCCTCAGAATTAAACCACGAACCAAGGGGTATAAAATGGGCGCCCGTTCTTGGCTCTAGCTAAGTATGTAGTAGAGGACTGCCTCATCTGGCATCAGTGGGAGGGGCAGCACTTGGTCCTGTGGAGGCTTGATGCCTCAGAGAAGAGGGATGCTAGAGGGGTGAGTTAAAAGCGGGTGGGTAGCTGGGGGAGCACCCTCTTAGAGACAAAAGGGAGGTTCATGGAGGGGGACCAGGAAGGAGAATAACTTTTGAAGGCATTGTCTGGCATCAATAAGAGAAGAAGCCCTTGGTACTGTGAAGGCTCTATTTCCCAGTGTAGGGAATGCCAGGGCGGTGAGGTAGGAGTGGATGAGTAGGAGATGAAGAATCCTAATAGAAGCAGGGGAAGGGGGGATGAGAAAGGGGGAACAAGGAAAAAGGATAACATTCGAAATGTAAATACAGAAAATATCCAATAAAATAAAATTAAACAAATAAAATGGTTAATGATAATAATAATAACAATAAAAGAACCATTTGGTCTCAATGTTTACAATTGCTTCTAAACTACTGTAGAAAATATTTACTTAGCAAAGTGATACAGTATCCCTCTGTATGTACCTATAATATTATCTGATTGATTAATTTATCGTATTTGTATTGGTATATTCCTTCACTGTGGAAAACGTATAATATTTATGTGTTTTAAAATATCTTTTTCTGTGCCGACATAAGAGAGTATTTTTCTATGTCGATCAACACATATTTTGTAGCTCATTGGAATATTGGCTTGAAAACAAGAAATCACTGTAGAACATCTCATTGACATTCAATAGGGAAATAGTGCTGACAGAATGTTACAAGTCCTCAAGTGGATGGAAGCCAAGAGAGTAAATTAAAAACAGTCTGATAGCTGTCTTAACATTTTACAAGGCAAGCAATATGATCAAGTTGTTGAGCTGACATCATAAAATGATTTGAAACTAAGAAGGAGCTCTGTTTCAGAGATTCCCTTTTTATAACCTTGGTACTTTGATGAAAGAATACAGCTTTGAAGCATTGGCAAGTAGGATATCTATACAGATTTCATATGTCCTTGTCACTTGTGTGTTTGCAGCAACTTTACATCCACCTCAAGGACAAAGGAACAAACTTTCTCTGGAATCAAATCTGCTGCACATTTATTTGGCCACTTATCTATATCTTGGTTTATAAACGCCACATATTTACTCCAAGCTCTGACGTGTGTTTTCATACATCACACTGACAGCATGATGCCTGTGGACAAGTAAAAGAGTCAGCTTACGGTGCTCATGCAGATACTTTATCATACTTTGCAGTACGATCTTATCCATCAGTCTTCCTTTCATCCACTCATGCATTGGTAACTGTCAGTATGTTAAAACAATGAAATCAATAATGTATTCATGAACCCAGCTCACATACATTATTAAACAATTTCTATGCATTTATCTTCTTTGTAACATGTAGACAAGACTACTGAAACTGGGACCTATGATTAGGAAAATACAGTTTTCCGTCTAAATTAATTAGTGTATATTCAAAGAATATCAAAAATATCTAAGTATACTAGTCCTTGAAAAACATACTCTTAGATACTATTTATGAAGAAATTTTGTTATTACAGAGTTTTAACATGTTCACTGAATTATGCTTCTGACACAGTATGTTCAGATTCTATTTATGTCTGTGTTCAGATCTCTAAGTGTTATAGTTCTATATTGTTGAACTAATTGCATACATTGTAATCTAATAATCAGCCATTGGCAAAAGCTATTCGATATTGTTTTTGAATGTCAAATGTTTATTTTCTTTATTATTATTATTATTTATTCACTATTTATTCATTTTACATTCCACTCACTAGCCCAGTCCTGGTAATCTCACTCCTAATCCTTCTTCCTTCCCTCCTCCCCTACTCCTCTGAGCAGGTCTCCCTATGGGTATTTTCTCCACCCTGGCACTTCAAGTCTCTGCAAGGCTAGGCAATTCCTTTCCCATTGAAGCTACACAATGCAGCCCAACTAGAAGAACATATCCCACATAGAGGCAACACCTTTGGGATAGCCGTTGTTCTAGTTGTTCAGGTCCTACATGAACACAAAGTTGCACACCTGCTACATATGTGAAGTTTAGGTCCATCCCATGTATGCTCTTTAGTTAGGAGTTCAGAGTCTGAAAGTCTCAAGGGTCCAGGTGAATAGACTCTGTTGTTTTTCCTGTGGAGTTCTGATCTCCTTCAGAGCCCACAATCCTTATTTCTATTCTTCCATGAGAGCCCTGAGCTCCATCCTTTTTGACTGTAGGTGTGTGTATCTGAGTCAACTTCTGTGTGGAGCTTCTTAAAGGACAACATGTTCCTGTCTACAAGCTTAACAAAGTTTCATTAATAGTTTCAGGGGTAGTGCTTGCCCATGGGATGGTTCTCAAGTTGGGTCAGTTATTGGTTGACCATTATTTCAGTCTCTGCTCCATCGCCACGTCTACATTTCTTGTAGACAGAATAAATTTGAATTGAAAAATTTGCAGGTGGTTTGGTGTTTCTATCACACCACTGGGGTTGCTGTCTGGCTATAGGTGGTAGGAATGTCACAGATTTCAGTGGCAAACAATGTTCAACCATTTTAGTATCTGAATGGCATCAGATACATGTACACATCAAGCATTAGTATTGTATACATGGATTTACTAAGGTATATCTAGGAAAATATAAAATGAATGACAAAATAAAAGAATACTTTCATGCAAGATAATTAAGAAGTAAAACATTGGAACAATAATTTTTTAGGTACCTATATTACAAGGCTTTTTCCAGGAATACATGAATAAGCATCTATTCACCTCAGCTATGACATCAATCACAGACTAAAATGTGGCTCTACAAAAGTTAACTTTAGTCAAGAAATTACTAAAGGTGTTAGGGTTTTGATTAGGAAATGAGTGAGGGCCTATTAACAAGAATGTGACTGACTCAAATTAACTGCACCACCAAAAACCCACCCCACCATAGTTACTGCTCATCAATATTGTATCATTTCTGACTCTTGCTCAACCAGCAGACAGGTCTAAATAAGAATCTTAACTATTAAACAATCACCTAGCAATTGTTAACTTCTTATATAAACTTATGTAAAGGTCCAGTGAGTATTACTTATTTGAAAATTTATCTTCCTAATGAGACTTTCTATTTTGTCCATGAAAGGATATTTATATTCAGAAGAAACAGCTACATTGCAGGATGACTTTCTTTTCCATAGGGAATATCTAGATTATCAAAAGTCAATTTTTTTCACATTAGATTAGTGATAGGTGATAGGGGGTAGCCAATTTGAAGAAGTCTGGGACAGTGGTAAACATAAAAAGGGCACAGAATTAATGTCTATAATAATAGTAATAGCATACACACACACACACACACACACACACACACACACACACACACACACACACACGATGGCAATTCAACCTTACAAATAATCAGATTTTTGGGGATGAAAGACTCAGTCATTTCTATCAATGGATTTTGAAGATTTTGCCAGGTAAAAATTTAAGATACTCAATAAAATGTAGCATGAAACACTACCAGAAATGACACAAAGATTTCTTAATAATTCAAGGGGAAAGAAATGCATTTTAGACTAAAGTAGTATTAGTAAGTACTAAATGAAGAGTAAAAAGACATATGGGGAATGGAGGGAGGAGCCCTGTGAGCAGGGACAGGGACAAGCATTTGGGATGTAAATATATACATTGATTAAAAAAATATTCATCCATTACACTGGAAAGGAATATCAGATTACTTTACGTCTTCGAGCATACAAGTGTCTGGAGATATTTAAAGAATACCACAGATAGCAACTTAAGAAAGTTAAGTGAGAAGTCTCTTTATACCTGAGTGCAAGCTACCTAGTATCTACTGTGTGAACGTCAGATTGCTGAAAAAGGTCCATCTGAGCACATCAGAGGTACCTTGGTTAGAGACACTGATATTTCCTTTTGCAATCTACAAATGACAGAGGTGACTTCAACCTTTCCCTAAAGACTGAAGACATTTTAATATCCTATACCTTACAGATTTTATAAATAATCTTGTTTATAATTAATATTTAAATCATATACTATCATTACATATTTTCTCATACATAGAGTAGACTTAATTTTTTTGATTCTTTTTTTCACTACCCAAGGAATCTTCCAACAAGTGATTTAGGATAAAATTTTAGTATTATTCTATTTATTTATTCACTTAATTGCATTATTTTTAACCAGTTGGTAGATGTAAAGGACATTCCTTCACCAGTGGTATTACCTTTAAATTTTTGCTTGATGTACACATACTAAAAGTTTGAATTGTTCTGATGCCCATTTTCTATTAATGGCACAGTAAGAAAATGTCTGTGACTCAAGGTCATAAAAAAGATGATTATTTGGTTCTCAGGGTTCAAAAGAAAAAGCCCTGAGTATGTCAGTTCTGATGGGGCCAAGGCCCAAGTGTAGGTTCTTTAATCTTTTTTAATGAATTTTGAATATTCTTTTTTAAATGCAGTGTTATTTCTCTAGGTCATGCAAGAGGCCATTTACAGCAGGAGAACCATAAAAACGAAAGTTAAGAATAGGGCTTTGTGCAGTCAAGTGGATTTACAGCTGAGCTAAGCATCAGACTATGTCGCTTAAAGTTCACACAATTAACCTGTAATATAAATAAACAAAAAAGAGTTCAAAGTATCCAAACAAATTATAGTTTTGGCTACTACTCTATAGGGTCTGGGCATTCATTGGCAATTATATATCTATGCCTATAATATTAAAATGTACAATTATAACTCAGATATGTGGGGCTCTATAGTTGCCCTAGTAAATAAGACAATGTGTCCTGTAATCATAAAGAAATCAACACAGGTTTGGGTCAAGGAGATGTGAGGATCACTGTGGTTTCCTAGCTAATAACGTAGCTCCAAATTCAGTGAAATATTGTCTCAAAGAAACAAAATGGAGACTGAGAAAGCAAGAAATCTGACATCTTCCTGTGTCCTGTGTATGTACACATCTTTACATACAATGTACATATACCATACATATGTTCCACAAATCCGTTATGGGATTAAATATTTAAAGATACACAGTCTCTTACACTGTGAAAGGAGTATGTAACAACAATTAACACAAAAATCATGAATTTTAATATCAGTGTGAAGTATATGAAAGAAGAAAAAAGATAAATGGGGAAATTATGTGAATATATCATATCTAAAAAAAAGGAAATAATTTTGAAAAATTAGATATATATGTATGCTTTAAAATTTCATAGAGAACGTAAAAGTATTTAGGCAGTGTAATCATTATTATTCATAATTAATTATTTGTGTTAATAAAGGTGCAAAACATTCTCACATTTAAATCTCAATAATTCCATGTCTAGTATACATTGAATTTTTAATGCTTGGCATATTGAAAGACCTCAAGGAGACAATTCTAAGACTTCAGTGAAGACCACCAATACTTCATGTTCAGAACAACCACAGAACACAGTAGCTCCTGACATCTTGGACCTCAAGCTATGTTTTACCATAATCATGTACTTAAACACTACTCATTACTCAGGCATCTTATGCCTTGATAACACGATAGTTTTGTTTGTTTTTGGTTGTTGTTGTTTTCCTGTTTTCAAGGAAAATACAACACAGAACGTTGAGATTCCTCATCATCCAACATAAAGGTCATTAAGAGGTAAAATACAAAGTGAGTTAAGACAAACCTGAAGCTTAGGAAACAAACACTGTGCATTTTCATACAACTCTTCATAGCTAGGGTTGTTGCACTGTAAAGTGACTTTGTGATTATGTAAGGGAGACTTCTATATTTAAAAACATCTAAAGAGCATATACTTTATATTCTATCTTGGAAAAAAAATCACAGAGCATTATACAAAGACATAAGCATTTTTTTTTGTTTTTGTTGTTGTTGTTACTATAAAATTTGAAGTAATTTAATTTCCAATTTGCATTCTAAAGTTAAACTTTCCCATACTCACCATTTCAAAGGCTTTTATCTTATAAGCAGGAAATTTATTTCACAGTTTGATGTTACAAATTGACATATATTAAGTTGAAATATAAATAATTAATGATATCTTAACAAAGCATCAATTGTGTGACATCCTAGCAATGCTATGAAGGCATAAACATGTAGTTCTTCAATAGAGTGATGTTTAGCATATTCAAAGCACCCCAGTAATTTCAAAGAAGCATTGAAGTGTCCTAGTTTTAAAGACTCATAAAATATATATTCTGAAAGAAATGAATATATTACATAATAGTAATATTTAAGTAAGATTTATAAAATATTTTGTGATCACTTTACAGATAGTGCTCTGTTCTGACTGTTTAATGCTTTCTTAAAATTTCAAGTTTATTTTTGAAAGATGGGAAAGCCTTATTATTTTTTAGTTGGCAGTGATTAGCTGGATGCCTTTTCATTTTGTTGATTTCCTGGAATATTGTACTGGTCTTGGTGTCTTTCCTTTCCATTTGTCTATCTTTTTCACTTTTATTTTTCTTTATTTGTTCTCTGATATCCTCTCATTTCCTTGCAACCGATGTGTTATGTGTTTTTGTCATCTAATTAGGCTAACCTAGACATTCTCTGAGGAGATGACCAAATACTCAGAGAAGGAAGCGGTTGACTGTTCCCAGTCTCCCTCAAAATTGGCTGTTACTTCAATCTGTGAATCCAGGAGGAGAGTGAGAAGAGCTAGGTTCTCTGTGAGCAATGAATGAAAGCATCAACCTACTTAATATTCCATGAAACTATTTGAATTCCACACATCTTAACTGTTTTGAACATACTTAGGCAGAGAATGAAACATAACTTGTTCCCCCCATATTGTGTGTACTACTTATTTCTTACTATTTCAAAAAGATAGAATCTAATAGGCTAAAATTCCAAATGATATGGCATGTATTATAAATACACATACACTATATATGTTAGATAATAGATGTGCATATGGATTATGGATGATGAATGATAGATGATAAATTGGTAAATGGCAAAAATGATAAATGAATAGGTGAACAATGTATTTTAGATAAATGTAGACAAACATAGATGATACAGAGATCCAAGTATCGGTATATAATGAAATATAAGTATAGAAATGCTTTCTTAGATGATTAGTTCATTTTTTATACATCTCCAAATATGCTTGCATAGCCTATTACACATATAGACTGTATGTTGCACTTTGACTAAATATCTATTCAGTAAATCACCACAATAGTTAATGTGGTCAATTGTGGTATAAAAACAGTTGTGTAAGTGAACATTTCTAAATACAGAAAATGCAAAAAAATAAATGATACATATTTTTAATGTTTTTTTATTTTTAATAGATATATTTCTTTACTTACATTTCAGATATTATTCCCTTTCCCAGTTTCTTGTCCACAATTACCCATCCCTTCCACCTCCCTCACACGAGTATTTCCCCCATCCATCTCCCTTACTGTACCCCCATATTCCCCTGCACTGGTTATCTAACCTTGGCAGGACCATGTGCTTCCTCTTCCACTGGTACCCCAACAAGGCTATTCTACAGGAATGGATTCAAAAAATGTGGAATACACATCTACACAGTGGAGTACTACTCAGCTGTCAAAAACAATGACTTCATGAAATTCATAGGCAAATGAAATGAACTAGAAAATATCATCCTGAGGGGGTAATCCAATCACTGAAAAACACACTTGGTATGCACTCACTGATCAATGGATATTAGCCCAAAAGCTGATACATATTTTTTGGTTATTTTGTTTACATTTCAAATATTGCTCTCCTTCATGGTTTTCCCTCTGCAAACACCCATTCCATTCCCCCTTTCCTGCTTCTATGAGGCCAGCCCTCCCCCACTCCCACCTTACCACCATAGCATCCCCCTAGACTAGACACTGAGTCTCCACAGGAACAAGGGCCTCCAGCCTCTCTCATTGATGCCAGACAAGGCCATTCTCTGCTACCTATGCACCTGGACCCTTGAGTCCCTTCATGTGTATTCTTTGGTGGATGGTTTAGTTGTTGGGAACTCTGGGGTACATGGTTTATTGATATTTTTGTTCTTCCTATGGGGTTGCAATACTTTCAACTCCTTCAATCCTTCCCTAACTCTTCCATTGGGGGTTCCCTAGGCTCAGTCTGATGGTTGGCTACAAGCATATGCATCTGTATTAGTTAGACACTGGCAGAGCCTTTCACGGGACAGTTATACTAGGTTCCTGTCAACAAGTACTTCTTGACATAAGCAATAGTGTCTGGGTTTGGTGTCTGCAGATGGGATGGATCTCTAGGTTGGGAAGTGTCTGCTGTACTCTTTATCCCTGCATTTCCTTTAGACAGGAACAATTATGGGTTAAAATTTTTGAGATTGGTGAGTGGCCGCATCCCTCAACCAGGGGTGCATGCCTATTAACTGACTATGGTCTCTGGAGGTTCTGTCTTCCCTTTGTTTGGTATTTCAGCTAATATTATTCCCATTGGGTCCTGGGAACCTCTTGCTTCCCTGTCATCTGAGACTTTCTAGTGGCTACCTCCAGTTTCCCATTTCCTACTGCTATACCCTCTATTTAATTTCCTGACTTTCTGTACTTCTCTCCTGTCTCCTCCCACACCTGATCCCATCCCCCTTTATTCCTCCCCATCCTCTCTCCATCTACCTCCCAGATATATTTCCCTCTTCTAAGTAGGACTAAAGCATCCACACTTTGGTTTTCTTTCTTTGTGAGCTTCTTATAGTCTGTGAATTGTATTATGGATATTCTGTGCTTTTTGCCTAATATCCACTTATCAGTGAGTACATACCATGTGTTTTCTTTTGTGACAGGGTTACTTCACTTGGGATGATTTTTTTGTCCCACCCATTTGCCTGTGAATTTCGTGAAGCCATTTTTTTAATAGCTGAGTAGTACTCCATTGTGTAACTGTCCCACATTTTTGTATCCATTCCTATGTTGAGGGACATCTGTGTTCTTTCCAACTTCTGGCTATTAAAAATAAGGTTGATATGAACAGAGTTCAGCATGTGTTCTTGTCATCTGTATAGGGAGTTGTGTCATGAATAGAGCCTGCTGCAGTGAAAGTTACTTTATGAAGGTATGGGGAAAATATAAGAGCTAGATATTATTGTACATTATTGTAGTCTATAAAAACACTGCGTGCTTTGGCTATATTAAGGTTTTCTTTGTTTTCAATAAGAAACGTTTTTGATTACTTTTAACATTTAACTAAAAATCAAATGTTATATTATTTGCTAAAACAATATGTTTATGTTAGTATTTTAATATTTTATTTTTGAAATTATTACTTATATTTTTATTATTTTCTTTAAAATTAAGAAACATATATGCCTGTCTGGAATACATAGATTCTGGCTGGTCAGTGTCAGTGTCTGCTGCTCCACATGTTGCTACTGCAGAATCCTCCAAGGCGTCCTTGACAAATTCTCATCTCTAGTGTAATGGGATTTCTTTGGAATATGTTTAAAGAGGCTCTGCTCAAGTCAAGACTTTACTGTCAGACATTGGCCTTGGTGGTTGGCTGACTTGATTTTTGCTTTATGCATATACCATTTCTAAATAATGCAGTGCAACATGTACCTATATTAATGAGAAGAATTGCTGTTAGACTCCACATTTTAAACTTTTAATAATAACAACTATTATTATTAATTAACAGTTTTATATATCTATCACACACACACATATATATATGTATATATATATATATAATACTTTATGATCAAACTCACAACATCCTATTATATACTCCTCTCATTCTCAGGAGCCTTCTTCTCAGCAAGTTCTCTCTCTCACTTCTATTTCTGTGCCATTGTCTTTGTTTTTATAGTTTATGCCTCTCTGACTTTAACGTGAGCCATGATATGAATATGAGTGTAGGGGGTCTGCTGAAGCATGCATAATTCAGCAATACTTGCAACACAGGGAAGCTCTAATTCCTCATCTTCCACAAGTTCTCAACACTCAGGAACTCCCCAGAGAAGACCTGGGCTCTATGACTGACAGTCAACTAGCATATTCTTGTTCAGAACCTATCCAGGTATCTGCCATAGATTCTGTTAGGTTTTATTGTATTGTTTTGCTTTGTTTCCATTTTTCTTTATTTTTTATGAGTCATGAAATAAACACAAGAAAACATTTTCTAGGTTCACTTCTCATTTGCAGATTTTTATATTCTCTTCATTTTTTTGGAAAGTATTTCAGAGTCTTTGATGGGGCCATATTAATATTACATTAAGAGAAGCTTTTTAATAAACTTGTTGATGTCTGCAAATTTTCTGTCTCCCATTAAAGAATTTATACATTATTTGTGTCTTCCCCTGTAAATACTTTTACTCTGGACTCTTCTTCAACTTGTGGTACTGTCATGTTCTACAACAATGTTATAGAAAACCGTCATTTGTACTGTTCAGTACTGGAATGTCAGCATATGGTGTATGACATTATGTTAATATAAATGAGGGCTCATCTTGTAGCTCTGATCTTGAATTAGACCAGCAACCAAGGAGTGTACAGGGAGGAATTTATGGCTCCATATACATAAACATCAGAGGAAGGTCTTGTCTGAATTTAATGGGATGGGAGGCCCTTGATCCTGTGGTGGTTTGATGCCTAGAGTAGGGCAATACATGTGGCATGTGGCAGGAGAGGGTGGGTGGGTAAGAGATCCCCATCATGTAGGAAAAGAGGAGGAATGAACAGGAGGTTGTGGGATAGGGGGGGCTTGTGGAGTGGTAACTGGGAAGTGGAATATTATTTGAGATGTAAATGAATAGAATGATAAATAACAATATTGAAAGTTCTTACTAATTTCCATTATCCTTTTCTAAGTTCATTGATTATCTTTATTTTCAAAAGGCCTTAATCTATCCTTGTTATTGTTAAGAGTTCTCACTATGTTTATTATGAATTCTAAACCAAACCTGTTCTTCAACATTGGCACTGTGATTGTGCTTTGATCTATTTTATTCAGTGAATTGTCAATAGGAAGTTTCTCTAATGAATTATTTACTTACCTAAAAAGCACGGAAAAAAATTAAACACAAAGTTTTATCTTATACAAACAGAATTCTTGATCAATTCAATAACTTATTTAACGTTAAGTAGCAGACCTTTAAAAGATATATAGAATATAGTTCTGTCGATGAGGGACTTAATTCAAAACTATTATGCTTCCACAGATATGACCAGTGATTTTTATATGAATTAATGGAAGTAAAAGAAAGAAAATGACTGGTAAAAGACGAAGAGAGACAGAACTGGATTTTCTAAATCCATTCAGATAACTATTTAGACTTAAGGAGCATATATGGCTCTGTTAAGGAAGTGCATCCAACAATGAAATCGATTGTGTGGAGTCCTTGCTTAGAGTATCAAATAGCATAATGCATTGGCTGTATTTCTTTGGACTAAAGATAATATCAGTGATATTCTCAGGTATTGGTCTTGCCATTTGAATTCCCACAGCTGATATAAGTAATAGCATTATACAATATATAATATATGTCTAATTTTTAACATTTAAACATTTTGGTACCTTACTTGATCAGAGTCCACAAAGAGTATTCACACAGTGAAAGAACTGTGTAAGCTTCACAAGTTTTATCTGTTCTAACTGTTTGGGGATCATTGGTTCCCAGTTTTATCTTTGTCGTGTTAATACCACTTAACTCCAGAGACTTTATAAACTTGAAGTCATCACAAGTGTTGAGTCAGGAGGAGTCAGCATCCTATAGATCTGAAAGTCAGACTCAGATGGGGAGTTACGTATATGTTCCCCAATGGTGAAATTAACACAAGCCTTCATTCAGCAGAAATTTCCTGAATTATGAATTAGCAAGACTAGAGTTCAAGTAAGTATTCTTGCTCTATAGAAAGCATACATCTAAAAATATCTGTGTATCCTAGAAATACCACTGTTTAAATGGTGACTTTTTAGAAAATATTACTGAATTTTTCTTATTTGGAACTGCTATATAATGATAACATATGTGATATCTATCATCCAGCCATCACAACAGTCCATTCAAAATAAAACAAACAGTCCCAGTACTTCATACGGAACCAGTCGTATAAATAACACCATCTTAATATATTGACAGTCAGTTAGCCTTTAACTATGAAAAGCACACACACACACACACACACACACACACACACAGAGAGAGAGAGAGAGAGAGAGAGAGAGAGAGAGAGAGAGAGAGAGAGAGAGAATGGGGGACATAAATAGTAAGGACAAATGAAATTCTGACAAAATAGGGATACACATCAGGTGGGGTTGTGTTTGTATTTTCCTTCTGATTTTTTACTATGCATATTATTAGTATAAATTGATGTTGCTTTTTCATTAAAGCTCTCAAAACAATGACTGCTGTTTATAATGTCAATAGAGAGATGGCCTTGTGAGTATGCCTCGTGGAACATTAGTAATTCATAGTGTTCAGTTTTTTAAGCTTTCCCCTTACAGGCTTTCCAAGTGTAGGCCTGAGACTTCAGTAATGGGAAGAGCTGTGTAGCACATGAAAGAGGGTGGTCATCTACCTGCTTCCATACAAATCTTCAGTCTATCTTGTTGTTTGGGCATCTGTGAGTTTCCTTACAGTGGAGGACACATTCCCCAACCCACACCTTTTTTTTTGCTCGCTCTTTTTCTTTCTCTCTCTCTCTCTCTTTCTTTCTTTCTTTCTTTCTTTCTTTCTTTCTTTCTTTCTTTCTTTCTTTTTCTTCTTTCTGGATTAATGAAATGGATTTCCTTTTGACAAATCAACCTGCAACCTTGACAGGTTTTCTAGGAGAACCGCCTTCTTCCTTTGTCATTGTTCCATTTAATTTCTAATAGGCAAATTTTGGTTTTTGTACTTGACATTTTAAGAATATTTGGTTGTGTTTTGTTTCATAATCATTTTCTGAGGGTATTTTAGAGATGAATACAGACATGCATGTGCAGCAATGGGTTTCAGAGGAAATTTCTGAGAATATAAAAAGAAACAAATTTTACAAAGATCATTGACAAATTTCTTCTGAGTTTGCAGCACTGGTAGAAGTTTACACTCACATGTGCCCAAAAGTACTAGTTATTTACATCAATATATATATATATATATATATATATATATATATATATATGTAAAAATGTTTTGGGAAATTGTGAGCTTTACGTCATGTGGACAGGGACTATATAAACACTGAGGCATGAAGTGGGATTTAAAGTTAGGTGTTTCCTATTGGCTCAGTTTCAGATGTTAATGATGCTCTAACTCCATGGGGAAGGGCTCCAGGTATTTCCTTCTGTGCCTGACTGGCATGGCACTCTCGGTGGGGTGTCCTGGTTACATGTTCCAGATCAGGAACAGAAATGGGTAGATAGCAGCTCTATTGCATATCACAAGTCTCTAAGATTCCTAGGATAGGCTCTTACTCAAATTTACTAGTTCTTCTCTCTCGTGGCAAAGTCCACTGGCTTTACCTTTCTCTCTTAAAAATCTGACCTATCCAAACTGTTTTTATTTAGCATATTATGATTACACATCAAAATGAATTTTGTTTCAACTATTTATCTTAATCACATTATCCTCAGTAGTTTTCAGAGTATGATAATTAGGTAGTGTAAAGAGGCAAGAAATAGCATATTGTAAGATTTACAAAAAGATTTCTTCAAAGGACACACACTCAAAGATATATATATATATATATATATATATATAATATAAAAATATAAAGATATGTATATATATAAATCTGCTTAAGAAATAATCTATCTAATAAAGGATATAAAATTCAAAGAAATATTTTAACTTAAAATGATGACAGCTCCCCAGCAATAGGATAATGGAATGAATTACTTACCTACTTTTATTTCTTTGGTTCTTTCATTTATGTTTCCTCAATTTTACAAGATAGAGTTTTATGTGTCGGGGGCCCTGGACCAGCTAGTGTATGCTGCCTGGTCGGTGTCTCAGTGCCTGAGAGATCTCCTGGTTCCAGGTCAGTTGAGCCTGTTGGTCCTCCTATGAGTTCACACTCCTGTTGAGCTTCTTCCAGACTTACCCTAATTCAATTGGTTATCAAACGGCTGGATGTAGGTATCTGCTTCTGTTTCAGTCAGCTTTTGTTGGGGCTCTTGCAGGGCACCCATGCTGGCTCCTGTACATCACAGCATCAGCCTGATCTGGCCTCAAGGACAGCAGATACACCTACACCTTGAGGGACTTCATGCCCCAGGGGAAGTGAAGGCCTGGCAGGGTATGGTGCATGTCTGTGGACATCCTCTTGGAGATGGAGGAGGAGGAGTGGGATAAAGAGCTGTCTGAAGGCAGAAGCAGAAGGGGATAAGAACTGGACTGTCAAAAACGATTAAAGATAATTAAAGAAAAAAGAGTTTTATGCAGATTAAACTGCCCTCGGACTCTCAATAGTACTGTGAATGAGTTCAAAGTTTTGATCCTTTGCCTTCACCTCTCAAGTAACATAACAGATATGTAGCACCATATGTGGCATAATTCAGAATAATTTTAAGTGTTCAAATTTAATAATTTAATATTTATTTGTATAGTTACATATATTGAAATTATATTGCATCCCATAGTCTACTTTGTCCTATTTATATACTACTTTGAATTTTAATGTATGTTTCCAATATCATCCAGGATGCTAAATTTTAATATGGTTTAAGAAGTTTAAGTAGCCATTTCTGGAAAAGTTCAGTTCAAAACAAGTATATCTATTCTCATTCCCTTGAATTAATATTTACTTTAAAATCCAAACTTAGGAATCAATTTTTACTGATGTAGATAATTTTAATGGACCAAATTCCTTCAGAGAACTAATGCTTTTTTTCAGATAAAATATTAGATATATTTAAATTCTGTTGCTCCAAACCATCTGAATGCAGTATTTAATGGACTTTAAGATAATTTTCTGTCTATTCCTTCAAAGGAGTCTACCTGAATTAGGTTGATATAGCTGTTTAAAATATGAAAAAGGAAAATTATGACAAACCAAAAAGCATATATAATCACATAATTATGTTTATAATATTCCATTTTATTTCAATTCCACTTCCTGGAATACAGATATGTTACTTTCAAAATGATATGTATATAATGATCTCATTCTTTTGAGACCCATCCTTCAGAAGGAACTTATTGTTCCATGGCCTGAATTTTACTTCAGACTCTTGTAAATTCCATCCTCAACTTAATAATTTCTAGCAGTTTGAAACAGAAATGACAAAATTCTATAGCAAAATTGTCAGTTATTTCAATAGATGGTGAACTCAAAGTCTAACTCCTTCATTTCATTCTCCTCATGCTTCTCTCTCTCTTTGAGTTGTCCCGGTGTGCAGTTGCTAGTATGTCCCTCTGGTGACAGGTTTGACAGTAAACAGAATCCAAGTCTGCAGAGGGCCCTTTCATGCTGACCCCATGTTGCCGTAACATCCCAGAGCAGAATGATGCTTTTGCAATGAAGTAGAGATGGAATTTCTCCTCTTACTGTTGATAAGTTGGTACTGAGATAAAGATGCCCAATATCTGTGCTGTCTTTTCCGAATTTCAGGGGACAGCGATGGCTAATGTTGTTTAGTAACTTCACAGCACCACTGGATGGCTAAAAGTACAAGGAAGCATTATTCTCTCTGTCTGTTTTCATGCTATATCTCGATAAGATTAATATTTGAATTAGTAATTTGCAAAATCCAGATTACTTCTATTGTGAGCCTATCACTTTGTATCTAAGAGAATCTTTAAAAGAACTGGAATCTCTTCCAAAAGACAATATTTTGACATGACTGCTTTAAACTGGAGCATTGCTGGCTTTTCTTATTTGTGAGTAGAAACTGACATGTGAGCTCGTTGTTGCTAGTGAGTTTGTTCACATTCAGACTTTGATTATACCATAAGATTTATTTTTTTATTTTTTTTATTAACTTGAGTATTTCTTATTTACATTTCGAGTGTTATTCCCTTTCCCGGTTTCCGAGCCAACATCCCCCTAACCCCTGCCCTTCCCCTTCATTATGGGTGTTCCCCTCTCCCCACCCCCCTTGCCGCCTTCCCCCAACATTCACGTTCATTGGGGGTTCAGTCTTAGCAGGACCCAGGGATTCCCCTTCCACTGTTGATCTTACTAGGATATTCATTGCTACCTATGATGTCAGAGTCCAGGGTCAGTCCATATAAAGTCTTTATGTAGTGGCTTAGTCCCTGGAAGCTCTGGTTGCTTGGCATTGTTGTTCATATGGGATCTCAAGCCCATTCAAGCTCTTCCACTTCTTTCTCTGATTCCTTCAACGGGGGTCCTGTTCTCAGTTCAGTGGTTTGCTGCTGGCATTCAACTCTGTATTTGCTGTATTCTGGCTGTGTCTCTCAGGAGAGATCTACATCCGGCTCCTGTCTGCCTGCACTTCTTTGCTTCATCCATCTTGTCTAATTGGGTGGCTGTATATGTATGGGCCACATGTGGGGCAGGCTCTGAATGGGTGTTCCTTCTGTCTCTGTTTTAGTCTTTGCCTCTTTATTCCCTGCCAAGGGTATTCTTTTTCCCCTTTTAAAGAAGGAGTGAAGCATTCACATTTTGATCATCCGTCTTGAGTTTCATGTGTTCTATGCATCTAGGGTAATTCAAGCATTTGGGCTAATGGCCACTTATCAATGAGTGCATACCATGTGTTTTTCTGTGATTGGGTTAGCTCACTCAGGATGATATTTTCCAGTTCCAACCATTTGCCTACAAATTTCATAAAGGCATTGTTTTTGATAGCCGAGTAATATTCCATTGTGTAGATGTACCACATTTTCTGTATCCATTCCTCTGTTGAAGGGCATCTGGGTTCTTTCCAACTTCTGGCTATTATAAATAAGGCTGCTATGAACATAGTGGAGCACGTGTCTTTTTTATATGTTCAAGCATCTTTTGGGTATATGCCCAAGAGAGGTATAGCTGGATCCTCAGGTAGTTCAATGTCCAATTTTCTGAGGAACCTCCAGACTGATTTCCAGAATGGTTGTACCAGTCTGCAATCCCACCAACAATGGAGGAGTGTTCCTCTTTCTCCACATCCTTGCCAGCATTTGCTGTCACCCGAGTTTTTGATCTTAGCCATTCTCACTGGTGTGAGGTGAAATCTCAGGGTTGTTTTGATTTGCCTTTCCTTTATGACTAAAGATGTTGAACATTTCTTTAGGTGTTTCTCAGCCATTCGGCATTCCTCAGGTGTGAATTCTTTGTTTAGCTCTGAACCCCATTTTTTAATAGGGTTATTTGTCTCCCTGCGGTATAACTTCTTGAGTTCTTTGTATATTTTGGATATAAGGCCTCTATCTGTTGTAGGATTGGTAAAGATCTATTCCCAATCTGTTGGTTGCCGTTATGTCCTAACCACACTGTACTTTGCCTTACAGAAGCTTTGCAGTTTTATGAGATCCCATTTGTCGATTCTTGACCTTAGAGCATAAGCCATTGGTGTTTTGTTCAGGAAATTGTTTCCAGTGCCCATGTGTTCGAGATGCTGCCCTAGTTTTTCTTCTATTAGTTTGCGTGTATCTGGTTTGATGTGGAGGTCCTTGATCCACTTGGACTTAAGCTTTGTACAGGGTGATAAGCATGATCAATTTGCATTCTTTTACATGTTGACCTCCAGTTGAACCAGCACCATTTGCTGAAAATGCTATCTTTTTTCCATTGGATGGTTTTGGCTCCTTTGTCAAAAATCAGGTGCCCATAGGTGTGTGGGTTCATTTCTGGGTCTTCAATTCTATTCCATTGGTCTATCTGTCTGTCTCTGTACCAATGCCATGCAGTTCTTAAATTTCCTTGTGGACTAGAATTACCATTTACTTTTACAAATCTACTAATCCACCTTCAATAAGTCAAATGAGAAAGTTATGGGGTCTTAACATGTCATTTAGCTGGTTAAAATATGAATAAAATCACTGAAACTATGAGGGTTTCATTAAAGAACATATATCAGTTGTATAACAGGTCACACCATGGCATTTTTTTGTATGTACATATAATGGATGTTCATCACAATGAATACCATAAAAAACCTCTACTTGCTTATTTGGCCCTTTATTATTCATATATTGTTCCCTTTCAACTTTCATGTAGTTTATCCAAATCTAGATTTTACATTGTCTTTTAATTCATAGATGTCTACACAGATAGGGTATATATATATACATATATATAATCTTTATGATTGTTACATAAATTTATGGGATGATCCCTCGTACTCTTGAACAGCTCTATGAATACTCTTTTCTGCATTCTAGACTTTTTCCTGAGAACTGTGTCTATTAAATAGTGAAATTTCAATGGCATGAATGATATAATTGGACACAGAAGTGGCAGAAACCATCCATGGGCACTTAATAACCAAGTGAACAGGGGTATGATTAACCCAATGTGCTGTATGAAAGGATAAAAAGCAGGAGTCAGAATAGTAGATCTTTCTCAGAGTGACTCCACTGGCTGACTCAGAATGTTACTATCTGGAAATTACATATTCTATCAATTTCAGCAAGAATTGCCTAAGTAGAGCATAAGTCAAGGGAATATAACATTTCTGGAGGGATTAAAGAGATCATACTCATAATCCAGGGCTTGGAAGATGCAAGATTAGAGATTCCAAACACATGCTCAATTAGCTTCCCTATCTCTTCTAAAGCTGATAGAGGATTATCATCATCTTAAGCAAATGGTCACTTTAAATGCAGCTGCTTTGACATATCTGTTTTCACTGCATGAGCACATTAGCATTTTCCATAGGATTGGATTGGAGTTATTAATTAGCCAAACATATTCTTTCTTTATGCTGAGACAAACAGACCACCAAAAGTAGTCCACTTTCAGCAGACAATGCCAACAGTACACTGTCAGTGCCCCCTCTCACAGTGGTATAAAATGTTTAACTTCCTATATCACAATTTAATTGTAAAAATATTTCACCACCTTTCCCTTGTGAACTACATAAAATTGGCCTATTTTCACATTGTATCTCTTCTTAACATCAATAATGTAATGTAAATACTGAATTTTCAGATTTTATGTAATTCCAAAAGTGATGTTTTTTGAAGAGGGGTGGTAACCTGGAGCAAAAGAATGAAAAAGCTACTGAGACTTGGGGGAAAGGAGAGTGACATAGGAAAACCAGAGATTGGAACACTAAAAATTAAGGGCCATTTGAGTGGTTGTATGGATCCAAACACTCAATCCAAAACACTCTAAGCTACCTAAAATATATACATTCATAAATAAATTCTATCTAAAGGAAGCCACCAAATAATGTTGAGACATAGTCCTCACTGTAAATTTATTATCACCAAATGAAGATTCCAGGGATATAGATGGGTTGTATCACATTGCTTTTTTGGCCAAAAGGGCCCCATGAGAACCCCTAAGCAACCGAAGCTATTGTCAATTCAACCTGTGCTTCACCACACACTGATACTAAGGCAAATAATTGTAAAGAAAAAACATACCTCTGTAGCTGAACACTGAGAAATTAAGCTGCTCCCTCCCTACAGCCTTCACCTCTATGGATTGTATATGGTATCAGGAGGTACTCTGTATACCAAAGGACAAAGGTGAACACCAAAATCCTTTAGTCTATAATAGTGACCTGGCTTCAAAACACACTGGTATCAATACTAGCACACATTTGTGGGAGTAACCAATTAAAATCAGATTCTGCTTTGATTAAATCAGATTTAATTAGCCCACTCCATAGATGAAACCCATACCTATAACTGTGTGTCCAAGACTCTGAGACTAGACAAACCAGGGACTTAGTGGAAAAACCAAATACTACTGTTCTGCTAAAGTAATGTATCAATAAAATGACTACTATCAATATTCTGCTATACATATTGATCAGTGCCTTCCTCAGCTACCATCAGAGAAGCTTCCTCCGATAGAAATGGAAAGGAATATAGAGATGCACAGCCAGAAAATATGCAAAAGACCTGATCAATTTTGGCTTAGACATAATATTGACTGTACAATAACACTGTCAAAAACAAACTTTCAATATATTGTGGGATGAAGCAAGGCAAGGCAATGATCTATGAGTATAGCAGATGTCATTGGGAGTCATTTTCCTCTTACATTCCTTTAGAGTAACAGTAGTATTTAATTTTACCCCAACTCCTTGGGTTATAACATCGCAAGTTCTTGGTCAACAAGAGTAGTATATTATATATGGGTTCTTTCTCAGAATAAACATTAAGTCAAATTAGATCAAATTAGAGATCCACGTCCAGACAGTATGGAAAGACTAACAGGCCTTGAAACACTACGCCAAATAGGATGTCTTCATCAAACACCTTCCTATCAGAACTCAAAGAATTCAGAAGAGGCAAAAAATGTATGAGGCAGAGGGGATGGAGGACACAAAGGAAACAGGTCCTTCAAAACACAGTACAACCAAAAACATATGAATTCACAGAGATGATATGGCCTGCAAGGGTCTGAACTCAAATGAATCCCTGAGCTTAGCAGGTAAGTTTATACATACCGTATCCCAAACATAGACATTTTCTCTAATTGGTGAATTATTTTTAAGAGTATTTCTAATGCCTAAGAGTAGATGCCAAATACAAAACAAGGTCAGGAAAATCATTGGAAGCTCTTTGTCGTGTAATGTGTTAGAGAACTTTTTAATTTTACCATACATGTCCTTTGTGCATAAATCAGTGGTTGTGGTTTTGTGAATTTTATGGAATTCTTGGGTGTGAGAATGTGTGTGTGTGTGTGTGTGTGTGTGTGTGTGTGTGTGTGTGTGTGTGTGTCTGTGTTTGAATTCACTTTTTTGTTCTTTTTATGTGGCTCTTTTTCTTCTGTTTGTTTCTTCTTTTTGTTATGTTTGTCATACTGCGATTTGTTTGATTTTTTTATGTTATGTAATTGATGTTCTACATATACCTGTTTTACTTCTAATGAGAGACATTGGGAATGTTTTCTGATGAAAGCAGAGGTTGGGAAAATCACAGAGAATCTGGAGAGAGGAAACCATAATCAAAATATATTTTATGAAAAAAGTCAATTTTCAATAAAAGAATAAATTCCAGATCCAAATAATAAAATGAACAAATAAATTAAGTGACCTGTCCATTTCAATAATTAATAAGATATTTAGATATCTTTTTATGTAGAATACAGTTTGCTAGTATCCTAACACATGTCAGATGCTTAATTCACTTCTTTAAAATTAGGAAAGGCCTGAGGTTCTCTTGACTTTGAGAAAAAGAGAGATATGTGATCCACTAAGGAAATCAGGTGTAATTTTCAGATAATATTAAATCTTAAAATGCAGCACTTTTGGTAACACTGGGAGACTATCCAGGCCTATTTCACTATGTAAAGGAAACTTGGACACTTATCACTTGTGTATAATATGAAACTTGTTTTTTTTATGTGTTGCAATCTAGGTATTGGTTACATACACATATAATTATGTTCTCTATTATTATGGAGTTCATAATCAGTACAGAATGTATTTCTGACATAAACTGTTTATGTTTATGCCCCTTAAGTAAGGCATTCAATGGCTAGAGCCAAGGAAAATGGCCTGTAATCACTTCTCTCTATCAAGAACCTACAACCTAAGCATACTTCTTTGTGAAAGGGTCACTGCCATGGAATGAGGAAGCTGAAAGAGAGAGAAAAATACATAAAATGCAATATAGAGAGGGAGACACACACACAGATTGAGAGAGAGAGAGAGAGAGAGAGAGAGAGAGAGAGGAGAAGAAATAAATGACATACATACTAGAATAATAAAATCTTGCCACTCAACATTTTTCATGTGTTTTTTAAACTCGTGTTTGTTATGTATGTGTCTGTGAAATATGTGTACTTAAATTTATAGGTGGACTTTATTATCATTCTCTCTCTCTCTCTCTCTCTCTCTCTCTCTCTCTCTCTCTCTCTCCTGGGTTGTTCAACAAAAGACATTGGGTATCTGTTTCCTCTATGCTCTGACTTAATGCCTTATGTTAAGTTTTCTCAGTGACCCCGAAGCTTTTCACTTCAACCAGGTGGGCTGGGAAACAATACATCAGTACCTGTCTGCTTATGCCCCTCAACCCCTCAACACTGGAGTTTCAGACATGGCATCTGCTGCAACTTGAGACTTTGGGGCTGGAAGCATGGGCTTAATACCTAGATTTTTGTGGTGCTTATGATTCAGAAAAATTGTTCTTACTCACTGACCCACTTGCCAGGTCCTATATGTCAGTCAGATATTTAAGGGCTCATAATCTGGTGGTTTAATTGATTGGTATAAGCTTCTCAACCTGTGCTGTTGTTTCCATATGTGGATGGTTTAACAGTGTCATCCATAGAGGCCTTTATGTATTTTAACTTGTTGTTTCATGTGTTTGTTGTGACCTCTGCAATACGACAGATGATATGTTGGTGACTGTCTTGAGACCTATTTTGCTGGAATTTAGTGTGGATTATTCTGATATTGTAAGTTTATTTTAAGTTCATTGTAAATTCCTGTGTTTTTCATGTAATGCCAGACTCCTAATTTTAGATGAAGACAAATAAACTGCATTTTGATACCAACTAGGAGAAATGTACCACACTCACATATAACATGTTTACATGTTTATATGGTGGCTAGTGTAAATATATATTACTTGGTCATTTAAAATTTAGTATAGAATGATAGACATGCGATAGAACATTGGAAGAGAAAATCTAAAATCAAATGTTTCAATGTGGAAAAGGTTGTATTCAACGTAATATATTTAATAAATAAATCAGCCACTGAAGCTAGTCTTTCTATTAATTAATTATGTTATTTATTTACATCCTAAGTGCTTCCTCCCTGGTCACCCCCTAGAAGAGTTCTTACCTCCATCTGCATTCTCCTTTACCTCTGTGGGAGTGCCCCTCCCATTGAGGATACCCCAACCCTGGGACATCAAATCATTTTAGGATGAGGCACATCCTTTCCCACAGAGGACAGACAAGGCAGTCCTCTACTACATATGTGCCTGGGACCTCAAAGCAGGCCACACAACCTCTTTGGTTGGTGGCTCAGGCTCTGGGAGCTCTAAGAGGCCCAGTTTTGTTGACTCATTTGGTCTTTCTGTTGGGTTGCCATCCCTTTGAGTTCCTTCAGTCTTCCCCCTGTCTCTTTCATGTAGAACTCCATCCAATGCCTGGCTGTGGGTATCTGCATCTGTCCCAGTCAGTTGTTGGGTAGGACATCCATTCTAGCTTCTTGGCTGCAATCACATCTTAGAATCAGTAGTAGTGTCAGGATTTGCTGCCTGCTCATGTGATGGATCCAAAGTTTGGCTGGTCACTGGTCAGCCATTTCTTCAGTCTCTGCTCCATTTTTTTCTTCCTTCATTTCTTTTAAGCAGAATCAATTTTGACTAGAAAGTTCTATAGGTGGATTGGTGTCCTCATCCTTTCACTGTGTTTCCCCTCTGCACACTGAATGTGATCTCTTCAGGTTCCATACCCCCACTGTTGGTATTTCAGCTGTGGCTACCTGCATTGAATCCTGGAAGGCTCTACCATGTTAGGTCTCTGGGACTTCCTAGAGATTGGGCCTTCTCCCAGACTTGGCTATTGCCTATTTCTATTCATCCTCCTGGCCCTGATCTTCTAACCTGTTCTCTCCACATATCTGATCCTGCTGCACATTATCCTCCCCCATCCCTCTTTCCCATGTCCTTCCCTCCCTTTGCCTCCCATAACTATTTTGTTCCCCTTCCAAGTGGGATTTAAGCATCATTACTTGAGCCTTCCTTCTTGTTTAACTTCTGAGGGTCTGTGGCATTGATCATGGTTATTCTGTACTTTTTGGCTAATATACACTAGGGAGTAGATACTGTGTAGGTCCATTTGGGTCTGGGTTTCCTCACTCAGGATGCTATTTTCTAGTCCCATATATTAGCCTACAAAATTGATAATGTCCTTGTGTTTAGTAGCTGAATACATTTTCTGTATCCATTCTTCAGTTGAGCAACATCTGGGATGCTTCCAGTTTCTGGCTATTATGAATAGGGCTGCTATGAACATAGTGGAACATGAGTCCTTGTGGTATGGTGGAGCCTATTTGGGCATGTACCCAGGGAAATTATAGCTGGTTATTCAGGTTAAACTACTTCTAATTTTCTGAGAAATTGTTAAACTGATTTTTAGATTGGTTGTATAAATTTGCAATCCCACCAGCAACGGAGAAATGTTCTCAACATCCTTGTAAGCATGTCCTGTCGCTTGAGGTTTTGATCTTAGATGAATCTTAAAGAATAGATGATCTTTTCATTTCATAGATTTTATAAATAAACTTTAGGATATTTTGGCTATGTCAAATTGTGTAAACAGCATTTAAAACATAAACACGATGGTCTATTTCAACTAGACATTCAGTCTGATGAAAAACAATTCAAAGAGTTCTTGTCTTATACCTATACTACTATTCTATCTCTTATTCAAGTTCATATGATACACAACTAAAGATGTAAATTTGGAAAAAGAATAATCACTAAAAGAGTTGGAACAACCTTCACAAAGTCAGAAGAGATATGAAAAACAACAGTACTTGAATTAAAATTTGATAGTGTGGCCATTAAAAGTAAGAAATTAACAAAATTTGCATTACAATGATGAGCAGGAACAGAAATGAGACAAAGCATGGAAAGGATGCTGCACAATCTGTACAGATCCATCCTGTGGTGTTTGATGTGAGGAAATGATCTAGGAAAGAAGAGGGAGGTAGGGGAAGAGGAAAAACTGAATCATAGTTAAAGATAAGTTCTTTTCCTAAGGAGTTTACATGGAATACCTTTATGATCAATTATTCAATGTCCCAGTAATGTAATGCCCTTTTAAAATAATCACATTTTAATTGTCCTTATGATACTTAAGAGAAGATGTCAAACAGTAATAATGACTTGGAAGCAGAAAATAGTTGGATCATAAAGGCATGGAAGTAGAAGTGCTTGCCATAGCAAGAATATTTAATGTATATAATATATTATAGATACATATGTGATGTATATACCACAGATTTTATGCACAGTTTATCTCCACTATGAATAAAGCCACAATAAGCTATTTTTGGAAATGACATCATGAAATTTGCAGGCAAATGGAAGGAACTAGAAAAAAAAGGACATCCTCAGTGAGCTAATCCAGATACAGAAAGACGTATGAATTCATTCACTTATAAGTGAATATTAACTAGTTAATAAATGATAATAAAACTAAAATCTACTATGAGAGGCTAGCTAAAGATTAGGACAATAAGGAACTCACATGGGCATTCTTATAAAAAGGAAATAGAATAAATTTGGAGGGTGTGGACTGGAAACAAGGAGAGACAGGAGCAGGAGGGATCTTGTATGGGGGTGGGATGGAGGGAGAATATGTAACAAGAGACAGCTGGAATTGGGTTGCATTTGGGGCACAGTGTGGAACCCTACTCTGCAAGGAAACTTCCTAGAATCTATGAGCATCACTCTAGTGAGGACTCCTAGTAATTGAGAACACAGAATCTGAACTGGTCATCTCCGGTAACCAGACAATACTTACAGTGGTGGGACTAGGCTGCACTCCATTGAGTTATTGGCTGGTCAAAGGGTCCTTTGGAAATTCCTAAGCAAACAAGACAGATTCTATGTCACAAGATCACCCTGTGAAACTGACCTCAGGGCATCATTACCAAGGACATCTACAGAGCTCATCGAATGTAATGAGGTCAAGGTGATACCTTCATAGAGTTTTCAACCCTACTTGTAGTCTCTTTGATATGAGAAAACACAGTGAAAGATATGGAAAGAGAAACCTAGACACCATCCCAGCCACAGGACCCACAATTTACAATGTGACATACCTGCAAGATCTCCTGGGACAATGGTAGTGCAGCACTTGTGAGAGAAGCTAATCAATATCTGATTGACCTAGAGGTCAACACCACAAGAGAGAGTCCATTCCTTACACTGCTGGATAACCAGGAACTAGAGACTGAATAGTCCAGAAACCTAGGATAATATTAGACAGGACCAGAACAAAGAAAGGAGAGAGAGGGACAGGGAGAGAGGGAGAGAGGGAGAGAGGGAGAGAGGGAGAGAGGGAGAGAGGGAGAGAGGGAGAGAGGGAGAGAGGGAGAGAGGGGGAGAGGGAGAGGGAGAGGGAGAGGGAGGGAGAGAGAGAGGGAGAGGGAGGGAGGGAGAGAGAGAGAGAGAGAGAGAGAGAGAGAGAGAGAGAGAAGAAATGGTGGCTATCTTCATCAATTAGTTCCTTGTCCAATTGTCATCAGAGAAGCTTCCTTCCTCTGCAGAAAATGGGAACAAAGGTAGAAACCCACAACCAGACATTTCACTCAAGAGACAGTGTCTAAATTGGAATTCTCAGGTTATTTTTCTAGGGAATCTGGAAGACATGCAGGGAGAAAAGATTAAAGGTGTCAAAGGAAATGACAGACACAAGAAAAACTTTGCCCACCGAATCAACTAAGCAGGTTCACATCACTTCACGGAGACTGAAGAGGCAAGGATGTGGTCTATAGATGTCTGCACCAGGTCCACTGCATAAACATTGTGACTGTTAGCTAGGTCTTTGTGGGAACTTTAACAATGGGAGCAAATATATCTCTAACTTTTTTCCTGTTCTTGATATTCTTTTCCTCCTGTTGGTTTGCCTTGTCAAGCCTTACTATAATGGTTTTACCGCATCTTATATTTTCTTGTTTTGTACTACTTCACTGTTGTCTTTTGGAGGCCTACGGCTGACAGGGGAGATGAGGAATAGCTGGGAGGATTGCAAAGAGGGGAAACTGGCAGTGACATGTATTGTATGAGAGAAGAATATATTTTTAATTCTACATACACAACACAAACACACACATATACATATCTTGAAGAAATCTGTTATTTCTATTCAAGTGGAAAAGTTATAATCATTTAATGTAATCTACAAAAGGAAGAAGAAGAAGAATTCCAATAAAGAGATTTAAAGAAGTGAATTATTAATATTAATTTTAAGGGAGAAAGGAATAGTTTCCAGAATTACAAGAAATCCTTGAGGGTGATTACAGATGAATAATGATGGGAGTTTCCTGCCACATACCAGGTAGAAACTTGTTTAGGCATACTGATCTATGAATGCCTAGAGACATTTCTAAGAGTTTTGCAATAATACGGTTTAGATTAATGAATATTCTGCATCTAGAAAGTTATTAGTATAAGCATTTTAGGAGAAGCATGTCTAGGTTTATAGGGTAAGGAATGAAAACCAGTAATTATATATGCTATAGGTGGTGATTTAATAATCTGAATTCCCTTTTGCAAGTTTATAGCTGTACTGATAAAATCATTTTAAAGTGGGCACAGAATGAAGCTCACAGGTCATTTTCTTTATATTAAGAAGGGAATAAAAGGCAGGTAAGCTGTCAATCTTAACAGCTGCCAGTAGGAGTGATATGGGTAAGAGGAAAAAGGATATAGAATGATATTTGTGTCTTATGACCTTGGGTCAAAGGAGAGAGATAAGCAATAAAAGTTGGCAAACAGCCTACAAATGCATAAGGGGAGTTTCTCTGGAGAGAGTAAGGATGTCCACAGTTCCAGAGTAAGCAGGCTTAAGGTTTGGATTAATATATAAACTGGAAAAATGTTAAGATCAGTTTTTAGAAGAAGATGGGATAGTAATGCTTTGTAAGCAACTGTATTCAGGGGAGTGCTTCTTGGGGGTATAAATTTGTTATCTCGTTAAAGTAAGAACTATTACTCCCACCATTTTGACATGCCCCAAAGCCTTTCAGGTGTTATTTAAGCTGGTCCACTGGCAAGCAGTTTGGCATGCCCAGATGGAGTGATTCCTACTGGATGGTACAATTACTTATAAAATCTTGGACAGTTTAAAATGTTAAATTTCTACCCAAGTCCTAGGTTAGAACTCAGATTTAATAATTTTGACCAAGAAGAACTTGGTTTCCTTTAATAGGCCTCAATGAAATCGTGGTCCATCTACCCATCTCCATTTCAGGAAAGTGTGATACTGCTCATTAGGTTTTGTTGCTATGGAACATGAAGTGTGATCATAAGCTGGTTGTTAATGGTTATCTTGCTGCCCTAAAGTGCCAAAGATCAAGCAAGGAATTTTGTCTGTGCTGTGTTAGTGAAGTTAAAGGTATAACCTATGGAAAATCTTATATAAATACAAGAAATCAAACAACTCAATGCGATTTGAGAGTAAGAAGTAGTGAAATTTTAATAGTTGGTGGAGATAGCCTTGCTCAGTGCACTGTGTGTTCCTTCAGATCCAGAGCTTCTATTAAAGGCAAAAAGAAAAATCTCACATTGAGAAAGTAAATGTAGACAGAATGTGGAGAAGATTTGACAAATGATGTGGGCATAGCAGAATTTACAGTGGCTGAAAGAATAAATAATTCTCTAAGTTATGCTTGAATACACCGGAGTAATGGTAGAGCACACACATGGCTGGCTAATATTAAAAAGAAAAACAATCCAATTTTATATGAATAATTGATGATCTGAATTAATTCACCATCAGTGAGAGGATGGTCACTGTGTGTATTCGGGCTGACTTTCAGGCTATTAATTCATAGCCTAAGTTTCACCTCTACTCAGATAATAGTATAAAGGATTTATACGTATAATCATTATGTAGTAGTATATTATGTGCTGGATAGGTTTTTCTGCCCTAGTCAAATAGCTGAGGAGATCACAAGATCCTGGAAAGAGGGTAATGTTAGACAAAGACCCATGACTCTGGATTCACATACAAAATGAACAACTTTTGTTTTGCCACACTTATATAGTTCTCAGCTAGCTGCTAGCAATAGTATTGCAAGCAGAACTTGATCAAATGTACCTTTGAGCACCCTGTTGAATTCTTCCTTCCAGCACTTTGTAACCCTGTGTCCATGTTTGTCCTGGAGGACATTCCTCCTAAGCCATACTATGAACCTGCAATTGTCCTTGATCACACTTCCATATGTAGATCAGGTAAGGTATGTCTTCGATGAAACATCTGCAGGCCATCTCGACTCCAAAAGTTTTCACAGGGTCCTCTCTCTGAAATAAACCACTGTTGAATTTTAGAGGAGAAGGTAATTGGTATCAGAGATAATTTCAGAAGTGTTGACATTGTCATCAGTTGTCTAGCTTCCTTGCTGTAGTTTTGGCAACGACCGTAACTAAAAGCCATTTGGGATAGGGAAGAATTTACTTGACTTAAAAGCCATGAAGAAAACTGAACAGGAACTCAAGCAGAGGCTTGCAGTGGAATGTATGTAGAAATGCTTCTTGCTGCCTTGCTTACAAGCTTGTGTTTACCTTTCTTAAACTGTCCAGAATGCACATAAGAAATAGTTCTTCACACAGTTTTGCTTCTAAAAGTAGCATTACACACCAGAGATCTTGTTAAAATATGAATCCCATGCTACCACCAGCATGGCACCTGCAGACGGGCTGGCTTGACCTGTTCTCAGCCAAGCAGACTCTCTGACCCCCACATCTGACATCTCTCCACCAGGTAATACAATCGCTGGGTGTGGCAACTGGCATCCTCAATTGTAAGCCATTCTAAGTTAATTTTTTCCATGGCGGATCCCAAAGGATCAGCCACCTGAATCAGGAGCCTCCGCTACCTATGGCTACCTACGTTTTGGGCTCCATGATCATCTCCTGTTGCAAAAGCTCTATTTTCTCTCTTGCTTTCCCTTTTCCCTTCTCTGATCCAGAAGTCCCGCCTACTCATCCAGTGATTGGCTCCTTGAAATCTTTATTCATTAGGCAAAGGTGCTGCCACAGTGCTTCACATAATACATCCCTACATCTACAGACAATTAAGACGACCCCTCCCCCTTACCCCCATACCTGCCATACACTGGCTAATCTAATCTGGGCATTACTCCAATCTAAGCCAACTTCTTTGTTCTCTTTAGACTGTGACAAGTTGCCAATTAAGAAAACTCCACCTCTTGTCTACTTTACACACAAACATATCACTTTCAGACAGTCTGAAACTCATTCTTTGTCTCCTTTGCCAACCATTGTACTACATTAGTATCATAATATAAATCTTTTAAAAGTCTACAGTCTTTGAAAATGACAACACTGTTAAACAAAAGTAAAATTCTGGATTGTTAATGAAATGTAGAGCGCCTACCAATAATTATTGTGCACCTTGTATAGTAAAAAGTATAAAAAAGAATATTGACATTTTTGCTAGAGGAAGTAAATAATGATGAATCGGGACTGTGTAACCTAGTTTTAAGATCATGTCATAGGTGGATGTGTCAGTGACTTCGTGATATTCCATTAATATTTTACAACTTTTGTGTTGTAGGATATCACTTAATATCTATTAAAAAACAATTCTAATTTTATATGCCTCCGGGGCCATATGATTCTAAGGTTACAGATTATTACTACATTGTAGATATTCTGTAACAATGGTAAAAACTTTCAAAAGTTTCTTTGGATTTTTACAGTCAAAAATAAAACCAAATAAAATGAAAAAATTTGGCTCTCCCTTCTAAGTAACAGTCCTTCATTAAAGGATATCATAGCATAAACTCAAGCAAGAATTTACAACAGAAAACAGAGAGGACTGTTGTCTCTTAGCTCATGGTTAACAGGATTTGTTATACACCCTAGGATCATCTACTTAGGAATGGTCTCAATCATTTTGGTGTGAGTCAAGACAAACTTCCACAGAGATGTCAGTCTAATGTGGACATTTTTTCAATTGAGAGTCCTATATCAGGTGACAATAGGATATGTCCAATTGGTAGTCAGAGCTAATAAGACAATTGTGTACTTAAATGAATGTTAATTTGAATGTTCCTTGTAATGTATAGACAAGCCTTGTCTACAAACATTAACTCCACAATAACTTCTAATTATTGTTCAGGGCAAAGGATAGTCATCATAGAAATGACTCAACTATTTGAAAAGATACACTGTAGTTGTGTCAAGCTCTCTATTGCTTAGGATTCGGTAATTCACGAACCCTTCAAATCAGGCTGGACATATCTTTTTAAGTCTTGTTTGTTTATTCATTCACTCATCCCTCTTGTCTCCACATCTTGAACTCTACAATTATAGACAAGCACTACTATAACTGCTTTGACTGGTGTTGGAAATTGAACTAGAATTCCATGCATACTAGGCTAGCATTTAACAAACTAAGGTATATCCTCAGACCTAGGCGTATCTCTTCTTACAGATATAGTTTCACTGGACTGTAGCAACAATTACTTATTTAAGTACTGGATAAATGAATCTCTTTCCTGCTATAATGACTGTGGAGTCATTATGATAGACTATATTGTTATCATCATTGAAGATTTTTAATATCTGTTTCTTTTAAGTTGATTTAGATAATCAGTACTGTTATTAGGATAGAGCCTATCTATCCTAATTCATGGATTTAGAGCCTAAATCCAGAAATTACTGCTTGAAAAGTTAACATTATCATTAATTCATGAAAATCTATCTCTATCTATCTATCTATCTATCTGTCTGTCTGTCTGTCTGTCTGTCTGTCTGTCTGTCTATCTATCTATAAGACATAATGTCCTTAACATGGCTGGAGAGTGATTAGAGATAAAAGTTACATGTCTACAAATTTTCCTTTAGTTCTAGTCAAAATATGTTTCTCTTATTTATTTTAACAATTACATTAAAATAAATGTTAACTATTATATACTGCATCTAAGAATTAACGTAAGACTTAACAAATATACATGTCTATACTTGATCTTAGCTGAAAGGCTAAGAATTATTAAATGCATGGGATTAAAATCCAACAAATATATTACTAAAATAGATAATAATATTCTATTTCAATGCAGTAAAATATCAATCTCTATAAGAAATTTTTCTTTCCTCATTTAATTGCCCTATGATATCAAACATAGCTACAGTTCAAAAGTCTAACTGAGAACAAATACAAAATACATCCTATATGAATTTTTTTTCCTATGAAGAATAAATTATCAGAAGTATATTAGAGATTTTAATGCATCAACCCATCATATTCAGGATGAAATACACTATCTTATTTCTCTCACCAAACTCTGGCCAAGATAAAGTACTATCATTTATAAACAATTTTCTCTGGGAAAAAATGAAGGAAGAAGAAAAGCACATGAGATCGATTGCTTGTCCTGAGAAGATGCAGCTGAAGTAGTAACAAAATTCTACAATAAATAACTACTTGTAAGTAATAAATTACTCAAACCAAGTGATATCTACATCTTTACACTTGTAATAAATCAGCTATGATCATTTAAATCTAATTTTGTCCAATTACCAGAATCTCATTTTGTTACATATATCAATTTTATATGTATAGACATATACCTACATATTCTGTTTATAATATTAACTCCACCTTTCATACAGTGACCATTGAGTAATTGTGGTTTATTTCACTTGATATTATTAAATGTGTTAATCAGCTACCCACTCTTGTGTAGTCTTTTCCTTTTTCCATATTTCATCTGCCTTAAGACAGTTTGAAAGTATGATACTATGTCTGCATTATTCACAGAGGCATCCACGCAATTCAATATATTACTTTTCAAATGAAAATTTTCTCACATTGTTTTGACACATGCTCACAATCCATACTGACCAACTCATCTTCCAGCTTCTCACAACTTCCTATGAGCCCATTCCTTCAGCCTCCTCTCTAAAAAATTTTTTTCATAAATGTTTGATTTTCTTTTATGAATTGCTTAGTTGAACCAGGGTCAATGGAATGGTTAAGGGTCTTGAACTATTCACTGAAGTCTAGGGGGTTTCTGCAGTGGTTAGACAGCTAAAGATAATTATCCTGCTTATCCAAGAACCTATTAGTACTTGAGAGTTCATCTGTGAAAGAGAGTCCTATGAGTCTGCCCATCTTCAGGGGCTATTGAACAGGGCTGATCTTTGGTGGGCCTGGTATAGGTAAATATAATTAGCAGTGGTTAATGCTTGTAACGGCTGTATAAATACTAGAAGTTGGGATTTCGTAGCCCTACATATTATGAGATGGCTCATACATACTTCCTGTTCAATGCCAAACCATGTCCCCTGAGTCTCAGAGAGAGTAGGAAATAAAAATTGTAAATGACTTATTTAGAACTAAGCTCACAGTCCTTAGTTATTATCTGCATTTTTGGCAGCTATGGGTCTCTGCCTTTAACCCCTTCTTCATCAGGATAGGTTTCTTGGATTAATGCTTAGAGCACTATTTTGTGTGGCTATAATCGTAGATATTTAGAGTACAGCTGAATGTCACCTTCCTAATGTTTACTAGTTTTAGGTTAACCTGACTCATTGTATATATTCTTTAGGAAAGTAAGAAAAATCATGTGTGTGTGTGTGTGTGTGTGTGTGTGTGTGTGTGTGTGTGTGCACGTGCGCACGTGTGTGTGTGTGTGTGTGTGTGTGTGTGTGTGTGTGTGTGTGTGTGTGTGTATTCTGGCAGTTATGAAAAGTGAGGAAAATAACAAACTCTGTTATTCATATGAATCTAAGTTTTGGGACAAGTTCCCTCACTGGCTTTATATTAGTTACCCTTCTGTTGCTATGGTAAAATCTCATGAAAAAGGAGGAGTTTATTAGGTTTGCAGTAGCATAGGAATAAGAGCCCATCATTGTATGAAAGCACAGCAATTGGCAGGTATGGCATTCTGAGTGGAGGCTGAGGAGGACACACATGTTTTTGAGAAACTCTAAACTGCAAATTAAATGTGGAGTGTGACTACTAATTCTCAAAGCCTGCCCAAGCTGACATCCGTTCACCAGCAAGAGTATATCTCAGTTACGTTAATTGGGAACACGTCATGTAGTATGCAAACCTATGGAAGATATTTCTCATTCAAACAACCATAGTACTGAACCTCACCAGATGAATGCTCAAATAAACCAATGTGTTATTTCAAAACAAAATTGTAAACGAAAGAGTTCACAAGAGACAAAAATGAACTCAGTTGTGGTAAAAACTAAGCAATGCAGTATTAGATAATAACATAGAACATTATATGGTGATGTCTGAGTTCCCACTGGTGTACATAAATAAGTGTATGAATTGATGAATGGTCAAGCAAAAAATGAAAGGCCAAGAATAGACAAGTATCTACTATAAAACTATATATAAAGTATCAGTACAGAATTTTTCCACTGAACAATCAGGATTTAACCTTTCTTGATTATGAACTTCTTTGTGTCTGAACCCAAAACAGGGAAAAATACAGAAGCAGAACCCAAGTAGCTTCATAGGAAAGAACTGTGTAATAAACCAAAATAAACAATTGATAGCAAAACCATAAGCTATTCTGATACCGCCCTGCACATGAAGAAGTGAGAATAACTCTTTAAGTTCTATGTCTGGTCCACTCTACCCCCAGTCTCACTGTAACCATGAGAAATTCAGGAGGAAAATCTCAGTTGAGGTTCATGGACTGTGTTGTATACAAAGGAGAATTACATTTCAAAGGTTTTCATGATAATTAAAAGAAGGGAAGTCTAAAAAGCTACACTCAGCATAGGAAGCTCCCAAAAGCAAAGTTGTACCCAGCTATGAAAAAAATGAAATTGAAAAAAGATAAGTCAATATTTGTTACTTAAATTCTATTTGCTGCAAACTATTAGAAACTATGTCCAGGATACCTTCATATGATGCTAATGAAATAGTCAATTCTTAGGTAAATGAGAGAGGAAATTGTCTGCTGGGTTCTTACGAATTTTCCATCTTCTTTTGACCAGTTTTAATTAAATAGAATTTGCAAACACATACATGTTTAACAGAGGTAGCGGACATTCCTACTTTGTTTGTTCTTGCCTTCTAGCACAATTACCTGACTGGTCCTTTGTACGGAGGATTGTAATGACGTTGGAAAACAAGCGAAGTCTGGGGTATTGAGAGAATGGTAGCCTTTTTAAAGGTAGGTGCTACCTCTTATCAGTAATGCCTGCCTCAAAGCTCAAAATGAATTCTTCGAAGAACAAACTTCATAAAAATCTTAAAAGAATATGTTATAACATTTATTTATTTCTACTTTAGCAGAAATTAAAGTTTTTATGAAATAGAAGTTTATGATAGATCATAAAATCTTGTAAAGCTTAAGTGATCTTTTCTTTTTCCAAGGAGACTTTTATTTATTTATTTATTTATTTATTTATTTATTTTGTTTGTTTGTTTGTTTGTTTGTTTTCCTCATGCCTTATAAATTAATATCTAGATTTGAGAAAGCCTATTTTTCTCTTAATAAAATGGATGTCTTTTTCCTGTCATCTCTTTTACGGAATTTTTCTACTCATAATTTGTGGTATTATTTGTGTTAAGTCAATGTGTCTCATTTTGATCGCAAATATAAGATGAAGTTATTGAAGGACATCTGAATCCTTTCCAGCTTCTGGCTATTATAAATAAGGCTGCTATTAACGTAGTGGAGCATGAGTCTTTGTTATATGTCGGGGCATCTTTTGGGTATATGCCCAAGAGAGGTATAGCTGGGTCCTCAGGTAGTTCAATGTCCAATTTTCTGAGGAACCTCCAGACGGATTTCCAGAATGGTTGTGCCAGTTTGTGTTGCTGGGATTAAAGGTGTATGCCACTAAAAAAAAAAAAAGAAAAAAAAAGGAAGAAGACGTTTTTGCATGTGGAGAGAGAAAACAACAAACGACAAACTTTCTCTTCTTTATTAATTTTTTTATGGCCCATCCAGGTTCAATTGCTTCTTTTTTGCTGGCAACTCTATGGTGTTATTCACTGTGATAGATCTACGCTCTGATATTCAAACACTTTGTTTTCCTTCATGGGCACAGCGATTAAAGTGCTTCACTTAACACATCCCATCTGGCAATGATAGAATTTATTCTGAGCTGTAGTCAAAACAGCTGTGACATTCTCTATCCCTGATCAGTTCTCAATTAAGATTAACCATTACTCTAGAATCTCAGAAAGATTTCTCAAGAAGAAACATTAAGAGCTGGAGAAATGCCTCAGTGGTTAAGAGCACAGACTCCTCTTCCAGAGGTCCTGAGTTCAATTCTCAGTAATCACAAGGTGGTTTACAACCATCTGTAATGGGATATGATGCCCTCTTCTGGTTTGTTTGAAGACCTCCACATTGTACTCATATGCATTAAATAAATAAATCTTAGGAAAAAGAAAGTAAATAGATGACGAAAGCAATTTTCTAAACTCATGTGCCTTTATAGATATTGTTATAATATTTTTAAAAATTCTCTATGTATGCCTGGATAAGTATAAAGTTGAAGACATTATTTCTTCTGTGCCTTTTCTGAGATTAACTCATTCAAAGCATGGTGGACCTCAACCTAATTCTATAATATCATCAAGTAATTTCACCTGTCATCTTGAGTAAAAATTATGTGAATTCTGATAAAATTCCCAAATAAGATACATTTTGAAAGGAAACTAATCTTTTTATGTCACAGGTCTGACCCATTCGTTTCTTTATTTTTTTTTTCCATTAGTAATTGTAATCAGAATTTAAAACTTCTCTTTTGGACCTAAAGTATCTTGACATTGTAAAATCTGGATTGCTTAAGACAGATTCAGTTTTTTATTTTTGATCATGACAAATTCAGTATTATTATGTATTACAGATTAGCATTTCTAAGTTAATGCCTGTCATTGGCAAGTTTCTTTCTCAAAAATCCTATGATTGCTTCAACCTAAGTATGTTATATAATATAAATATAGTTTTTAATACTAACCAATTCTAGAATAATTATTGATATGTGTGTGTAGTAATACAGATAAAACCGAAGATAGCTCATATATGGGTGTTTTATAAGTAAATATCATGAACATACCCACTTTAAAAAGGAATGTAACTTTTTCTTTAAGTCTTTATTAGTCTTTAACATATCCAAAGTTCAAAATTAATGAAGAGAAAAGCAATCTTGTCAAGAGTCCTATGTTTCATTCTGTTGTCTAACTGAATTTATAACAATGATTAAAGGGAATTTCTTAATTCTTTAGTATAGAATAATTTGAAGATCTGAGCCTGATGAAAAGCAAAGAAATTGAGACGTTCAATTCTCATTAGTGAGAGTGAATTTCACATTCTTTTAGACATTCAAAGAGACTATTTTGACATTGTTTCTTTTCTGTTTTCAAATAGTTCACCTATGGAAATAGGATTGAAGGTAACATGCCTATAATAGAATTAGGAAATAATGTCTAAAACTGCTAAAACTATCATTGTATAAAATTGTACTTATGAGTAAGAATGTTGCCATTAGTTATTTTAATTTCAAATAGAAAATCTATGAGGCCCATTTGCATTCAATAGTCTTATAGTTATTATGAAACAAAAGGAAAAATGTCAACTTCTATAACATTTTGTAAAAGTCATTAAACAGCAGTGTTCAAATTTCTCTGACATATGCACTGTCATTGTTTAGGTAACCATATTTATTACTGGTCATAAAAAATGGGAAATAGGGAATTTGTGTCCGGTAAACTTTAACCCATTTCGATATTTACACTCATTAAATGGATATTAAATATGAGGAAACTTGGCAGATAAACCCGGAAAAGGAGATAGTAGAAAGGAAAAAAAAGGGATCTAAAACGTGTTTAGGCTTTGAGTCCCTGTTATACAGAAAACAATTTTGTAGTTGACTCATTTTGAACAAAGGAAAGAAAAACCTGAAGAGAATTTTGGTTATTTTGGGACTTTGGGGAAGCAGATTACTATGATAATTGTTTAACAATTTAGTTTTTGCATATCAGTTTCTGTTATTTTAAAAGTTCAAGTTTAATTATGTCCCTGTGCATCCTTTGCACATTTAAAAAATTGCTTGCAGACACATCTATTTTTCTGTAGGTATATTAATGTTGTAGGAGACTTTAAATAAAATTATTCAGGGTTAAGGCTGCATTTTTTTTCTTTTTACATTTTAAATATGATGAGACAGAGTAGAGAAAATAAGTAATGTTTACAAAATGAGCTACAGACAGATTCAAAGTAAAGATATATAAGAGCTTTCTTTGGAGACCTAGAAAACAGTAAGTCTTTAGAGGATTGTCTTGAGTGGCAGGTCCTGACCCTCAGGAAACCCCAGCTCTGAGCTGATGATGAGGTGAAACACTGGCTGATGGAGACAGACCAAGCAGCAGTCTTGCTCAGCTGGAGTCAGGAGGACATTTCTCCTTTCTGCTCACAGCGTCCCGCTGACTTAACAGCTGGGGCTCAAAAAAAAAAAAAAAAAAGATTCACAGAATCTTAATTTTAAATGCACTCTATAAGAAATAAGTAGAAATCAACTTGTAAATTGTTAGTACACCATCCCCAGACAGGATTTCCTTTGCCTTTGTAATTAGCAGATCTGAAGAAAATAAATGGAGAGATATTTCTAATTTGGGGGATTGTCAAAGGTTAATAATTTTAGATATGCCTATTAGGATTTCACAATGGACTTGTCATCAGCAGTTATGATTCATCAACTACAGAGATTAACAAGAACTGAAAAGACAAGGTAATACAGAACTGTTGGTTATTTTAACCTGGCCTCTGCCAGATTTCTTATTGTAAAGAAAGACGTTCCTATTCCTCACCATGACTACAAATTTACAGGATGGCTAAAGCAAGTTCAATATGAAAAATATCAGCATGGGAAAATTCTGTGAAAGTTCTCACATTTTCCACTTTTTCCCCCAATATATTTGTTCAATTTTTAATTTTAAGTTTTATAGGAAGGACGTAGTATGGAATTAAAATATTCAACACTGAGAGTTTAAGGGTCATTTGCACGGATTTTATTCCATAAAACATATTTTAAATCAGTTTTAAATGTCACCGTCCTCTGTAAGCCTTACGACACTATCCATTCAATACAGATAAGTGCACAGAAAAAAAAACTTAGATTTGTTTTTCTTATATCCTTATGGGTGCCCTGTTTATATGTTATGTGGCTTACATATTATATGACAAGTCACAGTCTAGGCCATGGTGCTATCACTTTGGTTAGCTTGCATTCCCTCAGTCCATAAGCCGTGAGAATACAGATTCTTTGTTCTAATAAAAAAATACTGCAGGCAAGATGAAGAGAATGCTTGGTTATGGTCTATGGAACAACAATCCATAATTTACTTTGCAGATGTCTGTGTAATTTAAGCAGCAGGCAGAACAACCGCACAGTTGTAGCTGCTCTAGGGAAAGGATATCAAGAGGCTCATAAATCATGGTGAGGATTAAAAGCAATGAGCATTCATCTTCTTAACCCCGTAATGCAATATGGCAAAGCAAAGTATCATAACACAGAGCAGCACTTGTTTTACAGGGAGAGTGTCGAAACTGTTAAGACTTCCCTCAATTACCATTGACCTCCTGATTTGCAAGTCAGCAGAACATGATTTTAAAGTTGATTAAAAAGAGACCTCCTACACACTAAATTAAATTAAATAAGCAGTAAAGTACATTTCTGGGCACTAGTAAGCCTAGATAAACCATAGAGAATTGTTAATAAATTCCTTAGATCAAATTCATTTCTACTTGGACAATGTATAGAAAATGACTTTAAAAATAACTAATCCTTATAGAGTCTTGTGTTGACAAAAGTGAGTATTTATGTTGTGAAATTTCATGATGAAATCCTAACTCAAGAGTACTCTAGGGAAGGTGACTCATGCAATTGGCTCTCTCCTATAACATTTAGTAAATAAATGGCCTGTTACTAATTGTTTATATTTGAAAAATTATTCTAATCAAATATCTTTAGGTACAAATGAGAAAATCTTAAACAGTGGGGAAATTTCATTTTCTTTTGAGGGTAGAAACCTTAATCAAATTTGAAAGGTTATGAAAACTAATACTTTGTTAATTTTTCTGGTATTCTTTTAAATTAAGTTCACTGTACAATTTAACTTCCTAATCATATAAAAGTACAATGATAGACCAGAAGAATAATTTGACTGTTGACGAGAATTTTGAAACTTTTTTTGCAGCATATGAGGAAATTTTATTTCAATCAATCTAGTTTAACACAAAATATTCCTTAACTATGATTCCATATGGAAATTCTTACCTGTTATAGTAAGACATAAATGATTCTGACCGGCAGTTATTTTGTGTGTGTGTGTGTGTGGTGTGTGTGTGTGTGTGTGTGTGTGTGTGTGTGTGTGTGTGTGTGTGTTTGTCTGCGTGGGCGTATAAATACATATATATATATGTATATATATTTGATGTGCTGTATTTCATTTTTATATTTTAAAATGGCTTAATTTTGCTGTCAGAAAGTTATATTGCACGTTTTGATAATAGAATAATAAAATGCCAAATATCATTTGGGTGGCACCCACACTAGTATTCAACTATTACATCTCCCATGCTGGGGCCATCCATTTTGAGGAGAGAAGGCTAAATTATTGTTCATTGTACATTTTTGCTGCTGCTCTTTCTTCCTGTGTAATGATGATTAAGTATTCTTAGATTGATAAAAGCTCAGACTATTATGCTGTTGGCCTTCTATATATCTGTGTCTTTTTCTGTTTTCTAACACAAATGTCTTTATCAGTCATTTTTCTAGAGTAGTAAGGAGTAGAAAAAAAGCAATGTATGATATTAAGGAGAAAAGTAAATTTTTTGCTTAATTGAACACTAAAAATAGAGAAAAATAACTTGACTTCATAGTTATGTCTCTAATTTAACTGTAAATATCAGGGGTCCCAAAATACCAAATATAATAGACTGCCATTAAAAAATGCAAAGCACTTGTCTCCATGATCACATTAAGCATGATTTTTTAAGTTATTTCATAATATATATAAAAACTTTAAATTGCACCTCATTAATATGCAATATTATCTTCTATCTATTAAAATCAAATTAACAGTTGAAAATGTGCATCCCTCAGAGATATTGTATACTTAAATACATTTATTATCATTTCTGTACTGGTTTTATCTCTTTTTTTCTTTGAAATTTTCACAAAGTATACAAACTATCTTGATCAAAGCCACTAAACCGAAGACTCCTGAATAACTCCCTTTAGAAACCTCCAGAATATTATTATTTACTTTAAAATTTAAGTGTCTTCTTTCTTTTCTGTTTTTCTTTATTTAATTATTATTAATCCTTTTTATTACAGTTGAGTTGTTTTCCCCCTCATAGTCCACCCCTTGGACAGTTCCTCCTCCTCTGTCTCTAAAAGGATGTTCCCACCCCCACCCCACCCAGCCAGGCTTCCCCACTCCCTGGGACCTCAAGTCTCTCAAGGGTTAGGTGCATCTTCTCTCACTGAGGCCAGACAACACTGTTCTCTGCTTAATGAAGTTAGTGGTATACAAGCAAGTAATAAACTCTCCTAGATACTTTCTTTACATTTTCTCTACCCTACAGCAAATATCCACATTCATGAGAGTTTATAGTTAATTACAGACACTTGAAGTGAGTTACACAAGAGTAATTTCATCCCGTCTTTATATTAGCTGCAGCGTAGGTTATTCTGAGTTATGAATTAATTATTAAAGATTATGAATCATTCCAATGCATTCACTCTAGTGTGTAGACAAAATAGACATATATGTGTAACAACAGTTGATGAAGTAAGAGGCCAAGTTGAAGGAGAGTGGGAAGGCGTATAAGGGAAGGCTTGGAGAGAGGAGAAGAAAAGGATAAACATTTTATTTAAACTATAATCTCAAAATTAAACACTAATGTCATGGTTGACAATAAAATTATTTATAGATGAACAATTCTAGAAAATACCTTTCAGAGCAAGCATCTGCATGGCCAGGAACATTTGTAAGTACAGATGGAACAGAAAATAGTATGCTACCTTTTAAACCGTGAAAGTATATTTAAGTAAAATTTATTCAATATACTTTAAAGGGAATAAATTTTCAAATTTGTTTCAATATACTTTAAAGGGAATCATGGTTTGCTTTCTATTGCTAGGATAAAACACCATGACCAAAAGCAATTTGGGAAGGGAAGGGTTTATTGGGTTTATATACCCAGATCATAATCTGTAGTTGAGGGAAGTTCACACAGGAATTCAAGAAAGGCAGGACCTGGAAGTAGGAACTGAAGCAGATGTCCTCAAGATGCCTACACTTATTGCCTTCATCTGTTTGCTTACTTATACATCAAAGGATCAGTGATGGTGCTGACCCCAGTTCATGAGCCATCCAATGTCAGTCATCAATCAAGAAAATGCCTGACAGGCTTGCCTATAGATCAGGTTATTGGTCAATTTTCTTAGCAGAAAAGGAAAAAGTAGGAAGGTCAGAGCATCAGAGTACAAAATTCAAGGGAAATCAATGTTGAGTAATCAGCTCGTGGAATACGTGATAAATACAGAGGCCAGCAGGCAGATCAGAGTGCTGAGGTTAGGAGAGAACAGGGGAGTAGTAAGTGATGAGGTCCCATGGACAGTGCGCATTGCAGACAAGTAGAGAGGGTTTGCTTTTTTTGACACATTATGGAAATTGCTAAACAACTCCATTATTTAGGAACTATTTATCTCCTGTTAAGTACCTTGTAGGGAAACAGAGATGAGGGAGAAATTTTTGCTTATGGGAGTCATGACCAGACAAGTGAGACATGAAACTATCTGGAAACTAGGAGAACACTAGTGATAAAAAGCAAGAAGACAGAGGCAAAATAATCGTATCATGAAAAAGAGGTGAGGTGTGAAGCCATTCTGAGAAGCCTAAGCTTGGTTTTGTTGGAAGCTGAGGGTTTAAAATCTGCTTTACCTTTAAACACATAAGAAATAAATGTTGACTAGGCACTTAGTCATAGTTATATACAATTTAAATATGATTTTTTCCTGGTATATAAATTATATTTAATTTACCTTCATTCAGTTGTTTGGCAAACCATATTCTATCTGTCCCACATTATTGTCAGCTTCCTACAAGCAGTAATTCATTAAGCAAATCATCCTGAGGCAGGTGTGAGACGGGCTCTGCTCTACTGTACTCATGGTACAGATGAGGAACACTAAGGTAAGAGGATCATTCCCTAAGATCACACACCTTCATTCTCTAAGAAAGTAGAAGAACGGAGAGAGGCCCAAGCACATGCTATGATCTTGGCGAACAGCTTGCCACATGAGTTTCTTACAGATGGAGTTTAGTGGACCAGGATCTGGGGAATCCTTTTGGAAAGGTCAGAGAGATTAGGAAGAAAATGGACTGAGTTAAGTGGTCAGCAAAGGAAACAAAGTTAGAATGGTGAGACGAAGTGCGGCGAGGAATGTTCCCTTTGGGTCAAGTGCTGCTGAAGATGGAAAGAGAGCAGGGCAGAAAAGTGGCCAGTCGTGAATTTGGGTGGTTATATTGGCAAGGACAGCGATGATACAAGAGTAAGAGAAAGTTGAGTGAGAATGCTGTGGGTGGCCTTATCTAGCATCAGGCCTGTGCTTGGAAAGAATTTCTGGAGATGCATTTGATTAGTTTTCCACGTTTTAAAGGAAATAGAAACATAATTATTCCTAGCTAAAATATATGTATCCACGCAACTGCAAATTTTAACCCATCTGTCCATGACCAAGGTTAGATTACACTGACATGATGTTCAGTGAGAATTCAGTTGAAGCCTTTCATCATTTTCTCTAGAGCATGGTCACTGAGTTCTTAAAATTATAAATTTTTGTCACAAAACAAGAAAATCAGAAGACATATGTAACAGGATGAAGTGACCTAACAAATAAGCTGATCAGGGCTCACATGGGCTCATAGAAATTGAAGCGTCAAGCATGGGGCCTGCATGGACCTGTATATATTATGGCTGTTATCTCTGTGTTTGGGGAGGAACTCCTAAGAGTGAAAGTAAGTTTATATCTGACTCCAGCTGCTCTTGGGACTCTTCCTCCTATTGGGTTGCCTTGTCCACCCTTGATATGAGAGATTTGCCTTGTCTTATTGTAGCTTGTTTTGTTCCCCTAACCCCTACTGTTGTCTGCTGGGGGCCCACCCTTTTCTGAAGAGGAAACTGTGGAAGAGGGGAGGTGGTGGTAGCATTGAAGAGTGCATGGAGGGAATATTGTGATCAAGATGTGTTGTATAAGAGAAGAATCTATTTTCAATTTGCAAAAGAAAGGAATCTATAATTTATTGTCAGCGACATACTATATTTTACAATAGAACTTGAGGAGTTTCATGAAAGCTACAAAATGCATAAGCCAGGGTTTTTATTTGAATCACTGACTATGAGGATTGCTTTTGCCAGTGACTGATATTCCTATTCCATTAAATCAGTTATCAGTAGTGTGACTTGGGGCTCTTCATTCACAATGCAGAACACTGTAGGTCTGCAATCGCATGCATTGCTGTAGGACTGTTTTAAGAATTAGATGAACAACTCTTTTCTGAGTTCAGTTTGTGTGTGTGTGTTTTGTGCCTATGAGTGCAATACCCATGGATACTGGAGAATTATGATAGATCTCCTGGAACTAAAGTGACAGGGAGTATTGAGCCGCCCAGTGTGGGTGCAAGGGAATAAACTCAAATTCTCCGCAAGAACAATATATCGTGGGAACGGCTTAGCAACTACTTCCGCACCTATACTTCTAATTTTTAAACACATAGTAGAGCATTTGGCCTTTGATGAACCAGGTTACATCCTTTTTAATAATTAGAGTTTTTTTCTCAGTTTCCCTCTGGAAAATGAAGCGGTGAACCCACAGTTCAAATCAGGTATTTCAAATTGTAAGGATCTAGGCGTTTCTATTAGAGTTATTTTAATAGATTCCACTACACACTTAATGGGATTTAAGTTTCTGTCAGCTTCATAACTGCTCTTTCATTCTATTAATAAAATGTCCTACACAACTGATTTCTTGACATATATGTTCCTGTGTTTATATGATATATATATTCAAAGCTGCCATATAAGTTTTCCATTCGTATTTCATTAAAGTCATCACTCCTTTACAGATGATGCTATTTAAACTGGGAAGATATAAGATTCTTGGATATAATAACTTTTTCCCTGAAATAGTTATCTTTCCTAGGAATCAAATTCATAGATTTGGAAGTGTTATCATTTTCTCACTTTTATCTCTAAGTCTTCCACAGTTGAAGAGCTAACTTAGACAACTGATGCAGACTTTTACTTATCACTTTTAAAGGATATTTCTGCAAAGAGTGGTATGCTCCTTTAAAGTTCTTTTTTTTTCCTGTGTTGGAGAGACAGATGGAGAACTTTTTTCCTTAAGCATGCTATCCATTCTGTTTCTTTTCATGTTCTTAGAAATCTATTCTCTTGCCTCGAGGCATGCCTGCCTTCTAAGCACAATCTGAAAGCAGAGAGGAAGCATATGCTGCTCCATGAAAGCAGTAAAATAGAGAACTATTTCTTCATTGTGCAGAAGGGAGCTTCCTTCCTATATCCGGTACTCAGTCTGCAGTGCACGAGGCTGCGCTGGGCTCTTTGGCACCTATCAGCACAGTTCTTTCAAAGTGATAAAAGCACTCATGAAGAAACTGACTACTGACTCATGTCACAAATTATTCTGTCTCAACCCAGAGTGCTCTCTGGTTTACAGAAATCCGTAAGTAAATTCTCGTGAAGTATTTAACCTGAACATGTTGCAAAGATAGCAGTGATCGCTTTGCTATTGTTGTCTTATTATCTTCCTGTCAAACAAATCTTCTCAACATTGAAAGAATGGAAAGGCCTTTTGCCTACACAACTTTCTCAGGCATCATTTTCCTGAGATGTGGAAATTTCAGGGTTCGCCTTGGTTCAAACCTTCCTTTCTTCCTGGATCACACTGCTATCCTTTATCCTTCACCATTCTGTTGCAGACAGGTACAACGTCTTTCTATCTTGTATATGTCTTTCATCTCCATATCTTTTTCCACATAACTCTTAAACCATCTTATTTATTTATTTCTTGCTTATTTGATGTGTACTTATTTCTTCTTTGTGTTGTGATATTAAACTGTGGATTCATTTCAAGGCTGACAGTAACTTTTTCTCAAGTTTTGTATCCAATTGTCCATTGGAAGTGCAATGTATTGCTTTTGGCTCTGCTTCCTTTTCATTTAGTTCTCGTCTACATAGACACGTCAGAGGGTATTTACACTTTATACTTTTAATGGAGTGGCTTTGTCACATGCCACCTGGGAAACTTGCAATTCTATAAAGCTTTTCGATCTATTCTGTTTATCACAATGAACAATTCTTCAGGAGCAGGTGTTATAACTTCTGATAAGTAAGGTAGAGTCTATGTAATCCAAAGAATTTTTACTTTAAATACATAGAACTATTTCATTACACAGGCTTATATTTGTGTTCATCACTGAAGAGACACTATGACCAAAGCAACTCCTATACAAGAAAGCATTTAATTTGGAGCTTGCTGAGAGTTCCAAAGGTTTAGCCCATCAGGCAGGCACTGGAGCAGCATCCAGATCCATAGGTAGAGAGAGTGGCTCTGGGTCTAGCAAGGGCTTTTGAAGTCTCAAAGCCTACTCCCAATGAAGATTTTCTCCAACAAGGCCACAGCTCCTAATCTTTCTAATATTTTCTGATAGTACCACTCCCTGGTGAATCAAATTCAAATATGTAATCCTCTCTGGCTATTGTTATTCAAAGCACCTCATTTGTGAACTGAGAAAGATCAGTATGATTCAGTAACATATTATACATAAACTATGCTGTCACATTACACATGGTGTCCAAAAATTCGATTGAATAAAATCAGTTATTGCATACTATCAAATCAACTATTGCATTCGAAAAAGGCTAGAAAGTGATGAAAGATAAATGTTTCAACTCATATATTTCTGAACTTATTTTGTCAAGGCATAATTAATGTACTTACAATTCAAAGCTTTCATTATGAACAACAGTTTTAGGATATGTACTTCTCAATAACCCCTGGTATTATCATGATCGGTTGTTATCAGGTTGTTAGAATGCATTTTGAGGTCCTAATGTCACATTATTAAAGAGGACGGCAATCATTGTTTGTTTGGTTTTGTTTTGTTGTTTTTGTTGTTTTTGAAATGTGTTTATTTCAAAGAAAGATGATTGGATATGAGGAGCAGATACTGTATGGATCTCTGGAATATGAGACATAGCAGCCTTGCTAGCATAGCTAAAGAATGCACATGAATGCACACACACACACACACACACACACACACACACACACACACACACACACCACATGCACATACACACCATAAAGGATGGTAAAGGACAGAGAAAACAAAAGACACCACTGCTTTAATGTAGACTTGACTTAGGTTGTGAATAGCCAACATGTGGCAGATGAATGGAAAGCAAAAATTTATTCAGAAGCTGTCACAGCAAGGGGGGACACTACCCTATGCAGTGTAAAATAGGAACTGCTCATGAGAAGATGAATACAAAAGACACATAAGACTTTTAAGAATCAAGAGAAACAATGTAACTTCTTTTCCCAAAAGCTGGTAACTGTGTTATTAGAGTAATTCTGAAAGGGTAAAGGAAGAACAACAATATCAACTAACCAGATCCCTCAGAGCTCCCAAGAACCGAACCACTAACCAAAGAGTACACATGGAGAGACCCATGGCTTCAGCTGCATTTGTAGCAGAGGATGACATTGTCTGGATCAATGGGAGGAGAAACCCTTGGTTCTATGAAGCTCGTTTCCTCAATGTAGGGGAATGGCAGGGTGGTGACATGAGTTGATGAGTGGGAGGAGGACCATCCTCACAGTAGCAGGGCTTGGAAGGTTGGGAAAAAGGGAACTGGGAAAGGGAATGACATTTGAAATGTAAATACATAAAATATACAATAATAAAAAAAGAAACTTATGTCCTTTCATAGAAATAATCAGACCCCATGTATTATTTGTAATGTATTACAATAAAGAGAACCACTTAGCAAGGAAACCTTACCTGAGAAAATATGTAAGAAGGGGGGCATGCAAACTTCTTCTGGTATTCCCCCAAATCAAGTTGCAATAAGCATCTGGACTCAATTTTAGGTATCTCAGAAAATATGCTAATTTATTTGTGTACTACACACTGTGAATAAAGTCAAATGTCACTTCAAATACAAAAAGTATATCATTGTCAACACTCATTCTTATATTTTTCTTAGAGTAATGATATCACACTAATCCACCTTTTAAATGAACTTAGATTAAGTAAAATGTGTCTTAGTACATAAATGAAGTCACTTTTTATTTATCATAATAGACACATTTGAGGATCCAGTGGTCACTTTTGCACTGACAGTGATATTTCATTTGCACTTGAGGTGGAAATGTACATCCATTTTCAAGGGACAGAAGAATAAATTGCAATGTGGTCACCTGCTTGATAGAGTTATTATATATTTATATTTCTTATTTTGAATCCTAGGTTGAATTAGGTAAAGGAATAGAAACATGTATCCCTTACAAGAAAATATGTTAGATGAAACAATTAAAATATTTGTAATTCCAAATTACAATTATAGATACATGATTATAAGAAGTTTCAAGCCAAATCTTCTCCATTCAGAATTTTCACTTTAGTTTTGATACTACAAATATATCAGATCCCCTGCAACTAGAGTTACAAATGATATGGGTCAAAAGAGAGAGGTCCACATGGGAGAGGAAGAAATTAGATTAGGGAGAGGTTATTTCAATGCTTCTAAATCAGCATGAGGTATGCTGGGCAAACTTTAAGTAAGAAAATGTATCAGTGAAGTTATGTATATAATAGTGTATGCATACATGAATAGATACTAAGCACTATAATTGTGACTGAACAATTATATAAACCACAAAGGAAAAATGTTTTTTTTTATTTCTTTTTTTGTTTTTGTTGTTGTTATTGGATTTTTTAAATTTACATTTCAAATATTATTTCCTTTCTCAGTTACCCAGACATAAGTCCTCTATCCCATTTTCCTCCCCTTTCCCCAAATACTGGGGGTCCAACCTTGGCAGGACCAAGGGCTTTTCCTTCCATTTGGTGCCCAACAAGGCCATCTTCTGTTACATATGCAGCTAGAGCAATGGGTGGGTTCATGTGTACTCTTTGGGGAGTAGTTTAGTTCTCTATAGAGTATTTCTTCTCTTTTTGTAGAAATCTCTGTAGTATTGAATAACTATGAAGGACAACTTTAAGAGGAACATATTTGTACAACAAAAGAACTAGAAGATTTTTATTAAGATTCATGAAATACTGTCTGTTTAGTATAGAAATCTTTCTTAAAATGAAAATTGAGCTAGAAAGCTAATTAAAATGATTGAGTTCTAATAACTGAAAGAAAATAAAATTCAAATCCATATTCTTTTACATCCTGGACAATAAGTGTCAGTGAATAAATTGAAGAATTTTAGAAATAAGTTCCTGCTTAAGTCCATTTTTTTACACTGAATATGTATTTAACTTTCTCTCAATGGTTGTACCACTATATAATTATCTTTAGTTCTATATATTGCTTATATATTCATATCAAAATAAATATCTGTTTTTAGAAAATATGGAAACTATAATTTATCCAATGATTTAAAAAATGTTAATAACAGTAATTTCAAATTACTTGCCAATATATTATTTAATTTATCATTATCTGAATTTCCATAGTGTGTACAATATACTATAATCTCTCTCTAAGCGTCCTCTAATTTTTTCCAGCCCATCTCCCAAATGCCTATTGTTTTTTAAAGTTGACTGAATCAAATTTTCTTTCCCATATGGACTTGGGTATGTAGTCATCCACTGGGACATTGACATCTCACTACTAATCCCCCTCCCTCCCAACCTCCAAAGTGAGTCTTCCTCCACCAGGAGCCATCAACTATCAGTATCTCCTCAATCAGAGATGTGCATCATGTAATGTACCCTCCCCTTCATGTTGGAATTTTTAATCAGCTTGATCTTGTGCATGCTTTTCAAAGGTAACTACTATTGTGGGTTCAATTGTGTAACAGTCATACCATGTCCAGAGTACAGCATTTCGCAGTGTCCTCTTCGTCTTCTGGATCTTGTGTTCCTTCCAGTTATTCTTTGTTGATATGTCCAGAGTCTTGCAGAGGGGATTAGTACAGATGTCTCATATACTTTTGAGCACTCATATTATCACATTAAGTAGTTATGAGACTCTGCATTAACTGCTACCTACTGCCAAGGAAGGTTCTCTGACCAAGGATGAAAAAAGCACAAACACATGATTATAAATATAAATATTAAAAAGAGAGTTTGATAATAAAACTATTTTTTTAAAAAGCTTCAATTCTGTGCATGACACTAGAGCCTAAAAAGTATCACAGACTAATGTTATCAAAGTGAGTATGGGTGATATCAGTACACAATTCTCTCCAATAGACATATCATTTGGAATAATTTCTATACAGAATTGTAAAGGAAACAAAAACATCACAGGAAAATCAGATTTACAAACCAGTTATATGGATAGACCACTACTAAGTAAACTATTAATGAGCCACTTAAAGTGTAACATATTAGACCGTTATTGGTTAACCTTTAACCTCTGTTAGTAATTTTTAGGTTTTCGAGTGCAGAGCATTTTTTATGGAGACTATATAGACACAAACAACAAAAGTAAACTCAGCAAGTAGTATTGTGTGCGCCCCCCCACACACACACACAGTCAGAGTAAATTAGAAATAATTTCTGTTACATATGCAGTTGGAGCCCTGGGTCAGTACATGTGTACTCTTTGGGTAGTGGTTTAGTCCCTGGGAGCTCTGGTTGGTTGGCATTGTTGATCTTATGGGGTTGCAAGCCCCTTCAGTTCTTTCTATCGTTTCTCTAATTCCTCCAATAGGGACCTCATTCTCAGTTCAATGGTTTATGGCTAAATTTCACCTCTGTATTTGACATGTTCTGGTTGTGTCTCTCAGGAGACATCTACATCCAGTTCCTGTCAGCATGCACTTCTCAGCTTCATAAATTTTATCTAGTTTGGTGGATATATATATATATATATATATATATATATATATATATGTGTGTGTGTGTGTGTGTGTGTGTGTGTGTGTGTGTGTGTGTGTGTGTGTGTGTGTCTGGGAGATCTGAAAGGTCCAGAGTAGTTGATACTGTTGTTCTTTTTTTTTTTTTTAACTTGAGTATTTCTTATATACATTTTGAGTGTTATTCCCTTTCCCGGTATCCGGGCAAACATCCCCCTCCCCCCTCCCCTTCCTTATGGGTGTTCCCCTCCCAACCCTCCCCCCATTGCCGCCCTCCCCCCACCAGTCTAGTTCACTGGGGGTTCAGTCTTAGCAGGACCCAGGGCTTCCCCTTCCACTGGTGCTCTTACTAGGATATTCATTGCTACCTATGAGGTCAGAGTCCAGGGTCAGTCCATGTATAGTCTTTAGGTAGTGGCTTAGTCCCTGGAAGCTCTGGTTGCTTGGCATTGTTGTACATATGGGGTCTCGAGCCCCTTCAAGCTCTTCCAGTTCTTTCTCTGATTCCTTCAACGGGGGTCCTCTTCTCAGTTCAGTGGTTTGCTGCTGGCATTCGCCTCTGTATTTGCTGTATTCTGGCTGTGTCTCTCAGGAGAGATCTACATCCGGCTCCTGTCGGTCTGCACTTCTTTGCTTCATCCATCTTGTCTAATTTGGTGGCTGTATATGTATGGGCCACATGTGGGGCAGGCTCTGAATGGGTGTTCCTTCAGTCTCTGTTTTAATCTTTGCCTCTCTCTTCCCTGCCAAGGGTATTCTTGTTCCCCTTTTAAAGAAGGAGTGAAGCATTCACATTTTGATCATCCGTCTTGAGTTTCGTTTGTTCTAGGCATCTAGGGTAATTCAAGCATTTGGGCTACTGTTGCTCTTCTTATGGGGTTTCAATCCCTTCAGTTCCTTCAGTCTTTTCCCCAACTCTTGTATTGTGTTCCCTGTCCTCAGTCCAATGGTTGCCTGTAAATATCTGCATCTATCTCAATCAGCTGTTGGTATTGCCTCTCAGAGGACAGACATTCTTGGCTGCTGTCTGAAGGCAAAATATGGCATCAGTAATAGTGTCAGTTTTTGGTGCCTCTTGATGAGATGGATTGCAAGTTGGGCTGGTCACTGGATGCCTTTCCTGTGGTGTCTGCTCCATTCTTGTCCTTGCATTTCATTTAGCCAAGAATAATACTGGGTCAAAAATTTTGAAGATCAGTAGATGGTCTCATGCCAGAATTTGGTTATATGTCTACCTACTGAAGGCAAAAGGATGAAAGTAGAAAATTTCATTGTGAGTGAGGTAACCCATTTCCAAAAGGACATGCATGGTATATGCACACTGACTAGTGGTTATTAGCCAAAAAGTTCAGAATAGCCATGATACAACACACAAAAGTCTGTGTGAAGAAAGCTTAACAAGAAGTAGTGCCCAAGGGTGCACATTGCAATCCAGCAATGACAATATAGTCCTTGGAGGGAGGGACCTTGTGGGAGAAAGGAATGGGAGGGAAAGACAGGAGGACAGCATTATTTATGGGGGGTGTGTGCAGAGTAAATAAGTCCAGAGGGCCAGGGGAATTTACACCAATATTAAGCTGCGAGGGGTAGGGGGTTAGGGTGGAACCTCTAGAAAGTCCCAGAGACCTGGGATGTGAGACTTTCAGGATTCAGTGGAGATGAATTTGTTGAAATGCCCAACAGTAGGAGATAGAACCTGAAGAAAAAATGTCTTTGAAGTGATGTCATTTGATATGTGATAATCAACAGAAGTTTGGTTGAGATCAAATAGAGTTATCAAGAGTGAGTAAGAACTAGTAGATGAGGCCCACAGGCATGACACACGGTAAAGTTGAAGACAAAGACAGAATGTGACAATGTCTCAAGCTGTGAAAGAAATTGTATGTGAAAAGATAACCTGCACTCCATTGTCATAATCTGCATGTCATCCATGACAAGGAATCCAAATCTTTTATCTGATCAGTGACTTTAAGACCATATTGAACAGGTAAACTACATGATTATGAAGCAGAACATGACTGTTGGTATTTTAGAAAGAGAGAAGAAATGTTTATTTATAGAGCAAGGTTATAGAAAAAATATCCACTAGTAATTATCCCTTGAAAACAATCTTTGAGAAAGAAAATATTTTTACACAGTTAATATAAGTATCTGGTAGATTAATGAAATGTGAAGATTTTGTTGGCAAATGGAAAATAATTTATTTTGAAAGAGTTGTTGATACTGTGTGGCCTTTGTTGAAAAAGACTTCTGGGAAGGATGACTGCATATTCCGGGTATTGGTCCTGGTATTTATTTTTGCATGCCTTGTCACATGACATCTGGAGAGCAAACTATTGCACATGGCACTGCGGTCTTTGCTCCTGCCAGCCTCTGTCACAGGTCATGACTTCTATGATAAAGACAGTGAATAATCAACCTATTATATCCTGCTTCTATATTTGCATCATTTATATATAAACTTAAGCTAACATATAAGTACCATCATCTGAGAACATGACTAGAGCTAGAGTGTTCAAAGAAAATTGAAATAAAATGAGGTTTGAATTGTTAAACCCAAATTCAAAACTATGTGACCCATGTCTAAAGAGAACAAAAAACTGATGAAGAAACAAAGGGGTGATCTGAGATGTCACTGTGAGAAAACAGTCACCTGCAAGCAGGGTAAAGGGGTTCTGGATATGCCTTTGTAACAAAACTAGAAGAAATCCGGGCTATAGTTGTTTTTGTCTTGGAATTCTAGCCTTCACAATCATCAAGCAAACATCTATGTTTCATCCACCTGACCATAGAAGTTTGTTATGCTATATCTGGAAAGATAATTCACCATCCCAAAGAGTACACATCAACAGACCCATGGCTCCAGCTCCATATATAGCAGAGGATAGCCTCGGTGGGCATCAGAGGTAGGAGAAACTCTTGGTCCTGTGAAGGCTAGACCCTCCAGTGTAGGGGAATGTCAAGGAGGGAAGATGGGAAGGTGGGGTGGTTGGGTAGGGGAAAGGGGATAATATTTGAAATTTAAATAAAAATATCCAACAAGAAAAAATAACCAAACTAACGAGAGAGAGAGAGAGAGAGAGAGAGAGAGAGAGAGAGAGAGAGAGAGAATCCTTCCTTAATTACAGATTTCCTCCAGTAGTGCCACACCTCCTAATCCTACTAAAAGATATTGAATTTTGGGCATTGGGAAAGCCTTCTAATGTTCTCTTTACTAAAATTCTATCACCAACACATGGCACTAATATGTTGAGGATAAAGGGCATCCTGTCTATTGTATTGATAGAACTTAGTATAGTGTTTTCAGTGATTAGTTCAGTGGTTTTCAACTAACTTAATGCTGTGAATATTTAATTCAGTTTCTCTTGTTGTGGTGCTCCCCAACCATAAAATTATTTACTTTGCTATGTTATTTTATACTATTATGCTATGTAATTTTGATACTATTATACATCAAAATCTAAATATCAGTGTTTCCTGATGGCCTTAGTTAACCTCTATGAAAGGATTGTTCAGCAGCCAAAGGTTGGTACCTACGGGATTAGATTTTCAATAATGGTTACTGAGAGAATAAACAAATATCTTGGTGTTTATTTTAGTTCCTTTGGTCAGCTAAACTTTGTTTTCTAACAAGACTGTAAAAACTGAGACAGATGTAATTTTAAATGTATTTATTGTTCATCTTCCACAGGAAATAATTTTATATATCATTATGAAATATATATCAATAATTATATATATGAGAATACATATAGGATAGTCTCAATCAAAAGTAGCATTTTAAATATGTTCTCTATTGTGTTTATATTCCTGTTTCTAGCTATAATAACTATTCAAAAATCCGTAATCCATATCATACGAAGAAAATAGAAAGAATGCAATTTAGTTAAACATGCCTTCCTATAGTCTTTTGAAAGTCACTGGATCATTTTTTCTGAAAGTTTAGTAAGGCATCAGCAAAACAAATGAAGCATTACATTGTCAAAGGGTATCCATCAATGTGAGAACCTCCTGACCATGTGGGTGAATTAACTGCATTAGTGAGGATGTTTTATGATGGGCATATACCAATTCATCATCTTACAAGGTGAATAGGAATTGTTGGGAAAATCTGGGACATAACTACTATGTGGTAGAAATTTAATGACACATAAGCAGAGCATATGACAGGAAGAAAAACAAAAACCACAAGGCAAGTTGAAATAAACGTGCTGCAGTGTCTTGAAAAACACAAATTATCACGTTCTTATATAGAAAATATTATTTGCTTTCCAAAATGTTTGCCTTGTATTTTAGCTAGATTTGCCCCTATGTCATGGCTTGTTGAAGGGTGTTTCAATTTGGGTTAAGATTTTCAGTCTTACAATAGCTTCAGAAGGGTACAATTAAAATGAAATGAGCATCTAAGGTGTCCAGTGTGTGGTGAGGTTTGTGACAGTGTGACTCTGGGATGAAAGCATGTTTTAAGAGATTAAGTTACAGAGTTTTGTGGGGGTGAATCACTGATCCTGGTTGTGTTTGAACTGGTTTCCTCATCTAAGTCTTCTGAAAGTCTAGTTAGTGGAAGCCATCTAAGTAATGTGTTATACATATTTGTTCTCTTCCTGTAGCTTTCTTAGTTTCTTGTCTCCATGAACCATCATCCCAAGGGAAATAGAGAATGGGGATAATTGCTGCTTGTGAGACTTGCATTATCTGTCTTGATGATTTGGTCCTATCCATACTTCTTCATACTCTGCCATCTTTATTTGTAAATTATGTTAAATCCCCTTCATATTTAATGTATACAATCTGATGACTAGTAATCGATTCAGTCCATCATCTTTCTCTTGTCCCTTGGATTGTTTGAGGCATTGTGTTGAGCTGAATGTCTTTAAATGTTTCACTGTTCACACTTTATGCTCATTGAGAAGAATTTGCTGTTCCCTTTTTAATCAGCTCCTAACATCCATCATTCTATTACCTTTTCTACAGAGATGTGGCTAATATAAACAATTTTGTGTGGTTGTGTGTGTCTGTGTCTATAAATGTGTGTGTGCATGTGTGTGTGTATGTGTGTGTATGTGTGTGTATGTGTAAGTATGATCACAGCACAATGTAGGGAATCTTTCTCTGTTGCTCTATACCTTGTTTAGAGCATTAAACACATAATTGATAACACATGGATTTTTTCCCCATCAGTTCTGTCTAGTTATGAGACATTTGAGGTAGAGCTTCACCTAAAAGATTCTGGAGGGTAAAAATCACTAAATATCACAACAAATGTGCTTTTAATGTTATTTATTTGAATGTGTTGACAGACGCAGCTGACTCTGCACTTATCTGTTTGAATAAACACTCTACTTCACTTGCAATGTATTCAGCAGCTACTAATTGCTTATTGATTCTTTCAGATCATTTCCATTTAAATACCTAATGACTGGAAATTATTTTTCAACTTGAGCACTTAAAGCAAAAACACCGATGGAAATTTTATTTTCCTTAAGAATTTTCAGAAAGCAATAATAGAAATTGCCACTAAAATGAATTGCCTCCATTGTTTAGGCACAATGTAAAAGAGTGGTAAGCCTCTCATGAAACAAGATACACAAGTTATCATTCATGCATTTAAAGTGAGTTTCTAATTCCAAGTGATGTATTTTATTTAGAAAAGACAACTTAAATGGCTCGTGGGGGAAAAGGCTAATTATGCTTGCTATTTATAAAAACCAAAGTGTTCTCACACCAGCCAGTTGGTGGGTGTGACTAAGGATGCAAAATTCGACACATGCTTTTATCACAGTTCATTGTAGTCAGTGATGATGAGACCAGACACCATGATTTCTTCCAACATTTTTTCCCATTGTATCATGTTGCTGTTGAGTTTTGCTTTTAAGCATAAGAGTGAACTTTTACTAATATAAGTTTCTGTTAAAATTTTACTTTATTACTTTTATTTTATATCTATTTATTATTCATTCATAAAATCTATCTGTTCACATCCTCCTTCCCTCTACTCCTCCCTTTTCCCCCATCTCCCATCTCTCCTACATTCACTGCTCCTCCATTTCCCTACCAAATGAGTAGTCCTTCCATGGATATTAACTAAACTTGGTATAACAAAACACAATAAGACAAGGCATAACCTCTCACTCATATCAAGGCCAGATAAGGCAACCACTAGGAGAAAGAGGGTCCTAAGAGCAGGATAAGAGTTACAGACATTTATCTGTAAGAATAGCAGAATGTCCTTAGGAATCCCTGATCATCTTCTGTAACCAGACAAGGCATCCAGTGGTGGCATTGGGACACTAACCCAAACACAAAACCATTGGCTAACAACCTGTCCTGCCTACTGCCTGAAAGATGTGCTGGGCAATGGTGGCTCAGAGTTTGCCAGAGTGGCCAACCAATGACTGGTTTAACTTGAGTCCCATGCTATGAGAGGCAGCCCAACCCCAACACTGCGCGAATGGCCCAGAACCCTAAGGTAGAACAAATGCTACTGTCAAATAAAAAAAATATTTGCATTTATTGGGTTTGGTTATTACATGGCAAATACATTAAAATCAACCTAGTCAATTATGCAAAATGTTGCCTAATGAATATAGCATCAAAATTGGAAATAAAATAAATCCTATGACACAAGGAAAACCTGTTTTACAATCAGACTCACATCTGAGCTGAGACAGCTAAAATGTTTTTTAGCACTATAGAAATCAAAGTTGCCAGTAGGTAGTCATGTACAACAGAGTTGAGTTGACAAATTATACTTACATAATCAGCAGGCCCTGGCAGAATTCAGACACGTTATTTGGTGTAATTTTACTCAGAGGAGACCACTCACCATGACTTATTCCAACTTGTGACTTTATTTTTTTATTCTATATGTTCAAATTTAGTTTTGCTTTTAAGCTTAATAATGGTCAAATGCTAGTATACATTTATTATTTTACATTTCATTTTACTTTTTCCTACCTGTGAACGTGTATGTACATCTCACACTGAGAACAGAAGTCACAATCGAATTCCATGGAGCTACAGTTATATGTGGTTGTGAGCTGCCGTATGTGCTGTGTGACCTGAATGGGGTACTTTTGAAGAACAGTCATTGCTATTAACAACTGAGTTTTATCTCTATTACCTACTATAAGTTTCCTAAGAAAGAAAGCAAGAGAAAGAAATAAGGTGAGAAAAAGTGTTATGTATATGGTAGTAAAATTCTTAAAAAGTATAGATAAACCAGGTGTCTCTTCAGGGGCAAACATAATGATTTTATTAAAGCTATTGATACCAATTTTGCTAAAACTCCTCTTTCTACCTCAGTGTGTTGTCTCTGCCATTATGTGAGTAACAACTGTCACAGTTTTATGAATAGGTCATAAATATTTGATTAATAATATTTTAACAAATGTATTTGAGATCAAAGATTATATATAATATATTATGTGTAATATAATACCCTCTAAAGTTCTCAAAATCAAGTACAACTTATCTTGCTAGAGAACATCAAATAAATACAGACTACAAATTTAGTACTTAAATGGATGACACAAGTTTGAAATTAAAAATACTCATGCCAATATAGCAATGATGATAAATACTTTGGGCAGCATTTTACACAATTAAAAGTGCTGACTACATTTACAATTGTAATATTAGCTGATATTTACGGCAAGAGTAAGAAGGTGGAATGCTTGAGTGAATTTTCACAGGTAATAGTGCATTTACCAGCGTCACTGCTTAGATGAAGAAAAGAGTTCATGTGGATCACTTTCATAAATTATTAGCCCATAAGTTCTTACAATGTGACCTCCATATTTAATTTTTAAAGTCAATTGGATGGCCTCGTTTTATATAAATGACTCATTTGTTTTAATAAGGATTAAATCATTTATTTAGGTTTAATCTTAAAATATTCAAGTTTATTTATACAATAATTCATATTTTAGAACTGTGTTGATATATATGAATATATATGCAATTCAATTACTTAAATAAATGTCAGGAATTATTATATTTATAATGAAGATTTTCAAGCAAGTTAAATGGATAGCTGATAGCCACATTGTGAAATATGCACTCTCAAAATTCTATTAGAATAGATATGTGAAATAGTTACATGAATAAAGGTTTAACTAGGAAAGCTATTATACAGGCAAAAGCTCATTCTTTTCCCCACAAAATTTACTGGCTAGGTATTTAACATTTAGATTGAAAACTGTTTTATTCATTATTGTGTGTATTACTGTATCACTGGTTCAAAAGAAAAATATACTCTCAGAAGTTTTATGAGTGATTATGATAGGAGATATATTCCAAAGTCTGGTAAATTACAGCTAATACAACACCAAATATACAAACGTGACTTGAAAAAATTAAGTAAAAAAAAGTGACAAGAAATTTCCATATAGAATACCTTGCCTTTTGGTTAATAATTACAGTCCAGATGGATATTTTTAACTATATTACATTTTTAAAAGACTAAATTGCAATTTCTCAAGTTTAGAACAGGATGTATTCTTTTGACAATTTTCAGTAGTTTTTTGTTGCATAAAATGTGTTTTATCTTTACTTAAATTTTAGTTTCTATCTTAGTGATCTATTATAAAATATATACTCTTTTATTTATTAAATAGTCACCATTTATCTCCTAAGTCATGTAGATTTATATTAATATAGTGACTTTCTTTTCTCCATTTGTCTTTTAAGACACCTGGATATTTATATATCTATATTTATATTTATATATTTATATTTATATTTCTATATTTATTTTTCAGTTAAAATAATGTATTGTTCAACAAAAATAAGTAATTTCTGATGAGTAGATATTTTATTAGGTGGTAAAAAAAACAAGCTTAATGTCACATTGTCTTTCAAAAATTCAACTTTAAAAAAACTCAAGGTTGTTCTAATATGATTTTATTCATATTCAAGCCCCCATCCCAGGGATTCATATGTATGTATATACGTTTATGTCTCCTCTTTCTCATATCACTATCCCACCCATATATTGACTTCATTTTTATCATGGACATGTCCATTTTATGTTATCCATCTACTCTTGAATAAGCCCAGCCTTAGAACATGGTCAACCTACCAGAAATCACATCATTAAAGAATAATAACTCTCCATTTCCCAGCTATAATAAAATGTAAATGGCTGCATATTTACCAATGACATTTCACCTATTCCTCCCTGCTCCATACTGAAATCTGTCTTTTATATACAGTCAAAATTATGATTTTTTTTATTTACAACCTTTGTGTGCTTTTTGTAAAACACCTATTTCCTTCATTATTCCCCACTGCTGGCATTTTCATTCATCTCAATACCCCATTCTACAAATCCATGAAATCCCACGGTACTTGGTGAAGAGGTTGTGACTCGTATATTCCATTTAGTACTGAGAACTCACTCTGTAGTCTCATATTCTCTGAGTGTTAATCAACTGAGTTCTCTGTGCTAATTATTATGTATTTCACAAAGAAGTTTCTCTGATGATGCTTGACTGGTGTTCTTTGTCATGAATTTAGCAATAAATCATTAGGAATTCATTTCAGTTCTATATTGATTTAACAAAATAATAGTATATTGTTTTCTATAAAACTTAATATATATGGCGAAGTTAACACTTCAGCCTCTTAGAATAGGCATTTGATCTAATCAGAGAGTGCACACTATTGCACAAGTTTGTATAGCTTGTCAAAAAGTCATTATTATACCATGAACAATTCATGTCTGTATGATACCAGTATTACTTCTCTTCTTCAGCATATTTCCTTCAAGTAACATGAAAGTTATCCAGTAAAAGTCAAATTTCTAATGGGTTTCTAGTTTTATTTCTTCTCGTTCTATGAGTTCTGTGAGGATGCACTATCTTCAGCAATAAGAACCTAATACCCAGTTCTGAAGGATTATATACAGTATTACCAATTTTCTCCAATGCTTAACAGGAGCAGGGATACTTGGGATACTATTGTCTCTATGTCTCATAAATACTTTGCAAAGTAGAAATTTTAAAAAAATGATGAACACTTTGTATACATGTGTTAATTCAATAACATCAATACTCACCATGAAACATTTAAATAGTATTAATATATAATTCTTAAGATGGAAATTCTTCTCATACTTAATTTATAATCTATTGCCTAGATCGTATTAGATAAATGCAATATATATTTATAGATTGTGAATATTGTGACAAATCTGTCACAGTAATTTTCTATGCACAATACATAATATGATATAGATGTCCTATACAGGGGATTTGAAGAAGCCTTCTTGATAGTTGGCCTAAATGTGACCTGAGTAAGAGACTAAGACATCGAAACTGGAGGAACAAAAGTTCCCTATACTAATGCATAGGGAACACTGTGTCCATGGCCCAGATGTAACAGCTACTATGTGCTAACCACTTCTACTAATTAAATGTATCTGGGGCACAGTAAAGGAGGGAGAGAGAATTCAGGAGTGCTTCAATGTCTTACGTGAGTGTGTGTCTGAATATTTCCTAAGAGTTGAGTTTTTTCAAATTCTTTGATTTTCAGAGGTACTGTTGAGAAATGATGGCAAACTCAGGAAGTAGAATACACTTAGAATTCCATAGGCCTTTGAGCTATGCTCGCTGAAGGAAACATAACAATATGGTTCTTCTTCCCTTCTTTCTCTGAGCTGTTTGTTTGACAATGTTTTATTTCATATAAGTGTAAAGAAATATTCACCAATATCACTTGAAGCCCAAGCACATGATAGTGGCCATGAACTTCCAAAATTGTGAAGTCAAAAGATGTTTTTTCTTTTACTTTAGTGTCCTTAGGGATGACAGTTTAATAACACAATGTTGAATCATAAGATGCTCAAACAAAGATTCACAAGGACAATGAAGTTTGGACCTAACGGGTCATAATGTCAAGAATTTGTTTCTCTTGTTTTCCTAAAGTAAACTATCTTTAAGATCATTGCACCAACAGCTAACACTCTGTTACTTGAACAAAAAATGTATTTCTCTGGCTAGCAAAGGAAGAACACATTATGTAAAGAAAAATTGCCCAAAAAATGAGATGCTGGTGTTTAATGTGATAACCCACATAGGACTGAATTTGGATCAACCTCAAGTTAAAAAATGTGACTAAAACCTTAGATCTATCTTGGAAAGCAAGTGGACGGGGATTGGAGGAATACATGAAGATATACATAAAAAGATGAAACAAATTGAACTATAAAATATGTAACTATTTTTGTCATTTATACACAAAGACAAAAATGGTTTTGTGGGGAAGAAGTTTGAGGTTAAGATTGTAGAATTTTAATTTAATTATTATAAAAAGTTCAGAGATACCTGTTTAGTAGCTAGTTCAATATTTATGAGTAAGGTTAATGGAAAATATTCACTTTAGAAAAGTTAAACTGATGTTAGAAAAATGTTAAGTTGTATTGAAAGCCAGAATACTGAGCTCAACTACCAAGTCAGTTAAGTATGAATTGAGTAGAGGAAGATGACCCTTAACAAAAATGCAATATAATAGAATATTCAGTTTATAACTTAGGAAAGAAAAATGGTGCCCAATGAAAATTTAATCCATAATATATATTTTTAGATTATATTAGATATTCTGTGTGCATCTGATTTGAATTTGACACTATGTCCAATCTTTATTCTGTCTGATTCAACATTAACAATGACCTTTGTACCAATATCAAACATGTACCAACACTTAATAATACATGATTGAGAACACAAGTGGTGGAAGTTAGTGAATAATCTTTGCCCTTCTTTAAACAAGAATCTTGTTTATGCATAAAAATTTCCTTACTCTTTGTTTCTACCCTTAAATATGTTCTATTCAATCAGATCTTGATTGTCATTCCAAGAGAGAGCTTTGATGAAATTTGAATATAATGTGTTTTCTTTCCCTTTTATCAATTATCATGAATAGAACCTTCCTGCTTATTTTAACAAAAGTGAGAACATATTCTTTAATAGATTCATCATTATGACCTGAAATGAACCAGCTCACAAAATTGGCAAAAAAAAATTCTCTGAATAGTGACATCTTGAGATCTAGAAGAGGAAAACATTAGAGAAGAGCAATTGATTCATGTTATATGGTGCTATTAAAGCAAGATGATGGCCAAAACTGGTCACCTTGGTCATAGCCTCAGCTGAATAAATGAATATTTTACCCAGAAAATAAGGCAAAACAATCAATGGAAGCAAGAAGACAGACATTTTTGACCATAATGACTTTATAGATTTATAATCCTGATACTGTTTCTCAAGAGAGAATCAGTAATAATGATGGGAGACACGCTGAGATTACTCAAATTAGCATCAGTAAGGTATAGACTCCATGCACATAGGATGTAGGTTTCACAATTATACAAATATGGAAATATCATCTATTTTAATTGCAACCTAGATAGAGGAATGCATATGCTAAATACCAGATGCATCTTGTAGACTAGATTTCGGTGGGATGTGCATGCCTTACTCACTGACTTGTAAGGAAATAGCAAGGTCATAAACTGAGGTCTGAGACATTTGAAACAATAATTTTTTTTAGACTCTATGTAGTCCTTTGGAAGGTTCCTTTGAAACTGTCTTGGAAACTAAAACTAAGAAATAAATACGATTTTGTTAGACATTACTACTGAAACATTTACCAGACTTTAGAACTTCAATGACATGAGAAGTTGGAATATAGTCAATCTTCAGACAAATATCCTGGGCTTCTTTAGCTCTCTTAAAATTCTCCTCTGGATGTAACCGTAGTAACATCTTCACAACCATTAAGAAAATACTTTGGATTGCAGGAACAGAATGTTTCACAGTGTCCAACCAACCAAAGGGCTAAGGGATGTTTTGAGATCTTCTCTAAGAGAGAGTAGACTGTTTTCCCTGCTGTGCTTAAACTCATCCTCATGATGTTTTAATTAGTGTATTTGAAAAGTGACATCATTTATAATTTTCTCTGTTTTCTTATCATAAATTCTGCTACCACACTGAAGCATGGAATTTGGTGTAACTTAAACATGTGTTCACAAGCCACATTTACTGATATCAGGTAGGTTTCTCAGTAACACTATTATGTAGGAAATATTTCTGAGATCTCAGAATGCTTCCTTTTTCTCCATCATAACTTTTCCAGGACCCTGAATTTTGCTTTATTTAAAATCATGCCATTTTACATTTTATTTATATTTTATAAGTATGTTTCTGAAGTGGGTCAATATGGTACCTACAATTCAATTGAATTTCTTCAGTCCATCACTTCCATGTACAATGTCCTGAACTGGTTAATACTAAAAGAAAATTAATAATTACACACTGTAATAGAGACTTTAGGGACTCCAGTAGATATCAGGTAGATACTTGCTATATTGGCTCAAAATTATGTTTGTTAAAACTGAATAGGGTAAAATAAAACTGGGTTATTTAGTTTTTATTTCCACTGAAACCTAGTTCAAATATAGACAGGACAACTTCCTCACTATTGTTTATCTTAAAATTTATTTAAAAAGAGAAGGGAAACGTGGAAGAGAGATGTGTTGGGGGAGTGTTCTAATGGAAATTCGAGTGAAATAGTGTGGGTACATAGGAACAAAGTATACTGTATTTACAAATAAAATCTCCAATTAATTATATAATTTAAATATAACTGGAAAAGAATGTTTTGATCCTATGCAGTAATTTACTCAGGAATCACTTCTCTGTTCCCATTCTAGCTCCCAAATAATTGACACAGACACCTATTAACTATATAAACAAGCTGCAACCCTGTTCCCAGCTATCTACTCCCCAGCCAAAGGCCCCATGTACTTGTCAATGTGTTTTTGTCCTTGCTTGCTATGGGCCACGTGTATCTTCCTGCCTACTCTGTCATTGCAACCTCATGGCAAACACTCCTGGTCTCTCTACCATCTTTCCTCATGGTTCTCCTCTTACTTCTCACTTCACCTGACATCCCGTGGCTGAAATCGGAAGTTCAGTCTTCCTCTCTCCTCTGCTGAGCCACAGGCTGATCAACCCTTTATTACCCAATCTGAGATAATTGAGGAACAATTTGTACACAACACTGAGACAGGAGTTGGTTCAATAATCATGGCAATGATGGCCTCTGCAATGTAACCAGATCGCTGGCCACAGAAATCAGCACCTGAATGCACAGTGCACAAGACTAACCTCCAACACGAAAAATATGAAGTGTGGGTCATAAAAGAGCAGTGTAATTAAGGCGGCAACGACTTCCCATAAACAAAGCTTCGACCAGTTACATTTAAAGCAGACTTCCATTTAATGCTTAGATCTATAAGGCATTTATAAAATAGGAATCCAAATGTTACTTGAGATTCACACACCATACTTTCTCAGTGCTGGAGGCTTTGAAGGAGACTGTATTCTCTGTGCTCATCCATTATTCATCATTACAAAAGATTCTATGCCAGAAAACACTACCTTCTCTTTGATCTTTTCACCTCTGGCAGACTGAACCCAGCAGTTTTCATGCTCTTGTCTTAGGGTTCCTGATTTTTCCTCAAAAGAAGAACAGAGGAAAAGAGACACAGAGAAACACTTGCTTATATCACATTGTGAACGTGAAAGCCTGAAAAACATTGAGGAACTAGCCCAACTCTGAAATTTTTGCAGAAATAGGTCATATTTCTTTGTGAGTTTGAGAAGTAATGATTTGGGAACTTCCTATCAATGGAAAAGGTGCATATTGACCAGGGGTGCAAAATCAGCTTTAGAATATAATCTTGTGGTAATTGAATATAGGAGATACTTTAGAAAAAAGGAGAAGTGAATATGTAGGTATTAATGATTATTTATAGATTGATAATACCAGAAATCCACATTTTCCATTAATCCTCTTAGGTGCTAAGGGTTTCCACATTTTTGTATGTTCAGGTCTAAGTCTCCAATGACTCAGAATAGGATATTTTTTTAAAACAAAAATATTTCTCAGATGAATATAGTTACATCATTTCTCCTTGTCTCCTCCCCAAAACTCTCACATTTACCATCCCCTTCAATTTCATTAAAATTCATGGTGTATTTTTCTGTAATTAGTGAGTTTGTCTTTGTGTGTGTTTATTCCTAAGTATATCAATATAACTTGCTCACCCGTGTAATGAAACTTGCATGCACATGTTTTTCAGAACATACTATTTGATATTGGATGGCACAGTATGGAGGTAGCTTCCTCCACAGTGGAGTTGTCAAGTTTAACCATTATTGACAAAAAGTCTTATGCCAATATGGCATTATGTTTTAAAAAGGAGGAAATTTTTATTTTTTTTTTATTTTTTTTTTTATTAACTTGAGTATTTCTTATATACATTTCGAGTGTTATTCCCTTTCCCGGTTTCCGGGCAAACATCCCCCTCCCCCCTCCCCTTCCTTATGGGTGTTCCCCTCCCAACCCTCCCCCCATTGCCGCCCTCCCCCAACAGTCTAGTTCACTGGGGGTTCAGTCTTAGCAGGACCCAGGGCTTCCCCTTCCACTGGTGCTCTTACTAGGATATTCATTGCTACCTATGGGGTCAGAGTCCAGGGTCAGTCCATGTATAGTCTTTAGGTAGTGGCTTAGTCCCTGGAAGCTCTGGTTGCTTGGCATTGTTGTTCATATGGGGTCTCGAGCCCCTTCAAGCTCTTCCAGTTCTTTCTCTGATTCCTTCAATAGGGGACCTATTCTCAGTTCAGTGGTTTGCTGCTGGAAATTTTTAAATAAGTATCTTGGAAGATCATTTAAAAACCCATAAGGAAGGGGAGGGGGAGGGGGATGTTTGCCCGGAAACCGGGAAAGGGAATAACACTCAAAATGTATATAATACTCAAGTAAATTAAAAAAAAAAAACCTAGATGGAAAAGTCAACTTTCACAAAGGCAACTTTCCCATATATAAGAATGGGCCTGGAGCAGGTCGTTCATCCAAAAATTTCCTAGGAAACCAAATCTGCCTGTTTTAATTATGAACTTCTGACTTTTGAGACAATAACATTTTTGGTTGTTTTAATGCAGTGAATGAACAAAGGAAAAAAAAAAAGAAAGGAAAGGACTTGAGTGTTTGTAGGTATGGTGGAGGAGAAAGTTTATTACAGGTAACATGGACTAGCATAGCCAGAAACAGATACATCAGCAAGAGTTTAGGGTGATCATGACCCTGATCCATGTGGGGAAAGGGAGAGGTAAAAGGGAGAAAGAACCAAGAGCAGCAGCCAGCAAGCTGAGATACAAAAGCAGCAAAAGAGAGGCGGAGTGAAGGTGACCAAAATATCCAGATTATACTGGGAAGAGTCTCTGGGTGAAGGGCAGTCTAGCCTCTGGGCTAAAGGATTCAGGGTAGAGCTGGACAGACGGCTCAGTGGTTAAGAGTACTGAGTTCAGTACCCACAAGGTGGATCCCAACCATCTATAATGGGATCCAATGCCCTTTTCTGGTATGTCTGAAGAGAATAATGTGTACACACATTCATAAAATCACCACCACCACCACCACCACCACCACCACCACCACCACCACCATCATCATCACCACCATCACCACCACCATCATCATCACCACCATCACCACCACCATCATCATCACCACCATCACCACCACCATCATCATCACCACCATCACCATCACAACCATCATCATCATCATCATCATCATCATCATCATCATCATCATCATCATCTTTTTTCTTTTATTGGATTTTTTTTATTTACATTCTAAATGATATTCCCTTTCCTGGATTCCTGGATGCAAGTCCTTGGTTCCCATCCCACTCCTCTTCTTCTATAAGGGTGTTCCCCTCCCCATCAACTCTCCCTTTCCCTCCCCCCTCCTCTGGCATTCCCCTATGGGCGGGCTCCAGCCTTGACAGGACCAAGGGCTTCTCCTTCCACTGGTGCTCCAGTAAGGCTATCCTCTGCTACACATGCAGCCAGAGCCACAGGTCAGTCTATGTATAGTCTTTGGTTAGTGGTTTCGTTCCCAGGAGCTCTGGTTGGTTGGTATTGGTTTTTTTTTTTTTTTTATGAGATTTTAAAAAATAATTCAGGGTAAAGGGCAAAGTTTTCCATCCATACCTGGTTTAGGTAAGGACTGAGGGATGCTGGGAGAACCTGGAGGCTAGATATACTTTGTATATTAAATAGGCATCTCAGCCACTTGTTCTGGATTTGAAACTTAACAGGCAGCACTTTGTAAAGGCATCCCCGGAAAATCAGCAGTGCCCCATTTATTTTTCAGTTGAGGAACATTTACCTGCTGTTTTCTTCCTCTCAAAGGGCAATTGAATGCATTAGAGGAGCTGGTTTTCAAAGATGATGACATGGAAACCCTGTCAGTCAGTTGAAACAGATACATGCTAGTGTAATGGGATAGAAATTTCATCTCCATCCAGCTTTTAAATGTAAATAAGAAAACTGATCAGCTTTGGTGAAGAAATGACTCAGCACCTGTGAGCACTGGCTTATCTCCAAGAGGATTCCAGCACCCATGTGAAGAGTAATAAACTTTTGTAACTCCAGTACCAGGGCATTCAAAGTCATCTTCTGGATTCCATAGATGCCAATCTCATTGGTGTATACAGATATACTGTAAGTTAAACATTCATACACATAAAAGTAAATAAATAATAATATTTTCAAAATGTTTTGCTCCAGGCTAAAGAAACTGAGAAAAGGTACGTCTAGCAGACATGAAGACGAAGGTCTTAGGCTCAGAACCACATAAAAACAAGCTTTTATATATCATGAATCTAAGAACTTAAAATATAGAAGCAATAACTTCATAAGTTCACTGTGATCTTCATCTGCTAAATAATCAAGTCTCAAGGCCATCCTGGAATATAATAAGTTCAATATGAAAGAGAAAGAAAGGGAAAGAAGAGAAAAGAAGGAAGAGGAGGGGGAAAGGGAATGGGGCAGGAAAAGAAAGAGGAATAAGAAGAAAAGAAAGGAAGGAAGGAATAAGAATGAATGAATGAATGAGAGAAAGAGCAAGTATCAAAGTAGCTAATTTTTTACCAAACAACAAATCATTGAAATGACATTCCCAAAGGAAAATGTCAGGGTGGAAGGGTATAGTATTGGCCACACTGTCACACACTAGAGCTTCCAAGGTGAGATAATTTCTATGATATTTTATTTATGTTTTGTTTATGTTTCTTTTTCTTTTTCTTTTTTTTTTCTGCACAGGGTGCAATGGCAGAAAACAGATATGAGGGGACAGGGAGATGAGTGAGGCTAGTGTGCATGATGTGAAACTCACAAGAATCACTAAAATCTTTTGAAAAAAGGGAAAAGAAATGGATGGAACTGGAAAATATCATCCTGAGTGAGGTAACCCGATCACAGAAAAACACACATGGTATGCATTCATTGATAAGTGGATATTAGCCCAAATGCTTGAATTACCCTCGATGCCTAGAACAAATGAAACTCAAGACGGATGATCAAAATGTGAATGCTTCACTCCTTCTTTAAAAGGGGAACAAGAATACCCTTGGCAGGGAATAGAGAGGCAAAGATTAAAACAGAGACTGAAGGAACACCCATTCAGAGCCTGCCCCACATGTGGCCCATACATATACAGCCACCGGACTAGATAATATGGATGAAGCAAAGAAGTGCAGGCTGACAGGAATGGGATGTAGATCTCTCCTGAGAGATACAGCCAGAATCTGGCAAATACAGAGGCGAATGCCAGCAGCAAACCACTGAACTGAGAATGAGACTCCCGTTGAAGGAATCAGAGAAAGGACTGAAAGAGCTAGAAGGGGCTTGAGACCCCATATGAACAACTATGCCAACCAACCAGAGCTTCCAGGGACTAAGCCACCACCCAAAGACTATACATGGACCCACCCTGGGCTCCAACTGCATAGGTTGCAAAGAATAACCTAGTAAGGACACCAGTGGAAGGGGAAGCTCTTGGTCCTGCAAAGGCAGGACCCCCAGTGAACGGGATTCTTGGGGGGAGGCCAGTAATGGGGGGAGGGTGGGGAGGGGAGCACCCATATAGAAGGGGAAGGGGAGGGTTTAGGAGGATGTTGGCCTGGAAACCGGGAAATGGAATAACAATTGAAATGTAAATAAGAAATACCCAAGTTAATAAAGATGTAGAAAAAAAATCTACAGTGTTTCAACCATGGGGTAAAATATGTCTTAAGCAATTTGTAGTTAAGTATTTAAAAATTAATCACTGCACATGCCCAATTAAAAATAAAAAAAAGAAAAGAAAAAGAAAAAATAGGTTAGAAGGCATGCAAGGTCCCAAACCAGCACAAAGAAACCTATGTTGGCTATCAAAAACCTAGTGTGCTCAGGGGAGATTGTTTTACGAGTCCACGAATTGAGTATCCAATATATATATAATTTTTGGCCATACTTCCAAATTTCAATATGTTTGTATGTATGCAAAAAAACCAAACTTTTGCATACACATGTATAATATGTAATGTTTTTGATATATCATTTGTTATTATTTGTTAGAATGTTTGATGTGAAACCTCCATGTAATTTAAAATTTTATATTTGAGTATGTATAGATTTTATACTTCTTATATTACTACAGGAATTACAAGATTCATGAATGATTATTATTTTAATCTGTCAATAATACATCTTACAATATATCTCAGCTTATGGTACATGGAAGTTTGTTGTCTAAAGAATCAACCATGGTGCAAAAACAGGCAATTTGTACAAGGATGGCTTTTCTATAACTTTTCTACTCATTAAAATCTATAATCTTAACATGGTATCAGAGAAAACTGAGAGAGCAGTGAGAGTTTGAACAAAACTAAGCTGCGTAATGAATCTGAGGTCACTATAGATGATATAATGATACCCTGAAAGGAATGTAAAGATAAGAACATTTGAAAATGTTTACTTGAAACCTTTTTCTTACTCTTTACTGTCCTGCTCATGTGTCCCTGTACTGATAAAATTGGGAGTACAATATATAAAATAAAAAGAACATTAAAACCACTTACCAGCCAAACAATTAAATAAATGAGTAAATAAATGTAACACAGCAAAAGAAATATTTTTATTGGAGGAAAAGGAAATGAGGTACATTATAAGTCTTCGCCAACTGTATCAACTTTCTAATTTGAACATGTCACTGGTATCACATATATCTCGATACCCCAGGGCAGAAAAATGTCAGGGCAGAGAGGCAGGAGGGAGTTGGAGGGTGGGTGAAGGAACACCCACATAGAAGCAGGGGGAGGGGCAATGGGATAGTAAGTTTCTGGAGGGGAAACCAGGAAAGAGGATAACATTTAAAATGTAAATAAAAAATATCCAGTAGAAAAAAAAATAAAATGCTTTCACAAAGGCAGTCTTACTGAAGCCATCACTTTCTAACTTAGCATCTATACAAATATTACCAAGGACATTCTTTTGGATTTAGACTTCTTTAGTATGTCTTTGTGTTCATTTTGTCTTGGAATTTCTGACAGCCTTCAAGTGATTTAATTGATTGGTTGATCTCTCCTGAATTTACTTTCTGTTTGTAAAATAATGATCCAATCTCCACTACTTGCTATCACTGCATCAAAATGAAACCTTGCTGAATATTGCTGGATACTGTCACTTGTTTAAGAAAGTTGTACCATTGAGGAAGCCATAACTGAAAGGTTTTGCATTCTCTTATTTTTTTCATAATCTTAATGTAATTGAATATCATGAAACTTCTCAAACATCTCATGTATAAGTGTTAATTCTTAAATTTTACTCTAATTTTTACTTACCTAAAAGTGAATAATTTCACTAGACATGCTATCATGAGCTTCTAATCACAGAATTTCAGAGACAGAGGCTGAGGCAGAGGCTGGTAAATGTCTGTGTTCATGTCTAGCCTGGTCTACATAGGAAGATCCAGGATAGCAAGATGTACATAGTGAGGTACTGTGTAAAAAATAAACAAAACAACAACATTCCCCAGTAATTTTATTTTGCTCCATACTTCTAACATTTGAGTTTATGATATTCAAAACATTACCATGTCACACATTTTTTAGTTATTGTATTAGTCAGGGCTTTCTAGAGTCACAGAACTTATGGGTAGTCTCTATATAATAAGGGAATTTGTTGATGACTTAGTCTGTAGTCCAACTCCACAACAATCGTCAGAAGCAGCTGTGAATGGAAGTTCAAGGTTCTAGTGGTGGCTCAGTCCCACAAGGCAGGAAAGTGAAAAAGAGAGACTCTTTCTTCTTCCAATGTCCTTATGTAGGTCTCCAGCAGAGGTATGGACCATATTAAAGGTGTGTACCACTACGCCTGGATCTGGGACTTGCTTTGTCCCAGATGGCTTTGAACTCAGAAAACTCCTTGCCTTAGTCTCCTAGGATTCATAGTGATGCCTCAAGATTTCCAGGCCAAGATCCAGGTCAGAAACTTGTATCTCTCACCCTCAAGATCTGGATCACAGGTGAATCTTCCAATTCTAGATTGTAGTTATTCCAGATATAGTCAAGTTGACAACCAGGAACAGCCATTACTGTTATGTATTTGACTTTCAAAGAAAACAGAAATGGGGTTTGGGCTACTTTTCTTTTCTATTTGATATAGGATGGAGAGCCTGGAAAGAATCCACCGTCTGAGGGGATGGAGAAATAAAGGCATGTTGGTAGGAGGGAACACACTTCCTTTGTGAAGCTGTAGGTTCTTAGGCTTTAATACATGCCTATCACAGATCAATAATGTCCATAGACTTGTACCATTTTACTGAAGCAAGAGCAGCAGTAAACTAACAGTAAAAAGATTAACATGTTTATAAGCTTAAACAACCAAAACAGTTCTGGTGTTATAATAGTTAAGCTGAAAAGAACCCAGATGTCCTCCAACAGAGGAATGCATACAGAAAATGTGGTTCATCTACACAATTAAGAACTACTCAGCTATCAAAAACAATGAATATCATGAAATTCATAGGTAAATGGATAGAACTAGAAAATGCCATCCTGAGTGAGATAACTCAATCATAAAAGAACACACTGAGAAGTAGATATTAGTCCAAAAACTCAAATTACCCAAGATACAATCCACAGATCACATGAAGCTCAAGAAGAAGGATGACCAAAGTGTGGATGCTTCAGTCCTTCTTAAAAGGGGGAACAAAAATATTCATAGGAGGAGATATGGAGCAGAGACTGAAGGAATGGCCATTCTGAGCCTGCCCCTCCTGGGATCCAGCCCATATATATATACAGCCACCAAACCTACACAATATTGATGAAGCCAATAGGTACATACTGACAAGAGCCTAATATAGCTGTCTCACAAGAGGCTCAGCAACAGTGTGACAAATAGAGGCGAATGCTAGCAGCAAACCATTGAAATGAGAGCAGGGTCCCCATTGGCGGAGTTAGATAAAGGTTTGAAGGAGCTGAAGGGGCTTGCAACCCCATAAGAACAACAATACTAACCAACCAGATCTCCCAGGAACTAAACCACTACCCAAAGAGTATACACATGGACAGACCCAAGACGCCATGTTGGGCACCAATGGGAGGAGAAGCCCTTGGTCCTGTGAAGGCTTGATGCTCCAGTGTAGGGGAATATCAGGGCAGGAAGGAGGGTGTGGTTGGGGAGGAGGAACACTCTCATAGAAGAAGGGGTAGTGTGGATGGGATAGGGGGTTTATGGACAGAAAACTGGGAAAGGGAATAACATTTGAAATATAAATTAAAAATAGCCAATAAAAAATAAATAATAAAAAGTGTTTAGTTTATGGTTCACATCATGCACTGAGCTCAATAAAAGCATTTAGCACATAAAAAAGTTTAAATTACAGTTTTTAATTATCTTTACAGCTCTTTTGTCACCCATTCTTGCACTATATGTGTACATTTGTACACACACACACACACACACACACACACACACACACATCCTTAGCAATTAAAATTATTTATTTGGGTGATTTCCATGGTAAATCATTTTGTTAATTTTATTTTATTTTATTGTATCTCTAGTATTTTATCTATTATCTATATATTTTGCAAGATTTTAATTTATTCCTCCACACATTGTCTCTGATCAAAATTTCTTGTTTCTATTATTTTCAAAGTCAGATATATCCTCATTTATTCAGAAAATATAAAACCACTGTTCTTGGAGATTTTACTCTTTTTCTTTTCTTTTATTATATAATAATTTACATGTAATATATATGTATAAATATATATATATATATAAATTTATATAAACTACTCATTTTGAATTTACTTTTTGAGCAACCAAGTAGTATGGCTAATGACTAATGTTGCAATAGAAATAAGTTTTAAATGTTTAACATTTAAGAGTTTTAACTATTGGACTATTATTTTGAGATTCAAAAGATATGTGCTATGTAAATGACAAGTTTCAAAAGATACCATAAAGTTCTTCATAATCTGACAAAGTAAAAATATGAAAGATACATAAATCAGAAAAAATTGGTGCCTTAATATGATACTGCGTATTTCATGACATAAAATTTACATAGTTTATAGTTAATTGTTCCATCACTCACAAAGAGTATGCACTGTTCTGAGGAAACTCTTAGAGACACTTGGATACTAATTGTGGTGCTGAGAGCACAGTTTAAACTCAGACAATCATTATGGCAATAAAGTTAATGATCTCATTAAAAACACACCAACATATTTATAGGGCTGTTAACTGGATATACTTATTCAAGGTCCATGAAAGGCAGAAGATTTTAGTAGGTAGAAATAAAATAGTGGATTTTTTCATTTATAAATATTTATTTCAAAATTAATGGGACAAATGATTAAATATAATGGGAAATAATGAAAAGAAAGGTATATTGAAGAGCTTTCTGAATATCATATTTAAGACAATAATTTTAATTTAACATGTAAAGCATTATTGAAATATTTTGTAACTAATAAAAAACACCAAGCTTTCTAAGGAAAAAAAACATATAATTCAAGGATCAGGAGGGGGATAAAATATGGACTGTAAAAAAAATTAAGGAATAAAAAATATGTATAAGCTTTATTTTTATTTATTTTAGAAAAACATTCTTACTCATTTTAATGCGGATTTATGTTTTCGCAGTTATAGATTATAACATTGATTATCCTGAGAGGTGTGTGCATGTTTGTTTAGACAGGTGAGCCAAACTAAAGGAAATTGGTTCTTTCTCCCATATGAATCCTGGGGATCAAACACAGAATGGTACTTGGAAGCAAATTATATTACCTGCTGTACCAATGTGATAGCAATAACATTTGACCTTCCATGGCTTATCACCATAGCAGGACTTAATATCAGTTCTTAACACATATAGAACATTGAACAGACTGATTTAGCACGTCCTTGTTTTTTGAAGAGTTTCCATATTGCTTTCTACGATGAGCAGTTCTTACAGCTAAACAATTTTTCCCGTTCGAATCTTAGAATTATTATTTAATTTTAGACTGCTTTTGAAAATAAATTCTTCTCTCATACAGTACATCCTAAAAATAATGAAACAGATTTCAATCCCCCACCTACGGTCTCTCCCAAACATGCTCCCTCTCCTTTTCTCTTCAGAAAAGAACAGGCCTCCAAGAGAACCCAACAGGACAAAAAACAGGACACAATGAGACAAGACAAAGGCTGAAAATTGAGACTGCAAAGGGCAACACAGAAGTAGAAAAAGGGCCCCAAGAACAGGAAAAGAGTCAGAAACACACCCTGTTCCCACTGTTATGATTCCCACAAGAACACCAAACTAACAGCCATAGAACATGTGTCTGTGAGCCTCCATCAGCTTTGAATCAACTAAGCTCGAAGTGGCAAGCCTGATATTTAATTTTTTAATTTTATGTCATTAAAATATAACTTTGTCATTTCCCCTTCCTCTTTGTCCCTCCAACCCTTCCCCTGTAACCATCTTGAAGTCTTTCAAATGAATCCTGTTTTGTAATTGCTATATTGTTTATAATTACTGTATTCTCAAATTAGACTTTCTTTGTTTATATACATATATTATAATGTGTATAATTATATATATATATATATATATATTACTTGTAATGATGCATTGCTCATCTTGCTCAACCTGTATGCTATAAAATGTTACGTATATAATTTCAGGCTGACAACTTGATATTAGCTAATTTGCGGTGTCTTCTTTGGAGAAGAATATTTCTGCCACTGTAACCTATATGACTCTGTCTAGGTCTGTGCCTCCATGAGCATATATTCCCCCTTTCAAGTTAGCATATGTGTTTGTGTTGTCCTGGTTCAAGACCTGTTAGGACTTCACTGCCGCAGCTTCTCTTCTGTGACATTTATAGGACACAAAATTTAGTAGCAAATTTTCAGCTTTCCTGGCTCTTACAATCTTTCTACCCCTCTTCTGAAAGGATCCCTGAACCTAAGGTATAGGACCTGTGTTTAGATAAATCACGTGGGACTTGGCAATACAAATCTCTTGTTCTCAAGATTTTTTTATTTTATTCATTTATTCATTATTAGTTGACAAATTATATTTTCATACATTATATTCTGATCATATTTTCCTGTCCTACTGTCCCATCTTTCCCACTCCTGGAACACCTCAACTTCATGCTCTCTTTCTTTTAAAGACATACACAATAGAAATAAAAAATAAAGCAAAACAATAAGACCATGCCTCCCCAACCACAAAACAGAAACAGAAATAAAGATTACAAACCAAAGACCCACAACACAAAACCACCCAAATGCTCCTTGAAAAAAATAAAATTGGTTTATATTCTTTCAACAGTAATTGACAGATTATATTTCCTTATTTGTGATGGGGCCTTGTCGAATTTATCCCACTTATGATTATAGGTTGATTGAGTAAGTCCAAACTAAAGGTCTTGTGAATGATGGTATAATGATGAGCGATCCCTAGAACTGGCCTATTAAGTAAAATTCGTCTTGTAGCAGTTGTACAGATTTCTAATTCCTTCAGTCTTTCTATTCTCTCTTCCACCAAATTCGTTGAGCTGTAGATGTTTGTGTTCGGCATCCCTACAACTTATTCTTTGTCTTAGAACTAATTGCGGATTTTCTGTGATGGTTTTCATCGACTGCAAAATAAACATTTTCAATAGCCAAAATGAGCTACACTCACTTGTGGGTATATGGATAAATATTTAAAATGCAGATATAACAGTCTGATCCATTTATTCGGCGTGATTTGACTGACTGTGTGTAGACAAGTGTAGGTGGGTCATTTATTTGTTTCCAGCATATCAAAATGGTTGTCAGATCTCTCATCTCTTCTCACATACATTGGCTGGCCAATCTACTCAGAGTAAGTTTCCTAAGTATTCCCTGGGCCCATGAGAAATTTTGGGATGACTCATGTCTGGTTCACGTTGCTTATTTGACTGAACTTAAAAATAGCTTTCTGAATGTTTTATAATAGGAGGTGGACAGGCTTGTTATATTCACATTCTAATGTAGGAGATTTCTGGAAAAGAGTACCTTCTGGCTGGAATTTTCCTCTCTAGCCATGGAGAACTGAGCAAATGTAACTCTTCAGAATGAGCTCAGGTCATCTGAGACTTTCAATTTTTGCAGGCAACACATACTTCAGTTTTTCATGACAGGTGTGGATGCTACTGGTTGACCTCCCACTTACTGCTTCTACTGTTCACTCCCCTCTGTATTCAAGGTTAGTCCTGAGGCACAGAAGTCTAGCACTGTATTATCTTCTTTATAAAATTCTCAGGTGTCCTTATATTCTGTAGTGTTCACTGTATGTGTTAGACCTCTGTCTCCACCTCTCCACTTAATTGTTTATTGCATCTTATTTGGTCCGAATTCATGGAAAGAAACTAAACATGTATGCTGCAGTGATCCATCCTATTCAAATCTAACATCAAATTTCTCTAAAGTGCAGATCAATTAATTATATAGTTATAATTATTCCAATGAAATTATCAATAGTTAGCTACTTAACAAAAATTTACAAAGTTTTAGAAAGAATATTTTATTCCATGTAAGACTATAGAACACTGATTACTGAATTTCTCCCAAATTTGTGTTAAAATCCCAGCATCCTATAGTTCTGAAGACAGACTTTAAAAACCACTTTTGGTGATATCAATACATTCAAATGAATTAATTAGGGAGGATCTTAGTATAATACAAATGGCATTTTAAAGGGACCATAGCTCTCCTTACACATTGATTTTAAATGATTGATATACAAAATTATGTGAAAATAAATTCCTTTACTGTAAGCCATAAATTTGAGGTTCTTTGTCATAATAGGCATAACTTAAATAGGCAAGGGTTATCAATGATGCTTTTGCTGTCAACTTTACTAGCGCTTGCTGTGACAGAAGAATATTAGAGCTCCATTTCAATTACACTGCTGCTTTGTGTTTTAGCACAAACATCTATGCCTGCAGTTTCTAATTGCTTTACCTTAGCGAAGGCCTCAGTATCTTTAGGAAGTGAATTATACTTCATACCCCACCTTAGCCTTACATTTAAAAGAGGAAGCCATGAGCACAAGTTATTTGTCTTCTCAGAAGGCCCAGCAGAAGCTGACCATTCTGACTCCCTGTACCTACAGAAATATGTATCTTGAGCTAAAGGAAATAAGTCAGGCATTCCCCTAAATTTTATAATAGATTTGAATCTTGCATGAGCTAATCATCTCATAGTGCATTACATTCATGTGATTTATCTTTGTAATTTTCAAAATCTACAGAAAGCATATTCAAATATTTTTCTCATTTTCAGAGGACTACCACATACATATTTGCAAATTTCATTACATTAGAACCCAATATAGACTGTGATATTTCATATATATATATATATATCCCAAAGTACACTATAATTCTGTCATAGATATCTTAGAATGTTGGCAGTCTAGTGAGTAAATATATAAGCAGCAAAACCAGTTTCATAACATGTAGAAAAACTCAGCAAACATTTTCTCCATTACTATGTGATTGAGTTTATCCATGTAAAGCAAAAGACACTGTCAATAGGACAAAACTCCAACCAACAAATTGGGGAAAAGTCTTTACGGATTGTACATGTGATAGAGGGCTAATATCTAATACATGCCAACAACTCAAGAAGATAGATTCCAGAGAATCAAACAGCTCATTTTAAAAATGGGCTACAGAGCTAAACAGAGAATTCTCAACTGAGTATTATCAAATGACTGAGAACACCCCACCATCCAAAGAGTACACATGGACAGAACATTGGCTCCAGCTGCCTATGTAGCAGAGGATGGCCTTGGTGGCCACCAATGGGAAGAGAAGTTCTTGGTCCTGCCAAGTCTCAAGCTCCCCTGTGTTAGGGAATGTAAGGGCAGAAAGGCAAGAAGGGGTGGCTGGATGGGATAGGGGGTTTATGGAGGGAAACCAGGAAAGGAGATAACATTTGAAATGTAAATTTTAAAAAGTCTAATAAAAAATAAAAGAAAAAACGTTCAACACCCTTAGTCATCAGGGAAATTTTGCAAATCAAAACAACTCTGAGATTCCACCTCACACCAGTAAGAATGACTAAGATCAAAAACTCAGGTGACAGCCTCCTCCATTGTTGGTAGGTTTACAAGCTGGTACAGCCGCTCTGGAAATCAGTCTGGAGGTTCCTCAGAAAACTGGACATAGTACTACCTTAGGACCTAGCTATAGACTCCTGAGCCTATACCCAAAAGATGCTCCAACAGCTCCACTACATTCATAGCAGCCTTATTTATAATAGTCAGAAGCAGGAAAGAACCCACATGTCCTTCAATAGAGGAATGAGTACAGAATGCGGTACATCTACACACTAGAGTACTACTCAGCTATTAAAAACAATGACTTTATGAAATTTATAGGCAAACAGCTGGAACTAGAAAATACCATCCTGTGTACGGTAACCCAATCACAAAAGAACACACAAAGTATGCACTCACTGATAAGAGGATATTAACCCAAAAGCTCGGAATACCCAAGATATTATTCACAAACCACATGAAGCTCAAGAAGAAGAAAGACCAAAGTGTGGATGCTTCAGACCGTCTCAGAACGGGGAACAAAAATACTCACAGGAGGAAATATGGAAAGAAAGAGTGAAACAGAGACTGAAAGGCCATCCAGAGACTGCCCCACCTGGGGATGCAAGCCTTATACAGCCACCAAACCCAGACACTATTGTGGATGCCAAGAAGTGCATGCTAACAGGAGCCTGATACAGCTGTCTCCTGAGAGTCTCTGCCAGAGCCTTTTAAATACAGAGGCGGATGCTTGCAACCAACCATTGAACTGAGAACGGGGTTCCCAATGGAGGAGTTAGAGAAAGGACTGAAGGTGCTGAAGGGATTTGCAACCCCCTAAGAAGAACACAATATCCACCAACCAGACACCCCAGAGTTCCCAGGTACTAAACCACCATCCCAAGAGAACTCAGGGATGAAATCTATTGCTCCATCAGCATATTTAATAGAGGATGTCCTTGTAGGGCATCAATGGGAGGTGAGGGCCTTGGTACTTTGAAGCCTAGATGTTCCAGCATAGGGGAATGACAGAGCGAGGAAGTGGGAAAGAGTGGGTGGGTGTGTGACGGCGCACCCTGATAGTAGCAGGGGTTGGGATGGGATAGCAGGTTTTTGGAGGGGAAACTTGGAAATGAAATAACATTTAAAATGTAAATTAAAAATGCAATTAGCAAAAAGAAAGAAACTTCTTAATTCTCAGGAGTTTCGTAAGGCTGAGTTGTTATACATATGCAATAAAACTTGATTATATATTTGCATTTATAATTATAATATAAGGCCATTAATAGTGAACACTGAGAATGAATTTGTTTTGAATTATTTCATGGAATGTATGGTTTTCTACTTTTTTCACTTTTATATTAGTTATTGTGGTTTTTTTGATAAAATCTTTCATTTTGGGCTGGTTCTGTAAAGAACAAACCATACTTTGCACATAACTCAAGACGTTAGGTTGTTAGTTTAGAACCCACTGTGATGTATTTTTAGAATAGGAATTTACAATCAATGCTAAGCAGCTGTTTGGTTCTACTCACAGTTAATTATTTATCATGCATTAACCAATGAGTTTTCTACTATGATGTGCCAAACTTCATAACTTCATTGATGGCTTATTTTCCACTTAAATCCTCATAAAATGTCTTTTTTTTCACCTTTTCCCTTGACTTTCATAACTTTTCTGTTCACAATTTTCCTTAATTGCAGATTTCACTTTTTAAAATACTGTTTATAGATTATCAGAACTGTGAAACATGGCTTCAGCACCTTAACTTGCAAATGTCCTTATCCATTCATTGCTTATATATTACATAATCTCTGCTCATTTGTAGCATTATGGACCTTAAAACTTTACTGTTAAATATATAATTTATTTACCACTGTAATTTCTGCAATCAACAATATTTCATCTTATTTTTGACTGATAAATATTTATTAAGATCTATACAAACAAATAAACTGTTAGTCACTGGGCAGAATTCTAGAGGACATATTTTAATACCTGTTTTACAGAATGTTTAATATTAATTTCCATGTTTCTAGGTACAGCAACTCAAGTAAAAATAATGAAACAATTGCTAGCACATGGCTCCTTAATTATGGTAAATATTGAAGTATCTGGAAAATAGTACATTTCAAATATATATTTTAATAATTTAAAAATATAGTTTTATTTTTAAAAAGTTGAATTACTTTTTGTTGGATATATTTCTTTATATTTTAAATGTTATTCCCTTTCCTGGTTCCTGTCCATAAGCCCCCTCTCCCTTCCCCCTCCCTGTCCCCCAGAAGGGTGTTACCCCCCATCCACAGTCTCTTACCACCACTACCCACACATTCCCCTGAACTGGGAGGGGTCCAACCTTGTCAGGATCAAGGGCTTCTCCTTCCACTGGTGCTTAACAAGGCCATCCTCTGCTACATATACAGCTGGAGCCCTGGGTCAGTCCATGTGTAGTCTTTGAGTAGTGGTTTAGTCCCTGGGAGCGCTGGTTGGTTGGCATTGTTGTTCTTATGGGGTTGTAGGCCCCTCGCTCTTTTGATCCTTTCTCTTAATTAAATATATAGCTGTTTGCTTTTCCTACAGATAATTCTGAAACATTTGGTAAAATTGAGCATCAAATTTGTAAACATTGACTTTTAGAAATTTCAGATTCAATAATTTTAGAGTGTTAATAGTTTTCCAAGTAATAATGCTAGTGAGTTTTTTTTTAAATATTTTTATATTCTTGCTTGTTTTAGTACTAGAGATTAGAATTGTGGCACTGCTGTGCTAGTGGAGTGTTTTACAAATGAGCTCTACCAACTGCCCTCTATCTACTCTTGAAACCAGGTCTCATTACATCCTCCTAATCATTTTTGAAGTAATTTTCCAAGGCAGGTATTCTTTGAACACGTAATCGTCTTACCTCAGCCTCTGGAGTATTTGGATCATGTGTCTGAAACACTAGATCCAGCCTTGAAATGTACTGGTGCGCAAAGATTTTCATTACAAGATTTATCTTCTTATATCTGCAATCATGAAGATACTATAATTTTATTTTTTCAGCAAATCTTAAGAAAGTGTTCTCTCTTCACTTGAGCTAGTGTTATGTTGAAACAAGCCTACTTCAACTTCCATGCAGAACATCTATCGTAGCTCTTAAGTGGACTGCTTCTAATTTTTCAATCTACAGACTTTCTGACAAGAAACACATTACATGCCTTTAAAAGCATGTATGAGTATTTCCAAAATGTCTTATATTTCACTTCCAATCTTCAATGGTCATAATATGCTTACCCTTATCTATGTATTTTATTATAGTTTTCAACTTTTTTCTGAAATCCCATTATTATTTTTATGGATTAACAAAAAAAAAAAGAAAAAAACCAAACAAACCAAACAAACAAACAAACCTACTATCTCAGTACTAGGGTATGAAAAATCTATTCTCACAAATCATTTTTAAAGTCCTACCTCCAGGACTACTGTGCAAGTCTCAGAAGGATGAACACTTGTGAGGTGATTTGGTTTAAAGGATGGCTACACTCTCAATTTGATTGCACCAATTAGAACTTCAAGGAATCCGCTGTATAATGTAACAGGCAGGGAGAATTCCTGCAATGCGTAAAGTGTATTGGGCAAATGGTGTTGAATTAACCGCATCCAGAACTTGAGAGGTATCAAGACACTATCTCATAGTATTTTACTACAAGAAGCCAAGGGCTGAATACTAGGTGTCTCTATAGAGTATTTCTTCTCTTTTTGTAGAAGTCTGTAGTATTGAGTAACCGTGAAGGACAGCTTTAAGAGGAACATATTTGTACAACAAAAGAACTAGAGTGTTTTTTATTAAGATTAATGAAATACTGTCTGTTTAGTATAGAAATCTTTCTTAAAATAAAAATTGAGCTAGAAAGCTAATTAAAATGATTGAGTTCTAATAACTGAAAGAAAAGAAAATTCAAATCCCTTTTCTTTTAATTCCTGGACATTAGGTGTCAGTGAATAAATAGAAGAATTTTAGAAATAAGTTCCTGATAAAGTTCATTTTTTTACACTGAATATGTTTTAACCTTCTCTCAATTGTTGTACCATTTTATAATTACCTTAGTGCTATATATTGGTTATATATTCATATCAAAATAAATATCTTTTTAGGTAACATGGAAACTATAATTTATACATTGATTTAAAAAATGTCACTGACAGTAATTTCAAATTAGTTGCCATTATACCATTTTTTATTACCCAGAAATATATTATTTAACAAATTTATTATTATCTGAATTTCCATAGTGTGTACAATGTACTATAATCTCTCTTAAGTGTCTCTAATTTTTCCAGCCCATCTTCCAAATGCCTATTATTTTTAAAGCTGACTGAATCAAATTTTCTTTCCCATATGCACTTGGGTCATCCACTGGGACATTGACATCTCACTACTAGTCCCCCTCCCTCCCAACCTCCAAAGTGAGTCTTCCTCCACCAGGAGCCATAAACTGTCAGTATCTCCTCAATCAGAGATGTGCATCATGTAATGTACCCTTCCCTTCTTGTTGGAAATTTTAATCAGCTTCATCTTGTGCATGAATTGCGAAGGTAACTACTACTGTGGGCTCAGTTGTGTAACAGTCATGCCATGTCCAGAGTACAGCATTTCGTCTTCTGGCTCATATGATTATTCTTTGTTGATATGTCCAGAGTCTTGTGGAGGGAATTAGTACAGATGTCTCATATACTTTTGAGCACTCATATTTTCATATTAAGTAGTTATGAGACTCTGCATTAACTGCTACCTACTGCCAAGGAAGGTTCTCTGACCAAGGATGAAAAAAGCACAAACACGTGGTTAAACATATAAATATTAAAAAAGAGAGTTTAATAATAAAACTATTATTAAAAAAGCTTCAATTCTGTGCATGACACTATAGCCTAAAAAGTATCACAGATTAATGTCATCAAAGTGAGTATGGGTGATTTCAATACCCAATTCTCTCCAATAGACATATCATTTGGAATAATTTGGAATCACAGAAAAATCAGATTTACAAACCAGTTATATGAATAGACCATTACTAAGTAAACTATTAATGAGCCACTTAAAATGTAACATATTAGACCATTATTGGTTAACCTTTAACCTCTGTTAGGAATTTTTAGGTTTTCCAGTGCAGTGTATTTTTTTATGGAGACTATATAGACGCAAACAACAAAAATTAACTCAGCAAGTAGTATTATGTGCACACACACACACATGTGCGTGCACACACGCACACACACGCACACACACACACACACACACACACACACACACACACACACACAGAGTAAATTAGAAATAATGAAAAAGAGTCTATGAACTTGAGAGTCAGGAATCCTGAAAGATGTTAGAGTGAGGATAGCTGGAAGGAGCTGTAGAATGAAAGATAATCTATGAAATTACAAATCTGTGATACTTTACATGAGTGAAAATTTCAGGGTAGCTATTTATGTAAACTAACAAAAGTTAAGCCTTTGATTGTAAGGAAGAGCAAAGTATAACAACAGGAGTCCATTCATAAATATATATTCAGAACTCTGTTATATCTGTCACTATAGTTTTTCAGTAAACAATTTGAATTGTTTTTTCAGGGACATAGTGATATTTTACACCGTAATACTTGATTGTAAGGATGTCTATGCTCAGTTCAAGTCAAAGAAAGATGTGTCATTTCCTGACCAGAATATTTTTCACAATAATTTTACTGCAGAAACAAAATCCTTTCTCTTTTGGAGATAGAAAAAGGTAGAAATTATAGTTATTCTGTATTGGGACCACATGGAAAAGAATTTTAACTGTGACATTATCTGGTATATACTAGAAACAAGGGGAAGATAAGGCTTTGGGTTGATAAGCCACTAAGCCTACGATAACATTTGTTATCACAGCAGGACCCAGTCTATCTTAACTGATGTAAGGATAACCAAGGGTAGTCCTGATAAAATCGTGAGACTAATAAGAACAACAACATAGGATGAATTATGTCAGAAGTATAAATGGTCTTTAAAGTATATACGATCTCTTTTTAGCCCTATGATATGTTGGTATTTTCAATTCTTTTGCACAAAAATATGTTTATTGTGTGACAGTAAATGCACTTATGCGAAATCTCAAATATTACATCTGTTTACAGAAAGGTAGTATATAACAGATTTGACTTATGTCTTATTACTATAGTATCTAATTTGTTATATTTTTTTGTAAAAAGTTTAATTGATTTATTTTAATAGCAAGGCAGATAATATGCTTATTTTATTTGGAAAACATTATGTTTTAATCTTGAAAATGATCTACTCATTCACTTACCTGTTTACCCTGCTCTCATTGCATATCTACAATATTTTCAGTATTACTTTTAGTATTGACATTGGTATAGTTAGTATAGTAATTAATATCCCTATTCTATGAGGCACAAAACATATGTATCAAGAAAATACAATACAGCAATAAATGAACACATAAAATAAAAGCAGAAAAATATATGAACAGATTACTGGTTGGTGACTGAAGTAAAGAATGAGCGATGACTCTTTGAAAATAAGGCTAGGAATAAAGATACTAAATAAAAAAGGAAACTGGTAACTTTATTTTTTCAATCAGAGAACAACTATGTTCTGACGGAGACTGTATCATGTTATAAGTTACATTAATAAACTGAACAGAAAAAAATTGGGAATTCCTCAACTGCTAAACACTTTTTTTCAATTTACTAGATTAAGGAATCAGCCATTTTCAGCCAGGAGCACTGAATAGTGATTTTAATGTAGAGAAAATACAACATGTAATTGATTTCATATTTTAAAAAGAGATTTAGCCTAGTGAGAAATACAGCACAAGGACATAGGCAAGAAGAGAAGTTCAGCATTTATCCTCACACTTGGAGCCAAAGTTACATGTAATATAGTAAAAAGCAAGCCAGCAAGCAAACAAACACATGCAAGGCTTTTCAGATGTAGATGCAAAAATGTACTAAATAAAGACATAAGTATTAGCAATGAACACATGAAAGCTCTGTGAGTTTGTCTTGAATAGACAGGATGGAGAAGACTGCTTAGCAGATATTAGAATGAAGGGGAAGTTTCATTCACTTTAGGTCATGGTGTTATTGAGCCTTTAAGTGTTTATCCATGTAGTTATTTTTAAATGTGAACCAGGAAGTTACATGTGGCAAGACCATGCCAAATACATAAAAAGATGTAAACTTCAAAGGACAGTTAGCATGGAAAATTTAAAAAAATAATAGTCATACAGAGTGCTTTTTAAACATACTATTCACTGATTTCAAAGCATCGTAAATATAAATTAAAATTTTGAGAGGAGAGAGGTCAGGAGGTACAGAAATGAACCTTTAAGTATCTTCTGGAGCTTTGCTCTTGAACCAGGCGGCCTCAGCTGTGAACAATGCAGCTCAGGACCTATGCCGCAAAGAGGAGGAGGAGCTGTTGAAACAACTGCATAATCTGAAGGTGGAATTGTCCCAGCTTCGTGTCACCAAAGTGACAGGTGGCACCACATCCAAGCTCGCCAAGATACGAGTCAAACACAATTCCATCACCCGTGACCTCATTGTCATTAATCAGACTCAAAAAGAAAATCTAAGGAAGTTCTACAAGGGAAAAGGAGTACAAGCCCCTGGACCTGAAACCCAAGAATAGAGGCATGCAATTCCGGCTCACCAAGCAGGAATAGAAGCTGAGGACCAAGAAGAAGCCGTGGAAGGAGCGGTTGCACTCACTGTGCAAGTATGACCTCAAGGTCTGAGATAACAAGGACAATAATGTGCAAGACTGACAAAACACACCACCAACAACAACAATAACAATAACAAAAGTATCTTCAGGAACTTAATGAGATAGTTAATAAGCATACTTAGTCCATTCTATTTTCACAATAATGTATAAAATTTTATTGTTTTATTATAGTAGCTTCAAAGACACTTTTAAAACATATAGGATATCTCTAATACAAATAATGAACAAGAAATTGACAGGAAAATAAAATTGCAAAATGTTTCATATCACAAGCAGAAACGAATGGTAGGGGAAGCTTTACATGGAGTTCTGGAATTCTCTGTAGTGTGACATTGTCAATATACTATTCCTTTTAGAGGCAGCATGGTTTATCACGATTCCTTTGGTACACTAAAAAATGTAGTCCATAAAATCCAAGTAAAGATGTAGTCTTGATGTTTCCCCAATATAGGGTTTTTCTTCATTGGTATGCATAAGGGCTGGGAGCCCAGCATTAATGACATTCAGGTTTTTACGGGTCTCATTTAAATCTAAAAGTATCATTTCATTTCAAAGTTGTTCTCCTGATACATGTTTAATCTCAAAGATGTAAGTAGCTATAAGAATTTGAATTCTATGATTTTTAAGTTAAGAATCTACGGATACCTGAGACTATTCCTTTAGGCAAAGATACACATTATCAGTTAAAATTATGATGGTATTACAGATGTCTTGTTAACATAGTTGTAATTATCAAACAGAATAATTTTAAATATTTCAAGATCAGCATAAGTTCTTTTCCAAAAAAAAAAAAAAGATTAGGTTTAGTGGACATGACCACAAAGAGGGTACTCATGCTTCTTTCTTAAAAAAGAATTCAAGGTATAAGAATTCAAAGTATTAAAGATTTCATTCAAAAAGTATATATATTCTTTCCAGTGGTAGATGACCACTAGAAAATAAACTCAACATTATTTTGTTTTGTTTTTGTCTCATAACGGTTTGTACATGTTTTACATTACTGGTATTTGTCTATGTTTTATGGTTTCTGGTTTTGTGCTTTTATGGTTTTTGTGTATTTGTCTGTGTGTATGTGTGTCTCTTTGTGTGTGTATGTGTGTGATGTGTGTATGAGTGTGTGTGAGAGTGTGTGTGTGTCTGTGTATGTGTGTCTTTGTCTTTGTGCTCTGTGTGTCCATGTTGTATTTGTCTGTCTATCTTTTTCCTCACATGTACTTTCTTCCCCTACTCATTTTCTCTTACTTTTTGTTTCATTTTCTTTATATATGCCATTGATTTTCAAAAGAAGATCAGAAAAAGAAGGCAGAATGTATAGAATTTTGCAGGACTGCGGGGGAAGGGGGAGAGTGGAATAGATCTGTGAGGAAACAAGGAAGTAAAGACAATGATTAAAATATATTATATAAAAATGTATTTCCTATTTAGAAAGAACCTCTTCCAAATATTTTATTCACATTTGTATGAAAGCCTATCACATTTGTAATTAAGAATAATTGCAGGGCAATTTTCTTTTGATAGATGTGCTTGTTTCTTACCAAACTGTATGATGTATTTTGATGTAAAATCCTACAACAGAAAATCAAACTTAGTATGTCTAAACATAAGCTAACAATGTATTTGACACATGTCTGTAGTTGACTAGAATTCTTTCATGCCTTTCATACATTTTTCTTTTTAAATCTTTCATTTTAATTTTATGTCTTATTTTTAATACATGAAGATACTTGAGATGAATAAAGATTCCTTTTGTCTACTAACACAATTGACATATGTTGATTTGACACCTTATGAAAAATATAATAAAACATCTACCTGTACATTACTTCTGAGGCTAGTATTCACTAGAAACAAAATCCTTACATATTTGAAGATACTACAAGAAATGTTCTGAAATATGAAGGAATTATAAGTTGTTTGAATCAAGGATCACCCTCTTTTATTCCCATAAAAGTTAGACAAATACTATCTTTTGATATTTTCCTTAGGGATGTTTTATCAAATTATACCACAAACTATAAAACCACTAGAAAGACCCAAGTGCCAGGGAAGCAACAGGTTCCCAGAAACCAACTGGGATGACATTAGCCCAAATATCCAGCAAAGGGGAGATAGAACCTGTAGAGACCACCTCAAATAGATAGGTACAGCACCTCAAATAAATAGGTATAGGTTGAGGGATGGGGCCATCCACCCATCTCACAATTTTTAGAATTGTTCCTGTCTAAACATAACACAGGGACAAAAATGGAGCACAGACTGAAGAAAAGTCCACCCAGAGACTACTCCACCTAGGGATTCATCTCATGTGCCAACACCAAACTCTGATACCATTGCTAATGCCAAAATGTACTTTTTACCAGGAGCCTGGTATAGCTGTCCTTTGAGACGCTGTGCTAGCGCTTGACTAAAACAGATGCAGATACTCACAGTGAAGAACAATTGGACTGAGCCAGGGACCCCAATGGAAGAGTTAGGGGAAAGAATGAAGGAGTTAAAGGGGATTGCAACCCCATAGGAAGAACAACAATATCAACTAACCAGACCCCCTATAGTTCCCAGGAATTAAACCACCAACCAAAGAGTATATATGGAGAGGGTCATGGCTCCAGCTACAGATGTAGCAGAGGATGGCCTTATCTGTCATCAATGGGAGGGGTCCCTTGGTCTTATGAAGGCTCGATAACCCCAGTGTAGGAGGATGCTTGAGCAGTGGGCAGGAGTAAGAAAGTGGGTGCAGAAGTATCTTCATAGAGTCAAAGAGGAGGGAGGATGGGATGGGAGGTTTGTGGAAGGGAGACCCGAAAGGAGGACATTTGAAATATAAATAAATAAAATAACCAGTAAAATATAATAAAGATAAAATTTAAAATTAAAAAATCCAGAGAGGTTAAATTAATTTTCCTGTTAAGAAATTTAAGCAAACTAATAATTAAAGATCTTGCTATATTTGTTCACTATAGAAATTGTACAATTTATTAGATAATGGCTTTTTGATATTTGCTTGTATTTAACTTCATATATGTTGAATGTCCTCCTCTAGGGATATCTTTTTATTATTATTTTTCAAAATTGTGCTTATATAGTTTTTATGCACTGAATGCTGTTTTACACTGAAAGATATAGTAGGACATACACAATATAATCTTTAAACTTGATTTATTATTCTCCTTGTTTTGATATGACCAAGATTTGAAGTGATGATGTTCAACAAGCATAGACTTGATCTTTTAATGGACGATGAAGTCTGCTATTGTCATTACCCACATTAATTGGATATATTTGATCTCTCTGTCAGTCTAAGATTTACAAAATGAAATTACATTAGTCATCTGCCAGGCTTTGTAAATGTTCACTGGTAATTTATATGAGTAAGTTTAGAATGAGTTATGTCACTGAGGTGACAGGATTCTTCCTTATGATTGTCTGAATATCCCTTTTGTTTCTTCCTCTTAAACTTGCCAGTAACAATTAAATAGAATAATATAATAAAGAGTTTTGGGGATTAACTAAATGCAGCAAACATATTTTGGTGGGAGAAAAAGAAATTTTATTGCATATTAAGTTTAATTGGCTACTCAGTTGGAATTAGGTCATTCGTACTAAAAAATTCATGTTATCTTTTACTTATGTTCAGCATTATAAAGGTATTTGCTTTGTTTTACCTAGCATATAAAGAAGGGTGCATATTGACAAATATACTTCCTATTCCAAGAAAGTATCTACCATTGAATTATTTGTTAACCCAAGTGTGAATAGATAAAGGTTTTATTTCATTTAGGTCATTAGGGATCATCAAATGTAAAGGACAGCTTCTGTGTAACCAGACAAATCCATGTGTCTCCTAACACAGAGAATGCAGAGAATCTCTGGGATGTAAATTGAAGCAGTTCAACGTAAGAGTTAGGATTTCTGCTCATTACATAGAATACATAGATATTACTTGAATGGCCTCAGAGCGCTTTTCCCGGATTTCTCCTAACAACGGTTTGGTGATTGTTTTTGAAGGGGTTTATAAAAGTGACAGCCTATATTATTAGAGGAAGGCTACCAGACACTAGGGAAACCAAGTTAGATAGACGCAATGACATGCTAAGAGGTTAAAAGAAATAGTTATGAATAGTAGACTTGTTTGTTGAAAAACACATCTATCATTATCAAAGCAAATGTAAGTAAGATATTAAAGGCAGAGTAGAATAGGGAAGGAAGTTATGAAGATTTGATACAGAGAAAAATAAAAAATAATTAACTTTAATTTATGGTCAGGTCAGCATGCTAATTTGTTAAGTGACAAGGAAAGCACTATCTAAACAAAGACTTTCCTTTTCTTCCTTCACACTTAGATTTCAATACCCTTAATATTCTTACCAGCCATTACGGGAGATAGTAAGGAAATTGGAACATCTGGAGGAGTGTTGTATTTCAGAGATGTTGTTAGGGAAGAGGACTAGTGAGATAGTTCGTGAATGAAATACTCCCTGGGAAAATATGTGTGCTTAAGTTCAAAATCACAGAAAATATATCAATCAACTTGGGTCTGTTATCACTTCCTTGTAAGGCCAGTTCTCATAAAAGGAAGAAGGGTGGGGCATATATCCTGAATCCCTGGAACATCAAGGGCCCGTTAGCTTAGCTTACAAAACAGGAAACACAATACTTCTGGAATATGAGAACTTAAATTTGGTTTATAAACTGACTTCCATGTGTTTGTCCTGGTACATGCACATACATACTTAAACATATAAATGTGGACAAACAATTATATCACATACATATTCTTCATAATCCTAAGACACACACACACACATAAGCAGGCATGCACACACAAGCAAACACAAACATCCATAGAGGCACACATAAAAGAAGTATTATTTATCCTTTACTATTCAAAAAATTGATATTTATGACTAAAATGTAAGCTGCAATACTTCTTGTCTAAGGCAAGTAGCCATTTATATTATAAATTACACAAGGACAAGGAAACAGTGAATTTTACTTAACTGATATATTTGGACAATAGGATCAGTGAACAAGGGAAACATTTTATTTTGATAGTATTTGTATATTGCTTGATCTTCACACATTGATTTAACCTAATAATTTGTATTGATCAAGACATTATTTAATTTCTTAATTTAATCATTTTATTTAATTTAAAATCTCATTTAACATAAAATCATGTTGTAAAATTATGTTTGTGTTTGGGGAAGTTTTGTATGGTCACTCCCCACAATTTAGTCTTCAGTCACAGGAGCACTTTGTGACATTTCCCATGAATTCACTCAGATTCATTCTGTATCACACAGGGAAAGTCTTCCATAAGTTTTTTTTTGTGTGTTAAAGAGACTTTCTTGTCTATTAAGTTCCAAGTTAATAAACATTTTTCCAGAATTAAAGGAATTGTGTTAATGCTGGGGTTCTGTATGGCCAGAGAGGAATGAATTGAGTTGGGACACAGCCTTTGAGCAAGGCTAGAAGACTAACACTCTGGTCTTGTAACTGTCTCTAACTGCATGAGACCTATTAGCCGACTTTTTCTGGAGACCTGACACTCTTTTGCTTATTATGTGGCTGAAAACTCGCTTGTCTTAGTGATTAACACATAGCAGCAGGGGATTAGGTAAAGGATTTATTTATTGCTAGGGCTCCCTTCTCTGTCCAGGCAGCATGAAGCCTCCCAGCTGGCTTGATTGGTTAACTCTTTGTGATCCAGAATAGAAGGAAAGAAAAGGAATTAAAATCCCTTACACAGATAATCATGCACTGACTTACATACATTTACATACATGTATTCTGGCCAGGCCCAGCCATTTGTCTGAATCAACTCCACAAGAGTTCATGCATGCTTACATACATGTACATATAAACCCACATATGTACGTAGAAACAGACATTTGCATATATGCAATTTGGATTGATAGATTAAATAGAGCTCCCCAAGCAATTTCATCATCTTTATTTCTTTTCTCTGGACATTTGTAGAAAATTACCTCATAGAAAAAGTGTTACACTAAAATGGGAGTTATAGAAGGATGTTGATATGAAGTTCAAAGCAACGTTTTTCATTCTCTATGCTCTATGCTCGTTATACATTCAAAGCAACTGTTTTAAATGACCTTGCCTTAGCACAGTCCACAACTATGGCTTCATCCTTGGACCTAAATCTCATTCTTTGAACACAAATTTGTCCTAAGCCTATTTCTCATTTTGGAGAAATTATGAAAGCTTATTGTATTTCTACTATAAGTAGTGGCCAAATTTTATTCTTCTTTCTAACTTTGTTACATCTTTCTAGCAAAGCAACTAAGAACACCTCTTAAAGCTTCCTACAATTATTTGAGTCAATTCAGGAACTCTATAAAAGCATTATTACTTCTAAATATCATTAATTCACAAAAGTTCATCTTTTAGTTGATCTGCAGGAAGTGTGCTCAATATGGTGGGCTAATGCTCAGATGTTATTATACTAATTAAATAATGACAGAAAAAGCATATCAGCTGCAAGAAAGAATCATGAGATTAAGTTTCTTTGGGACCTTTGTTTTTTGGGGTTCACCCATCTTAGTCAGTGCAAAAAAGGAGCCACCCCCAGGAAGTCTCTCTGCCAGTCTTAGCCTTTTGTAGATGGCTCCTGACATGTTGATTAGAAGGTATAGCTTCTTTTTTTATTTTATTTTATACTTTATTGGATATTTCTTTATTAACATTTCAAATATTATTCCCTTTCCAGGTTTCCTGTCCATAAGACCCTACCCCCTTCGTCTCCCCTTCTTTTATAAGTATGTTCCAATCTCCATCCACCCTCTTACTGCCCCCCTGACATTCCCTTGCACTGGGGGTCCAACCTTGGCAGGACCAAGGGCTTCCCCTTCCCCTGGTGACCCAACAAGGGCATCCTTTGCTACATATGCAGCTGGAGCCATGGGTCAGTCCATATGTAGTGTTTCAGTAGTGGTTCAGTCCCTGGAAGCTCTGGTTGGTTGGCATTGTTGTTCTCATGGGGTCTCAAACCCCTTCAGTTCCTTCAATTCTTTCTTTAATTCCTTCAACGGAAGTCCTGTTCTCAGTTCAGTGGTTAGCTCTATTTATTAATACTGTATGAGTACGGAGAATAGGATCTGTACATTATACCAGTAATTTTATTTGAAATATAATTTGTGTTTGTTGATATAAAAAGGGATTATAGTGTTCATCATTATATTAGGGATGAAATAATATAAAACATCATGGATTGCTTTTCAAAAAATAAAATAAATCTATTATTTCTTACACAAATGCCATTACTCTCTGCAGTGCTTAGATGGTATATTCATTTCTGTTATGACACCTGATACCCTCATGGGACAAGATATGTTTCATGATTATCTCTTTCTAAATTTGAAATTGTTTACCTACTGAAAGGAGTGTTAGATGACATTCAGAAGAGTTTAATTAATACTTAACCATTATCTTAGATATTCTTGAAATAGAATTTGGTATTGAAAACACATTTCTGTTTACAATTCTTTATGTATGTCAACTGAGTACTGCAACCAAAAGGAAATAAGGCTTTGGGGATTATATCCCATTTTATCCAAGTCATAACTTCTTTTCAGCTGAAAGATTAAAAGCCGTTCTTAAGCCAGGTAAACACTGTCTGAAGCTTTTCCATAAAATAACTCTAAAAATCCCAAGACAGCCTCAACAACTTTGATCACTGCATTTTTAGAAAAAAAAGTAGGCTGTCAGGCATACTCTTTTTATAGGACTCAGACCATCAGGTAGAACAAACATCTTTTTATAGTGATGCCAATTAATGTTGTGAATAATATTTGCTTAGTTAAACTATTAGAAAAACAGCAACAAGTATCCCAGATGCTTTTAACTATGAGAATTAGAGTCCTTCACTCCATAGATATAGGAAAATTAAATAAATGATGTAGCAATGAAATACTATGTACCTGTATATGAGAGTGTGCACACACATTCCCAGATAGGTACCAGAAAACTATGTAATGTTTGCAATATAATGACATTAGAGAGTGATTATTCTGGGGTTTGAAGTTATAGATTCGGAGATTTTTTTGTCTTACTTTTCCTCCTATGATGTTGTATATAATTTTAAAGGATATTTTAGTTGAAAACACCTTTATATTTTATTTTACTTTTATATGACTGCTATTTTTTGACAACTAAGAAATTATTGATTCTTTACATTGTTCCAAAATCAGTTAAACTATCATTTTCTTTTCATGCATGCCAAATTCCGTATCTGCATTTAAAATATAGACATCTAAAAATCACTTAAGGCATATGTTCACATACATCTATAATTTTCACATGTATGTATTTTTGTGTATGTATACACATGTGTATGAAATTATAAATTACATGCTGGAAGTAAACATTACATTACGATCTCAAACTACCAAAAGACGCACAGCAAAACTGTGCTACAAATAAAACTAATTCATTACCCTCTGCTTATGAACAATGAATACTGAACTTTACTCAATATGAATTGTTTTTTCTGATAACCATTTTTTCATCCGAACATTATGCAGAACACTTAAATGGGATAACCACATGTATTTATTTCAAAACATTTGTAAGATAGACTGACAATTTCTGAATATACTTTAAATCAAATCAAACTGTGAAATTAAAAGCTTTCAGTTTCTGAGCTGAGTTATGGAAAGGAAAGGGATTATGTTCCCAAGATTGCTTACTGTCCCCATGTTGACAATATGGAAAATAATTGGCAGCTGTTGCCAGAGAGTCCTTAACTATCAACCTGAATGTAATTGTTCTGCTCCTTTTAAATTTCATGAGAGGGCTGAGATTTGAAAGTCACTGTGGGCTCATTCTGTGTATGACATCTATGCCTCGGTGTTAAGGTGCAAGTGACTAATTGTAGCAGCAGCTTTGGTTCTAGAAGAGGCTTCCAGAAGAGGTAGACTATGATATTTTATTGCCTCTGTCACAAGTCTGAACAGTAGCATAAGGGTTTGTGAGAGAGCATGAAAAATGAGAATTCTGTGCCTGTAGCTATATATAAAACAATCTAGAACATTTGAATAAATTTAGTCTTAGAGCATGGACCCTAAAGAAGACAAAGAAACTAGATACATAATTCTAGCATGAGTTAACATGAGAAATAGGTCAACACAATGCCTATGACATCTGAACACATATAGAAAAAAGGTCAAGATACTATCTCTTCTATATATATATCATTAACATACATGTTTTGCATGTTTAAGGAATTTGGATATGGTAACTTAAGACTGACAATATTTATTTTTATTTATTTGTGTTACACCCAACTTGGAACTGGTAATGCCTTTCAAACTCTAAATGCAAAACAGGTGTTTTGGAGTTGGTTATTTCAGCTTCTTTTATATTATTATGCAAAAAACTGATGATATGTTCTTCTTGATATTCCTGATTTTTTTCTTTTTTTTTTAATCTTTATTAACTTGAGTATTTCTTATTTACATTTCGATTGTTATTCCCCTTCCCGGTTTCCGGGCCAACTTCCCCCTAGTCCCTCCCCCTCCCCTTCCTTATGGGTGTTCCCCTCCCCATCCTCCCCCCATTGCCACTCTTTCCCCAACAATCACGCTCACTAGGTGTTCAGTCTTGGCAGGACCAAGGGCTTCCCCTTCCACTGGTGCTCTTACTAGGATATTCATTGCTACCTATGAGGTTGGAGCCCAGCGTCAGTCCATGTATAGTCTTTAGGTAGTGGCTTAGTCCCTGGCAGCTCTGGTTGGTTGGCATTGTTGTTCATATGGGGTCTTGAGCCACTTCAAGTTCTTCCAGTCCTTTCTCTGATTCCTTCAATGTGGGTCCCATTTTCAGTTCAGTGGTTTGCTGCTGCATTCGCCTATGTAGTTGGTGTATTCTGACTGTGTCTCTCAGGAGAGATCTACATCCGTTTCCTGTCAGCCTGCACTTCTTTGCTTTATCCATCTTATCTAATTGGATGGCTGTAATATTACTGATTTTTAATTCAACAGTCCTCACAACTTCTATTTTGAACAGCTGCATGGGATCTTCAAACACAAATACATCAATATTAATAGAATAAAAAGTCGAGAGTTCATACATAGTAGCTAGTGTTACAATACAGAATTAACATGAGTAACAGACTCCACAGCCAGATTCATGCCTTGTAACATTTAAACCGATTCAAATATTCAAGGCTGTAAAAGAAAATCACAGTAAGAAGAAGGTTAAAATGAAGACAGTGTGTAAGATAATAAAGTTGATAATGTACAATACTCAATGTCATAGATGGATTTCTGTCCCAGGCTTTCATCTCTTGGTTTTATGTCACCACTGTCTCATGATATTGACAATTCATATAGTATCAATATGAAAAATATACTATAGGAGAAGTGAGTAGTACTTCACACACACACACAGACACACACACACACACACACACACATTGAGTTAGTCACTTCATGCCATATTAAAATGACTTTTCATTTGACTTTCTGACTTTACATGAAAACATTTATACATTTCTGCTTTATATAGTTGATCTAGGAATTTGAAGTGTTTTACAGCTGTGAACAGCTGTTAATAACAAGGGTTCCTATGTCCAATATAACAGTCATTTTCAAACTTTGTCTAAAAATTCAACTAAATTTTGATGGTAATTTCATTCTCAAAATATACACAATGAAATATGTAATTTTCACATTCATTTTGAATATGAATTTTTATATTTAAACAAAAAAGTCAATGTAAGATTATTATTATGTAATTTTAAGCAATAATTTATGATGATTATTCCATCCCATTGTAATTATTTTCTACAAGATTACTGCTCTGACAGATTCAAAACATGTATAATGTTTAAGTCAGAAACCAGAAATAGAAAACCAAGAAAGCTGTCTGGCAGAAGATACCCAGAGGCCCACCACAGCTTTGTGGCCTGCCTAGAATGGGAGCCACTATGATATGCCAGTATATACTGCACAGAAAAGAGAAAGATAAAAGATAAGCAGAATGGTTTGCTGTCTGTGAAGAGAGGCACAACTAGAGAGAGGAGGGAGGAGGTGGTTTGGGTGCTGTAGAGCGGGAGGTGGAGAGGAATAGACAGTTGTAAGTAGCCTGCCCTGCTACTTGAGGCCATGGTGAATTCTTGGTCTCACTAAGGGCCATGCCTCTGTAGGTGACCATGAAGAAGTAAGTATCTGCATTGTCTGTGGCTCATATTACTGCTAAGGGCTATGATGACACCAAGGGTCTGGGCTGCCTCCAGGGACTATTTTGATGTGTAGGAGGTATGCAGAGCTGTCTCCACACCTCACTGAATACAGCACTCAGGGGTACTGGCACTGTCCCTTCTCTCCCCTATGATATCCTCAGCAAGAGTACAATGGCCTCCTCATCACCACGTGTATCAGGTAGGAGAGATAGTCCAGAGGTCATGAGAGCCACAGATCTAGCTTCCCCGTTCACCAGGCAAGCAGACTGTTCACCTTAACTGGGTAAAACAGTAGAGATGGCCTTGGTTCTTGTAGGCTGGCACATTGGATGATCTAGCTGTGGCCGTTTTGGCGAGTTTGCCCTGGTGGTTTACCCCGTGGGGTGGGTTCAGGAGAGCAGGCTGCCTGCCTAACTTAGCTACTATCCAGGCCCAGATTCAGGGCTTTGAGTTGGCCCAACCCTTCATCTACCCCATCAGTGAACTGCTAGCTACAGATTCAAAGCTTTAGGATCTCCATGACTCACATTAACAGGAAATTCTAGAGACGTCCCAGTGTGGATCCATTATTGATAATTTAGCAGAAAACAGAGCCCTAGAACCAGACCAGTGACTTCTGCAATGAACATTTTCAAGTAAAGGTATGAGAACAAAGCAAGATGCATTGTATGAGAGAAGTATATATATAGTATTCAGTATTGTTTCTCAAAATGTATCAGTTCACTCTTAGAAATCTCTAGAATATAGTGTGAGTCATTAACTTCGAAGTGTTCTGAGTCTAATACTGTGAAACCACAGTTCTCTGGCTTTAGTATGAAATCACAGTTACTATGATAACAACTCTTTTCACAGCTGCTCTTTCACGAATTCATCCAAAATAAAACACATACACAAAAAGAAACAATTCATATTCTCAAGCTTAATTTTGATAAACATCTCATCTACAATTCAGCACTGTGAAGACTGATGCTTTTAGTCACAAATATTTTCTAAAACTACAGGAGTTATTTAATGCTCAGTGTTCAATTACAAATGAGTTGAACAAATGTAGGCCAGATACTTTTCTCAGTTTCTGTAATTCAAGTAGTTCAGTGTTGGGCCAATAAAACATGTGCACTTGTGGCAGGTCTAAGGTCAGGGCTAGGCTAACTGAAAATTGCCTAGCTTCTCTGAGTCTGTGGAGTGTAGCATGGTTATCCTAATGTAAAAGTTAATATACACATTTAAGTGATTATTTAGCAAGTTTTTCTTTCTTGGTCAGGATTACCTCACTCACAATGATTTTCTTCTAGTTTCAGACATTTGCTTACAAATTTTATTTTTTTAAAAATATAGTGGGGCTGGGGATTTAGCTCAGTGGTAGAGCGCTTACCTAGGAAGCGCAAGGCCCTGGGTTCGGTCCCCAGCTCCGGAAAAAAAAGAACCAAAAAAAAAAAATATAGATAATAAACCATTGTGTAAATAAATTCTTTTTTCATTATTCAGTTGAGAAACATTTAGGTGGTTTCCAGTTTGTTTTTTGTTATTTGGATTTTTTGTTACTATGAATAAAGCTGCTATGAGAATAGTTGAGCAAGTGTCCTTGTGGTAAGACGGAGCATCTTTTGAGTATATTCTAATAGTGGTATAGGTGGGTATTGGGTTAGATTGATATTTATTTTTTTGTTAAGCCATTACTTTAGCCAAAAATCTTCTTCTATAACCCAATGAATTCAATGAGTTCTGTACATATGTACACTGGGACTGGATCAACCAGTTTAGCGTGGAAAATATACTAGGATCATGTCCTGGGAGAAAACCAACTCTCTCAAACGATAACAGTCATGAATTCCCAATAGTACCTCTGACAGTAGTACGGTATCCATTTCCTCTTTTCTGTTCATTATGAAATCGTGCCTGATGGGAAACCACAGCTTATCTGATTTTATGTAGACAACAAACAGCTCTATTATTTCCTGAAGGCACTAGAGAATCGATTTTCTTAAAGCAACTTCTTTCCACTAAAGCAATAGTAAACTCCATGTTTTGTTTTAATATCCACACATTATTTGGTTTGTTTGTGTTACACTAAATTCTTCTCTTTAATCATTTTGAACTGTATTTAAACAAATAAATCATAAGTAACATACATCTGTTTACATGCTCAAAACCAATTCTGTATTAACTATAAATAATGAAGAAAAATAAAACTTAAATTTATCTAATGTTCATTCACTTGAAGTTATTTCCTTCTAGGAGTCTTGAGCAAGTTTGTTTTCTGCACTAATTAAAACATCAAAAGGCTGGCAAAATCTTAGGCACAGCAAGAAGGAACAGACAAATATTATTAAAAATGAAAGAGTACACATATAGCAAACTATACAGAAGGAAGATCTTGCAATACGTAAAGGGGGAGTAAAAGCAGAAATCATGTGGTTCCCATAAAAGGATAGGACATTTTAAAAACTGGGTTTGGCCAAATGCGAATGCTTCACTCCTTCTTTAAAAGGGGAACAAGAATACCCTTGGCAGGGAATAGGGAGGCAAAGTTTAGAACAGAGGCAGAAGGAACACCCATTCAGAGCCTGCTCCACATGTGGCCCATACATATACAGCCACCCAATTAGACAAGATGGATGAAGCAAAGAAGTGCAGGCCAACAGGAACCGGATGTAGATCTCTCCTGAGAGACACAGCCAGAATACAGCAAATACAGAGGCGAATGCCAGCAGCAAACCACTGAACTGAGACCTGGACCCCCGTTGAAGGAATCAGAGAAAGGACTGGAAGAGCTTGAAGGGGCTTGAGACCCCATATGAACAACAATGTCAACAAACCAGAGCTTCCAGGGACTAAGTCCCTACCCAAAGACTATACGTGGACTGACCCTGGACTCTGACCTCATAGGTAGCAATGAATATCCTAGTAAGAGCACCAGTGGAAGGGGAAGCCCTTGGTCCTGTCAAGACTGAACCCCCAGTGAACGTGATTGTTGGAGGGATGGTGGTAATGGGGTGAGGATGGGGAGGGGAAGGCCATGTAGAAGAGGGGGGAAGGGGCTAGGGGAAGTTGCCCGGGAAACCAGGAAGGGAAATAACAATCGAAATGTAAATAAGAAATACTCAAGTTAATAAAGATGGGAAAAAATGAAGAAAAAAAACTGGGTTTGGTGCCCTAGACTGGTTCACCTCTCCTAGTTTTTGGTTGGTCACCTTAAATAATGAAAAGGAAATTGATAGTCCCACAGCTTCCAGTAAACATGTTGAAGAATGACCTTCATCATGTCAAACAAATCAGAAAATCTCAGTCTTTGCCTTTGTTCAAGAGAGCGAGGGAGAAGCTAGAAGTTTGCCAACTCTCTGTAGCCATCTTCACTGCTTGTCTGTCAGGGATCTCTCTAGCTTCTATTCACTCCAAATGTTTGAGTGGAAAACCTCAAAAATAAACTTCACTTTTAATTTAGTGGAATAAAACATGTATTTAAAGATTGAAAATGATATAATAAAATTACATTTCAAAGGCTTATCTAGAAAATGCCATTGTGTATATTAAAATGGTTCTTGCGTACTACCAAATAAGTATCATTTTTAGCAATAAGCATTCTATATGAAGTTTCATACAAGCTATATTTAGGAATATGCTTTGAGATAAATATTTCTCTCACTTTGAAAGCAAAATTGTAATAATAAAGTAAATGTGCCCATATCCACATGTATTTACAAGAATTTTCTGTCGCAGGCAAAATAGTCACACAATGACTATGGGACTCCCTTGTGTGATTTTGTTCTTTCGGTATTGCAAGGAGAAAACAAACAAAACAACAACGATAACAACAACAGCATCAAAAGACAAATGGCCAAGGATTTTATGAATCAGCCCAATCCATCCTGTACTTGTTCAGAAAGATGGGCCTACTTGTAGTTTGCTAACACACACACACAAATGAAATGTATATATTTCTAATGCATTTTTAGAACAGACTGATGTGTAACTACCCAAAAAGCATCTACTGACTAAATCACAAAACTGTGAATATTTTACCTGGCATGACAAATAAGAACTTCCAATTTCCCACTAATCTAGAATCTGCATTAGTCGAGACTGTCCTGTCTCACCTAAGTTGATTTGGCAGAATCATAATTGCATTAATGAGAGGTCAATAAAAACAGTGAAGTTAGGCACAATCATGCAAGGATGGGTATTAAATGAGTGTGTTGGGCAGTCATAGGCACAGGATCAGAGGCTTATGGGAAAAGTTACTAAATATTTTAAGACCCCTATGGCCTTCAAAAAAAAGCAGTAGTGCTTAAAGTGGGGTTTTCGTTCAGTGAAACTGACCTTGGGCTGCTGTCACAAATATCCCAACTGTCAGATAGGAGATTCCTGAGCCTTTAAGAACTATAATGGTAACATCAAGAAGCTAAGGCACAGGTAAGCATTTACCCAGATCAAAGAGTAGGCATGAAAGCATAACTTCAATTTTATAGGAATAGTAACTATGAAATATGCAAATGTTTTTAGCATATTGTTTCTGTACTCATCACATTTAGATCACTTGTATGTCATCTTTCATTTTAATTCAAATTTCAAATTTGTGATCATCTCCACTACACATACATTATGTCTCCATAATGTAAATGGATCTTTATAACACTATGTACAGCATGAAAAGGCCGTCCAATATATTAATGTTTTAAATAACTTATCCTTGATGTTTATGAGTAAACATAGGACTGCAGTTATCAGACATGCAACTTAGCTATATGATACTGGGTTGGCAAATGGAAGGATTATCATAATAAGAAAAATATAAATAATTATGGATCTGTTTTATTATTATCAATTATGTTAGTTCAATGCTGGGAATGTGAAATGTAAAAAAAAAATACATGAATGCCATGGTCTTCTAGAGAAATCCACTATTCATTTATAGCTAGAAACCTATATTTTTAATCTGTATATTCTGACTATGTTTCCCCCTCCCAAGACACTATGCACATCCTCCTCACCCACACTCCCATGCTAATCCACATCTGTCTTTGTTTTAGATGAGTACCAGAATATAATCTTTGATACAGAGAAACTTACTGTTCTTCTGAAGCAATCACAAGACATCAGCACATTCAGAGTATATTTTTAATTCTACTCAATATTTTAAAATAGAAAATTCTCAACTCTTCCATGGGTATTCTTATAGTCAGTGCAACCTCCCAACACACTTGTAGATTAAATAAATTGTTGCATTTATTACCTGATTCATGCACCCGAAATTGTGTCTTAATATTAAATACAAATAAATTGTGTCTTAAAAGTAAATACTGTGTAAATATTGCCTGTTTAGGGTCAATTTTCACCACTAATGAAATAGTAAAAATTATCTCTGCATATCTAGTAAATTATCTGAATTTACTTTTTATAAACTAAGATGTTTCTTTAATCTTTCCTTTTGTTGAAAATGTGTTCTTTTCTCAAACAATTATCCTAATTACATTTTTCTCTCCTGCTATTCCTTCCAGTTCCATCCTATCTCCCCTCCTCTCCAGATCCACTATATTTCTGTCTCTTATTAGAAAAGATTTCCAAGGCATAGTAATAAAAGGTAAAACATAACCAATAATAAGTAAAAACGAAAACTCTGTTAGAGTTATGCAAAAGAAATAAGACGAAGAACAAGTCCAAGAGAATGCACAGGAATCAGGGACGCGCATGCTCACACAATATAACCAATAAACCGGCGTGATAATATATCCTACGAGGGCTGGTACAGACCTGCACTGGCCGTGTGCCTTCCTACTTCATGTGAGTTCATGTGAACTATTATCATATTAATTTACAGATTCTTGTTTTCATCCTGTCCCCAATTCTTTCTGGCTCTTATATTCTTTCCCCTCCTCCTCCATGGTGTTCTCTTCCTGGTAGGAGGGGTTTGATGGAGACACCACGTGAATACTGTGTATTCCATGACATCTGAGCATAATATCTGGCTATGGGTCTCTAGAGGTATTTCTTCCTGTCTATTTCAGGATGGCGCTTCTCTGATAGTGGTTGAGTAAGACTCTAATCTCTGAGTGAAAACTAATGTATTTATAAGACTTTGGATTTAATATTTCTCTACAATTATTGTTTATTCATTTGTTCTAAACAAGAAATATTTGTTTTGTTTTTTTCTTTTTTGTTCTTTTTTTTTCATTCTAGGACCCTGGGTTATCTTGTTTTTTTTGGTTCTTGATTATTTAAATACTGCAGGGCACATGTTCCATTTTGTGGAGTGAGCCTCATATGAAATCAGATGTTGTCTTATTTAAAAAATTTTTATACATATATAGATACTAGCCCTATATTAGCTGTTTGGTTAGTAAAAATGTTTTCCCATTCTATAGTCTATTATTTTGTATGAATGGTGGTGTTTCAGTCTCATGAGGCTCCACTTATTTATTGTTGATGTTAGTTCTTGATACTTTTTTCCATGATGTATTTCTGGCTCCTTTTCATTTGTCCATACATGTGTTTGCTTATTTCTGGGTCTTAATGTTAATTCCATCAATCAGTGTGCTTTTTTCTGTACCAATGTTATGTTGTTTGCTAATATTACTCTGTTGTACAATTTGAGAAGAGAGATGATGATACCTATGTTTTTGTTTTATTGGTTGATAATTGTGAAATTAATTTTCAGGATTTTTTTACTAACCTTGGATGAATGTGTGCGTATTTGTGTGTGTGTGTGTGCATATACATATGTATGTTTCCATATGACATTAAAATTTGCCTTTCAAGTTCTGTGAAGAATTTTTTGGGATTTGGTAGAGATTGCATTGATTCTGTGGCTTGCCTTGGGGAGGCTGACTATTTTCACAATATTAATATCACTTTTACATGAGTTTGGGAGATCTTTCTACAACCACAAAATTTTCATGGGTTTTCTTCATTATATATAGGCTATCAGTTTTAATTTTGAATAATATAAACATTAATTTCTGTTTTGTAAGCACAATTGGCTTTAATTTTATTCATTTAAATGATTGCTTACATTAACCCAATTATATTGTTGATTTATTGAAATTTCAATCCAATTTCAGAAGTCATCACACATTTTTGTAACCCACCTCTTCATTTATCCTATTTTCAATGGTCTAACTAACCAAATTACACTGGCTAATATCAAAGCACTTGTCTTAATTAGATCTAACCAATCAAAAAGAACCTAGATCTCTCTCTCTCTCTCTCTCTCTCTCTCTCTCTCTCTGTCTCCCTCCCTCCCTCTCTCTCTCTCTCTCTCTCTCTCTCTCTCTCTCTCTCTCTTGTGTGAATGTGTGTATCTGTGTGTGTTGGGGGAGGGGAGGTGCCTCTGTGTGTGTGTGAGGTGGATATTGAGTACTTCTTGCTATTTTTTCCTACATGAACTTTGAGACTGAGCCTCTGACTGACCCTTGAACTAAACAGTCAAACTGATTGGACTATGAGGACCAGAGAGCCATGTTTCTTCACTTCCCTCTACTCTTTGTGGAGCTTTATGCATGTGCTGTAATCCCATGTCTTTTGTGGACATACTTGTGATCCAATTGTTCCTTTTCACACTTGGAAAGAAGCACTTTACTCTTTAAAACAGATTGTTAGTCACAAAAGAAACTGAGCTTGTATTGTGTCTCACAAACACTGAGAAAGAAGATACTACTGCTGATTTCTCATTTCTACACTGTTATGTTTCTGTTATACATTAATTCTACTAACTTTAATTTGACATTTCTCATTTCAAAGTCAAAACTGTAATTAAGAATTCTAAGTTATATAATTATTTTTATAATTTAAAATATTAGACTTTTTTGGTTATTTTATTTATTTACATTTGAATGTCATCCCACTTCCTTGTTTCCTGTCCACAACTCTCCCATTCCATATCCTTTCCCCCTGCCTCTATGAGGGTGCTACCCCACCCACCTACCTACTCCCACCTCACTGCCCTGCCATCACACTACACTGGGGCATCCAGCCTCCAGAGGACCAAGGGCCTCCCCTCCCATCAATGACAGATAATGACATCCTCTGCTATATATGCAGCTGGATTCATTTTATCATGCTATATTACACATGAAACACATCATTCAATTGTGTTGTTAATTCAGAATACTTTTACAAAGTCTAATACAGTAGTTGCTGAACACATAAGAGTTTAAAACTGGAGATGTATATAGCCCAAATATGGCCTCAAATTGTTAAATATACTAATTTAATTGGAATTTAAACTCAGATAATAAAAATGGCTGAATGATAATCATATTTAAAAGTGGACATAATACCATAGCCCAAAGTTGTGTTCCAGGGGAAGACTATTAATTTTTAAGCTAAAGATGCTTCCTCTCTGAGCAGGAATAAATTCATTATTTAATCACATTCCATTATATAATAGCTACAAGTCCCATGATACACTATGTTATGTGCAGCAGTTGCAATAAGTAATCCATTATCTGTTCTCCTGTTTTGACATTGTACATAGTGATGTCAGTAATACAACCAAGAGTTATTCAGTTAAAGTTGTGACAAGTGCCTTGGAACAAACCCAAAATACAATGACAGGGTTGAGAGCATGCATCAGAACAGGTGAGGAAAAATGGAACCAAGTCTCACTTAGAATGAAGGTGAAGACATTTATACATAAAAATGTTCACACCAAAGTTACTGCCAAGTTTGACAGCTGCTATAGACACGAAAAGAATTTACAACACATCAAAATTCTGGGATAAAAATTCAACACAATCTTCTTTCTCTCAAGTGGGATTAAAGCATCCTCACTTGTTAACCTTATTGAGGTCTGTGGATTGTATCCTGGGTATTCTGTACTATTTTTGGCTAACATCCGCTTATTAGTGAGTACATCCATTGCATATCCATTTGGATCTGAGTTACCTCACTCAGTATGATATTTTCTAGTTCCATCCATTTGCCTACAAAACTCAGGAGGCAGAGTGAGAGAAGGATCTAGGTGGGAAAGGGGAAAGCAAGGGTAGAAGGGGAAAGTGATGAGTTATGGGGGGCAGAGACAGGAGGGAAGCCCTGAGGGCTCGTTGAATGAATGGAAATATGCAACCTTGGGGGTGGGGTGGAAGCTGAGGCCACCCTCTAGAAAATAAGAGAGACTCAGGTGAAAAACTCTCAAGACTCAAAAGGAGGGACCTTAGATGAAATGGCAAACAGTGAAGAAAGGGAACTGGTACATTCCACCTCCAGTAGAAAGACAGGGCATCAAGTGTAGGGATGGTGTTGACATCCTACAGTCAAAAATACTGACCCAGATTTGTGCCTGTCTGAAAGAACCGTAGAAAGAAAAATGAAGAAAAGACAGAGGCAAAGGTTTTCCAATGACCAGCCCTACTTGGGATCATCCAAAGGGAGCTCCAAGGCCTGACACTATTACTAATGCTATGGTATGCTTACAGACAGGAGCCTAGCATGACTGTCCTCTAAGAGGTCCAACAATTTTAATAAGTTGGAAACTGGCAGCCATAGATTTTTTTCAGACATGGTTCAATAGATGTACTCATTTCATAGGAAAGAAAAAAGACAAAGGAAAATATGTTTGTTTTCATATTATTTAATTTGTAGATTTATAGAGAGGTGAGTAGCACAATTTGGCTGAGAAAAAGAATCATGAAAATAAGCTAATCTCTGTGTTTTAAAATACACAACTTTAGGATGCACAATGGGATTGGGAAAAGGCTAACCATTGATGACAAATGACTTTAATAAATGGCAATAGAAAACATTATCAGGTTGTCAGATATGCGATAAGACAGGGGAACCTTTATGTGGCTTTGTTTGGTGATTGACTTACTTAAGAAGAGTGGACAAGAGTGTTTGGAATGTAGGTTGATGGCATATGCATTTATATGGTTTGCTTAAGACATTTATGATCTTCAGCAAAGCCACCTATTATGTCTAGAAGGGAGACTGAATTTGAGGAAAAATTTGGAGAGCATTGACTCACAGAGGAAAATGTAGAAGAAGCTCCTGGCATACAAGAAATTCTAAGATGTCCAAACACTAATAACTTTAGGGACTCAACTTTTTGCAACATGAGTTGTTAGTATATTGTTCACATACATAGTTCAATTAAGCTTCCATATTTGGGCAGGGGGAGCTCTCTTTGTGTGTATTTGTAGTTTACTTCAAGCACATTTATACTTGAGTATCCAAATATTTCCTGAAAATAATGAATATGTGCATATATAACTTTCCAGTGTTACAATTTGATCTCACTTTTAAAAATTACTATTTTACTTCTAGTATAATATGAGACATATTATTTATAAGATACACTTTATTGTTTGCTTTGTCCTTGCCTTCTGTAATATTGTAGTAGGGTATTTGCAGATCTATCCTTCATAGATTCATCAATTGTTCTTGGCAACAATATTCAAATATGCGTTCTTAATGCCTT